>NW_027223752.1:168495344-169120344 GCF_028538775.1 Myotis yumanensis | reverse complement strand
GCTAAGGTGGCTTATTCTTGACCCTTCTAATGTTCCCGATCATTGGGGGCTAAAAGAAGGGTGTGGTAGAGAAGGGAACCATTTGCTTGTGTAGAAGCAGCTACGTTGGAATAGTATTAAATCTTTAACTTTTCCCTGTAGAGGGATTTTTCTCCTAACATTATCTTTACAATTGTTTAAATGATTTTTATATTTTGACTAGGTAGAACATACACATGGTAAAAATTGAAGGTCTACTAAAGGTATCCAGTGAAAAATGCGTCATTTCATTCAGTTATCTACTTTTGATCTCCCCCAGGATAACCACTATTAACTTTGTATATTTATGTGCATCCCTAATCCCCGACCATAAGTTGTATGACTGTTTTGAACCTTGCTTTTTTTCCCTATTTACAATATATCTTGGAAATAATTTCAAATCAGTACATAATTTTTCTTCATGATTTTTAATAGCTGAATTGGTATACTTATGTTGTTTGCAGTCTTTGCTGCTGCACTGTGAAGTTGGCCTTACTTATAAAGAAGGAATTGGTGTTGCTATTATAAATACCTTCTATAATTTCAGATGTTCACTCAGTGAGTTTAAACAGTGCTTTGTAAGAAATGTTTAACACAGTGAGAAAGATGGCAGCTCTCTTATGTAAAATGTGTTTTTATTTATATTCAATCGTCTTGAGATAAGGTAAGATTTCATGCAGAAATTGGCAAACTCATTAAATACTAGTACGTCATTCTGGAAGAGGCTCGTTTTTTTTCTTAATGATTTTTTTTAGAGTCTTACTCTACTGTGTAAAATGTGGATTTAGAAAATGATTGAACCTATGTATACGATTTTGGCCTGGTAATTGAGGGTGAGAGATTGGGATGGGGATGGAATGGATAGATTACTGTAAAGAATCCTAAATATGAACCTGGAGCCCAGTGGCAGCACTTTCCTCTCCTTTCATGTAAGATTATTGCTTTTATTATTTTTATTTTATTTATTGATTTTGACAGAGAGAGAGAAAGAAACACTAATTTGTTGTTCCACTTATTTATGCACTCACTGATCAATTCTTGTATCCCTGACCGGGAATTGAACCCTCCAGCTTTTGGTGTACTGGACAATGTTCCAACCAACTGGGCCACACTAGCGAGGGCTAAAACATATATTTTATAATAAAACGAGAGGCCTGGTGCACAAAATTTATGTATGGTGGGGGTGGGGGAAGGGTCCCCTCAGCCCAGCCTGCACCCCCTCCAATCCAGGACCCCTTGGGGGATGTCCGACTGCCGGTTTAGGCCCCATCCCTCTCCCAATCCTGGACCGCTGGCTCCTAACTGCTCACCTGCCTGGCAGCCTGATCACCCTTAACCGCCTCTGCCTGCCGACCTGATAACCCCTCACTGCCCCCCCTCCCAGCCTGGTCGCCCCTAACTGCCCCCCCTGCCAGCATGATCACCCCTAACCGCCTCTGCCAGCTGGCCTGATCACCCCAACTTCCCAACTGCCCCCCCTCTCGCCCCCCGGCCTGGTTGCCCCACACAGCGTGCTGTTTGGTCGTTTGGTCACCCCTCACTAACCCCCCTGCTGGCCTGGTCACCTCACGAAGCCTGCTGTTCAGTCGTTTGGTTGCCCCTCACTAACCCTCCTGCCAGCCTGGTCACCCCATGCAGCCTGTTTGGTCATCTGGTTGCAATGGTCACTTAGGCTTTTATATAGATAGATATAGATAGATAAATATATGTGTTTTATTGGTCATTCAGAAAAAAATACAAAAATGTAAAAGGAAAATAAAATTATTCCTATTTCTTTTGGAAGTTAAAATGTTTGTTAACATTTTGGTGTATTTCATTCCAGTCTTTTTTTTTTGTTTATGGACTTTTTTTTTTGTTTTGTTTTGCATAGTATTTGATTTATTGTTTTATTGTTTGGTGTTGGAGTAATTCTAGGTGTTGGGTGGCTCAGTTGTGGTGGTATCTGTCATTTAAGACTTCTGTAGATCACATCTAGAGGGCTTATATTGTGTTATTACTGGCATTGGGGTTCTTGGGTTCCCCAGATAGAGATCAAGAGGAAACCCCAGAGAAATTTTTTGGACACATTTTTTTAAGCTTATGCTCAAGCACAGATGGGGCTGACTCTGCTTGGATGCTTCTATAAACTGAGGATGAAGCAGACTTGCATGAAAAAGTGAAACTTTTGAAAAAGGTGGGCTTGTGGAATTTTCCATGTCTGGGTAGGAGAAACAAGTGGTTAGAAGGGAGATAAGATTTTGCGTTTTTTGAGCAGGGAATAGAGGGGTGGTGACATACTTGTGGTTAGCCTATCTGTGTTTTTTTTTCTGGCCATCTGGTGTCCTTGGGATCTCAGGCCCAGGTCCATATACTGTTTCCACGTTACCTTAGTAAATCCCTCAATTCAGAACTACTTAGAAAATATTACTTATTTTCTTTTTGAGGCCATTACATTTTATGTTTTCCTTTGTTTTGTTTTACTCCAACCACGGGACTTAGTGTGTTTGTGATAATGAGTAGAGAAAAAAGCAAAGCTACTTTGATAGGCTTGAGCCAGGTAGCTTAGGCTCACTCACTGGGCAGGTGACCTGCTTTCATACTGACAATCCTTGAATCAAATTCATGCCTCAGGAAGATTGCCAATTGTTACATGTCATGGCCTTCAGGAGTTGCTCCAATGTTGAAATTTTCAAATGCCAAGGATGAGATGAGAGCCACTCTTAGAGAGCAGATCCTAGGGAACCTCATATTTCAAGAATAAGCAGAAGAGAAGGAATTAACACAGAATATTGAGGGAAAAAATAGCAAGGGTAGGAGAACTGAGGGGAAGTTGTACAATTTAGGCAATGAATTTCAAGACTAAGGAAATATTTTATATTGTCAAATACAGCTGAGATGTCAAATTAAAGGTTACCTTTCTCAGGTCTTTCCAGACTCCCCCAACCAGAGTCCAGTTCTCCCTCTTATGTTCTCACAGCATACTGTATGTATATGTTTCTTGAAGCCTTTATCACGATGTGGGGTTTGGAGTCCCCTGCTACCTTGGGCAGGCTCCCTGATCGTCCCCTCCACTGCAGGGTCCAGAGCACATGGCTAGCTCTCCATCAACACTTCTGAATAAACAGATGACTACAAAAATGGTGGCTAATTATATAATCACTTTCCAAATGTCTCATTATAAAGCTAAAAGAACTTTCTTACTTAACCTTTTCTTGACCAACAAAATGCCAAAAGTGAAGAGGACTTGTTCATTGGTCCTAGACAGTTACTTATTGAAGATATTACAGTATTAATGTGCTGCACTGCTGATTTTGCTCTAATTCAGATGGAAAATTCTTTCACTTATATTTTGGTATAAGTCAAAAGCTAATAATTTAAATTATGCACATTTATGTTCCAAGATGATGTTCAAATCGAATTGACACAATAATTTTACTAAGTGCATTGTGTGAAACAGCTGTGCTTCCATTGAGGCAATGATGCAATAAATTTACTCCCCATTCCTTTAGCTTTTGTGAAAATATTAACTTTGTCTTATTAAGACCCCTTTGTCAGGAAAATACTAAAGTTTTTGCACAATATTATATGTTAACAAATTGCCAGTAGTAGTGTCGGAAATACTGTTTTTTTAAAGTTTGAGGTACTTTAGGGTTGATGAATCTTTACTCTGAAAAACATATGTGTTATATAAAGAAAAAATAAAGATTCGGTTTTAAAGGGTTTGAAAAAAATAAGAGTGGGACTGGGTTATATTGAATAGAGAGTACAAGTTAAAGACTGAAATCCATTGACCGGGAGCTCACATTTCCCTGTTTTCTGACCAGGGTCTGGCAGTTGATAACTAGTACAGCATAAAAAACTAAGCTTAATTGTACCTAGTCATATATGAAAGCAATATATAGTTGTCCCAGTTTAACATTTGGAAATATTTGCTTGCTTGTTCATAATAATCAGATACTATTGAAATCTATTTTATATCCTTAAAACTCTGTGGCAGCTTTATGGTATCAGTGGAGTAAAACCTTGGGAACTTGGCTATCTGGAAAGGTACAGGAATTAGTAATTTGGGAAGTCATCATTGGCAGATCTGGGGAGGTTTCTCTTTGTACCAGGTCAGGAGGAAGTAGGTATTACTGAGGAAGTATACCAGAGCATGGAGGCTTTAGCACTGAACTCCACGCCCCTGCTTCCTGGTTCCTATGCACTAGCTGGTAGCTTAAACTTTATTAATTTAGAGGTTCACAGACACATTTCTCTCCCTTTTTCTCTGTCTGTCTCTCAGCATAGTGAGCAAGAGGACAGACTTTGGAGCCTTCTGGATGTCTGTGTGAATTGAGGCTCCCACACTAATATAGCCTTGGGCAAGTTGCTTGACTTCTAAGTTTTGTTTAAAATGTAAATGACAGTAGGGCTATTTGAATATTAAATAAGATAATGTATGTACCTAGCACAGTGACTGACACATAACAGTTAAACATGAGCTATTAATAAACAAACTATTTTTCCTGAGTAGCCTTCATTTTTTTCCCAACAGCTTTTCTGGCCTCTTTTCTATTCAGAAACACCCCTTTTGTCCTCCTATTGATTGGTGGGCACTTCCCTGGCCTGTTTCCCTTATTTGCTTTGAGGATCCCCGTTGACAGATTCTCTTGATAAACCTTTGTTCATTTGCTTGCCATTTTATTTTTTTCAAAGGCCGTGTAGAGTGATTAAGAGCACTCTGGAGACTTTTTGCCTTGTTCCAGATGCCCCTTCTAAATTTCAAAGCTGTGTGATCTTTGTCAGTTATTTAACTTAACAAATTCTCATCTGCTAAATGAACAATAATGATATCTATCTCATAGTTTTGATATGAAGGCATTAAATGAAATATTATACATAAAACATTTATATCATGCAAAATAAATGCTAGCTATGATTTAGGAGCCCAGTTCCCTAGTTGGTACTTAATTCATCTAGACCACCACATATGTGTTGCACTTTTGATGTTTGTTAATGTAAAATAAATCTTACTTATCCAAGTCATCCTAACACAATATTATTAGCACAATAAGAGTAACAGAATGTTAAGAATACTTATATTAAACACACATACACCTTGGAGATACTTATAATGTTCTTAGGATTCGTTTAGTGAGGTATGTTGACTGCAACTGCATGTTGTGAGAATTATGTGGTGTTGTGTTTGGAGCTTAGGGCACTCTTCTTCAATGTTATCAGTTCATGTTCTTCTTCAAATGATTAAATGGATGACAGCTTCAGTGTGATATGACATTTGTATTGATTATGTCCTAAATTGCTTGTTTTTGATGGCCTTCTGTCCAATTTGAACCTAAGGGCATTCGGGAACTTGTTTATCCTATATAATGAAGAGGCAATTTGCAAATTGACCTTCACACCCTCGCACAAGATGGCTGCCTCCATGTGGTCACAAGATGGTTGGCTAGGGAGGCCAGTTGGGGGCGATTGGACCAACAAGAGAGGGCAGTTAGGGGTGACCAGGTCACCAGGGGAGGGCAGTTGGGGGTGACTGGGCCTGCAGGGGAGCAGTTAGGGGTGTCCAGGTTGGTAGGGGAGGGCAGTTGGGGGTGATCAGGCTGGCAGGCAGAAGCAGTTAAGGGCAATCAGGCAGGCAGGCAGGCGAGTGGTTGGGAGCCAGCAGCCCCAGATTGTGAGAGGGATGTCCACAGGGATTGGGCCTAAATGGACAGTCGGACATCCCCTGAGGGGTCCCAGATTGGAGAGAGTGCAGGCTGGGCTGAGAGACACCGCCCCTACTCCCCAGTGCACGAATTTCATGCACCAGGCCTCTAGTGTATTAATACAAGTCTTCCTGTGTGCTACTCAGTTGTTCTGGTGGGCAGTCTGAATTCTCTCATCCCTTTTGTCTTATATTTGGTCTATAAGAATTAGCTGCATTTGTATCATTTCTTCAACCCCTTGGGCTGACTTCAACACAAATTTTTGTTGTAATGAATATAACTGTACATGCTTACAATTGTGAATCAGCTGAAAGAGTTATGAAATTTAAGTAAATAATATGGATTCAACAGAATTGTTTCTATAATCATAGAAATTACTAATGAAGGCATTTGATTTTATCATCAAGTAAAAGTATATTTTAATAAAGTTAATATCAGTATCCACTGGTGAATACTCTGTCAATTTTTTAAATGTTTCTCAATTATTTTCTGTTGTTTTCCTAAAACACACAACTTAAAACATAACAGAGCCAGTACAGTTGCTTATGGCTACAAAAAATATTTCATATTAATGGCTGTTGGATCCTCTACAACACTACTGGCCTCCATTTGCACAAATAATTGACAATGTAGTGTGATAAGATTGGAAAGTTACTGGAACCTAGAAAACACAACCGTTAAGAATTCATAGGTTGCCGAGCCGGTTTGGCTCAGTGGATAGAGCGTCGACCTGCGGACTGGAGGTTCCCAGGTTCGATTCCGGTCGGGGGCATGTGTCTTGGTTGCGGGCACATCCCCGCTCGGGGGCATGCAGGAGGCAGCTGATCGATCTCTCTCATCGATGTTTCTGGCTCTCCATCCCTCTCCCTTCTTCTCTGTAAAAAATCAATAAAATATATTTTTTTAAAAAAAGAATTCATAGGCGTTTCTAAGAAAAGAAATAGCAGAAGTGAGAAGAAATATAAAAGGATCCTTCACTTAAACTTCAGCAAAATGGCTTGGTGGTAAGAAACAGGGCTTTGAAATTAGAAAGCCTAATTTTGAAGTCCTGCTCTGTCATTTACTTACCATAGGATCAGAATGACATAACCTCGCTACTCCTCAGACTCCTCAGTTTGTAAACTGGGGATAGTATTAAACTAACAGAATAGGTGGTTCACTGTGAGGATTATGAGATTATGTATATAAATGCCCAGCACGGTGTCTGGCAGCAATAAACTCTGACTAAACAGGTTATAAAGTATCCACAAACAAGGAGTTGTTTCAAACCAGTCTTGTGTCATCTATTAAAACGATCATACGTGGCGGAATTGCAGCTAAGGTATAATCTTGAGTTTGCCAGCAAGTGTAGGCGGGTTTAAGTGAGTAAAATGACTCATGTTTGTCTTGGTTCTAAGTATCTGTTGTTGGCAATTTTATCATCATTCAACCCTGCCCCCAAAATGGGAATTACACTCATATTCAACAACCAGTAATTAAGTTTTTCATCAGTAGTCATGGTATTTATTTAAGTAATATTACACCACTTCATATCCTTTTCCTATGTGAATCATTTTACATATAAATGTAGGAGTTACTTGTCTGATTGGGAGTTCTAGGGAACCAGTAGTGATTATTCTCTTTGAGAACTAAGACACAGGAGAATGACAGATGAAGATCAGAATGACTCCTCTTGGCTGATTGCAGGACAGTTGACATTATATCTGAAGTGAAAGGGTTTATTTACCTCGTCTTGACTTAGACAGACTTACCCCCAGAAAAGCAACCCTAGGCCTCCCCTCAGGACAGCTGCCTTCCTACGTGGAGAGCAGAGCAGAGGGCCTGCACCCAGGGACAGGGTGGCTGAGAGAGAACGGCTGGAGCTTGGCCTCAGCCTTGCTCAGGTGCTCCTTTCAGACTCCTTGACCCCCCAACTCCTGCCCCATGAGAGGAGTAAGGGAAGAGTGGCGAGAGAGTTCAGAGTTACTTGAAGCCTGATGGAAGCACACAGCCAGGTCAACATGACCTTCCAGAACAGAAAGAGAGACTGTGAAATTCTGTGAGTAGATTGGAAACTAGGTAAAGGGAAAGCACGTGGAGAAGAGTGGATTAGAATGTAGAGATAACAGACAAGTTCTGGTTTTCTGCATCATTTAAGAGCCCCTGACAAGCATACATTCACTCCTTCATCTCCATCTGTTTGCCTCTGCTTATTTATCCATCCATTCATTCCTTAATGTATATGAAGGATTAGTAAATAATCAGAAGTGTTAGAAATAGATCGTGACTTCTCATATCTGAATTTTAGACTCAGTAGAATCTTAAATGCTATTTTGAAATAGAATTAAAAAAACAAATAAAAGATGAGAAAGCTAAGAATCTTTGGCAAAGGTGTACTTTTTGCAGTGAAGGGATATCTGTATTCTAGGATCTATCATAGTGTCTAGCACATGGTAAATGCTCACTAAATATTTCTTAAAATAAAAAGTTGCAGGATACAAACTCAAAATTAATTATTAATGTGAATTAATCAGTTAAGTACTTAATATATCAATTTGTTTTTAAAATTGGATTTATATACTATTTTCCAGATATACATTCACTGCAAAAAGTAAGAATCTTTGCCAAAGATTCTTAGCTTTCTCATATCTTTTATTGTTTTTTTTAAAATATATATTTTTTAATTGATTTTTTTATGGAGAGGGAGAGGGATAGAGAGCTAGAAACATCAATCAGCTGCCTCCTGCACACCTCCTACTGGGGATGTGCCCGCAACCAAGGTACATGCCCTTGACTAGAATTGAACCTGGGAGCTTTCAGTCTGCATGCAGGCTGATACTCTATCCACTGAACCAAACCGGTTAGGGCTTTATATTTTTTTAAAAAAATTCTATTTCAAGATAGCATCTTTGAGGACTGTTGGGTTTATGGCATTGGTTCTTTCATGCATTTAGCTTTCACCTTTGGCTTTCCCCTCCTTGATCATGATTACTTATACTGTTTTTATAATGGCATCTATGATGAGAATCTTTTGTTGTGTTGTTACCAAGTGAACATGAGAAAGAGGGAAGGAAGCCAGATGAGTTTTCTAAGATTATTACACTGTGGGGAAAGGAAGGAGATAAATGGGTTTTTGAGGTTGTGCATTTTTTGATAAGACATTTGTTTAACATAGAATTAACGGAATTATGAGAGATAGAAATGGGACTGGGCTGGAGTGCAAAGGAGCACTAGATTATAGACACCCCCACCTCCACCCCAAAGGAGGGAATAAAGGGACAGGAGATTTTGGATCAGTTTTTCTCACAGTACCACAGATGGTGCTTTTGGCTTAGGCTTCTTCAGTATCCCAGGACGCTATTTAAGAATAAGCTTTCTTGGGGGGGAGGGGACCAGGTATATGTAACTTTGAGGTGCCCATATTTAATTTCATCTTGCACAGAATGGCCTGTCAAAATAAGCAGTATTTCGGGTTATCTTATGACTGTAGCACCTTCCTTTATTTTGTTTGTTTTTAGTTGTATTTTGTAGTTGATCTGCTTAATTCTGCTTATTTCTCCTCTGAGCATTCCTTTTAGACTGGATCTAGAGCACAGCAAAATAAATGTTGAAGTTTTAGTAGTGGTGCCTACTAAGATTTTACAATTTAAAGAATCTTTTTTTAATTTTTGTGAGTTTATTTGAGCCAAATTAAAGAATCTTTATTGTTGATATATCTTAGTGTTATATTGAGGAAGCAATCCAAATAACTGAAACCGTTGCTTAGGTACTGTTGATTCATAGACCCTCTTTTGGTTGAAAGATGAGATGGAATTAAAGAACTCAAATCACAGACATGAATAACTTATTCAGATTACTTCAGGAAATGAGTATGTGCCATGTGAATACATTGAACTTGAAGTGAAAGCTACCAGGAACTGAAGCATGAAGCGGCTTCAGGGCTGGGCTGACTCTTTTTGAGGCAAAAGGGTCTCTGCTTTGCTCTGTACATTAGGTACTATTTTCCTCTCTGCAACAGCTGCTTTTTCTCAGCTTACTGGTCATTTCTGCTTTCTTATTTTTTTCAGCTGTCTTGGTCACTATTGACTATTGTGCTTTTTACCTCCTGATGTTTCATTTAACTCCCATTGCAAGTGGACTCTCTCAGTTTATCCTAGTTCAAATTCCTAAGAGAGGATTGGTTGAATAAATTATGTTAATGTGTCGGGAAATTTTACAACTATCAAGAAGGTTGAGGTAGAAACACTGATGTATTGGAACCAGCCTGAACTTTCTGTTCAGTGACATCACCTTGGTAGCTTGGTATTGGCCATCATCGGGGAATACCACAGCATGGAAGTTGCTAAAACCCTTACTGGCAACCACTGGGGAGATCTGTAGGTGTTGAAGTGCACAGTCTCCAAGATGTACTGTTAAACAAAAGAGAGTAAGGTGTTGGATTACTTATAAGATGATTCTAGTGTTTGAACAGAAGAGAGAGATTTAAATATATGTGTGTGCGCCTGCATGCATGCAGATCTGAGTGTGGTGTGGAGAGTGCTTTTGTAGGTAAAAGTGGCTGCTTCTAGGATGGAGGGTTAGGTTTGGAGTGGGGTGTGTGTATTTGTGCAGATCAGAGTTCAATAATCATATTAATGATATTGTAACAATAATGTTAATATCATTTACCTCAACCTCAAATATTATGTTGAGGTATATAGGAAGGAAATATAATCCTAATATTGAAAAATGAACTCACTTTTTCCATATACCATCAGATTCACAGCCATGCCCCTTTGTACATTACGTCATATTTGATTGACTTAACACTGTTTTGCTTGTTATGAGATTTCTAATAGTCCCCTCATCTTCTTTAAGTGTTTTTCATATGTAAGCTTTTACTGTATCATTAATAATATCCAGGATCTATGTTGTCTGGAATACACATTTTTATTGAGAAACTTTGTGTTTCCTATTCTAATATAGGCTGGTTGGTTACTCTCTAGGCCAGTGGTCGGCAAACTGCGGCCCCTTGAGTGTGGCTCTTCCACAAAATACCACATGCGGGCGCACATGTACAGTGCGATTGAAACTTCGTGGCCACACTCAAGGGGCCAAAGAGCCGCATGTGGCTCGAGAGCCGCAGTTTGCCGACCACTGCTCTAGGCAATTACACAGTTGGCATCTGGAAATGTCTAATTTTAGCTTCCTGAGATTTTATGGATCCTGTGTCTGCCCCTCTTTTTTATCTGTTAAAGAAAAATTATTATGACACTTGTTAACAGTAAAAAAATCTTTACCCAGGAATAATGCATCAGGTATCAAAACTATAATAACAGGGGAGAGAGTTGGGCTCAACTTCAAATATAATAAAGACAAGTGGGGATTTATAGCCAACAAGCAAAGCGAAGAATTTGGTGGATGCACAATTACTAAGAGGAGACATCAAGGACAGGGAGATTCTTCCTAAATCGATTTAACAGGATTATTGATAAAGGCAGGCCAGGGTCATCAGATATTAAAGGTGGTGGGTGAGGAATCTGACCAGATATCAAGAGTGATCAAATATTACGGGTGGGGAATGAGAATTCTGACCAGGTATCAAAGGTGATCAGATATCAAGGGTTGTGGGGGGAGAAGCGGGCGACTCTCGCTCAACTGACTTAGCAGGATTGTTGCTAAAATTGGGCTAGGCCGGTGGAATACAGAACAGGAGACCAAGTTTGGGGCCTACTTGAGAGGAGGGCTCTGTGGAGCCTGGTTGATGTTTGCACAAGGAGACAGTCTTTGTCAATTCTCTTGGTTGGTGTTATTTTGTTTTTCTGTAGTATATTCTCAGAGCCTTCTTAAGAGAAACATTGCAAGGCAGTAAACTTTGAATTCTTGTATTAGTTTCTTATTGCTGCTGTAACAAATTATCACAAACTTGGTGACTTGTAACTATAAATTTATTTTCTTATAGTTCTGGAGGCCAGAAGTCTGAGGTCAGTTTTACTGGGCTGGAGTCAGGTGTCATCAGGGCTGGTTCCTTCTGGAGCCACCAAAAGAGAATTCGTTTCCTTGCCTTTTCTGACTTCTGGAGGCCACATGACTCCTCCCTTCCTCACATCATTGCAACTTCTTGCTTCCATTGTCACATCTCCTACTTGCTCCTTTGATTTTCTTATCTCTCTTTTATAAGGAGCCTTATGATGACATTGGGCTCACCTGCATGATCCAGGGTAATCTCCCCATCTCAAGATCCCTACTTAATTGTATCTGTAGATTCCTTTTGCTATATGAGGTACATTCACAGGTTCCAGAGATTCGGATGTGGACATTTGTTGGGGGGTCATTCTTCAGCTTACATTATTTTGTAATATCTAAAAATGGTTTTATTTTTTCCTCATGCTTAATTGATAGTTTGGCTTGGTATAGAATTCTAAGTTCATGATCATTTTTTCTCAGAACTTTGACAATAGTGCTTCATTATCTTCTAGCTGATAAGAAGTTTGCTGCCAGCCTGATTCTTATGCTGTAGTATATGACTTGACATTTTTCCCTCTTTCTAAACTTCTGAGATTTTTGTTGTTGTTGCATATATTGAATGTTACAACTGACTTAAGCTGAGCATCAACTTAATTCATTAGTGTCCAGTTCAGTGTAATTAATGTTCGTAAGCATGCCTCTAATCTGGCTATTACTTTTCAAATTGTAGGTCCCTACCCTTTTAAAAGAAAACAAGGAAGAAGGAAGCAATGGAGAGAAGAGGAAAGAACAAATAGAATAGAAAATTTCACAGTGCTATCTACAATAGTTATACATATTGTTATATAAAACATGTTTCATTTGTATACGCGTGGTATGTTAAAAAGTACAAAACATCTCAGAATTTAGCATATATTTGCTCAGTGCCTGAAACAGCAGTTTTCACTTTAAAAATTATCATTAAGATTATGTTACAATATAAAATATATTTGAGGAGGAGAGCATTTCTATTTAGCTTTAATGTTTTAAATAAAAATTTTCTTTGTTACTCCATGGCAAACTTTATTAAAATAAATAAGAATGTGGCTAGTTTTGAATTACAAGAGTAAGAAATATTCTGAAGCTGCTTGTTTAAAGCCCCTGTTTGTTATTAGATGGAATGCTGGGTGTAGGCTGGTGTGGTTCATACTTGGGATCTAGCCTGAAAGACATGTTTTACCCTCAACAAATATCATCTTTGTTTGAATATCTATGGTTTGTGTAACCACAGTAAGGTCTTTTTTCTCTTTTAGAATGTATCTGAAATGTCTTCTTTCTTGTGCTTGTTTCACCAGTAAAACAGAGCTGCCTTCCATTTTTCTGTTTCAGTTTGTTGCAGAATGTGTGGGGTACCACCTAACACTCTTGGTGTGCTTTAGAATTATAAACTAATAATGAAAGCTTGGAATAGATAACTTTATTCTATGAGGACTGAAGCTGTTAATTCCCAAGGCGAGAATGGGTATCTAACAAACAGTAAAGTAATTTTAAAATTAAAATTGTTGATTTATATATACTCAATGTTCATCTTTCAAAATATACAACAAGAAAATGGTTTCCTGTCAATTTTGTTTTATGGGACTGAATTTGAAACTTAACAACTTTGAATGATTTGTTTATTTGAATTTGAGTAATACTGAGTTACAATGCCTGCTTTTAAAAAATGTAATTCAGGAGGATACTTGATTTTTTAACGGTTTTTGTGTTTAAGTGAAATAATGGCCTTCTTAAAATGTTATAAAACACTTCTTAAGATACTATAGTTGTCATTTTCTTTCATAAATCTGGACTCAGAGATGTTTTCTTGTATCATTGAGTATTATTTAATCTAAACACCTTTTATCCTTTTTAAAATTTTCCTCTTAAACTTTGAAACCTTTTTATATTAGACTATAGGCCCGGTGCATAAAAATTCATGCACTGGAGGGGGAGACCCTCAGCCTGGCCTGTCCCCTTTCTCAGTCCGGGAGCCCTCAGGGGAGGGAGGCGACCCTGGCGATCAGGGGAAGGCGATGCCCCATCACACTCTGCTGCTGCCACTGTGGCAGCACAAGCCTCAGCCGGCCCTGGTTACCTGAGCCTTGGGAGGCCCTGGGCAGCTGGGGGGCTGAGGGGACTGGGGGTCTCTGGAGGCAGGCACGCAGAGGCAGGTCTTGCCGCGCACCGCTGCCCTGGTGGAGCTGAGAGGACTGGGCACCGCCATCTTGTGGCTGTGGGCGCCGCCATCTTAGAGGGTGGGTGTGGCAGTCAATTAGCATATTCCCTTCTTATTGGCTGTGGGCGCTGCCATCTTTGAGGGCAGGACTGTCAATTAGCATATTCCCTCCTTATTGGCTGTGGGCACCGCCATCTTTGTGATGGCGCGAGGGTCAGTTAGCATATTCCCTCTTTATTAGATAGGGTATACAGTCAGTAAGAATTAAATTTGATTTAATTTGGCTTGAATAATGTAATAGATTTTTTGAATTTGAGAATGATGTATGATGTAAGTACTAAGTGACACAGCTGTCACGTTTAAGAGGTGCCTGTAACTTTGTATACACTTGCACACAGACACAAGACAGCTGTTGATATTCCTGTGGTCAGTGTTTTAGGGCAAACTCTTGTTCTTGCAATGCAATTTCTAAATAAGCAAGCAGAATGAAACCAAAGGAAGTATTTGAGTGTAATTCTTAATAACTTCTCAACTATAGATCAGACAGTATGAAACACAACTATAGCAGGCTTAAGCTTAAGGATGCTATTTCTTATTCTAAAGATGACTGTTTTGCAATACAGATTATTAAATAACTAGAGGCCCGGTGCACAGGATTTGTGCATTGGTGGGGTATGTGGCCTGCAGGGATTGGCCTGTTGTGGGAGCACCGCCCTTCCCGGTCAGCTGAGCAGTTGTGGACCCGCCCTCTGAGTGGCTGCTCCCGCTGTGAGAGCGCCACTCATCCTGGTCAGCGGAGTGGCGCTCCCACTTTGGGAGTGCACTAACCACCGGGGGCAGTTTCTGCATTAAGCGTCTGCCTCCTGGTGGTCAGTGCACGTCATAGCGACTGGTGAACCGGTTGTTCTGGTCATTCTGCCATTTGGTCACTGGGCTTTTATTATATAGGATGTCTTTAAACTCCATATTAGAAAAGATTGGCATTTCCATTTCATTTCTTCAAAGAAGCAGGTTTGACTGTATTTTATAAAATTAATTTGACTTTAAATTTGCTTTCTTTTTAGAATATATTCATTAATAGTGTGAAATTTTTTCCCCATGGGAAAATACTAAGATAAGGAATTTCTAAAAGAATTTAAAGAACATGTATTTGATTTAGCGTTAGCTATTCTAATCATCTTACTAGTAAAGTATATCATCTTTCTTTAATAAAATTAGGATGCAGTTTCATCCATTTCCAATACAGCCTATTATATGGTTAGGTTTTCTTTCCTGGAATTCTCTAGACTGGAGATGATTCAGTTTGCCACACTGATGTTTCTTGGGATACTTTGCATCACTTCCCAACTCCATGCTGTTTCCCGTTTTTGCCTTTATTTTAAATATTTCGTCACTAAGTTGTAAATAAGTTTTGACTCCTATGACTGGTAGCAGGAATAAAGGACTGGTATAAAATACATTCACAGATGCCCAGCTGGTGAACCTCAGTGGTTGAGTGTTGACCTATGAACCAGGTCATGGTTTGATTCCCGGTGAGAGCACATACCCGTTTGTATGCTCAGTTCCCCCAGAAGGGAGCAGATTGATGATTCTCTCTCATCATTGATATTTCTATCTCTCCTTCTCCCTTCCTCTGAAATCAATAAAAATACAGTGGGGTCTTGACTTACGAGTATCCCGACTAACAAGTTTTTCAAGATACGAGCCGTCTCTCGGCCAATATTTTGCTTTGAGTTGCGAGCTAAAATTCGGGTTACGAGCCAGCTTCAGATACCCCACTGCTACTTGGCGCAGCAAACGTCACAGTGAATGCCACAACATCAGCCCAGCATCATGTGTCTCACTCGTTCACTGTTGATTTGACATATGAGTAATTGGAGTTACGAGCTCCGTCACGGAACGAATTAAACTCGTAAGTCAAGGCCCCACTGTATATTAAAAAAAATACATTCATAGAAAATGCTCATCCATTGAATTGGCCTAATCATGATAGAAATTCTTGCTTAGCTGTTCTGTTCATGGAAATGCAACTTAGTAACTAGTCAAGTTTTCTAGTTTGTGTTTAATTTCTATTGATTTGCTTTCTCTTCCCTTTTGTAGAAGTGTTAGTGTAATGTTTAAAGGGGGGCAACAGAAGAGGGAAAGAGGAATTGACAACGTTTAATAAATCTAAAATAGGATAAAGAATCTATATTATATAAACCAAGTGACCCTAATGCTGTAATGACCAAAGACTGGCGCAGGTGGGCAGGGCTTTAAGGACGGTGGGGCTGCGTGAGTGGGCGGGGCCACGCAATTTCACACGCTGGGCTTCTAGTATGTATATAACGGTTGATTATCCCAGACTTCTGATTGCATTAGTTTACTATGAAAATCTAAACTAGTCTGCATTTTTATTTTCTCAAACCATTATATTACGTATTCACATTTCCCCCAAAGGACGGCATATTGACATTTTATAATATAACCAAGAAAAACAGTGGCATAAACATTTTTTACTAAATATAGTTTTAAAAATTTACAGGTTCCCATTTTACTATTTTTACTATTATAAACAATATTGTGCTCATTTGATGATCTTATTGACATAAATTCTTAGAGGTGGAATTGTTGGGTAAAGGATATGCCTGCTTTTAAATTTTTGATACATAATACCAAATTGCTTCCTGGAAAGATTTATGCATTTATAATTCTACCCCCAGTGTAAGATATTTCAGATTGGCCCACATTTTTGTCAGCATTGAGCAATATCATTGCATTTTTTATTAGTCTGAGATAGGTGCAAAGGGATATTTTAAAACTTGTGTATCTTGAGTTTTTAATGAGTTTGATTCGCCCTTCCCCCCCATGTCATGCCTTTTAAATTTAGATTTTATTTTTATCAGAGCTATACTTGGTTTAAGATTCAGCAGTCTGTAAGACTTATTTTGAAAAATAGCTGACTCCATACCCCTTCCTCCTCACTGCCTACTCCCCTAGCTGATTCTTTTTGTGCTTACTTCCATAGTGCAAGATAACACACGTCTATTGCCACTTCCTGCTTCTGCAGCTTTAGACATCATCTATTGGTTTCATGCTTTGGATGGAGGGTTTGGTTCTGTGCTCCCAACCTCTGTACATATATGCACATCCCTTCAACTCTCAGAGAGTTGATGCCTTTAACCCCACCCTTTGTTCTCCTCAGGAATTACCATTTGCTAAGCCTTTGAGGGAAGGGCTTTAAAGAATCCTCTATTGTCATTTCAATTCTGTTTTAGGAGGAATGGATATGTATGTTCCATCTGCCATCTTTAATTGGAAGTTCTTTTTCTTCTCTTTAGTCATCACTTTTATAAACTAATTCTTATATGGAGTGAAGACTGTCTGGATTTGAATCTTGGCTTTGCTATTAACTAGCGTTGAGACCTTAGACAAGTTGGTTCAAATCTCTAAACCTAATTTTTTCATCTGTGTAATAGGATTAATAGAATACCTATCTTAGAGGGTTATGAAGTGCTCTTTACAGTAGCATCTGCTGTCTGGCAGTATCTTATTCTCTACTAGCACTTAGTAAGAGTACAAATATAGTTGTTCCTGCTATTGTTACTCTTGTGAATTTCTTGCTCATAACCTTGACCCAATCTTCTGTTGGAATCAAGGAAGATTTCTTATTGATCAGTGGTACCATTTATGTAATCTGTCATTGGTCTTTTATTTTTATTCATGGTAATTGGTATGCATAGTCATATTCATACTATTTTATGTTATGATCTCTACTTTTGTTATCAGATTTGTGTTTTTGAAAGATACCTAATGGTAATAAAGAAGAGTGTGTGTGTGTATTTTCGGAGAGGAGGGTAAAATTGAAGATTATCATAGTATATGGGACATTGATGGGGGGGGGGGCTTCAGAGGTTAAATGAAGAAATGATTATTTTCATCATGTAAGGGAAATACTCTTTTGAAAAAACTCCTGAAGTATAACTTGCTTTAGTTTTCTTTGTGGATGAGTTCCAATAATTTTTAAGAGCCTTGAATGCTCTCTTCATCATCGACCCAAATGGCTTCATCTGAAAACTTAGAGCTTTTACTTTCAGATTCTCCTTTAATACTCATTTCTCTGAAATTAGATCCAAAATTGAATCTTGAGGGATAAGATTTATCATATCCCCTAAGTCAGTGGTTCTCAACTTGTGGGTCACGACCCCTTTGGGGGTTGAACGACCCTTTCACAGGGGTCGCCTCAGACCATCGGAAAACACATATATAATTACATATTGTTTTTGTGATTAATCACTATGCTTTAATTATGTTCAATTTGTAACAATGAAAATACATCCTGCATATCAGATATTTACATTATGATTCATAACAGTAGCAAAATTACAGTTATGAAGTAGCAACGAAAATAATTTTATGTTTGGGGGTCACCACAAGATGAGGAACTGTATTAAAGGGTCGTGACATTAGGAAGGTTGAGAACCACTGCCCTAAGTTAATGCTATGTTAACAAAGTTGCTTTTTTTTCAATATTATACATAATATTGAAATGATATATATGTTGATATTTTAAGGTTGTAGTTACAGACACTTAACTCATCCTTTTAAGTTTATTTGATTTTTGCTGATTTGTCATCTTAGGCAGAATGGATTTCTTCTATTTGTATCTGTTTTGTCAGTTTTATAATTAATTAACTTTATGATTCCTTAAATAATAGTTCATCTAAATTTGATCTCTCCACAGATTCTGACCAGGATGTAGCACTCAAACTTGCACAGGAGCGAGCTGAAATAGTTGCTAAATATGACAGAGTAAGTATTCATATTTACTCTTTGAGTAAGTTTTATTAATAAAAACAACATATAAATGGAAAAGGATTTGCTTTTTGGAGCACTTAAATTACAGAACCAGTTTGTTTACTTCATGTGACCATTGAGGTCATCCTTCTCTGACTTCATCTCCAAATGTTCTCTCCTCCCTTCCCTCTGCACCAACCTCTCCAAATTCTTGCTGCTTTCTAATACACCAGGCTTGCTTCTCATTCAGGGCCTTTGCATTGGCTATTTCTTCTGCTGAGAACACACAGATCCTGACCATGCTCATGCCTCTTTCACCTTACCTCTTTCAGACATCACCCAGATGCTACCTTAGTGAAATCACTGACCACATTGTTTAAAACCCTCTATATTCCGTATCCCCTTTTCTTATTTACTTTTCACCGTAGCACTTATTTTTTCAACATACTATCCTATCTAATAATAGACAAACATGGTAATCAACCGTACCTCCGACACGCTTCCCATTGGCTAATTAGGGTGATATGCAAATTAACTGCCAACCAAGATGGCGGCCAGCAGCCAGGCAGCTGAAGCGAACAGGAGGCTTGCTTGCTCCAGTGATGGAGGAAGCCAAGGTTCCCCGCCTGCCGCTGCCAGCCTCTGAGCTGCACTCTAAGAAACCATGTTGCAATTATAGAAGCTAAACAAACCCTAGAAACCTGCTTTCAGCCAGCCGGGCCTCAGAGATGGAGTTGCAACAGTGTTTCAATTATAGAAGCCAAACAAACCCGGATACCTGCTTTCATCAGCCGAGGTCTCAGAGCTGGAGCCAAGCCTCAGAGCTAAAGCCGGCTCTCAGCTCCAGTGACAGACATAGAAGGTAAATAAATCCCAGAATAAAAAAGAAAAAAGAAAAAAAGTGGTTGGGAGCTTCAGTCACCGGCCGGCCTGAAAACGACCCTCAGCCCCTCACCCCCTCACCCAGACTGGCCAGGCACCCCAGTGGGGATCCCCACCCTGAAGGGAGTGCAACCAGCTGCAAACAGCCATCATCCCCTCATCCAGGCTGGCCAGGCACCCATGTGGGACCCCACCCTGATCTGGGACACCCTTCAGGGCAAACCAGCTGGCCCCCACCCATGTACCAGGCCTAGAGAAACACGCAAATTGGTGTCACTCTGCTACGCCCACCAGCCAATCAGGATGAGTAGGCAAATTAACCCAACAAAGATGGTGGTTAATTTGCATATGCAGGCCCAGAGCGAAGACTGAAGACGACTGAAGACTGAAGAGGCTTGGCTTCTCCATTGCAGCCTGAGCGGAGAAGCCAAACCTTGCTGTGGTCCAAGCGGAGAAGCCAAGCTTCGCTGCTGCGGCCCGAGTGGAGAAGCCAAGCCTCGCTGTGGCCGCAGTGGAGAAGCCAAGCCTTGAGGCAGCCGGACCAAAGGCCTGGGTCCTGGGTGTCGGAGGAAAACCATTGCTGGCAGCCAGGGGAAGGAAGGCCTATTGCACTAATCTTCGTGCCACCGGCCTCTAGTATATTATACTTACTTTGTTTGTTGTGTGCTCACATACAACATTGGTATAGACAGCTACATTTGGGGTTCCTGCATCAACAATGCTAGTTAACAGCTTCGAGAATGAGAAAGCAGTGGCTGAGGACAAAGTTATGGCCACACCAACAGTGAAGAGATACTGTGAAAAAGCCACCAAAAAAGAGTTGGAAAGGCATGAGGAGAACCAGGAGAGGTGGTGCCATGGAGGCTGAGGAATAAGGAGTGAGCAACACTGCTAACTGCTTTGAAAAACTCCCTTAGAAGAGTGTCCACTGGTTTTAACAGTGGGAGATTATTTATGACTTTGGCAGGAATAACTTCTGGGCTTATGTATCTGTAAGTAAAGTAGAGAGACAAGGTGGATAGCCCACTCTAGTGAGAAGTTTGGATGAAAAGACAAGAAATACTTTTTTTCCTAAGACAGGTTCACTCTAAAATTTTAAAGTTTGATGGCTCATTCTTGAGTGACTTTCTTATCCTCTGCTGCTCCCTCCTTTCCCGGTATTTACAGGAACCCAAGTCTGATTAAAACTTAGTAACATGTGCTCTGGCTATTGTGTTCAGTGGTTAGAGTGTTGGCCCATGTACTAAAGAGTTCAATTTCTAGTCAAGGTCATATACCTCAGTCCCAGGTTTGATCCTTGGTCCCTGTCGGGGCATGTACAGGAGGCACCCAATCGATGTTTCTCTCTCACATCAGTGTTTTCTCTCTCTCTCTCTCTCTCTCTCATCTCCCTCCATCCCTCCCTCCCACCACTTTCTCTAAAAAGCAATGGAAAAATATCCTTGGTGAGGATTAACAAAAAAACAACAAAAAAAGCTTAGTTACATGTTAGCTACATATAGTATCTTCCAAAGTTTGTAACTAGAAAATAGTGATTATATTGCGCGCGCGCGCGTGTGTGTGTGTGTGTGTGTGTGTGTGTGTGTGTGTATATATTTAAAGTTAAGTGGATAGTGCCTCATTTCTAGCTCTTACTGTTAATACATAAAAAAAAGAACTCCTTGATTTTGGTCTTTTTTTTGAAAAATTACTCAGGTTTATAGATTTCTAATAACACCCTTCTTTGTTCACTATTATAGGGACGAGAAGGTGCAGAGATTGAACCTTGGGAAGATGCTGATTACCTTGTTTACAAAGTCACGGATAGATTTGGCTTTTTACAGTAAGTTGCATAGATTGAAAGCTAATCTTTTTATTATGATGCTCTTGCGGACACCTGTTATATTTTATTTATTTTTACTAGCACTGTTGTGAATAAGATTCCAAGACTGGTCCTGCAACATGCTTTTTTTGTTATTGCATTCCTGGCATTTTTAACCTCTATCATTGAAATTCAACTATTTTGTAAGAATACAATCTTTATCACTATTTGTTACATTTTAGTAAGAACGTTTAGTGCAATAAATGAGTTGGATTAATACTTTTATCAGAATTAAATGGAAATTAATAAAAATTTGTATTTCAAAAATAATTATAAAACATTTTATTTTATAGAAATGCATTTTAAGAATAATTAGCTATTAGAACTTTAATGTTATGCAGCCTGAAATTGAGCAATGAAAAAAATATGCCATTGATCTTTCTTATAGTTGTATTCATGGTAATGTATTCATGTTATTGCTTCTCAAAAAAATTTTTTTTAATGTACTTTTTATTGATTTCATAGAGAGGAAGGAAGTTGGATAGAGAGATAGAAACATCAATGATGAGAATCATTGATCATCTGCCTCCTGCACACCCCTTACTGGTGATTGAGCCCACAGCCTGGGCACGTGCCCTGACCTGGAATCGAATCTTGACCTCCTGGTTCATAGGTTGACGTTGAGCCATACCAGCTAGGCATTTGCTTCTCAAAATTAATTCCATTCATCCTGAATATCCTATCTAATAAAAGAGAAACATGGTAATTAGCCGTACAACCGCTACCATTCCCATTGGCTAACCACTGAGATATGCAAATTAACTGCCAACAAAGATGGCGGCTAATTTGCATACTGCAGGCAGGATGGGACAGCGCCATACTGCAGGCAGGATGGGACAGCGCCATCCTGCCTGCCCCTCCACCATCCAGGCCTGCTATCTGTGACCTGGATGGCGGGCGACCCGTGTGCGACCCGACCCAGGGCTGGCGGGCGTCCCCCAAGCCGCTCCCCCGCTGGCAGATTGGGTCTGGCGGGGCGGCTATCTGCCCGCAGTCGCTGCCCCCCAACCTGCTCTCCCGCCGGGACATCAGGGCTGGCTGCAATTCACCACCAGTCACGCCCCCAACCGGCCCTCCAGTGTTTGACCCAGGCTTCTGGGGACAGTGTGGCTGTCACCCCAGCTTCCTCATCACAGCTGAGGAAAGGGCAAATAGCAATATTAAAGTATTTCCTCTAATTAATTCCCTTTCCATGTGCATGAATTTCGTGCACCGGGCCACTAGTATTATATAAAGAGTTGACAGTGGTCTAAGCCAGCGGTTCTCAACCTGTGGGTCGCGACCCCTTTGGCGGTCAAATGACCCTTTCACAGGGGTCGCCTAAGACCATCCTGCATATCAGATATTTACATTACAATTCATAACTAGCAAAATTACAGTTATGAAGTAGCAACGAAAATAATTTTATGGTTGGGGTCACAACCTGAGGAACTGTATTTAAAGGGCCAGAAGGTTGAGAACCACTGGTCTAGACCATTACAAAATAGAGTGGTTAAAAGGATTTTGACTCTTAGAAACATCCTGCTAATGATGTGAATCTGCCTGTTCTGATTCTGGCATTGTCTAGTCAGGTTCCCATAGACTGGATACTTCTCTTCATTTCTGTGGTGTGTTTGGTTCCATACAGTTCAGTGATTAACTTCTCATTCAGATGTATTTGTTCAGTCTTGTTTATTATAAATAGGAAGAAGCCAGATATTTTTATTTTATGATATATGATTAAATGTTGAAGGAAAAATACAGTTTTTTGTATAGTTCATAGCAGGAACTTATAGTACGCAGAACTTGTTCTCTCCTTTTGTTTAGTCTTCATGCATTTAGACAGTATTTGGTTGTCTAATGTTTTTCTCAGGGAAAAATAAGCAAATAGATAAACATAACAGTTCTGAAAGTTAGAGAATATATGCTTTTCTTGTGTCTTCACTGGCTCAGTTAACCATTTCATACCTCATATAAAACTACTCTGCATGCTGACAGTGTCGTGGAAGCTTTGAAGACATAAAATGATAGAATACTCCATAAAGGTCTGGACAAATATCAGGTGTTGTTATTATATTTAAAGACATGACATTAGCAGACCCAAAATGTTCTCCTGAGTAGTTATAATTAGAAGACTTTGAATTTCAGCAGAGTAACAGAGCAGAATTTAACTATGATGAAAATATTGTTCTTAAATTAACCCTCCACTTCCACTTTTTTTTTTTTAAGTAAATCAAGGTTGGCCACCAATGTGGCAGGAAATGATTACACATTTGTGTGGGTTAACAGGCAGATCTGAGGTATGTGAAGGAGTTTTGAAGGACAAATTGATCATTTAGCTTGGTCAAGATCAGTGGGTCCCAAACTTGCCTGCACATTAGAGTCAGCTGGGAACTGTTTATTTTTTTAAAATAGATTTCTGGGGTCTATCCCATATTTTGATTTAGCAGGTGGAATACAACTCAGCTGATTTTGACCTCCTCTGATGGGAGTGAACCACTCTAAGAGATGGTTTAATCATAAAATGGTCTAATATAGTACAAAATACATATGAAAAACCTGTGAATTCCCGGAAAGGGTCTAGTAATTACCTAAATTCTCTTTTCTCATTGCTGTGAACATCTTGAGTAAGTTTCTGGCCTGTACTTGGCAGTCTAAAAATCGCACTCAGTTATTTTGTTGTTGTTTTTTCTCTTTGCTGCGGTCCATTTGGCACTAGTGGAGAAAAAGTCAGTCAATAATCTGTCTTAATAATATTAGTTAATATTTATTGATCCCTTACTGTGTAACAGGTACTGTTTTATGCTCTTTTCATGGATTAACTAATTTATTCTCTCAAAAAACTGTGAGATAGGTACTCTTTTCATCATTTTTTTTAGATAAAAATGAAGCACAAAGTGGTCATGCAGCTTGCCCAAGTCGTGCTGACAGTGTCAGATCTGGGTTGTGGGCCTTGGCAGTCCTACAGCAGAGCCTGTGTTCTGAACTTCTGCATTGCACTGTCTTTTCTGCTCTCCTGTGTTTTTAATAAGAGAAACCTAGTAGAAGGCTTTGAAATGCCTAAAGAAAAAAAGGGTGCCTAAGAGAGGGATACTGTTTGAACTGATCACATGTACTGAGGTATGCTCAGATAGCTAAGCTCATCACTTCTTTAAAAAACAAAGCCAGTTGATACGAGTTCTCATACTGACATGGTAATTTTTTAAAAATTTACTCTAGGATGCAGTTCCAAGGCAGGCAGCAGAAATGAAAATAATGAAGCATAGAAATGGATTTTAATGTAATGTTAGACTTTATTAAGTTTCACTGAAGTCATTGATTTTTGTTACAATGTCTAATTTCAGTAAAACGCTTTCTGCAGAGGTCGCTGCTGGTGGCTTTTATTGCTGTCACTGTGGATTGGAGTTTTTTGAGTGCTATTGAATAAAGTCACATGGCCTAGGCGTTTAGATATTGCTTCCTGTCACAACTTGATCAAAAGAGCATTTCTTTCTGCTGTCTTAGTTCTTTGAAATTTTTGATTGGTTCTCTAATGAAATTGGGTTTTAAGTGTCAATGTCAATACAATGCAATAGCAAAAACTAACTTTGTAGCCTTCTCTGAAGGCTGCTGACTTCATATCTAATTATAGTTATAGTAAGTTAAATTACTTGTTATGATATGTGGGGATGGATGACAGTAATTAACAAATGCAGTACAGGAATAACTTGGTTTTATAAAAGATTTCACAATAAATATGAAAACTGTTGCCAAACCAGCTTGGCTTGATGCTGGAACAAGAATATCTTTGTTAAGTACTCAGAAATGGGGTGCTATCCCCAGTCTGTATGCTGTGACTGCATTGCATCTGAGAGTGGAGAAATTGAGCTTATTTAAAAAGTTAGAGAACTTTCAACATTTTTATCAAAAATAACCAGTGCTACTCTGCTCACAAAGAATGCTTGGTATTTGGATAATAATAGATAATGTTTTTAGGTCACAAGTTATTAATAGAAGAATTAGAAGGAAAATGTACCAAAAATAAAGATAAAATTAATACCAAGCTTCAGGTTTTCAACTAGTTATCAAAATGTACTAGCATACGTTTATAAAATTTAACTGATTGTAGTTTATGATGTCTATATAAATACTGGAAAGCCAGAATAAAGGTGTTTTTGTTTTTAAAAAATATCTCTCTTGATGACAAGGGCTTAAGAACTCTTTCTACTCAACTAATAATTTTGACTGGAATAAGTCTACTACAAAAATAGAAAAAACATTTAGTCAGTATATTCAGCTTAACTGATTCTAACAAGTTAAATTTTAAGTTTCCAAATGAAAGTTTATTTCAAGTTATAGAAATGCTCTGAACTATTGAAAAATTACAGACACATATATTCTAATTAGTAATTCTATATTTAATAGCAGATGAAAAGATAGATCCAGTTAAAGTTCCTCTCTTTCCAGGGGTGACTGTGTTGTTGCTGTTTTTACTTACTGTGTTTCTGTGAGGCATAGCTTCTTACTGTCAGCTTGGTGTTTTCTTTGAGCAGCTTCTAGGTGCTTCTTTCCCTTAGCAGCGATTCTCAACCTGTGGGTCGAGACCCCTTTGGGGGTCGAAGGACCCTTTCACAGGGGTCGCCTAAGACCATCGGAAAACACATATATAATTACATGTTATTTTTGTGATTAATCACTATGCTTTAATTATGTTCAATTTGTAACAATGAAAATACATCCTGCATATCAGATATTTACATTACGATTCATAACAGTAGCAAAATTACAGTTATGAAGTAGCAACGAAAATAATTTTATGGTTGGGGGTCACCACAAGATGAGGAACTGTATTAAAGGGTCGCGGCATTAGGAAGGTTGAGAACCACTGCCTTAGAGCATAAACCTTTGTTTACATCACTTCTTTAAAAATGAAGCCAATTGATACGAATTCTCATACTGACACTAATTTTTTTTTAATTTACTTGATATGTATTAAAAACATTTTTTAAGAACAAGCAGGGGGAGGCAATAATTTTCTGTAAAGAGCCAGGTATGAAATATTTATGGCTTTATGGACTCTTTGTCACAGTTATTCAACTCTACCATTGTAGCATGAAAACAACCACAGACAATACATAAATGAATGAGTGTGTCAGTGTTCTAATAAGTCTTCATTTACAAAAATAGGCAGTGGGCCGGATTTGATCTATGCCTGTAGTTTGCTGACCTAAAGGAATAGTCCACTCACCCAGATTTTGGTCCTTTTTTTTTCTACTTGAAGGATATTTAGGTGACAAGGTAAAGATGCTCACATGCATGCAGGCATGCATTCATCCTCCCCTTCATGTATTCATTCAGCAATATTTGTGTGTTTCTTTAATATGTCAGCACCTGTGCCTGAGGTTGGTACAGTGCTTTACATGTATATCTAGACACTCTGTGTAGCTGTTGGTAAGGCAGTATTCCCCTGCTTTCTCCTTGGGAGGCTGTGAAAATCAATGTATGCCACTACAAAGATTTGAGGAGGAATTGTTTTTTGGAGATGAGTGTTGTACACACAGCAGATTTTGTATAAAAGCTTTTAAGTATGGAGCAATAATGCATGAAAATCCATGTGGATTGACCAAATTCTTTTTTTTTTTTTTTTTCCTACCATCACATTATTTATTTATTTATTTTTTAAATTTTTTTTATTTTTCGCTAAAAGTATTACAAAGGGTATTACATAAGTGTCCTTTTTTCCCCCCCGCCCTTGACAAACCCCTTCCCTCCCTTACCCCCCAGTGTCTTATGTCCATTAGTTATGCTTATATGGATGCATACAAGTCCTTCGGTTGATCTCTTGCTCCCCTCCCTCCTGTCCCCCACCCCTCCCTGGCCTTCCCACTGCAGTTTGATAGTCAGTTTGAGGCAGCTCTGCCTCTGTATCTATTATTGTTCAAAAGTTTGTAATGGTATTGACCAAATTCTTGAGCTCTGTCATCCATCTATGAATTCTAAAGGCTTATTACAAAATTCAACATCCATTCATGAAAAACTTCTCAAAATGGGTAGAGGGGACTGTATCTCAACATAATAAAGGCCATATGTGACAAATCCACAGCTGAGATTATTCTCAGTGGGGAAAAACCAAAAGCTTTTCCTCTAAAATCAAATGCCCACTCTCACCAATTCTTTTCAATATAGGACTGAAAGTCCTAGCCAGATCAAAAAGGCAAGAGAAAAAAAAAGGCATCCACATCAGAAGGGAAGAAATAAAACTGTCTCTATTTGCAGATAATATGATCTTATATATAGAAAAGGCTAAAGACTCCACCAAAAAAACAACAAATAAAAACCTGTTAACTGATAAGCAAATTCAGTAAAGTTGCAGGATACAAACTCAAAATACAAAAAATTAGTTGCGTTTCTATATACCAGTAACAAACTATCAGAAACAGAAATTAAGAGAACAATTCTATTTACAGTTACATCAAAAAGAATAAAATATCTAGGAATCAATTTAGCCAAGGAGGTAATAGATCTGTACTCTGAAAACTGTAAGACATTGATGAAAGAAATGGAAGAAGATACAAATGAGTGCAATGATATTCTATACTCATGGATTAGAAGAATTAACATTGTCAAAATGTCCATTCTGCCTAAAGCAATACACAGATTTAATGCTGTCCCTATCAAAATTCCAATGGCTTTATCTTACAGAAATAGAATAAACAATTACAAAATTTTTATATAATCACAGAAGACCCCAAATTACCAAAGCAATTTTGCACAAGAACAAGGCTGTAGGCATTACACTTCCTGATTTCAAACTGTATTACAAAGTTATAATAATCAAAACATTATGGTATTGGTATAAAAATAGACACATAGATCAATTGAACAGAATAGAGTGCCCAGAAATAAACCTACATATTAATATATGACAAAGGAGGCAAGAATATGCAATGGGGAAAGAGTAGTCTCTTCAGTAAATGATGTTGGGGCCCTGGCTGGTGTGGCTCAGTTGGTTGGGCATCATCCCATGCACCAGGAGATTGCAGGTTCAATTCCTGGTCAAGGACATATGTCTGGGGGTTGGGGGTAATGGGTGAAGGTGTTCAATAAGTATAAACTTTTAGTTATAAGTAAGTCCTGAGGATGCAGTATACAGCATAGTGACTATAGTTAACAATACTGTATTGTATATTGTAGATCTTAAAAGTTCTCATCATAATGAAAAAAAATCTGTAAGCATGGTTGCTGATGGATGTTAACTAAACCTAATATCATCATTTGCAGTATTTATACATACATCAAATCCTTATGTTATAGCCTAAAAGGAGCACATTGTTATATGTCAATTGTGTCTTAATTTTTAAATAAATAAATTTTAAAATGAACATTAAAAAATGTTTGGATAGTAGGAGTTCAGTAACTGGGTATCATGATATGGGGAGTGGATAGGCAACCAGATCCTGGTGGGGTTGCCACAGGGAAATTATGTGAAATATTTGCTTAATTGGAAATCTAAGACCAGGTTTGTGTACTCCTGGATTTTGTCTCAGGCTGACTGTGGTTACATGTATACTAGAGACCCGGTGCACGAATTTTATAATTTTATGCACGGGGGGGGGGGGGGGGGTGGGAGGGGCGGGGAAGGTGTTGGTCCCTCAGCCCAGCCTCGCCCTCTTGCAATCTGGGACCCCTCGGGGAATGTTTACCTGCTGGTTTACGGGCTTAAACTGTCACTCGGACATCCCTCTCACAATCCAGGACACTGCATTCACTAGTGAACATACTTTTCATACAGGTGAAAGGCATCTTGCTGTTTTATGGCAGGTCCTTTTTTTTGGCCCTGATTATAAAAAGTAGTACATAACATGATCCTTCTGAGGCAGTAGTACCATTTTCCCCATCTTATGGGTGGAAAAACTGAAGCAGAGAGAAGTTAAGTAATTGACTTTGTCACACAGTTATAAGTGTCAGAATCAGGGCTGACCATAAAATGTGCAAGCCAGAGTCCATGCATGTCATCTCTGCATCATCCTGTTTTTTTCAGTGTTAGAGTAGCCTTGCCAGGTTTTAATTTTTAAATCTAAGAGACTGTTCCCAATATATATGGTAGGGTCCCTAGGCCTGGATGGCAATCAGGGCCAGTCTGTGGGGTGGCTGGCTGGGCATTCGGGGTGCCCCTGCTGGCACCCACCTTGGCTGGCCTGGCACCACCTGCTCACTCCCCCCCTCCCCCCTGCCAACCGGTCTTCGTAGATCGTTCTGCTATTCGGTCGATTTGCATATTAGGGTTTTATATAGATAGACTAGAGGCCCAGTGCAAAAATTTGTGCACTCGGGGGGGGGGGGGGTCTCCCAGCCCGGCCTGTGCCCTCTCGCAGTCTGGGACCCCTCAGGAGATAACGACCTGCTGGCTTAGGCCTGCTCCCGGGTGGCAGAGGGCAGGCCCAATCCTTAGGTGCAGCCCCTGGTCAGGCTCAGAGCAGGGCCGATTGGGGAGTTGGGGAGCCACCCACTGTCATGCACAGAGCAGGGCGGATCGGGAGGTTGCGATGCCACCCCTAGTCATGCTCAGGGTAGAGCCGATTAGGGGGTTGGGGCACCGCCCCCTGTCACACTCAAGGCAGGGTCGATGGGGAGGTTGCGGCGCCACCCCCTGTCACACACAGAGCAGGGCCAATCAGGGGGTTGGGGTGCTGCCCCCTGTCACTCACAGATCAGGGCCCATTACGGGGGTTGGGGCTCCGTACCCTGTCACTCACAGAGCAGGGCCAATCAGGGGGTTGGGGCACTGCACCCTGTCACACACAGAGCCGCAGGGCCATCACGGGGCTTGGGCGCTGCCCCGTCACACTGATCCTGGTGCCAGGAAGCCTCGCTCCTCCGCTGATCCCGGTGCCAGGAGGCGTATTACCCTTTTACTATATAGGATAGAGGCCTGGTGCACGGGTGGGGGCCAGCTGGTTTGCCCTGAAGGGTGTCCTGGATCAGGGTGGAGGACCCCACTGGGGTGCCTGGCCAGGCTGGCAGAGGGGCTCAGGGCCGTTTTCTGGCTGGCGGGTGACTGAAGCTCCCAACTGCTCCTTTTTTCTTTTTTTTAATTCTGGGCCAGCTTTCGCTCTGAGGCCTCACTGCTGAAAACATTGATACAGTGTTGCGGTCAGGCTGGCTGAAGCCCGGCTGACTGAAAGCCGGTTTCTGGGGTTTTGTTTAGCTTCTATATTTGCTACATAGTTGCTTAGAGTTGCAGCTGAGAGGCCGGCAAGTCAGGCGGGGAACGTTGGAGTCTGCAGTCATTGGAGCAAGCAAGCCTCCCTGTTCGCTTCAGTGCATGGCTGCCGGCCGCCATCTTGGCTGACAGTTAATTTGCATAAGGATATGCTGATTAGCCAATTGGAAGGGTAGCGGTCGTATGCTAATTACCATGTTTCTCTTTTATTAGTGTAGACTAGTGGCCTGGTGCACAAAAATTTGTGCACTCGCGGGGCATCCCTCAGCCCATCCTGCCCCCTCTAACAGTCTGGGAGCCCTCACAGGATGTCCTACTGATGTCCCTGTGGGGAGTGGGCCTAAGCCACAGTCTGGGCTCCCTCTGTGGAAGGCAACTGACCGATCAGGTATATAGATACTTTCTGAAGGCAGCACAGACTCCTTCCTTATTTCTTTCCTCTGTGGTTGGAGAATAGGGGCCTAAAAGGTGGAGACAGAATTGTGGCCAGCCCTGGGCTCTTGTAGGCAGCAGAAAGAAGGAGAGGGCTGGGGAAAGTCTAGACACGTTTTTCTTCAATTGTCCTCCCTTCCTCCAGGCCCCTCACTCTGTTCTTTCCTTGTCATGGTGGACGCTTGGGCCTCGGACTGACAGGAGCCCAGCGATGGTGGAGTTCAGCCCTCTCACATCTCAGCTGAACATATAAATGCCTCACATTCCAAGTGGAGCTGTTTCAAGTGGCTAAAGTGCTGGCAATTCATGCCTCGTGGCCTTTCCCCTCTGGGGCTTCCACCATGGGTCAGTTGCAAACTTCACGGAGACACCGAAGCAACTCTGCCCTGGTACTTCTTCACCGGCCTCTGCACTCTTCCTTGAGGTCTCTGGGTCCATAGTCTGAGCTCAGGGAGGTCACCCAGAGCCCGTTGCCCTGGACAGGTGGGGCAGGGGGGCTAGCTTGAAGAGCTGGAGGAAGATGGCAGAGTAAGAGTTGGTGTGAACCAGCGCCTGCTTAGCCAGACTTCCTAAGCTCCCCACTGGGCCCAGGCCGGGCCCCTTCCCCACACCAGGAGGATCCCAGTTGAGGTCCCCTCCCTGCACCCAGCGCTCTCCTCCCTGTTCTACCACTGGGGGAAGGGAGCAGCTCACCTGCTCTGGACCCTGCCAGCCTGGCAGGCTGAGGCACAGGAGGTGCAGCCTAGGGTGCTGGTGGCTGCGAGCCTTCTCCCCAACCCTGAAGTGTAGGGTGGGGTTGCAGCAGCTCATAGCCATCCCTGGGCACCATGCATAGAGAAACCGCTCTCCACTGGGCCACCATCCACAGTCCTGAGGCAGCCCACATTGTGCCAGCCCCTCGTGCTGGTCAATCAGGGAAGGATGCGGGATGCAAAATTCCGCCTCTCTCTCTCTTTCTCTCTCTTTCAGAGTGGGCCCCGTGTCTCTGGTTGGCGGGTGAGGGCTCCGCCGAGGCAATCTGCACCGCTTGCATTCGCCCCAGCCCCCGCCCGCCCCCTGATCGCATTGGGACATGTCTCTGTGCTGCATTCCCAAACTCCTGGGTGCCCCTGCCCCCCACTGCTCTCGGGCCTGGGGTGGGGGTGAGGGACGCGGAGCACAGTCCTGAAGGCAGTCCTTACTGGCTTGGAATCACAGTGGTCAATCAGGGAGGGTTGCCAGATGCAGATCGCCTCGCCTGAGCCCTCGCCTGCCTGCCGGAGACATGTCCCAATGCGATCCGGGGGCGGGTGGGGGCTGGGGCAAGGCAAGTGGTGCCCATTGCCTCGCCGGAGCCCTTGCCCGCCAACCGGCGGGCAAGCGAGGGCTCCGGCGAGGCATCTGCACCGCTTGCCTTGCCCCAGCCCACGCGCATTGGCACGTGTCTCCGGTGGGCAGGCGAGGGCTCTGGCGAGGCAATGGGCACCGCTTGCATTTGCCCCAGCCCCCGCCTGCCCTCGGATCGCATTGGGACATGTCTCCGGTGGGCAGGCGAGGGTTCGGGCGAGGCATCTGCACAGATTGCATTGCCCCAGCCCCCGCCCGCCCCCCGGATCGCATTGGGACATGTCTGCAGTGGGCAGGCAGGGCTCTGGCGAGGCGATCAGCACCACTTGCCTTTGCCCCAGCCCCCGCAGGCCCCATGTTGTGTCTTGTCTCTGGTAGGTGGGCTAAGCGATTGGCACCACTTGCCTTGGCCCCAGCCCCCGCCCACGGATGGCACACGGAAGTGGGCCCCTGTCTCTGGTAGGCGGGCGAAGCAATCGGCACCCGCTTGCCTTGGCCCCAGCCCCCACCAGACCCAGATCGCACAGGGGGATGGGCGAGGGCTCCGGTGCAGTGATCAGCACCCAGCAGACCCCATGGCAAACGGGGGGCCTGGATGGTGGCTTACGCTGTCCTACCCTGCCTTTGATATGCAAATTAGCCGCCATCTTTGTTGGCGGTTAACTGCCAATTTGGCTGGCAGTTAATTTGCATATCGCCCTGATTAGCCAATGGGAAGGGTAACGGTCATACACTAATTAGCATGTTTCTCTTTTATTAGATTAGATTCTGGCATTCCTTCCTCCCAGAGTTTCAATAGCATGATTTGAGGTTAAGGTGGAGTGGGGTGCTATGCGAAGTCCTGTCTCATCTTGAATTTCACAAAGCAGTTAGTTTTGTAGGACCTGCCCAACACAGGCCATGTAGCCTGAGCAGATGATCAGCATCATTCCACAGACAAGTACAAAACTTGGTTCTGATTCAGGGTTGAGAATAGGTCTGTCAGTCTTGTTTAGTAAATAGGAGGATACCAAAGAAGTTCACCCAGCAACTTCAAAAAACTTCTCCTGTGATAGGCAGCCATAGGTAGCACTTCTTTTGCAGTTTGGAATGTTCAAATAAACAGTTGTCAGGATCAGCTCAAATCAGCTGTACAAAAGGTTGGTCTTGCCCAGGGCAGTCCACTTACCCCAGAAATACCATTCAAGGTGTCACTGCTGACCTAATTACCTAGGAACCACATTCCAGTGGTGTCAACAAGTCCTTTCCTATCAGTAAATGAAGAATGGATAGGTATACTTTTAAACCAGAAGTTATATCTTAATTTTAACTTACTGGGTTAGATAATGCTGAGCATCTCTACATGAGGCTAAGTGTGACTAAGTGAAAATGTTAGTTTCCATATCTGTGAAATGAGGGTTTGGACTATCTCTCTATTCAACTATTACACCTTTTTGTTAGTTCCATGGCTGTAACTTAGTGGTTCACCTAAGGACTCTAGTCATCAGGATAGCAAAACTCTTTGCTACTCTGAAATACTGGACTCTTGAATACGAATGCATTGCACTCTGCAAAGTGGTATTATGTGATCTCAAGAGAAACTGAGGCAAGAATGTGTACATATGATTGCCAAAACATAAATTCTACTGAGATAGCAACTTGAAGCACATAACTTTGTTTATGGATAGCAAATTGTTTTTATGTTACTTACAGTGATATAAGAGTCCCAGAATATTTTATATTAGAGGTGATATCACAAAATTACTTTCAGAAAAGTGAAATTTATCTATTATTGTATGTTAAAAGCTGACATTTTCACAAATGAAGATTTTCTTATTTACTGAATAAAAGGTGAAGTTTGCTTTTTAATTCATAAGTTTGTTGGAGGCAGTTTTATTTCCTTATACTAATTTTTTAAAAATATATTTTATTGATTTTTTTACAGAGAGGAAGGGAGAGGGATAGAGAGTTAGAAACATCGATGAGAGAGAAACATTAATCAGCTGCCTCCTGCACACCCCCTACTGGGGATGTGCCCGCAACCAAGGTACATGCCCTTGACCGGAATCGAACCTGAGACCCTTCAGTCTGCAGGCTCTATCCACTGAGCCAAACTGGTTAGTGTTATGCCCAGATTTCAAGATTCCCAAGAAACCACATCAGGGAGCCATCCAATCCGATGCAAAAGCATAAGAATCTGTATTTCAAGCTAGCTTGAGCTCTCCATCCACCAGACTCACCGACACATCGGCTAGCCAAGTGGCCAAGAGAGCCAACCCCACCCAGAGACCGGTTATATAGGGGGGGGTCAGAGTAAGGGGAGGAGAAAGGACTGTGCTCTGCCGATTGGCCAGGCGCAAGCCGGGTCCTGTTACAACAGGATGTGGTCATATCTATGGCGCGCACTTCCCTTGATTGTCATTGGTTAGTTTAAAATCCCGGGCGTGGCCAGCAGAGGCCTGGGCTTCCGGGAAGAAGGCCGCACGTGGCCCCAACATGGAGGATACAGGCAAGATGGAGGGCATAGCCCTCGCCCTTTCAGTTAGGGCAGGGGTGGGCAAACATTTTGACTCGAGGGCCACAATGGGTTCTTAAACTGGACCGGAGGGCCGGAACAAAAGCATGGATGGAGTGTTTGTGTGAACTAATATAAATTCAAAGTAAACATCATTACATAAAAGGGTACGGTCTTTTTTTTTTTTTTTTTTTTTTAGTTTTATTCATTTCAAACGGGCTGTAGTTTGCCCACAGCTGGGTTAGGGCAATATACTAATTTTTTAAGCAATCATTTATTATAGGCATGGTTTGAGCCAGAGAATGAAGGTTGGCGAACTATAGCATGAAACTGAGTAATTGAATTTTTAATTTTATTTAATTTTAATTCACATTTAAAATTAAATAGCCACATGCGCCTAGCGATTACTTTATTGGATAGTGCAGGTCTAGAAATGTGAAGATAAGGGGCACTGTGGTTACAGATAGCTACTTGTTTTATAAGGAATTAGGTGGAATGGGAGCTATGTAATGTTTGTAATCACAATTGATTGTTGTACATCATGTGTACCTATTGGTTTACAATTTTTTCAAAGTTTATTGCGACTATTTGACATGTACTGTTTTTTTTTTCTCTGCAGTGAGGAGGAGCTCCCATATCATAATGCAGCAGTGGAACGGGTAAGGCCAGCTCTGCATTTACTGACCATTACTGGTGAATTGGGTTTATCAGAGGAATAAAATCTACCACCTTCCTGATTCTGAATGCCATGTTATATAGAAGTGGGGCAGTCATTGTGAAAATTTGACCCTAAGTATATCACTATAAAAAAGTAATTAAACTAATGGTGAAATGATTTCAGGAGATTGCTGGGACTTCTGATAGATATTTGAATAAAGGAAAGGCAACAGTAAAGATTTGCATTCTAGCTGTGGCCGGTTTGGCTCAGTGGATAGAGCATCGGCCTGCGGACTGGAAGGTCCTGGGTTCGATTCCAGTCAAGGACATGTACCTTGGTTTCGGGCACATCCCCAGTGGGAAGTGTGCAGGAGGCGGCTGATCGATGTTTCTCTCTCATCGATGTTTCTAACTCTCTATCTCTCTTCCTTCCTCTCTGTAAAAAATCAATAAAATATATTTTAAAAAAAAGATTTGTAGTTCTCACTCTAGGAGTGCTTCCTAATGCAGAGCCTTTAGAGAACACAGTTGCTTAGGACCCACCTCATTCATCAAGTCAAACTTTGGGCAGGAGGCTGGCAGGTAATTTGTAAAAAGTTTCCCAAGGGATTCTTATGTATTCTTTGGCTGAGGGAGCACTATTCTAAAACAGTAGCTCTTTGGAACATCACTGTCCCATGAGGTTTTTTTGTTGTTTAAAAAATATAAATATAAATATATATATATATATATATATATATATATATATATATATATCTCGATTTCAGAGAAGGGAGAGGGAGAGAGAGATAGAAACATCAGTGATGAAAGAGAATCATTGATCGGCTGCCTCCTGCACACCCCCAGTGGGGTTGAGCCCACAACCCAGACATATGCCCTTGACCAGAATCGAACCTGGGACCCTTCAGATCCCAGGCTGACACTCTATCCACTGAGCCAAACTGGTTAGGGCTGTCTCATGCAGGACAACTTTCCCACCAATAACAACAAAGTTTGCTGTAGTCAAATAGAGATGTTAGCTTTTTAAGGACTTAGGGAAGTCTTAGGTATAGTAAACCGTCACTTTTTTTGGTAGCTCGGGAGTTTCCCCTTTCTTCATTATATTTGGACAGGGAACTGGTTCCATAGCTGAGACCAGGGACTGAATGTTTTAAAGTTGGTCAGAATCTCTCTTCCGCTCTCTAGTGTGTGTGTGTGTGTGTGTGTGTGTGTGTGTGTGTGTGTGTGTGTTGTACCAAAAAGTGAATTGTAGAATGAGAAGGAGGCTACTGATTTGGTTTGTTCCTATTTGTTCCTTGTTTGATGAGGAAGGAGGCTGAGTTTCATATAATTGAGCTAAAATTAAAATTGGAATTTGAAAAAACATTTCAGAAAATCTTCTAAAATCAAAATTTTCTGAAAATAAAAACTGTAACTTAACTTTGAGATGTAGACAAAATTGCCATGTTACATATATATATAGAGAGAGAGAGTTCCCTATAGGTACTGCATACAGTTGAATTCTCTTGTGACTTCCTGATTCTCTCAGTATCAGACCTTGATGTTTTGGCAAAGGAATTTTTTCTTTTACTTTTATTTAGATTTATTTTATGCTGAATTTACTCCCGGGCCATAAGTTTTTGTGCCTTCAGTTTCTTCTGAGGTATCTTTTTCTTCTGTGCAGCCTCCTCTACTGGTTTAGGAACAGTCTGCTCCTTTTCAGTGAGGATCATCTCAATGTGGCAGGGAGAGCTCACGCATGGGTTAATCTGCCCATGAGCTCTGTAGGTTCTATGCCACATCTTGGGAGCTTTGTTCACCTGAATGTTCTCAATGACCAGAGAGTCTACATCTAAACCCTTAAGTTCAGCATTGCTCTCAGCATTTTTAAGCACGTGCAACAAAAATTCAGCACTCTTTTTGGGCCAACGACCCTGTGTCCAGCCCCATTGTTTTGCCTGGGCACACCTACTAACTCCACCATTGTAACGACGGAAGGGCACACACTGCTTCTTTAAAGTGACGTTTTGCCCTAACCAGTTTGGCTCAGTGGATTGAGCATCGGCCTGCGAACTGAAGGGTCCCAGGTTCAATTCCAGTCAAGGGCACAAACAAACAAACAAATAAATAAATAAATAAATATAAATAAATATAAATAAATATAAATAAATAAAAATAAATATAAATAAATATAAATAAATAAAAATAAATATAAATAAATAATATAAATAATATAAATAAATATAAATAAATAAATATAAATAAATATAAATAAATAAATAAATAAATAAATAAATAAAGTGACATTCTTCAGATACTTGGTGGCTTTTTGAATATGCATACCCTTGATGGCCTGGGCAGTTTCACGAGTGTTCTTAAAGTGAATGCGGAGATTTGAGCCTCTTGATTGGTGTGATTGATTTTGTGGGGTTTTCTGGGTCTAATGAATAGTGAACCATTTTCAGAAGTCACCTATGGCCGCTTTGGGGAAGAGCAGGAATTTTTTTTTAATAGCTACATTCTTGCAGAGCACTGGACTAGGTATTGCCTAGAATATTTGGATCAAAAAGACATAGTTTCTGCCTTTGAGATGCTCACTGTCTGCCCAGTGACCAGAGGAAGGTCAAGTGAGGTAATATGTGAGAGATTGATTGATTATTGGTGGCTTTCGGTAGCATAGTATTAGTGAAATGAAATGGCTGGTGGTGGGGAAAGCAGATCTGTGGCTAAGGAATGAATGAGAAGTAAGTGATGAATAACAGTGAGCAATTTCTAAATTCTGCCTCTAAGGATTGTTTCCACTCTCTGCCCTTTCCTCTCGCCTAGTGCCCAGATTACACTAATCCTTGGACCCCAGTGATACCAGCACTGCTTCATTGCCCCTCGCTATACTCATGTCTTCATTTCCCTCTCTTCCCAGCTCAATTCTGTAGTCACTTGCATAAACCTTAACCTCCCTCTCCTCTCTTGCTTCTTCTGGGCTAAACGACAGCCTTAGTTAAAACCAACTTTCTGCTGCTGCAGTGCCTGCACCTGCATGACAAAATGCAACTAGGGAAAGACAGCTGTGCTGACTGGTTTTACTTTACGTTTATGATCACAAACCTCAGCTGGAGCATTAGCACTGCCTGGAAGTCACGCTGTTCCTCCCTAGTGAATGAATGTCTGCTCTCATTTCAACTATTGGAGCCTTCTCTTCCCCTCTCAGACCTCCAGTACTCCTCCGTCCTCTCTCAGCTAATGGCCTTGCTGCTTATTTCTGATAAGCAAACAGAAGCAATCAAAAGAGAGTTTCCCTGGACTTCCACAACCACACCTACCCGCCTGTCATCATTTGTGCCTAAAGTTCTAGTTCCTGTGCATGTATATGTTGTTCATTCAGGAACATCATTCGAGGTATTCTTCCCTCTCGCTCCTGAATTCTTTCTTTTTCTGCTTGTTTCCATTAGAGTAAAATCTATTATTACTGCCATTAAAAAATAAACCCACAAAAACACCAATCTTCTTTTGACCCTATTTCCTCCTCAGCTACTGCTCTGATTCCTACAGCATTTTCTGTTGCCCTTACTCTTGAAAGCGGTTTCTATATTCTTCCTTTCCTGCAGTTCTTCCTTGTACCCATTCCAATTAGATTTTAATTCCCACCCCCACCCCATTGCTATGATCATGGTCTCTAATTACCTCTATACTGTTACATCCATTAGTCAATCCCTAGACTTCCTCTTGACCTAGCTGCAGCATTTGACATGATTGGTTACTATCTATTCTGACGTACTCTCTTTGCTTAGACTTCAGAACTCACGTATTCTTCTTTCCTCACTGACTGCTCTTTCTCAGTTTGCTCTGCTTGCTTTTCCTCTCCTCCTTGATCTATACTTCAGGGTGCCTCCTGGCTCAGCCTTGAACTTCTTTTTCCTATCTGTGTTTCTTCTATGGTAATCTCATCTAGCTTTTGGTTTTAAATGCCAACGTTATGTTGATGATTGGCTCCCTCAATTCCAGACTTGTATATTTTTGTATATAGATTTCAGTGTCTAGACTTAGATGTCTGACTGACTATATACATTTAGGTATCTGATAAATGTTCAAACTGGGGTTTCTGTTATTCTCTTCAAATTCTTTCTATTAATAAACTCTATCTCAGTAAATGGGAACTCCATTCTTCTAGTTCAGTGTAAAAAATTCCGAGTTAGCTTTGACTTTTTCTTACCTCTCTTTTCATCTCTTAGCCTTTAAAATGTATTCAGAATCTGATCACCAGCTCCACTTCTGCCCCCTGGTCCACTGCAGCATCTCTTCTGGAGCTTCTAACTTCCTACTTCTGCCACCTTTCCCCTTCCCCCCGCAGAGTCTATCTGTTCACCAGAAAGCCAGAATGAGCCTGTTAAAATAAGTAGGATCATGTCATTCTCTAATTGAAGCAAGGAAGAGGGACAGTCATTATAATGGCCTGCAAAGCGCTGTATGCCCTGGTTTGTGTGAAGCCTCTCATCTCCTACTGCCTTCCCTTGTTCACTCACTGGCCTCCTTAGTGCTTCCTGAGCATGCCCAACACATTCCTTCTATCAGGCTTTCTGCACTGGCTGCTTCCTTTCTCAGGATGCTCTTCCCCCTGATAGTGACAAGTCTCGGTCCCTCATTACTTTAGGTCTCAAATGTCACCTTCAGAAAAATTCCTTCCCTGGCCATTATTTCTAAAATTGGGAACTGTCCCCCACAATACTAATTATTCTCTTCTCTCCTTTATTTTTCTCTTTAGCACTTATTATTTCAAAATAAATATTTTACTTTTTTATTTATTTATAAGTTTCCTCACTAGGATGTAATATGAGGTTTTGTTTTTTTTTAACCTCTTTGTTCATTGCTGTATCCCCAGAACCTAGAGTAGTGCACATAGTATGTTAGTATGTGTTGCAGTAAGCAGTGGCTGAGTGAATGACCAGGTGAATGGTATAACTGCTTTACAACTAAATATGTTGATTTGAAGACTGCCAAGATTGTCCCTTCAAATGTTAAATACCCTTTGTGTGAGAAATCATGGAGAGAAGAGTTGGAAGGTATCTTGTAACAAAATACACCTGTATTTTGCAAAAGGGAAACCTGGCAACTCAATATTGACTTCTCTCTGCAATGCCTACCCCCTCTCCTTTTAAAAATAATTTTCTGGTCCAGAAAGTCCAAAAGTCTTGGATCCAGTGATTTAGATTTCAGAAATGTGACAGTAAATAAAAGAAGAAATATAAGACAAAAGCTGTATTTTAGAGGATGCATACTTTAGGTGGGCTTTAAAAAAATATTACTTTTAAATAAACATTTTTTTAGTGTTGACATTGTAGAAGTCCCTTTTAAAATATATTTGCCTGCACAATGCAGTCAAGGTTGTAATTAATTGGTTGTTTAATTTCAAGAGTTTAATATAATAGGAAATCACTAAAAAATGACCTATGCACTCCTTAATAATTTAACAAAGATATAATTTTATATTCATTTGTCAGTCTTATATTGAGAAAGGGGCAGAATTCTGAGACTGCTGATTGAGATTCCATTGTGCCTTTCATATATAAACTACTCTCATATTGCATGACCTGCCTTTTGGGGGAACTTTAGACATGGGCAGAGCAATATAAAGCTACAGACTTTTTAGTTTATCAGGATTTCCTCTAATTTTTCTGGTCTAACTTCAGTTTATATATTCTTCAGTAACTGCCCAGTCCTGATGGCCAAGCTCTGCCATTTCGAGGAAACTAATAGAAAATTTTACATGTATGACTTTGTTGAATAAAATCAATGGAAATGATAGCCTTGCTGACATCTACTAGTAAGGTGTTTATTAATCACTAGAAAGCATACACTTGAAGCGAACACTTATTGTCTCTTGGGAAGCTCTTACACTAACACATAGTCAAGTAATCATGGCTTTAATTTCAAGTTTGCCAATACAGTATTTTATGGAAGGCAGTTCTCTGTTTAAAATAAGGATATTTTGTATAAGATAAGGATAGCCCCCTATACAAGGATTAGTGTTGATATTTACAAAGTGCTTTGGATTCCTTCAAATAGGCAATTAAACAAATAAACAAATACACTTATTGTGTTTATTCTATAGAGAACAATATTAATAATGAGTTACATTGTTCCATTGAGCTTATTGATGTTTTTAATAAGGAGAAAGGATATGTAAAACTATGCATCTTTGTGGATTCATCTATTCCTTTATGTAGTGCAATATTTTGCATGGCTTACAAAATATGGGAGTCTATTCATATCTTTTGAAACTATATTTTAATTTTATGTGCTTTGAAATCTTAAAATACATGACTGATAGATTTCTCAATGTTATTCTGTCAAAACACAAAGCTTTCCTTCTTCTTGTCCTCTCCTGACCTCTGCTGGTGAGGTGTAGGTGTTCGTGTCTCTGGTCAACTTGATCCTGTCAGCCATCCTAATGTAGGAGAGACAAAAAAATATCTGAAGACGTAAATTTCATTAAAGTCCTAAGATTTCTTATTCTAGAAGAGAAGGCTATTTAATATCCATTCGTGCATTGTGTGTATGTTTAGCCTTTACTATCTGGATTATTAATCATGTTAATAGTGGGAGGAGCCTTGGACCAGATAGAAGGGAAGCTAATACTTATGTGGGTGATCAGCAGTTGTTAAGTGCTTACTGGTCCTGCATATGGTTAAAAATATATAGAGGTTGAGAGGTAACAAACAAGATGCTGGTCCAGTTTTAGTCTTTATACCCTCCTTGCGCAAATAGGAGAGGGGCAGTTGTGACTCATAGGGGACGGCAATTTAAGATAATTGAATATACACTTCAAATGTAAGCTTAGTCCTTTGCTGCTAACAACACTTGGGGGGTGGGAGTATACAACAGTGTACCATTTTTGCAGTCAGTGGAGTTAATGGAAAAATGTAGAGAACGTAGGATGGAGACTAAGACCTCGGCATAATTTTCCTTTTGATACATGTTGTCATATCCTTAGGGGAGTAGAAGTTTCTTATACCCAGGTCTCCTATATGATTTTAAAAATTGCAATAATGAGCATATCTAGTACCCAGGTCTTAATTTTTGAGTATCATTTCCCATTAAAAGAACCACTGTTTCTTAAAGAAATGGCTGTTGAAAGTCTAGGTAGAAAGCGTATAAAGTGAGCCTGAATTATTTTGTGCCAGATAGGGTATGTCTAAAGGATCCACTTGAAGGGAGAAATCTCGATCCAAATAAGAGAGGTCAGCTAAATTTGGGACAATTTGAACTTCAAAAAGAATAATGATAGTAGATTACAATACATTGGTAAAATAGCCCTTTGTATCATAGTGATATTAACCGTTTGAATCCCAAGCAGCGCGATCGCGCTGCTGAGATTTTATGTCGAGAAAACATACGATTCGTTTGAGTCCCAGGGGGTATTGAAAAAAACACTGTCGAAGAATCCCACAGCGCAACCGCGCTTTCTCTAAATGAGTACGAAAAGACCCAAACAGCGTGATAGCGCTTGTTTTATTTTATGTCGAGAAATACCAAGCAGCGCAATTGCGCTGCTTGGGACTCAAACGGTTAAAAAATGTGGAGGAGCTAGGAAGGAAATCCTTTTTAATAGAAAAATGTCAGTTAGTCATAAAGAAGGAATCATAGAATTAGAAAAAACAAACAAACATCATTTCCCACTATCAAAATCAGAATTGATTCAGACAGGGATTATCAGTGTATGGTAAAACCACTGAGTAGAGCTGTTAAGGAACAGATCATCCAATTAATAGCATTATGTGTTAATGACAAATAGTTCAAGATGCCAAATCATAAGAGTAGCAAGAAGGTGAGTTGGGGCCATATTGTGAAGACCCATCCATGTGAAACATTTTTGTAGATGATTAATGGGTAGCCAGTGATGGATTTTAAACTGGGACAGGTTTTAAAAATTGTGGTGGCAGTGTAGAGGCAGTGTAGAGGCTTTTTTGAAGACCATCAGAGTTACGGGTAAGGAGCTAATGCTTTCATCTAGGAATTGGGATCACCTGAATTAGGGCAGAGGACATGATGGAAACATGAGACATGGATGGGACCAGCAGAGTGTAGTTTGGATGTGGGAAGGAAGGTAAAATGAAGATTGAGAACAATTTAAGGTTCTAGTTTGTTTGACTTAGTGAGTAGTGATGCTGTTAATTTATGATAGGAAAGAGGAGAGTAATAGCATGGTGAAGGAAATGGTTTTGGATATGTTGAATTTCAAGTATTTGCTGAACTTATAGGTTGAAATTCTAGCTTGCTGTTATGTTCTAGTTTGTGTTGGTGTTAATCTAGTTCATGGCAAGATGCTGTTCCTCAGCCTGTTTTTCTAGAGCACTTGAGTTGACATTTGTCACATGGTTTTCAATTAATTCTGGAATAGTCAGCTGTAGCATGTTTGGTGATAAAGTATATTTTATCCATAAATTATAGATTCATGAGTTGGGGTCGGGGAAAGACATTCACATGCATTCAAGTCTGGTATAGCTGAACTGATGGTATCATGGACTTAACATTTAAACCAGATTCAACTACTGATATATAATTTTAAAAATCCTATAGCGTGGGAGCTTTTTTCAAGGTGTATTATTTTTGTTTTTTGCTGCAGGGGAAAGAAAATCATGCTTCATGATTCTTAAAAGTCGTGTGTGTGTGTGTTGTCTTTGCATGTGAGAATTTATAGCATTTAAAATTATATATATATATATATATATATATGATAAGCATTAGAATACCAAAGAGTGCCATTACAAAAAGAGTGCTTCTTAAAGTGATTAATTGATAATTCATAGTCATAAAAATGAAAGATAGCAAGAGACAGGCTAGATCTCAGCAGGGTTGTTCCTGGCAAAGTGTGTTATTATACTCTTGGGTTGGCTTGAATTATGTGGTGCTTTCCTGTTGGTGGAGAAGACATGCTTTGAATAAGTCAGGAAAGGAAGTGCAAAAAAACCCCAAATGGCAGCTTAGATCAATCTTAATTTTTCATAGCTTCGCCTTCTCTAAAGTCACATTGAGCAGAAACATTAATTAGATTTCAGTGCCCGACTGAGTTTTAAAATTAAACATATTTCTAGAACCATCTGCAACATTTTATCACTAATAATATAATGAAGGATATGCTTAGTCTTTTGAAAAATGGAATTTATAACAATACCTTTTGCTCACAAGTGATCATCTTTTATTATGAAAAACCCATCAAAATTTTTATAAAGAGTTAAGAAGTAATTAAAGAATTTTAATAATATACCTAAAAGTAAAATTCTAGAAAATATTCTTATTGGTGAGAATCTTTTTCTAAATTCAGGGTGGATTTTGGTGAAGTATATATTAAGTATATGGTGCACTGTTCTTCTTTGGGATTTTATGCCCATTTTAAGTCTGAAAATATTGATGGTGGGCATGTGCCACCTGCCCGTTTGAGGCTGGCATATAGACAGTCAGTAGGAGCTGTTGCCTTCATCCAGGAGTGCCATTGCCTGAGCTAGAGCAGGGCCATGTTGGAAGCAAGAAATAGATGTGGAGCTAAAAGTGCAGGTCCTGCAGCCAGACTGTCCAAACTCAAACCCCCTTCAAACTTGAACTTACTAGATGGGGGAATTTGGACAGTAACTTAACCCTTTTGTGCTTCTGTTTCCTTATCTGTACAATGTGCATGGCTATGTTTACCTCATAGTGTTGTAGTAAGCATACGTTTTGAGCATCAAAATGTATCCTTAGAATAATTTTCTTTCCTGTGAATCTTTCATTTCCATTGCTTTTTATTCTTATGCTTATACTTACAGAGGCCTGCAAAAAAAGAAAATGTAGGGATTGAGAAAAATGAACAAAATAGCAGAATCTCAGCTAACTTATAAGGGAAAATTATGCTGGGTGATGCTCTCATGAAAATGAAATAATTAAGTGCCTACCCTGTGCCTAGCACTGATCTGGGCAGTGGGGAAACAGCAAACATCCCAGCAACTTTCCTAGGGAAGAGCGTGGGTACGGTGTGCAGGCGTCCTGGTACTGACCCCTAAAAGGAGGCAGATTTGTTCACCTGGTCATAGGCTAAGGTCACCACAGACTTCTTGCCTGAGGAGGGTGTTTTTTCTTGCCTGAAAGACTGGAGAACAAACATGCTTTCTGAGAGTTGTTGGCTTATAAGAATAGGGACTGAGGGCTGTACGCCCGGTTCTTTTTCTAAATTTACTAACCACATAGTCACTCTACCACCTTAGGAGCGAGTAGGAGATTGGACAGCAGGCCCAGTTCCTTAGGAAAACAATATCCCTCTCCTGGCAAAGACGTGAGGAAGAAGCACTTTCTGTGCCACCTTCCCCATTCCCCAGCTTTGCTCCAGGTCCCTGTTTAGTGTGACCTACAAGACTATGTTTCCATTCAGCCTCATCTAATGCTGATTATCCCAGAACTCCACCCACTCATGCTTCTTAGAGTATTCTTCCCCACATTGCACTTGATGAAAATCCTGATAATCCTTCCATACCTTATGAAAGGCTCATCTTCTGCCATCCATGGGGCGGGTTTGACCTCTCCCTCCACCATGACCTTACTTTTACCCTTCCGGACACTGTGTAACAGCACCTGTCACAACATGTTTCCATATCAGTCACCCTGAGCAAATGGCAAACTTTCTTTTTCAGTAGCAAGTGGTACTTACTTTTGTATAATTTTTCAGTACCGTAGTGATAATTAAATATTAATCACTCCATGAATCAATAAATATCCAATTCTGTCACTGAAAACATTACAAAGCTAGAACTCAGTAAAATGTGTGGGGTAGAGAAAGGGAAGAAAATGAGATTTTGAAGTTTTGTTTTTGTTGTTAAAAGATAGCTCAAAATATTTTTAAATTTCCTTTTGGTTTAAATTTGTATAATAGAGTATGTTGGAAAATTTCAATAATTCCCTTCTCTTTACCTATCCCAGTGAAGTACCTCCTGTGTAGCTTTAATTTTCACTATGGAATTCCATTGGTACAACTGTGAAATTATTAATACAACTTAATAATAGAATACTTGCTATTTAATATAGCATAACTCTTTCAGCAGTTCTTTTTTAGCAGCATTTTCTTAGACATTGTTTTGAAATTTGTAAGTAAAGAAGCCTTGAACAAATAGTAACAATAAATTTCAATTCTGTTTTAGCAAAAGCACCTGGAAATTGAAAGAACTGCTAAGTGGTTGAAAATGCTAAAAGGATGGGAAAAATACAAGAACACTGAAAAGGTAATTAAAAATAATGTTATTTCTTGGTGAAACTATACAAGTTCAATGTGGATTTTCCCAGTAATAGTTTCTATTTATTTATAAGACTATTACATTCATATTATTTTTAAAAATATATATATTTTTTATTGACTTTTTACAGAGAGGGACAGGGATAGAGAGTTAGAAACATCAATGAGAGAGAAACATCGACCAGCTGCCTCCTTCACCTACCAGGGTTGTGCCCCCAACCCAGGTACATGCCCTTGACCAGAATCGAACCTGGGACCCATGAGTCCGCAGGCTGACGCTCTATCCACTGGGCCAAACCAGTTAGGGCTACATTCATATTCTTAAAAAACTTTTTTAGTTTAATTGAATTTAGTGGAATGCTTCAAAATAGGATTCTTTTTTTTTTCATTTTAAGTTTCTGTTTAATTGCCGGAAGCCAGTCCATCCTTACTGTTTGACATGGTCGCTGCAGGGAAGAAACATCTGCACAGCATATGTTTCAAGGGACCTGGCATATGTGGCATACTGTTCTTAATATGTTTGCTCCCCTTAGCGCTATGTGTTTTAACCAAGGTTACTTCTCCAAGAAAGGTTGTTTCCCCAGGTAGGGATTTTTCCCTGAAGTTAGGGAGGGAATAAAACCCCTTAACTAAATGCCAGGCGGGTAGTTAATCACTTTAACTACGAACAATCACCCTTAAGCTACATAATCTTTACTCCCTGAAATGGAGATAAGAAACGCCCTAACCTTTGGAATAGAAATTGACAGGATTAAAATCAACTGGTATAAATACAGATGTAACAAGAAAATAAAAGACAGAACTTGGCTGGAGATCCTGGCTAGGCTGCTGATCAACTGAACGCTGTCTCGTGTCCTTCATTCTTCGCCGACTCCATCCAGACCTTTGGGAACCCCTGGACCTGCTGGGGCTGGACCTCAACATTTAATAATAACATATAAAGTTATAAGACAGGTCACAAACTGAAAAAAAATATTTTCAAACATACGAATTATCATGAATTAGTATATATGCATATGTACGTATGATATATATGTATGTCTATCATATATATTATATATGTGTGTATCTCCTATAACTCACTTATTTTTATTTATTTTTTAATATTTCAAGAAAGACGATCTTAAATATAATAATGTCACATGCAATAAACCTTAATTTCTCAAGAAAAACGATTTTAAATATAATGTTACATGCAATAAACACCAATTATTCAAGAAAAACGATCGGAATATAATAATACTAGAGGCCCGGTGCATGAAAATTTGTGCACTGGGGGGCGAGTCCTTCAACCCGGCCTGCCCCCTCTCATGGTTCAGAAGCCCTCAGGCACTGCCCCCATCACCATGCTGCTGCCACTGCCGGCCACTGCAGCTGCCGGCCCTCAGCCCTTGCTTCTCAGCGCCCCCTGCCCACTGGTGGGTAGGGGGTGATCTGGGGCCAGGCCGGCTCAGGAGGGGCTGTGGGAGGTTGATGCAGAGCAGGTTGCACCCTGTCCAGCCTCTGCGGAGGTGGGGAGCCTGGACCAGACCTGTGCTGCTGCCTCTGTGGCTGCCTCTGCGGAAGAGGCAGCACTAGGACCCGGCCCCACTGCGGCCTGTCTTGCACCACCTTTGCAGAAGGGGGCGCGATGCCGCCTTCTCACTGCCTATACAAAAGGGGCCGCAGCGCTGGATGGGCCCGGTCCCCCCCCCCCCGCCCTGCCACACACACACACACACACACACACACACACACACACGCACACACGCGGCACCGGCCCTAGGCCCTCACAGCCACTGTGGCTTTGTCCAGATGGACATTCGGAAGACGTCCGCTCTAATTAACTTATTACCCTTTTATTAGTATAGATTACATGCAATACAAAATAGGATTCTTTGTGTTTTTACAGAGCGCCCAATTCAGATTGTTTTCACAGTTAAGAGGATGTGTTGGGTAGTTCAGAAGTAGGCTGGGTTTCAGGAGTGATTTAATCCAGCTGCTCAGTTACATTGCCGGTGACTTAATTTCTTTCCACTTCTCTTCTGCCTTCGGCAGTGTCAGCTTCACCATGAGGTTGGCTTCCCTTTGGGATCACAATTATTGCAGTAGTTTCAGGCTTCATATCCACATGTCCCACTGCTCAGAGAGGACTGGCTTCTGACCTCTTTCCCGAAACAGGAACAGTCTCTTTCTAGAAGCTTCTAGCAAAGGTCCCCTTTAACCTTTTTGCCCTGCATTGAGTTTATGCTCAGTTTTAAACCAATTAAAAAAATACACATCTATTAATATCACCACCAACCTGGAAGTCTTTAAATATTAGTGAATTGTGAAGTTTATGGGGTGGAAATTTTCTAAAATTCTAATTTTGCTTGTAAGGTCAAATGCTATCAGTGGTACCAAATACTATCAGATATTTTCCTTAAGGGGATAGGCTTCATTTATTTTTTTTATTATTATTTTTTAAAATATATTTTATTGATTTTTTACAGAGAGGAAGGGAGAGGGATAGAGAGTTAGAAACATCGATGAGATAAACATTGATCAGCTGCCTCCTGCACACCTCCCACTGGGGATGTGTCCGCAACCAAGGTACATGCCCTTGACCGGAATCGAACCTGGGACCTTTCAGTCCACAGGCCGACGCTCTACCTACTGAGCCAAACCAGTTAGGGCAGGCTTCATTTATTTTTGAGAAAATGTTAAATACCCAAATCTGAATAACTATAGTTGGATTACTCAGTAGTTTTTTTAAGTAATAAGATAATTCATGAAAAAAGCAGTTGAATCAGGTCATGATTCAAACAATTTTGTAAGTGCTTTTTCTTGAGGCCATCATTGTACTACTTGGATGTGCAGAAAAGTTCTCAATGTGTACTTCCCATGCCATCGCTCAGAATATTAATAAGATATGTATTCAAGAGTTGAGATTTCATGAAATTAATAATTTCTACAGCTTCGTGTAAAGTAAAACAGACTTGTGTTAAACTGTGAGTGGAGAATATAGTGACCACTAGCGTAGTGCTGCTACCACGCGATTTGTGTGAAGGTGCCAGTAGTTTTATGACCATTGCTTTTCTGCTACTGTGCAAAAGGCAGTATAGTGAAAAAGGCAACTGACATTTTAGTATTATTAAGAGAACAACTTTGACCTCATAGACCGTGCTTTGAGAACAGCTAACATTTGCATTGATTTCCTCATAGTAAAATGGAGATAATCATACCCATTGCAAAGGGATGAAAAGTGAGCAATTAATGCACATATAGCACTTGCAGAGTGTAAGTATTCAGTAAATATTCATTACTGCTGTTAGTTTTTTGAAGGGAGTTTGAACAAAAAAAGAAATCATACTCTTACAGGAAAATACAACTGAATTAACTATTAGGATTTCTATTTCCTCACACTTTTTTTTCTGTGTTATTTATTTATTTGCATAGATACAAATTGTATGTCAGCATTTGTTAATAAGAATTCCAGTGAAAGAAATCAGTCTCTTAGATTCTAATGAATATTACATAGAAACAGTATTGCCTAATGGTTAGTAATAGACTCTGAAGCCAGGCCATCCTGGGTTCAAATCCCAGCTCCACCACTTTACTAGCTGTGTGACCTGGGGGAAGATATTTTACCTTTTTCTGACTTAGTTTGCTCATCTGCAAAATGGAGATAATAATAAGAATTTACCTCTGAGTTGTTTTGAGGATTAAATATTAATTCCTATAAAGCACCCTTAGTACAGAGTCAGTAAGTGTTACTTATTAATGCATGAAAAAAAGGCTTTATAGCTAAATAAAGTAGAGAAAATCAGAGCTAAACATAGTTAAACAGTGTTTCTTTACTACAGGACTTTTGAGAGTCTTTAAAACTATAACATGTTGTGGGAATTTTTAAGAAGGAACTTAAATTGCTTTTTTTTTAGCATCTTAAATATTCTTATTTAAAGTTTAGACTCTTATTATATTTTCATCAGCAGTGAGTATCTTGCTGATTTTATTATTTGTGTGTTTTAGCATTATGTTGGAAGTCACGATGTTTTTAAGAGGACCAGTTCAAAGTAGAACATTAGTTACAGTGCCTGTGCTCTTGTTTAATATTTTGCTGAATCTCTCAGATTGGCCCAAAGTTGACAATTATACTTTACCTTTTGTCTTTGTGGAAAGATTGCTCAAGTGGATAAATTTTGGTGCATTGCACCTATGCTTTAATCTCACATTCAGCCTAATAAAATATTTGTAGAGTTGTAGGGCTTTCTTTTCTTGCCTAGTATATAGTATATATCTATGATAGTATGTAAACCTCTGTAAAATGAGAAATTCTACTAGGCTATCATTCTGCACAACAACTCTGGCTAATTTAGTTCCCAGTTAGAGAGATTTTAACAGAACTATTTCTTCGATGTATAATTTTAAAGCACTTTCCCACAACCATAATGATAGAGTTATTGGATGACATATATGGTCCAATTTAGTGTGAACAGAATGCACCTTCTAAAAGAATCACTGCTTTCAAATCATACCTAGTTTTAAATTGCATTGAAGTAAAAAAGTAGTATGTATTTTTCTTGTCTTCTCAGTTTTCTTTCCATGGATTCCTTACTTGCAAAGTAGTAAACAAAGAAATTCATAGAACATGAATATATACATTATACACACACACACACACACACACACACACACACACACACATAATCCTCACCTGAGGATATTTTTCCATTGATTTTTAGAGAGAGTGGAAGAGAAAGGGAAAGAGAGAGAGAAAAATATCGATGTGAGAGAAACACATTGATTGGTTGTCTCCTGCACAAGCCCTGACCAGGGCCTGGGCCAGGGAAGAGCCTGCAACCAAGGTATGTGCTCTTGACCAGAATCTAACCTGGGACCCTTCAGTCTGCAGGCCGATGCTCTATCCATTGAGTCAAATCAGCTAGGGCCATAGAAATATCTTGAAATAAAAATATAGCTCTCATAGAGAATGTTTGGATTTTTAGGATACAAGCATTGATGAAAAAGTTTCCAGTAAGGCTGTATTGCCTGTGTGTTCTCACAGTGACTGCTCCCTATGTACAATAGTATGTATTTTTGAAGTATAGTCTATTAATGGAAGTTATCTCTGTTAAGTGGAACCCATTATGATTTAACTAGTCATGATGTAAGTGTCTTAAGTCACAGCAGGGTACCTACTACAGATACATATATTTTTCTCTTGATCAAATAACTGAATGGACCTTTATTGGTCAAAAAACTAATGGACTCATCTTAGCCAACATTTTATTTTACTAATGTGAAATGAAGGCATCACATTTAGAAATAAAATTTAAGCAAGAGATCCTATGGCCAGACTTCAGGGCTTGTTCATTGTACCAACTTTTACAGTAGCTTTTCCTTTTGGTGTTTGTCAGTAAGAGGTCAGAGGGAAATAGAGGCAGTTATAAAAGGCAGGAGGGCCTGTGGATGGTTTAAAACTTATTCAGATTCAACTATGGAGCCTCGTGTCTATTTAGAGGAAGAGATCAAGGAGCCAGTGGAGCAAGGATGATTACAGGAAATGGGGAGGCAGTGAGGAGCGTCAGCAGCTCTGAGGATAAACTTGTGTTTCATGGTATACACTGCAGTTGTGAAAGTCCTACAGAATTGAGTTAAACTTGCTGGGCTGACAGGTTTGCTCTATGGCAGCCATGACGACGTGGACCGGCACACTTAACACTGTTTCAGAATCACTCAGGTTTGAAAAGGGTATTGAAAACATCAGGCGAGTTAATGGAATTGTTTTTTTTTAGTTGATGGATTTTTAAATGTATCTGTGTGACTAAAGTAGACTGCTTGATTGTATTGACCAGTGAACAGATATACTGAAAGCAAAGGTAGATTTCAGACAACCTTACTTATTTTTTCCTTAAAGATTTTACGCTGACTGGCATAGAAACTGACCAATCAGAACCAAATCTGGGTGAAGTGCGAGGAGCCAATGACTGCCTAGGAGGCAGAGCTTTTGACACTCTGGTATAGAAACTGACCAGTCAGAACCTAATCTGGGTGAACTGCAAAGGCAGAACCTAAGGTGGGGGCTGAGGAGGGGTTTTAAGGGCAGCAGCTATTTGGTGGAAGGTGTAAGAAAGTCTTTCAATTTTTTAATGACCGGTTTGGCAGTATAGTGCATATGGCTGGCTATCAGTCCAGATATAGGGATTATGTATTTTTGTCTGCCAAGAACATCTCCTCCTGCTGAAAAAGGCTCCCCCCACCCCATTTAAGCAATCCTATCCTATATAATCTATTTATAAAAGGGTAATATGCTAATTAGACCAGGTTGACCGGCCATCTTCCGGACGTCTGACTTCTAGACAAAGCCATGGTGGTGGGGGCCGAGGCAGGGGCAGTTAGGGGTGATCAGGCCGGCAAGTGAGGACCGTTGGAGGTGAGATTAGTCCAGCAAGGGAGGGCAGTTAGGGGCGATCAGGCCAGTAGGGGAGAGCAGTTAGGGGCAAGATCAGTCTGGCAGGGGAGGGCCTTTGGGGGCGAAACCAAGCTGGCAGGGGAGGGCCATTGGGGGCGAGATCAGGCTGGCGGGGGAGGGCAGTTGGGGGCAACCAGGCTGGCAGGGGAGGTAGTTGGGGGCGAGATCAGGCCGACAAGGGAGGGCAGTTAGGGGTGATCAGGCAGGAAGGCAGAGGCAGTTAGGGGCGATCAGGCAGGCAGGCAGAGAGGTTAGGGGTGATCAGGCAGGCAGGCAGAGGCAGTTAGGGGCAATCAGGCAGGCAGGCAGAGAGGTTAGGGGTGATCAGGCAGGCAGGCATTCTTTTTCGAATGAATGATTGAATGAATGAATGATTTTCATTTATGAATTGGGACAATCAGCTATCACCTGATAAATTCTGCAACTTTAATAAAGCTGTAATTTCTAAAAGATGGTGCAAAAATACCTTGAAGTAGGAGTAAGAAGATAATTCTCTAACCTAGGTGAACCACTTCTCTGTACCTTGATTTCCTGAGTTATTCTAGAAATATGAGACACTACTTTGTCCATTGAAAGATTCTTAACAGATGTAAACTGGACTATTGTTCTGGAGAATAAGCAAATTTTATTACAACTCCTGTGCTTTGATGTAATTTCTACTGTTTTTACAAAATTTTTATGATAGTTGAAAATTTGTGAGGAAAGATATATAATCATAAGTCAGCCTGTCATGTAACAGTACAAATATTTGAAAAGCAATAAACATAATTAAAAATTCTTATTTTAGGGCCTCATAATTTCTTTTCTTTTTTGGTTTTTTAATTTTGATTTATTGGGGTGACATTGGTTAATAAAAGTATATAGTTTTCAGGTGTACAGTTCTATAATACATCATCTGTATAATGTATTGTGTGTTCACCACCCAAAATCAAGTCTTCTTTGTCACCATTTATCCCCCATTATCCCTCTTCCACCTCTCTCCACCCTCTTTTCCCTCTGGTAATCACCATACTGTTGTCTGTGTCTAAGGGTTTTTTGTTTGTTTTGTTTTTGCTTAATTCCTTCACCTTTTTCACCCAGCCCCTCTAGCTGCTGCCCGTCTGTTCTCTATCTATATTTTTTTCCCATCTATATATGACTTTTGCACATGCTTCATTTCATTACCCCTCACAGCTTAAATTCCAGATTAATATTTTATGTTGCTTTTAAGTTTTAGGTACAATTTTACTACCATTATTTTAATAGTTTTTGCTCTTGGACTTCTTTAATATTTTTCTGTTCCATGTATTTTAGTAAATAAGTACAGTTGAGCAGAATAATGGATACTATCTGTGATCTTGAAAGATAGTCTTTGTTTTTTATAAAATGTAAAATCAGTATTTTTTACTAACCGGTAACATCTTATATGTGCTGTTAGTCAAGCCATTCAACCTCTTTGTGATTTACTTTCAATATCTATAAAATTGGAGTAATAATTCTCATAGAGTTATCAATATGATTAAATGAGATAAATATCTGTAAATAACTTTTAAAAGTTTTCTATACATAATAAATGCTCATTAAAAGTTGACTTTAATTGTTATTGTTGATGATGATAGTAATAATGTACCAACATTTCTTTTTGCAACCTTTTCCATATGTGATTGATTGTTTATTTTAGCCCTGTAGTAACACTGGACCATTAATTTTTTATTGCTACCTGATATTTCTCTATTATTTCTCCCCAATTTATCATAGAATTTGATGGGTTTTTTTTCTAAATTTCTATTAAACTTTAGGATTAATAATAGACAGTAATTTATATACGATTGTTGAACACAGTATTGAGTGACAACAATCAAATGTCAAAAGGCTTTTTAAGTAATATAGTTTAAGAAGTACATGTCGGAGCTCTTATTTTACTCTTTGAAAAACATCTGCTTAACGGAGATTCAGGTCTATCAAAGTTAATCTGTTTATCTGCCATTATATTCTACTTGACTATTAAAATTCCATTTTTTACATTTGTAATAATTTCCATACTTTCTGATATTTATATCAGACTAGAGGCCTGGTGCATGAATTCATGCATGGGTGAGGTCCCTCAGGGTGGCCTTGGGGATCGGGCCCCAGCTCAAGCCCCCAGCCTTGCAGCCCCACCTGGCACCATGCCTTGGCCTGGCACCACCCCCTCACCTGCTCCACCATCCCACCTACGGGGCAATTGATCATGGCCAGCCCCACCTGGCTCCCTCAGTGCCTGGGAGCCAGGCAGCGGCCCTGCCCCCTGCTGTTGCCACTGCTGGTTGCCATCTGGAGGGCGGTTGTCGGGGCAATTGGACCCCAGCTCGCACCCACCTTGCACCCGCTCACTTGCTCAACCATCCTCCCGCTCATCAGGGCCGGCAGCGCTTCCACTGCCACCCACTGCCAGCGCCGTGTGGCTGACGCCCACCATTTTTCGTGCCGCCCGCCCCCCCCCCCCCCCCCGGTGGTCAGCGCACATCATAGTGAGAGGTTGAACTACTCCCAGTCTCCGGGTCAAATGACCACCCGAGGGGACAATTTGCATACTAGGCTTTTATTATATAGGATGCTTACAGTGAAGCATCTTTAGAAATTTAGGAGATAATTTGAAGTAACTTTTAGTGGATGATATATTTTTAAAAAGTATATTATGATTTTGAGGTGAGTATAGATGACAAACTTCCTTTAAGAAAATAAATCACTTCCTTTTTTACCACATTCAGTTTGCAGCTAAGGGTGCTAAATGTTTAGTACATGGGAAATGTTACAAGTAGCAGAGTCTAGTTTACACAAAGCCTTTCTGTTTATATTCTTCGAGTTAGAGCTGCTGCATGCATTAAAGCTTCTATGATTTTAGTCACTATCTGCTGAAATTTTAAATATGGGGCATATTATGTTTATACCAAAGAACAAAACTGAAATTATGTAATTATCTAATTGAATCGATTTCACAATATTCACTGTTCCATAGTAAAAGTTGCTCTACAGTGTCACTCCTTTTAAATCATTTAATCAAAGTTTCTTAAAGCTTTAGTTTTAAAAAATGTAAGTAGTGTAGTGGTGGAAGTTGAACTCTGCTTATTCATAGTTCACCAACATTTCATTTATTAAAATTTGCATCTTATTTTCTTAGCCATACTATTTAAATACATTGTTTTGATCATAAGGATATAAGTTTCCAGGTTTTATTATGCAAACTTTATAGTGACCATAATAGGTTTGTATATTATTTTGAGTAATTAGCCTTGAGGAAAAACATATAATTACAAGACTGGAAAATTGAGTGATTCTTAGAGCATTAGCATTATACTTTCAAGGAACCAAAGAGTTGATGATACTGATGTTTTATGGATAATTTCATTCAAAAGTGATGCTATTCCTTCCTGATGGAGATTTATTACTACTTTTGCCTGATTAGATAGGATCTGTGTCACTAAGAAGGAAAAAGGTTTTCCTGAAGAAATTATTAAGAATTTAAAAGAGAAAAGGAAAGTGTGGGGGAGAAGAGGGTTATGAAGTTTGTGGGTGGAATTAACTAAGATTATGAGACGTAGGGGCCTGCTTTGTTGTAAAGAGCCCAGAGAGAAGGTGAGAAGATTGTGGGAAAGAGAGTAGGGGTTAATAGCACTGTCTACACTCCATGAAGACACTTTTGGCACAAGGAAACCTTTTTGCTATTTGGATCCTTTTAGGTGTGTGGATTAAAAGGGAGAAAGTGTGGCCTGACTGGTTTGGCTCAGTGGATAGAGCGTCGGCCTGCAGACGCAAGGGTCCCAGGTTTGATTCCGGTCAAGGGCATGTACCTTGATTGTGGGCACATACCCAGTAGGGGGTGTGCAGGAGGCGGCTGATTGATGTTTCTCTCATCGATGTTTCTAACTCTCTATCCATCTCCCTTCCTCTCTGTAAAAAATCAAAATATTTAAAAAATAAAAAATAAAAGGGAGAAAGTGTGTAATTCATTAATTACATATCAACTAGAGGCCAGATGCATGAAGATTCGTGCAAGAATAGGCCTTCCTTCCCCTGACTGCCAGCACCAGCTTCCCTCCGGCACCCAGGACCTGGGCTGCTTTGCTCTGCCTGCCGCCGCCACCCACCCGGACCCGGGCTGCTTTGCTCCTGCCACTGCCAGGCACCCAGGACCTGGGCTGCTTTACTCCAGCCGCCACCAACCATCTGGAACTGGGGCTTGCTTTGCTCCGGCTGCTGCCGCCACCCACCGGGGGCATACTCCGAGCCGCATTGCGGCTCCTTGGAGCACGCCCCCACTCCTGGTGTGTGTCTGCTGGGGCTGGGGGCAGCACACAGTCCCCTCCCACCCATCTGCGTACACAGCTCCTCCTGAGCTAGTCGTGACGCCGGCTAATTTGCATATTACCAATTTTATATATATATATATATATATATATATATATATATATATATATATGTATAGGGAATGTATAAATCAGATGTTCACAACTTTAAAAAAGCATTGATTATGCTTTCATGCTACTTAGGGAACACCTTTGTTATGAATGGTATGGAAATACTAATGTACTAGGCGTATTTAACATTTTATTACTTTCTTATTTATGTCTCCATATTAAAATCTGAAACATAGAGATGATAATATCCAAATGTGCCATGTTAAAAATGTGTTATTAATTATTATGGATACTATGAAAATAAGAGACTAACAAATATTAATTAATTTTATTTAAGGGACCAGTCTAAGCTTTTGTCAGTTTGTAATTTCAATTTATGTTTCCTTTCAATAAGTTTCATAGGAGGATTTACAAAGGGATCCCACTCCAGCTCCGAGGTGAAGTCTGGGCTCTACTTCTTGAGATCCCGAAAATGAAAGAAGAAACAAGGGACCTTTATAATGTGAGTATCTGATGCCAACCTGTTATTTTGAAATTCAAAAGTAAAATTCATTTCTTTAAGCATTCAAGGTGATGTAAGGTATTCGTATCATCATTTGAAATTATATGATAGAGGCCCGGTCCACAGATTCATACACTGGAGTGGTCCCTTATCTTGGCCTGAGCCCTCTTGCAATCTGGGATGCGAGTAAAGCAGATTCAGGGCCAACAGTGCCCTACCAGTAACCCTAACCCATAGCTGATTCTGTGAGGAAATGGGCTCCCTCCTCCCTCGTCTGTGGGTGCGGGGTGCGGGTGAAGCAGAGTCGGGGCCAACAGTGCCCTAGCAGCAACCTAACCCATGACCGATTCCACGATGAATTGGGCTCCCTCCTCTACTCGTCGGAGCGTCTGCCCTATGGTGGTCATTGCGCATCATAGCTACCAGGCGAACGGTCAGATGGTTGCTTAGGCTTTTATATGTACACTAGAGGCCCGGTGCACAAAAATTTGTGCACTCGAGGGGGTCCCTCAGCCCATCCTATACCCTCTTGCAGTCTGGGACTCCTCGGAGGATGTCCACCTACTGGCTTAGGCCAACTCCCTGGGGAATCGGGCCCAAGCTGGCAATCAGACATCCCTCTGGCAGCCCGGCAGCCCTCGGGGGATGTCCACTTGCCAGCAGGGAGCAGGCCCAAGCTGCAGTCGGACATCCTTAGCGCTGCTGTGGAGGCAGGAGAGGCTCCCACCACCACCACTGTACTGGCAGTCGTCAGCCTGGCTTGTGGCTGAGCAGAGCTCCCCCTGTGGGAGCACACTGACCACCACGGGGTAGCTCCTACATTGAGAGTCTGCCCCCTGGTTGTCAGTGTGTGTCATAGTGACCAGTCATTCCCAGTTGTTCTGCTGTTAGGGTCAGTTTGCATATTACCCTTTTATTATATAGGCTAGAGGCCTGGTGCATGGGTGGGGGCCGGCTGGTTTGCCCTGAAGGGTGTCCCGGATCAGCGTGTGGGTCCCGCTTGGGTGCCTGGCCAGCCTGGGTGAGGGGCTGGTGGCTGTTTGCAGGCTGGTCAAGCCCCCCCATCCAGTGAGGACCCTCACCCCATGGAGGTTTGGCCAACCTGGGTGACAGCTGATGGCTGTTTTCAGGCTGGCCACACCCCCTTTAGGGTGGGGGGTCCCCACTGGGGTGCCTGGCCAGTCTGGGTGAGGGGCTGAGCGCCGTTTTCAGGCTGGCTAAGCCCCCTGGCGACGTAAGCTCCCAGCCTCTTCTTCTTTTCTTTTTTCTTTTTAATTCTGGGATTTATTTACCTTCTATAATTGAAATTTTGTAGTCTTGAGAGGAGCTCAGAGCCAGCCAGGGTGGGCGGGAGGGAAGCTTGGCTTCCTCCATCGCCAGGGGCAACCAAGCCTCCTGCTCGCTCCAGCTCCGTGGCCATGGCCGGCTGAAAGCAGGTATCTGGGGTTTATTTATCTTCTATAATTGAAACTTTGTTGCTTTGAGTGGAGCTCAGAGCTGGCTGCGGCAGGCGGGAAGCTTGGCTTCCTCCATCACTGGAGCAACCAAGCCTCCTGCTCGCTCCAGCTCCATGGCCACGCTGGCTGAAAGCAGGTATCTGGGGTTTATTTACCTTTTATAATTGAAACTTTGTTGCCTTGAGAGGAGGTAGCAGCCGGCCGGGAAGCTTGGCTTCCTCCATCATTGGGGCAACCAAGCCTCCTGCTCGCTCCAGCTCCGTGGCTGCCGGCCGTCATCTTGGTTGGGTTAATTTGCATATAGTCACTCTGATTGGCTGATGGGCGTGGCTTAACATGTAGCAAAAGTATGGTCAATTTGCATTTTGTCTTTTATTAGTGTAGATGGCTTAATGAGACTTAAGCATGGGTAAGTATAAGTTATATAAATTTTAATCTCCCATCTGATTAAATGTGGGTGAAATGCCACTAAATTGACAGCAGAGAGTGTTTTAAAAGCAAACCCACAAGGAAGAAAAAATAGAAGAGATAACAGCTGTCAATTTTTGAAAACCAGAATTCAGACAGATACTTTGTAGTCTTAGCAAACCTGAGAAAACTAATCATGGACTACTAGTGAGAAATTGGAGAAACACTTGATTTATATTTCAGAATCTCCAAAAGTTTTGATAATTGCTTAATTCCAGGTACCTCTGGAAGTGGAAGTGAAGCTAAACATAGTAGAAGTGGTTAAAAGTCTGTTGCAGAAGCAGTTAGAGCCCTTATGTCTCCTTCCCCAACCCAAGCAGGAGATTGGAGGTTCACCATTTGGAGAGGGTAAAACAGAGGGCCTCTGGGCTGGAGAACACAGGCATTGCTGAGGGTGGGCTGCTGTGGTGCAAGCACGGAGGAATTGAATATCCTGAATTTGGGGCATTGCAGCCTTTCCTTCCACTCAGCTCCCAGAACATCGACTGCTGGGTGCTTGTCTTTTTGGCAGATCAGAAGTGCCTTCTCTGGGGAATCTGACCACCCTAAGAAAATGAACCCAAAGATACTGACTTAGGGGAACCCCAGTGAAACTGCCCAGCCACTGAAGACAGTTGTGAATCCCCACCTCTCCACACAGAACTTTCCACCAGCTGTTAGTCCCCTACTTTTAAATATAAGAGACAACGAAATATCTCTGTTCATTTGAGAAAAGGAGCTAATATGAAAGAGAAATGAGGGGAAATGGGAATAAAGGAACTTGCAAGAAACAGACCAGAAGAAAACAAAAAAACTATCAATATCCTCAGAAGGATAAAAATAGATATTGCATCCATAAAACAAGTATAGAATGCTCTTTAAAGGAACATTTGAGAACAGCAAAGAGTTTAGGATTATAAAAATGATAATAGAAATGAAAGATTCTAGAGGAGGGTTGAAAATAACAATTGAAGAAATTTCCCAGAAAATAGATTATGAAGTTAAAGAGATGGAAAATAATAGAGAAAATATAAGAAAATTAAATGACAGCCCAGGAGATCCAACACTGTAATAATAAGAGTTCCAGAAAGAGAAAATGGGGTCGTGGGAGGAGAGGCTGGGGAAATCAACAAAGGAATTATTGAAGAAAATTGTTCAGAACTGAGAGATGTATGAGTTTTTAAGATTGAAAAGATCCATCAAATGCCCAATCCTGTGGCTAAAAATAGATCCAAACCAAGCACAAAAATGTGAAGTTTCAACCTGGAGAGAGAAACTCCTATAAGCTTCTAGAGAGAAAAAACAGACTTCATATAAAGAAGCGTGAATTAGAATGGAAACACTGGAAGTTAGAAGACAATGAAGGCAATGCCTTTTGAGCAAAAATATTTTCCAATTTAAAATTTAAAATGGCCAAATAAGAAAGGAGGTAGCTATCAGGCATTCAAAGTTTCAAAAAATACACCCTTTCACAGGAGCTACTGGAGGATGTGGTCCTCCGGAACAAGGAAATAAACCAGGAAAGAAGATGTGAAATGCAGGAAACAGGGGGCCCAAGCAAAGAGATGCCTAGCAGATGGTAAAGGGAGACCCCAAGGATAGTGCAGTAGCCCAAACTACAGCAGGTCAGAAGGCTCTGGGAGCGATGTCTGCAAACAGTTGAAATTGAGAAAATACCCCTTCTGTTTGAGCATCACGAGAAGAGATTTATGCAACTTAAAGTGAGTTTGGGATTGAGTTAGTGACAGCTGTGTAGAAGACAAGCAAATCAAAAAATAATGCAATGATCAACTCCAAGAAAAACAAGAATATTGTGTTGGAAAGAAAAAATAAATTATAGTAGACTACATGGCTTAGCTATGAAGAGCTTTTACATAGCAATGCAAACTCCAAAAAGTTCTCTATCCAAAATTAGTTTCTACCTCTATTGATAGGACAGGAGGGAAAAGGGGACGGGAAAAGAAGAAATGGGAGTAGTAGAGATAGGGCATGAATGGGAAAGAAACTTTTCATTGTGTACCTTTTTATATTTTTTCATGTTTGAACAATGGGAATGATTTCCCTAAACCAAAAGAACTTTTAAAATGAAAATTATTTAATACTAGAGGCCCAGTGCACAAAAATTTGTGCACTGGCAGGGAGGCAGTGTCCCTCAGCCCCACTTGTGCCCTCTCACAGTCTGGGACCCCTCGGGAGATAACGACCTGCTGGCTTAGGCTTGCTCCCGGGGGGCAGAGGGCAGGCCCAATCCCTAGGTGCAGTCCCTGGTCGGGCTTAGAGCAGGGCCGATTGGGGAGTTGAGGCACCGCCCCCTGTCATGCACAGAGCAGGGCCGATCAGGGGGTTGGGGCTCCGTACCTTGTCACACACAGAGCAGGGCCAATCAGGGGGTTTGGGCACTCCCCCGTCACACTCAGGGCAGGGTCGATGGGGAGGTTGCAGCTCCACCCTGTCACACACAGAGCCACAGGGTGATCAGGGGGTTGGGGAGCTCCCCCCTATCAGGCACAGAGCAGGGCCGATCAGGGGGTTGGGGCGCCTTCCCCTGTCACAAACAGAGCAGGGCAGATAGGGAGGTTGTGGCCCTGCCCCCTGTCACACACAGAGCCGCAGGGCGATCAGGGGGTTTGGGCGCTGCCCCCTGTCACACTGCTCCAGGGGCCAGAAGGCCTCGCAGCTCCGCTTGACACCGGGTCAGTGAGGCCTCGCTGGTCCGCTGATCCCGGTGCTGGGAGGCCTCGAGGCTCCACTTGACACCAGGGCAGTGAGGCCTCGCTGCTCCGCTGATCCCGGTGCTGGGAGGCCTCGAGGCTCCACTTGACACCAGGGCAGTGAGGCCTCACTGCTCCGCTGATCCCAGTGTTGGGAGGCTCCGCTGATCCCGGTGCTGGGAGGCATATTACCCTTTTACTATATAGGATAGAGGCCTGGTGCACGGGTGGGGGCCAGCTGGTTTGCCCTGAAGGGTGTCCTGGATCAGGGTGGGGGTCCCACTTGGGTGCCTGGCCAGTCTGGGTGAGGGGTTGAGGGCCGTTTTCAGGCTGGCGGGTGACTGAAGCTCCCAACCTCTCCTTTTTTTCTTTTATTCTGGGATTTATTTACCTCCTATGGCTGTCCCTGGAGCTGAGAGCCGGCTTTAGCTCTGAGGCTCGGCTCCAGCTTGAGGCCTCGGCTGCTGAAAGCAGGAATCTAGGGTTTGTTTGGGTTCTATAATTGCAACATTGTTCGGTCCTGCTGCTCCAGGTCTGACTGCTGAAAGCATGTATCTGGGTATTTTTTAGCTTCTATAATTGCAACATTGTTTTTTAGAGAGCAGCTCACAGGCCGGCAAGGCAGGCGGGGAACCTTGGCTTCCTCCATCACTGGAGCAAGCAAGCCTCCTGTTCGCTTCAGCTGCCTGGCTGCCGGTCGCCATCTTGGTTGGCAGTTAATTTGCATATCACCCTAATTAGCCAATGGGAAGCGTGTCGGAGGTACGGTTAATTACCATGTTTGTCTGTTATTAGATAGGATTTGTCATAGACTTTTCAAAAGCTGATTTTCATAAAAATGTGCTTTTATTCCCCCCCTTTTTTTCCTCTTCAGAAATTAAAACTCAGAGCACGTGGTTGTTCACCTGATATCAGACAAATAGACCTTGATGTCAACCGCACGTTTAGGGACCATATTATGTTTAGAGACAGATACGGTGTTAAGTAAGTAAAGTTTGATATCATGCATTGTAAATAGCCTTTGTAAGTAGTCTGAATCAAAATCTTTATTAACTTAAAATGTGAGTGTTAGAATGCCTCCTAAAGACTAATCTTCATTCAGGTTCTGAAATTTTACACTTTGCAGATCATTTGGTTCATGTTGTGTGAAACTTAGGTTCAAAGTTAACTTAAACTTTTAAATTTTTTACATAGTTGGTGCTATAAAATTGTTAAAGAATCATTTTATGATGTGTGAATTCTTAAAAATATGGCACTTTATTAAAAGTCTTAGAAAAGAAATGATAGATTGTGTTGCTTTTCGAGAACTGTGTCAGTGATAAATATATCCCTATAACTATGACCTCATATGGAGATGAAACTAAAAAAACTTTAGTTAGATGAATGAATGAAATGACTATGACAATTATGAATGAAAGGTATAGTTTTGCTGACCTCTATATTGGTTAGGGTTCAACCAGAGAAACAGAAACCAATAAAAGATATACAGGTTGTCCCCAAAAATGTATATACACTTTAACAGCTGATAGTTCAATTTTGAAAATGAAATGTATTTTAATAAACACTGCCTTTATAATTATTCAAACTGTGTGTATATATTTTGGGGGGACACACTATATATTAAAGAGAATTATTGTGAGGAATTGGCTTACACAGTTTTGGGGCTGACTAGGCAGGTCTGAGGTCCAAAGGGCAGACTGGGACTCTTGGGCATGAGCTGAAGCTGTTGACACAGGAGGAATTTCCTCTTCAGAGAAGCCACAGATCTGCTCTTACAGCCTTTTAGCTGATTGAATCAGGCCCACCCAGACTATCTAGGATGATCTGCTCTACTTAAAGTCAACCAATTATAGGTTTCAACCACATCTGCAAAATACCTTCTTTATAGCAACACCTATTGTAGTCTCACCATGTTGACAAAGTTGACCATCACAGTCAACCCTTGTCAGTTTAATTTCCATATAAAGACAATAACAAAGTTATACCTTGCCCTGACTGCTTATGACTGAATATGTTAACTCTTTCCCCGAAAAGGATGTCTGTTTACTGTTCTGCTTTAATATTCTATCAGCTAATTACTATGATATAAAATTAACTGTTGTTACTATATCTCATACGGTGACAAGAAAAAAGAGAAGGAAGAAAAAATATTTTTAACATATACAAACATATACCAAAATAAGAAAAATATACTAATTTATAATCTTTATTTCTGCGATTGGGCATATGGTCTGAGCTGGTTTATAACTCTTTCCACTATCCAGTCCCTAATTCCTTTTCCCTCAGCAAGTACCTCCGCTGGCTGTGGTTATGCACCTGGTGAGGTGACCTAAACCTTTACTCCTGAAAGGTCTCGACCATTAGCAACCCATCCTGAATTGGATTGTTGTAGTTTGCTATTGACTTGAATCACAAGTTTTGGTAATGCTAACATCCTAAATGTCCTATATTTTAGACATACTCTTCCTCATGTCCATTATGTAGTAGCAACTCAAATTCCCCTCAATAATCAGGATCAGTCATCCCAGCCACTTTTTTGCCTTTTGATTCAGAGGCAAGAGGAGCCCAAAGTATCTGGGTGGCAGTCTCAAATTCCAGTTCAGTGGAATCGTTGTGTTTCCTGGTAGAAGCCTTCCTCTCTTTGGAACTAAGACCTCTGGACTGCCAGAGAGCCTAAGGTTGATGAGAAGGGAAACAAACATTTTGCTAGTAAAATACCAGAGATAATAGTGGGTGGAGCCCTTCCCACTTCCACCCCTTCAGGCTTGGACCCCTGGATCCTGGCTATGGAAGACGGCACCATATATTGCAGGCTGATTTAAAGCATATACAACCTCCTGGAAGACATTGCTCAGCCTTACAGTTTTGTACACCTAGCTGACTGGCACTGTAACTGAGGCCATTCCATGGCTCTGTAGGTTCAGTTGCTTCCATGGGGATGATTTTATAGTGAGAATAGTTCAGTGAAAGAAGGCAACGAATTTAAGTAATTGTGAAGCCTATTGTGTTTTTTGGCATAAATTCTTTCTATCAAAATGAATGTTATCTAACTCAAATTTATACCATATAGAAATTGTTAAAATTTGAGCTTGGGATCATTTCTTTATTATATTAGTAATTTTATGTGGATTATCTGTTTTCAGTCAACCTATTTTTTTAAGTTTGTAATTTTTAAAATGTGTGAAATAACTAGGTTGTGTTCAATATGAATTTTTCCCCCCACTTCTAGGCAACAGTCCCTGTTCCATGTTCTTGCTGCATATTCTATTTATAATACGGTAAGTTGGAGCATGCCTGCCTGTAGCTCTTTGGGGAGTATTCTGAGGAACAGGAGAATCTTTCCGCACTCCCTTCCTAACAAGGCCCTTTGGGCTGAGTTTCTTCATGTCAGAACTAGATGGTCTCCACAGCCTTTGATCTCTGCGGATCTCTTCAGGGCTCCTTACAATGACCCTGGGTCTAGAGCAAAGCCGATTTGGAAATGGGAAAAATCACAGCATATCAGTGAATCTCACTTTTCCCCTCTTTCTCCAGCCTGTTTGTTTTATTATTTTTGTGTTGTTGTTTGTTTTAATTTTAAGCAAACAGGACTGGGAATGACCAGCGGTAGAAGGACAGGAAGTTGATAGCTAGATTAATTTTTGCTTTGCACTTTATCCATTCAGTACTGCCTGTGCCTACTTGCTATTCCAAAGAGCAGGCTAAGACTAACCTTTCTGGTAATGGAACATGTTGTTCTTAAAAGGTATTTATCATTCTGGGGGGGAGATAATAATTTTAGGCAAGATCAATTAAGGTTGAGCCTAATTTGGATGTTAAGTAAATGCTTGTTGACTAGGTTTTAGGCAGGACAGCCTTAGACCTTGAGATATGTCATTTTTATTATGATGAAAACCTTTAAGTTGCAAGGGACAGAAATCCCAAACTAGGACAAGTTTAAAAGAAGTTTATTAAAGGGACTTCTCATAGAAATGAAGCAGTAGTTGGACCTCCTGGGGGTTGAAGCTGGTGGGAAGCCATCGGTGAGAAAGAGCTATACTTTTTCTCTCTTCCTCTTGAGCTGACTCTGATTACCTCTATAAACTGATTATTCCAGTATTTCTCTCTCCAGTTGCTTTCTTTGCCTACTTATCAGTTTTTCCATGGCTAAAATTGCATCCACAGACTCACCGTAACCACTCTATTCAAGGACATACTACCATCTGGTTACAGTCTCTGGCTTCATTCAGATTTCCTGGAAAGAGTTTGTGATTAGCCAGTGCAGCCAATTAATTGTTCCCCTGAGGTCAGATGTCCTCTTCTGCTCCATCAGCTTTGGTTCATGTACATCTACGGCCACTTGATGAGCAGGGGACATGGGGAGAGTGGTCAGTTCTCAGAGAAGGGGCACAGGCTGCAAATGTGTGTACATAAAGGTCCAGAAATCTAGAGAAGGCCAGACAGTGAATTGGGAACTGTAGGAGGAGAGAGATTTGCCAGCATGTGAGCAAAGAGGAGGAATATCGAGCTGAGAATCATACATAAAAAAGAAAAACAAACAACTGCTAGTGCTCTTTACAGAAGGTATATCAGTATTGAACAGTATTACCCCAGAGTATATTGTTGGCATTTTAAAAAAATTAGATTCAGACTTTGTTCATACCTCTACATTTATTCTTGAACACAATTTTATTCTTTCATAGTATGTGGCTCAGTACTATGAAGATGTTAATATTTTTCTGTGGAATTGCTCATTCAAGAATGTATTTATGCATTTTCTGATTATTTTATAGGTCAGTTTTATATGTGCATATGCTTGTAATTTGATCTTAAAACCCCCAGTTTCTTTGTTCTCATTTGCTCTTCAGGAAGTTGGATACTGTCAGGGGATGAGCCAGATCACAGCTTTACTCCTTATGTATATGAATGAAGAAGATGCCTTCTGGGCCCTGGTCAAACTCTTCTCAGGCCCCAAACATGCCATGCATGGTAAGAAAGCCCCATAGTTATCCTATCTAATAAAGAGGGAATATGCTGATTGACCCTCATGGGGGTCAATTAGATGATGGCACCCACAGCCAATAAGGAGGGAATATATTAATTGACTGCCCCACCTCGAAAAGATGGTGGCACCCACAGCCACAAGATGGCCGCCAGGGGAGGGAAGTTGTGGGTGACTAGGCCAGCAGGGGAGGGTAGTCAGGGGTGACTGGGCTGGCAGGGGATGGCAATTGGGGGGGACCAGGCCAGCAGGGGAGGGCAGTTGGGGGCGACTAGGCCGGCAGGGGAGGGCAGTTGGGGGCAACCAGGCCTGCAGGGGAGGGAAGTTGGGGGCGATCGGGCCAGCAGGGGAGGGCATTTGGGTGCGATCATATGGCAGGGGAGCAGTTAGGCGTTAATCAGGATGCCAGGGGAGTGGCTAGGCGGTAATCAGGCTGGCAGGCAGAGCGGTTAGGGGCAATCAGGCAGGCGAGTGGTTGGGAGCCAACAGTCCCAGACTGTGAGAGGGATGTCCCCCGAGGGGTCCCAAATTGGAGAGGGTGCAGGCTGGGCTGAGGGACGACCCTCCCTCCCCCAGTGCATGAATTTCATGCACCGGGTCTCTCGTCATAAATAATAAGCAAGGGAGAGTGAAAGAAGGTAAATTAAAGCACAAACTTTGGAAGATGCTTGGAAGAGTTAAGTACAAAAACTTACTGTCTGGGGGCTTATTCGGTTAATTAGTGTTTGTTACTAATTTTTTATTTCACTCTTCTTTATTGAACTCTTCTAATTTTTTTCTGTTCACATTTATATTCCTTTGTGTTTACCCCAGAGTATATTGTTGGCATTTAAAAATTCTTTTTTTTAATTGCCTCTCCAATCAGAATAAACTAATTTATGTTTGGAGGAATTTAGAAAAGCTGTATTACTGGGAGAAATAAAAGATGCCTTTTGATCAAAACTTTTAAATAGTCATACAATTATCATCATTTCAGTGAACTGTTTATTATTGACTGGATATTGTGATATATAACTCTTTTTCAAAGAATAGTGATTGAAAAATGGTGCTTAAAGTGTTTAACCATTTGAGTCCCAAGCAGCGCAATTGCGCTGCTTGGTATTTCTCGACATAAAATAAAACAAGCGCTATCACGCTGTTTGGGTCTTCTTGTACTCATTTAGAGAAAGCGCGGTTGCGCTGTTTGGGATTCTTCGACAGTGTTTTTTCAATACCCCCTGCGACTGAAACGAATCGTATGTTTTCTCGACATAAAATCTCAGCAGCGCGATTGCGCTGCTTGGGACTCAAACGGTTAAAGAAAAGGTACATAAGAACTAAGTAGTTTTGTAACAAGTGTATGTTCTAGTTTTTTCAGCTGTAAAATTGATTCCATTTTACATAAAAGGTTGGTAACACATTCTGGATACTTTTTTTTTAAGTTAGAAGATTGATTTTAATAACCATGTCCTTTTCTTTGCGAAGCATATGCAATGAATTTTATTTAAGAATTTGGATTCCAACTTATCTTGGAAATAAAAGTGACATATGTCCCAAATAGTGCAAAATTATTTTCCCAGTGCCATTCATGTGATAATACCAAATAAAAGCAAAATCTAACACCAATCACTACAAGAATGGGTCATGTAAGTTCTGTTGGTGAATATTTAAACCTATATTCTGGGGAACCTGCCACATGTTTAAAGTGACATTTTAACATGACCTTCCATAGTTCACAGTTTATTAAATCTCACATGACTTCCCATAGTTTATAGTTTATTAAATCTCACATTCTTACTATGTGGTTGGCTGGGGTGTATTTTGTATGTGTGTGTACATGCACATGTGCACTCATGTGTGTTAGCATTTGGCTATTTCCTTCAGTGTCCCTTGTGTATTTTTAAAAGATAAATACTATATTTATGGCAACTGTTTCTGGACACTCTGCACCCCATGAACAGACTCCAAAAGTCTGACATATTACATTGAACTGCCATTCAATAGCATGATTTAAAAAGCATCTTGAAGGAAAAATAACTGCCTGTCAGTCTTTATTTTGCTTTACCATGGGATGGTGTTGCTGATATATGTTGAAATACAGTGGAATGTTATAATTTAAGTATACATAAATATGTAGAAGACTGCCCTATTTTAGAAAAGTTATTTTTTTGCATTTCATATATGGAAGTATCATTTATAAGTATGTACAATAAAGTGAGAGCTGAAGAAATGAGATTTAAAATATCAAGTCTGGGATATCACTGAAAAGTGAAGGAATATTAGGTATCTTTGCTAGTACTTGTTATTGAAGGGCAGTACTTTTAAAATACAGACTTCTTGAGATTCTTCCAGTTTCCATCACTATCAAATTGACCATGAAAGTGGCACAGACAGAGATAGGGATTTTTTAATGAAATCATTTCACTGGAAAATATTACTAGGGAAGTAATAGAATCTCTGTGGAAATTTTTACACACACCTTAGAAAACAGAATTAGTTATGAAATAGCCTTTCCCCAGAATATATAAAGCAGTGTTTCCCAAAAGTGTGTGAGGAACATAGTTTTACTTTGGGAAACAGATGTTTTGTGGGGTAAAAACGGTTTCAAGATCAAATAAGTCTGGGAGACTGAGTTAAGCAAAGAAAAATGTTTCTGTAGTCTATAAAACAACTGAGAAACTTTAAGAAGCTCATACATCAGGAATATCTAGGGAGGGCATATGTAACACACAGTGTTTGCCCTGGATTCTTTTTTCAAAAACAATATTAACATCTTTCAAAGTTACATACCCAGGTTGTTAAATACAAAATGGAAAAATTGTGAATCCATTAAGTGTATATCCTTTTTAATGGAATGTGTGGAATATCTGAAAGAAAACTTGTGAATAAAAATAGATGTAAGGTTCCATGAATTAAATACACAAAATTAATACTGACTATTTACAATTAGTTGCCATCTAGAAATTTTATACATTACTAGAGGCCCAGTGCACAAAATTTGTACACTGGTAGGATCTCTAGCAGCTGGCGGCAACCAGCTGGGGCCTCCCTCCCTTCCCCCAGCTGCCTGCCACAAGCCAGGGCCTTCCTCCCTTCCCCCAGCCAGCCCCACCCCCTGGTCAAACTCTCAGTTGAGGGGATAATTTGTATACTATGGTTTTATTTATTTATTTATTTTTTATTTTTAAATATATTTTATTGATTTTTTTACAGAGAGGAAGGGAGAGAGATAGAGAGTTAGAAACATCGATGAGAGAGAAACATCGATCAGCTGCCTCCTGCACATCTCCCACTGGGGATGTGCCCACAACCCAGGTTCATGCCCTTGACCGGAATCGAACCCGGGACCCCCCAGTCCGCAGGCCGACGACACTCCATCCACTGAGCCAAACCGGTTTCGGCATAATTTGTATACTATGGTTTTATTATATAGGGTATTGTATAATCAGTTGGGATAAAATTCCATTTTTGATATAACATTGATCACATAGTACCAATGTTTTTATCTGCTGTTAAATATCACTTATAAAAAGATTAAAAGTGCTAAAAACTTTGGAAGCATGATACTAATTAAATTGTTAAGAGTAAATCTTGAAAAAGTAATGAAATATTTGTTGTGTAATATATTAACAGTAAAACAAAATGATAAGAAATCAGAGTTAGAATAACCTATAAAAATTTGCACATTAAAGATATAGCCCAATACTTTAAGAGAACAAATAATCTTGATAAATGACTTCAGTTTTCATTTTTTCTTAGCTTCTTCGTTTTCCTTTTAATTCAGAAATATTCTGTTCACTGGTTATAGGAGATCTTTAAAAAACAAATACTGTGCTACAGGGTTTTATTAATCAAAGCTCATACACAATTATTTTTTTGGTGGGGAGGAAAAATATTTTGGTAACTACTGGATTTATTTTTTGTTATTGACAGTTAAAAATGAAAAAAAGATTGTATTTTAAAATAGGAACCTTTATTGGTCTTATTTAAGAAATATTATTTTTATGTTTGTATTCTAGGTTTTTTTGTCCATGGTTTTCCTAAACTCTTGAGGTTTCAAGAACATCATGAAAAAATACTGAATAAATTTCTGTCCAAGCTTAAGCAACACTTGGTAGGTAGACGTGACATTGACTTAAACCCATTTACACCAAGAATAAAGCTAGCAGAATTGAGTGCAGCCTTTGGTCCCAATTACCTTATCAATTTATGTTGTTGTCCATTTCATTTAGTATGCAGTTATAATTCCCAATTGTTTAAAGAACATGGGTTTGTGAAATTTAATATTGATCAACTATCACAGCCCTCACTCAAACTTCTTTGAAGCTATGATATTTCAGTAATTTTGAAGGCATTTTTTAAAAAGATTTTTATTGATATTTTAGAGAGAAAGAAAGGGAGAGGGAGAGATAGAAACATCAATATGAGTGAAACATTGATTGGCTGCCTCCTGCACGCCCCCTAGGAGGGATTGAAATGGCAACCTGGGCATATGCCTTTATCGGGAATCAAACCACTAATCTTTCAGTAAACGAGATGATACCCAACCAACTAAGCCACACTGGCCAGGGCTTGAAGGTGTTTTTATTGCACAAAAAATATTTTAAAGGTCATATAAACTCATCCTTAGTGAACCATATATATGATCTATGATAAAAAACAGTAGTTTAGTAAAGCAAAGGTACTTCACTATAAACTATATTAAAGAGAATCAAAATGTTGTGTTACAATCCTGTCATAAGAAGCATTTGATTTTCAAAAGTAAAAAATGAGAGAGGAGAGGAAACAAAAAGAGAAAAAATAGATATCCTCCAGCAACATGAAAAAAGATTTGTAATGAAATGGTTTTATGTGTAGCTTTGACAGCCAACCCCCTATAGCTTTTGTAACTTTTAGTGTTATATGTCATGTTTTGTTTGCTACAATCCAGAAATTATGAAGTCTCTGTTTTTTCAGGATTCTCAAGAAATCTACACAAGTTTTTACACAATGAAATGGTTTTTTCAATGTTTCCTTGATCGTGTGAGTATTTCTTTATAAAACCCAATCATGAAATTATAAATATAAGACAGGGCAAACTATTAATCTTATTTCTTTATTGTTTTTAATTATAGACTCCCTTTACGCTAAACCTCAGAATATGGGATATCTACATCTTTGAAGGAGAACGAGTTCTTACTGCTATGTCTTATACAATCTTAAAATTACACAAAAGTAAGAAAATGTTTAACTATAAAGATTTCACAAAAATCTAGTCATGTTTTAACTCTGAGTTCTCATTTCCTACTCAACTTCATTTTCTTTTAGTAGAGATTTTTAAAAATTCCTGAAAATCAGTGAACAAATTATCTTCAGTTGATAATTTACTTTCATTGGTTCTTATGAAGAAGTTTACTTAATTGCAAAGGTCTTTGATTCTTTTCTCTATATCAGTTTCATTTTCATACTTAAACAGAAGAATGCAATGTGCTGCTTTTGCTAATAATACTAATAATCTTATTAAGTATTTGTTTTCACTGGGACCCTGTTCTTTTCATCAGTCTGAATCTCAGCTTTGTAATAAGAGAGGAGGGAGACCAAAGAAACCAGGCGCCTTAGTCTAAAGGTCTAGAGAGGATATTTTCCATTACTGTTTCTTTTATCCAGGAAGAAAAGCATCCAGCTCCTAGGTGTAGACAAGAGATGGGGACACTCTAGCTCATCTATCTGCTTGGCTGCGTTGTGGCCTCTGGGGCAAGCATGGCCTAAATGCAACAAGGCTTTAAAAAGTCTGCAGTTGCAATATTTTTAGGGCTCAGTAAATTTGATGTGCTATGCCTTGTTTAAAATCAAGAAATGAGAGTTTTTCTTCATAAAATGAAGAACCTTATTCATCTTAATGTCTCAATTCAACCTTAAAAATTATGACTCCTTTTGTAACTTGGGGAGAAGAGAATCACTGAAAGCTTTAGAATTGCATGTGCACTTCTAATTAGGCCATACAACATAGTTTTATGTTCATTGTATTCACTCTCATATGTTGTTTTCAAATATTCATCTGTTTAGCTTCCCAACTAAATTATAATCTAACTAGGGGCCCAGTGCATGAATTCGTGCACCTTAAAAGGAACTGTGGGCCGCAAGGCTGCGGTGGGCACAAGGGCAGGTCTCCGCCCATCCTCTGTGCCTCCACCTGGCCCTTTCTGCCGTAGTTCCCTGCCCCCTGTCTGCTGGCAGCCCCGCTCCTGCTTCTGCCACTCCCACAAGCTGACAGTGTCAGCCCTGATTGCACCCGCTGACGGCATGGAGCAATTGGGGCTGATGCCAGCAGCGGGTGCAAGAGGGGCCAGCACCAGCAGCAGGTGCGAGTGGTGGATGCTGCCCCAATTGCCCCTCAGGAGCAGGGGGAGGTGGAGAAGCCCTGAGGGGCAGTCAGGGCCAGCAGCTGCTGCTCGCACCTGCTGATGGTGCCTAGCAATCGGGGCCAGCAGCAGGTTTGAGCGGGGCCGGGGCCGGCACCGGCAGCAGATGCAAGTACCGGGTGGGACCAAGGTGCACAGGAGCAAGGAATTTTCAGTAACCAGCAGAGACTCGCCCCGATGATAGTGACGGTGCTCCACCTTGGTTTGGTGCCCCTGCTCACCTGCTCCACTATCCTGCTGCAGCCAACACCCCGCCATGTTCCACGCTCTGCAGCCTGCTGCTGATGCCTGCCATGTTCCGCGTGTACCCTCTGGTGGTCAGTGCACATCATAGCAACCAGTTCAGTTTATTTACATATTAGCTTTTTATTATAAAGGATTGAGTACTTGAGGTCATGTTTTGTAGTTTTTCCCACGCTGTGCTTAGCATTGTTCTAAGCAGACGTTAGATACTTTAATATAAGATTGTTTGTTTGCTTACCTGAAAAGCGTAAACTTCATGAGCACCAGATTATCCAAACTTTAGACGGGAATGAAAATCCCCTTTAAAATCACATTTGTATTATTTACTCTGAAAGAAAAGGATTCAGAAGTGTTGTGGTTTTGTTTCTCTTACACCCAGAACCTTACTCCCCCAACACACAAACCACAGTCTATAATTTTACTGTTTCCCTCAGGGCTTCTCCACCTCCCCCTGCTCCTGAGGGGCAATTGGGGCAGCACCCACTACTCGCACCTGCTGCTGGTGCTGGTCCCTCTTGCACCTGCTGCTGGCACCACAGAGGAACAATGTCTCAATAGTGTTAAAGCAACTGGGAAATAACCTAGAGAAAATGTTGGGAGCTTCAACTAACTATTGGTTAAGGGCCCAGACACAGTTTTTGAAGCTTTATATGGCAGTGAATGAACTTCCTGTAAGTCTTTGAGCTTTCTCTTCCTAAGAAAATATACACAGTAGCAGACAGACTTCTTTCCACTGGGCCCCTAGTTAGATTATAATTTAGTTGGGAAGCTAAACAGATGAATCATTTTAGAACAACATATGAGAGTGAATACAATGAACATAAAACTATGTTGTATGGCCTAATTAGAAGTGCACATGCAACTATAGACATGGACCATCCTTGCCCCACAGGTTCACCACACAGTGGGTTTAACAGTAAGAAAAAGAGAAAAAAGAAACTACTTAGGTGCCCAATATTAAAAATTATAGTACATTCACACAGTTAGTAATAATGATGGTGTACAGTTATACTTGTTGAAATAAGGGATATCTGTGATATAGATTATTGAGTGGGGGGGAAACAAGGTGGCGTTATTTACTTTTTAAATTGATATACATGTATACACATCTTATAGGGCAGTTGCTATGGGATCTTAGTTCATTTTTACTTTGTTTTATATCTGTAATTTGAGTTTTCTCCTATAAAATTAATTTCATAAGTAGAAATATAAGTAAAATTAGTCCATATTTTTTTGAAATTCTGAAACAGTAAAATTATAGACCTAAAAGTGAGTTTGGAGCTCCATGTCAATAAAACAGAAAGATCTCATGTCATCGTAGGTGGTCTATGTCTCTTGTATCTAAGAAGCTCTTGCTCTGGATTAATATGAATGCCTAGGTATGGTTATTATTAAACCAATAAGAAGGTGTTTAGTAGTATTCAGTTCCTCATCCCCCACACTAAGAGTACCTGCTTTTCTCTGTGACTGTTTTGTCATACTGAATCTCAGTGATATTCGCAATACCATATTTAATTTGTTTGTTGTGCCCCTTTAAAAAAAATACTACACCAGAATAGAATACATTATCTTCTCAACCTAAAGTAGCTGTTGACATAGTATTTTATTTTGTCTTTTCTTAGAACATTTAATGAAATTGTCTATGGAAGAACTTGTAGAATTTCTTCAGGAGACCTTGGCAAAAGACTTTTTCTTTGAAGATGACTTTGTAATAGATCAACTTCAGATTTCTATGGCAGAACTAAAGCGGGCAAAATTAGACCTTCCAGAACCTGGTAAGAAATATCCAAACACTTTATCCAAATCATAATTATAATTGGGAAATACGGCACAGTTAACACGGGCCATTTCTGTTTCAAACATAATTATTATACATGCTTGTGATGATGTACTGTAAATCAGTGTTTTACCAGCTGTTTATGACTTTATTTTAAGAAAAAGCAAATAAATGTATTAATTAAATCTGCATTTCCTAATAGAATAACTGTACTATCCCTACTTAAATTTAGCAAGTTTGGTTGACAAGTAATATTATTCAACATAAATAACCATATAGCTTTAAAATAACATAACAATAAGCTCTTTTTTACTTTCATCATTTCAATTTATGAAACCATATGCAATTACAGAGCAAGTAAAGGTCCTATTTTATAGAAGAGGAAACTGATACTAAAATGCTTATAAATGAAGCTACAGGACCAGCAGAAAGCATTATTCACAATAGAGTCCAAGTTTTCTGACTATTAATCCAGGGCTCTTTGCAGTGTACTACACTGTAAGATGATATATTTTATTTACTTACTAGAGGCCCAATGCACAAAATTTGTGCAAGGGGCTTAGCCCCTGCCGCTACCACGCCTGCCTCTGCCTCAGCCCCCCCCACCGCTGTGACTTCATCTGGAAGGTTGTTTAGTCTAATTAGCATATTACACTTCTATTATTATAGATTTCAAGACATCTTCTAGTACCTCCTATTGGGTTTCCTGCTAGGTGCTATGAGGGATGAACAACTGAAAAGAAAGACATGCTTCTTGTTTTGAGGGTACACACAGGAGAGATGGGATTTACACAAAGATAAATAGATTGTGAAGGGGTAATAATAGAGCTAAATAAATACAGTGGGGCCTTGACTTGTGAGTTTAATTCGTTCTGTGACGGAGCTCATAACTTGAATTACTCGTATGTCAAATCACTGTGACGTTCGCTGCGCCAACTAGCGATGGGGTGTCTGAAGCTGGCTCATAACCCGAATTTTTTTGATCTTGCAACTCAAAGCCAAAAATCGGCTGAGAGACGGCTCGTATCTCAAAAAAACTCGTTAGTCGGGACACTCGTAAGTCAAGGCCCCACTGTATAGGATACATGGGGAAGGATCCGAGGAAGGGGAATGGAGGATGAGTGGGAAGAACAAAGGAAATGTAGAACTATCACAGTAGGAATAACTTTAAGAGTTTTGACTAGGTAATACTTGACAATAAGTTATTCTGCCCTTTCCTTTCCTTACCTTTGTTGCATGGATGGGTGTGGGAAGGGAGCCGGGAAGTGGAAGACCATGGTGATAGATGAAAAGTAAATGTGGTCAGTTATGTAAGACCTCAGGTGCAGTTGGATTTAGCATTTCCAATCAATGTGACCCATACTTGGATGTCTCCTTGGATGTGTGTGTACAGAAAAAGCAGAAATATATTCATGAACAAGCATATCTTTTCGCCTTTGGTGAAAACCAAGATGCTCTGCTTTTAGTTATTAAAGGGGTCTAATCATTAGTGTTTCTCTGAAGTTTGTCTGGGTCATCAGGGTTCAGTGGAAAACAAAACATTACAACAGTAATTGAGTGTGGGCACAGAAACCATCACCTTTTCTAAGTGAGGTCAGTCCTCTCTTGTTCAGTATGATAATGTCCAATTTCTACTGATTCTTCCTTGTAGCAGGAATGCATTTGGAACACAATTACTAACTACATCCTTGCTACTTTAATATTTATTTTTAAGTATCTTGGCTACTTTTTAAAAAGAGTTTAAGGCAAGTTTTAGTAAAAGTAATATAGAGAAAAATGCATAGAGTAGAACTGTCTAAACACGGAAATGAAATATCAAAATCTATGTAATTCAGCAGCTAATCTTTATTGAATACTTACTGTGTTCCACCTACTACATGGACTATCTCAATTATTCCCTAAACATAACTTAAAAGGAAGTATTTGTCTTCATTTTACACATGAGGAATCTTGCAGTCCTTTCTAAGATCTCCTTACTAGGAAATGGTAGAATGGGGATGGAGAGTGGGACAGGGGGTTAAGGGAGAGCTATAGATAAATAAGACCAGAAACATTGGCTCTGTTTTGCTCTGATCATGCTGGCAGTTAAGGTTGAACATGGTCAGGTAGCTGTGCACTTTCTACTACAACAATCTCTCTTTCACCTATACGTCTACAACATTTCCTTTTGGACTTTTTGCCTTGAAGCCTGCCTATTGTTACCTCTTTACATTTTGTAAGCTAAAATGGAACATTAAAATAATTAGATGAACATTATAACAAGAAATTTTAGTATCACATCTATAGTTTTTTTTCTAATCTTTATTGTTTAAAGTATTACATATGGTATTACATATGTCTCCTTTTCCCCCCATTGACCTCTCCCTGGCCACTTCCACCCCCCAGCACATGCCCTCACCTCCATAGTGTCTGTGTCCATTGGTTATGCTTGTATGCATGCATACAAGTCCTTTGGTTGATCTCTTACCATTCCCTCTCCCCGCCTTCCCTCTGAAGTTTGACAGTCTGTTGGATACTTCTCTGTCTCTATGTATTTGTGTGTGTGTGTGTGTTGTTATTTTCCTGGTTTTGGAAATTAACAAAAACAATTTAAACAGTTTAAAAACAGCGAAAATCTTCTCGGAAGTCTGTGAGTTTTAAAGTTGACATAATTACAAAAGTAAGACACAGATGTTATAAAAAAACTAGGGGCCCAGTGCATGAATTTGTGCACTTTGAAAGGAACTGTGGGCCACGAGGCTATGGTAGGCACAGGGGCGGGTCTCAGCCCATCCTCCGTGCTCCTGCCCAGCCCCTCCTGCTGTGGCCTTTCCTCCCCTCATTCCCTGTCTGCCGGCAGCCCCACTCTGGCTGCTGCCGCTTCCCTCTGCTGATGGCGCTGGGCCCTGCTTGCACTTGCTGACACGCCTGATGGTCCACACACATCATAGCGACCGGTTGTTCCGCCATTTGGTCTATTTGTATATTAGCCTTTTATTATTTAGGATTCAAGCCATGCCAAATATGCAGGGTAAAACATTACAGTTCTCCATTCACCAATGCAACTTTTCATCATCAGTAACTTGGTGGGTATCAGTCCACATTCTTTTCTATATTGTCATATAAAGGCATCACACTTCTTAGTGTTGTTATACTTATTTGAAAACTAAAGGCAAGGTGCACGAAATTCGTGCACGGGGTGGAGTGGGGGGCAGCGTCCCTCAGCCTGGCCTGCACCTTCTCCAATCCGGGACCCCTTGGGGGATGTCCGACTGCTAGTTTAAACCGGCAGTCGGACATCCCTTTTGCAATCCAGGACCGGTGGCTCCTAACCGCTCACATGACTGCCTGCCCTAACCACTCTGCTTGATCCCCCTAACTGCTCTCCCCTGCCAGCCTGATCGCCCCTAACCGCCTCTGCCTCGGCCTCACCACCGTGGCTTTGTCCAGAAGGATGTCCAGAAGACGTGTGGTCTAATTAGGATATTACCCTTTTATTAGTATAGATCAGTGATGGCGAACCTATGAGACGCGTGTCAGAGGTGACACGCAAACTCATTTTTTTGGTTGATTTTTCTTTGTTAAATGGCATTTAAATATATAAAATAAATATCAAAAATATAAGTCTTTGTTTTACTATGGTTGCAAATATAAAAAAATTTCTATATGTGACACGGGACCAGAGTTAAGTTAGGGTTTTTCAAAATGCTGACACGCCGAGCTCAAAAGGTTTGCCATCACTGGTATAGATGGTTAAAATGAAATGTTGCATAAGGTAAGATTTAATTGCTTACTCTTATTCTGACTGATTTGTATTCTGTAATTACTTCCTTCTAAACATCCCTTGAAATTTCTGACTACAATATTAATGATGGAAGCAGCAGTAGGTAATATAGTAGAAAGAGCCTCAAATTCTACAACAAAAATCCTAGATTATGGGATTTACTAGCTTCACAGTGGTATGACTAAATCATTTAATTTTCTTTTGTTTGTTTCTGAGATTTTTTTATTTTTGTGATTCTGTAATTCTCTTAACAAAAAAATAAGATTTTCTTTTAGAAAGTAATTGAGCACTTCATAAATAACCAAGAATGCAAAATTTAGAAAATTTTTAGCTAAAGGAATCATATGGCAAAAATAAATGTAATTTCTAATCGGAAGAGTTCAATATTGACTATAGCTTTATATTATGGTACAATGTTACCTAGAATCATTTCACTATGATCTTTTTTTTTTTAACTTTTTAAAAAAATTTTCTTTATTGATTAAGGTATTACATATGTGTCTTTATCCCCCCCTTTTCTCCCACCCCCTCGCTCATGGCCTCACCCCCCTGGTGTCTGTGTCCATTGCTTATGCTTATATGCATGCAAGTCCTTTGGTTGATCTCTCCCCCTTACCCTCACCCTCCCCTACCTTCCCTCTGAGGTTTGATGGCCTATCAATGCTTCTCTGTCTCTGGGTCTGTTTTTGTTCATCAGTTTATGTTGTTCATTATATTCCACAAATGAGTGAGATCATGTGATATTTATATTTCTCCCACTGGCTTATTTCATTTACCATAATGCTCTCCAGGTCCATCCATGTTGTTGCAAATGGTAAGAGTTCTTTCTTTTTTACAGCAGCATAGTATTCCATTGTGTAGATGTACCACAGATTTTTAATCCACTCATCTGCTGATGGGCACTTAGGCTGTTTCCAAATCTTAGTTATTGTAAATTGTGCTGCCATGAACATAGGGGTGCATATATCCTTTCTGATTGGTGTTTCTGATTTCTTGGGACATAGTCCTAGAAGTGAGATTACTGGATCAAATGGGAGTTCCATTTTTAATTTTTTGAAGAAACTCCATACTGTTCTCCACAGTGGCTGCAATGGTCTGCATTCCCACTAGCAGTGCACGAGGGTTCCTTTTTCTCCACATCCTCGCCAGCACTTTTCATTTGTTGATTTGTTGATGATAGCCATTTTGACAGGTGTGAGATGGTATCACATTGTCGTTTTGATTTGCATCTCAGATGATTAGTGACTTTGAGCATCTATACTAATAAAAGAATAATATACTAATTAGACCGGGAGACCTTCTGGACGAACTTCCGGACAAAGCTGTGGCTGCAAGGGCCGAGGCAAGCGGCCAAGGCTGTGAAGGCCCATCACAGAGACCCAGCTGGGTGGGCAGGGCCTCCCTGTGGGCGGGGATCAATGGTGAGCCCAGGCCTGGTGGGAAGGGCCTCCCTCTGCTCTGTGATTGATCCCTGAGGGCAGGGATCAATGGCAGAGCCCAGGCCTGGTGGGCAGGGCCTCCCTGTGGGCAGGGATTAATGGCAGAGCCCAGGCCAGGTGGGAAGGGCCTCCCTCTGCGGGGTATTGATCTGGGGGCTCCGTGATCCATTGCCCCACAAAGGAAGGCCCAGGCCACCTGCCAGCGACACTGTGGGAGAGGGGCTGGGCCTGCCAGCTATCTTTCCACAGAGGGAGACCCAGGCCAGCCAAGGATGGCACCCCATGCCTTTTGCCCGAAGAGGGAGGCAACCGGTGGTGGAGTGGGGGCGACGTCACACAGATGGCAAGCAGTGGCAGCCTCGGGTGGGGCCAGCTTCTGGCAGCCATGGGAAGGAAAACCCCAATAGGCCCTTTCCCCCACCAGCCCTGCCCCCGCTCCCACTCCTGACCCTGACAGTAGGGAGGAGGTACTGTTTTACCCACAGCGTCCACAGGAATTACTGCAAATTTACTTCTCGGTGGAAGAACCTTTCATTCCCAATATAAATTACCAATTCCATTAAATGAAACTTCAATTTCTAGACTCGATATGAAGAGAGAAGTTGCTAAAACTATTAAAAAGGTCAAACTTCTCATTATTGATGAATGCACCATGGCATCCAGTCATGCTATAAACGCCGTAGACAGATTACTAAGAGAAATTATGAATTTGAATGTTGCATTTGGTGGGAAAGTTCTCCTTATTGGAGGGGATTTTCTACAATGTCTCAGTATTGTGCTGCTGCTATGTGATCAGCCATAGTACAAACGAGTTTAAAGTACTGTAGTGGTTGGGGATGTTTCAGAAAGTTGTCTCTTAAAACAAATATGAGATCAGAGAATTCTGCTTATAGTGAATGGTTAGTAAAACTTGGAAATGGCAAACTTGCTAGCAGTTTTCATTTAGGAATGGATATTATTGAAATCCCCTGTGAAATGATTTGTAACAGATCTATTATTGAAGCTACCTTTGGAAATACATATCTGTAGATAATATTAAAATATATCTAAACATGTGATTCTTTGTCCAAAAAATGAGCACATTCATAAATTAAATGAAGAAATTTTGGATATACTTGATGGAGATTTTCACACATATTTGAGTGATGACTCCATTGATTCAGCAGATGATGCCAAAAAGGAAAATTTTTCCATCGAATTTCTTAATAGTATTACTCCTTCAGGAATGCCATGTCATAAATTAAAATTGAAAGTGGTGCAATCATCATGCTACTGAGAAATCTTAATAGTAAATGGGGTCTTTGTAATGGTACTAGATTGATTATCAAAAGATTGCAACCTAACATAATCGAAACTGAAGTATTAACAGGATCTGCAGAAGGAGAGGTTGTTCTGATTCTAAGAATTGATTTGTCCCACTCTGACACTGGCCTCCCATTTACCTTAATCCAAAGACAGTTTCCTGTGATGCCAGCATTTGCGATGACTATTAATAAATCACAAGGACAAATTCTAGACAGAGTAGGAATATTCCTACCGAATCCCGTTTTCAGACATGGTCAGTTATATGTTGCTTTCTCTCGAGTTCGAACAGCGTGTGACATTAAAGTTAAAGTTGTAAATACTTCATCACAAGGGAAATTAGTCAGCACTCTGAAAGTGTTTTTACTTTTAATGTGGTATACAGGGAGATATTAGAACAAGTTTAATTAATTTATCAGTCATTTGTATCAATGTTGTTTTTATATCATGTTTTTGTTTTCATATCATGTCTTTGCTGTTATATCATGTTTATTTATTAATATGTGTATATATTATTTTCATATACATTTCACTAATTTTCTTTCATCTCTGACACTTCTATTATAAAGGGCAAATAGCAATATTAAAATGTTTCCTCTAATTAATTCCCTTTTAATGTGCACAAATTTCGTGCACCTTGCCACTAGTGTTTTCATGTGTCTCTTGGCCTTCTGTGTGTCCACTTTCGAAGTGTCTGTTTAAGTTCTTTGCTCATTTTTTTATTGTATTGTTTAACTTCCTTTTGTTAAGATGTATGAGTTCCCTATAAATTTTGGAGATTAGGATATGACATTGGCAAGTATGTTCTCCCATGCAGTGGGCTTTCTTGTTGTTTTGTTGATGGTTTCTTTTGCTGTGCATAAGTTTTTTATTTTGATGTAGTTTCACTTGCTTATTTTCTCCTTAGTTTCCATTGCCCTAGGAACTGTATTGGTAAAGATATTGCTACAACATATGTCTGATATTTTGCTGCCTATGGATTCTTTTAAGATTTTTATGGTTTCCCACTTTACGTTTAAGTTCTTTTTCCATTTTGAGTTTATTTTTTGTCTGTGGTGTAATTTGGTGGTCTAGTTTCAATTTTTTGCATGTATCTGTCCAATTTTCCCAGCACCATTTATTGAAAAGACTGTCTTGACTCCATTGTATGCTCTTGCCTCCTTTGTCAAATATTAATTGAGCATAATGGCTTGGGTCAATTTCTGGGTTCTCTGTTCTGTTCCATTGGTCTATATGTCTGTTCTTGTGCCACATGTATAGTTTTAAAAACCTTTGTGAGCATGTTATTTCTGTTTGGCTCCTTGTAGTGCATTACTATGAACTCTCACCAGTAATGTGTGGTGGGACCTGTTTAGACCCACACAAACACAAGATAGCACTATTAAATTTTTAACTTTTTTGCTGGTTGGACAGAGTATTGCATTATTGTTTTGATTTGCATTTCTTTCATTTTTATCAAGTATCTTTCTTATGTATTAATTGGGCGTTTTATTTATTTTCTGTAAACTTCCCTGTTCATCTTCTACCCATTTTTCTATTGGCCTTTTTATACAAGTTGTTGATACATTAAAGAAATTGGTTAGTTTAATATATGCATTGCAGATGCTTTTCATATAGAATTTTAAAAATTTTAACCATTGTTTTTCTTTATGGCATCTCACTTCTGTGTCTTATGTAAAGGATTTTCTACATAGTGAGTGAAAACTTTTTTTACTTACCTTTATTCTATCTTATAGCATTTATGTTTTTATTTTTATTGCTTGATTCTTTTTTTAAAACAATTTTAAAAACTGTTTATTTATTTTGTAAGAAGTTACCCCTAGTCCAAAGTAACTATGTTTTAAAAATTTTTGGCCAAAAAATTTACAAAAACCTTTTCAGTTCAACCTAATAAAAGTGATATCTAAAAAATATTCCCCATTATTAAGTCTGTCTTTAAAAGTTCAGATTCTGACGCATTTCTAAGGCACAGTGTTCTGGAAGACGATTGTGCTTCTGCTGATGTCGCGGGATGGGTGAAAATCCATGACTGGCTCCCAGTGAGCCCAGTGGGCACCTTCCGCCCTGGACACTGTGGGATGTGAAACTCAAACGTAGGCCCCCAGGGTTGTGTGGAATTCCTTGAGACACTGTACCAGCTGCTGGAACTTGGGCCTCTCCTCCAGATCCAAGGCCCAGCAACAAGCCATCACAGCAAATAGTTCATCCAGACAGTTAATAGGCTGGACTATTCATAACCGTCTTTCAGGTACACAGCCATCTCAAAAGGGCCAATGTCCACATAGGGCATTTGGCCCAGAGTCATGAGCTCTCACAGTGTCAGTCTGAAGGCCCACATGTCACTAGCACTGGAAAACTCATTATTAGCCAGACTTTCCAGAGCCATCCACTGAACTGGCCTGTTTTCATTGTCCCCCAGACAATGATAGTCCATGGGGAACAAGTCTCTGGAGAGGACATTGTCTGTATCTTAACTTGAAGTGTGTCATCAATGACACAGTTCCTAGCAGCAAGGTCTTTGCTTCATTCTTTAACCATCTAGAATTATTTTTTGTTTAAAGAAGGATGTAAAGGCTCGGCTTTGCTTATCCTATATGATAAAGAGCTAGTATGCAAATGGTTGTCATGCCCTCACGCCCTCGTGCCAGAGGTTGTCCGGATGGTTCTGCCGTTTGGTAGTTCACTCAATTTGCATATTATGCTTTTATTATTATAGATGTGTTTCCTACTAAAAAGGCAGAATAAATGCTTGCTTTCTCTTTGTCAATTTTCAAAATTAGAAGTTGATCTAGATTATGTTCAATGGCAACAAATGACCTTTTCATTTGCTTTCTCATTGTGAATTAGTGGAATTTGATTTATTCTAAATGTTTCAATTAGATATAATTATTATTGTTTTATTGCTCAAATTGTTGTACATTTGGTCATTGGGATCTCTCTTAAACTGATTCCTGTGTCCTTTTGATCCAACACTAGTAGACTTAGAATACTTCTTTGTTTTTATGTGCAACAAGATATCTCTGGCTTATCCTAAAAATCCCCCGTTCCTCAAGTTTTATTGCACAAATAATACACAAATATACCCACATATGAACTCTGGACAATTGTTGAAGTATGCTGAGTTATGTGTGAAGGCTTCCCATTACTTCATTATACTTCTGTTCTTTCCTTCAAAGGAAATTACTGGCCAGTAGTTTGGGGCATATTCTAAACCTTTTCATACATTTACATAAGTGAATGTAGCTTTTTTGTAGACGGCTTTTATCAACAAATGTTCCATTCTAATCCTAATTTGCTAACACTTTATCCTTATGTCACTATTTGTGTTTTTAGTCTTCATTTATTGTGAGTGTATCAAACCTTTCCTTTATATTGCTAATCTGACTTCAACCATTTCTGTCCTGTTTTCTGTTATTTTCCTGTTTTATTGACTAATTCTATAATGCTCTTCTTTTTGGCCACTAGTAATAAACATGTATAAGTAGATATAATGTTTTAGCTCTCCATCCCTTCAAGTGAATCAACTATGAAGACATCAATTTAAATAAAAGTACTTTTGACAAGTGAACTATTAAAATGACTCAGATGGTTTCTTGCATACCCCATTGGCTAGTGATTATTTGTACAGAAATATCCCTGTATTCTCGTCAACTATCTTCTATTCAAATAAAGCCATTGGCAGAGATTTTTGTCACTTAAGAAAGTCATTCTGATTAGAAAGCCTATGTTGATCTACTATGGCTGTCAGTTTGGTCCACATTTATAGCTTATGACCTATATAGAACAATTGAGAGAGACTTTTTCTGAGAATAATTGAGAGAGCCATTTTAAGTTTATCTTTTATTTTAAATATGAGAAAATAGGAAACTGAAGGAACCTTTTTAAGAAAGAAAACATTTCTTGCTTTTAGCTCTGGGACCTGTCTGTGTTTTTCTAGAGTAATTTGGGAATTTTATTCTATTTATCTAGAGAAAACTTTTCCAGCTTCAGCATTACATTGTTTTCTTGTGTGTTTGTTTGTTTGTTTTTTGGTAATATCAGTCCAGATTTTTTTATATATATATATATTTTATTGATATTTTACAGAGAGGAAGGGAGAGAGATAGAGAGTTAGAAACATCGATGAGAGAGGAACATCGACCAGCTGCCTCCTGCACATCTCCCACCCGGGATGTGCCCGCAACCCAGGTACATGCCCTTGACCGGAATCGAACCTGGGACCCTTCAGTCCGCAGGCCGACGCTCTATCCACTGAGCCAAACTGGTTTCGGCTGTCCAGATTTTTTGCTGGAACATGGGAAGAAAATGTTCATTTGTACGTGGCCCCAGCAGGGCTTTGTATGGGTTACAGTTGGAGTTCTTTGTGGCTCACTTCCAGGTAACTGCTATTTTTCACTTTCTCCCCTCTGCCTCTCCAACCATTCCTTTCCTTTTTCCTCCACGGCTTCCTTTTCCTGGGCTGGTCTTTGCAATGACCTCTAGGAGGTTGTGTTCTTGCCATCTTCTCATTCTGCACACTGCCCCAGGTGCTTTCATCATTTCCCTGGTATGCAGTCACTTCAAAGACATCCAGCTCAGAACCTCCACCCAGATCTTCGTACTAGGACTTCTGAGCTCCAGGCCCATTTAACTGATCCTGTAAATGGGCACTTTCACCTACCTGCCCCTCAGATACTTCAAACCTAATGTCTAAATTCCTATTCCACCTCCAACCTTTCCCATTTTTCCTCTGCATTGCATTTCCTATCATGGTAAAGTACTCAACATTCACTCATCCTCTTAGTTATCCAAAATCTCCTTCTCACTGCTGCCTTCACCAATGGCTCTCCATTTAGCTATGGCATATAGTTGCCAAGTTCTGTGCTTCTTTTTCTTTTTTGAAAATATATTTTTCTTGGTTTCAGAGAGTAAGGGAGAGGAAGAGAGAGATAGAAACATCAGTGATGAGAATCATTGATCTGCTGCCTCCTGCACACCCCCCAGGATCAAGCCTGCAACCCGGGCATGTGCCCTGACCGGGAATTGAACCCTGACTTCTTGGTTCAGAGGTTGATGCTCAACCACAGAGCCACATCGGCTACACTGGAAGCCCTGGTGTTGGTGTTGCTTACGTCCTTGCTGAACCAGAGTGATCTTGTAGAACAGCCAGCTCTTCTGAGGCTTCAGTGCTTATTGGAGAAAATCCAAACTCCTTAGTTTGACAGATAAGACTCCCTTGGCCCGCTTGTTTTCCTACTTCCACCCATCCCACCTCTTGGCCACTTTTTTTTTTAAATTCTTTATTATTGAAAGTATTACATATGTCCCCTTTTACCTCATTATCCTCTCCCAGCCCCCTCCCCGCCCCCCCCCTCCCAGCCTAGGCCTTCAGCCCCTATTGTCTGTGTCCATTAGTTATGCTTATGTGCATACAAGTTCTTTGGTTGATCTCTTACCCGCCTCTCCCACCCTTCCCTACCTTCCCTCTGAGGTTTGACAGTCTGATCGATGCTTCTCTGTGTCTAGATCTGTTTTTGTTCATCAGTTTATGTTGTTCATTATATTCTACAAATGTGTGAGATAATGTGATACTTATGTTTCTCTGACTGGCTTATTTCACTTAGCATAATGCTCTCCAGGTCCACCCATGGTGTTGCAAATAGTAAGAGTTCTTTTTTAGAGCAGCGTAGTATTCCATTGTATAGATGTGCCACCGTTTTTTAATGCATTCATTTGCTGATGGGCACTTAGGCTGTTTCCAAATCTTAGCTGTTGTTAATTGCGCTGCTATCAACATAGGGGTGCATATATTCTTTCTGATTGGTGTTTCTGATTTCTTGGGATATTCTTGCTCCTGGCCACTTTTAAAGAGTAATAGTAACAGCAAATTTTGAGTCTTATAATAGACTCCTTACAAAATGCTTTCTTTACATACACATTTCAGTTATTTTTTTCAGCAGCCCTTTGGAATATGGCATTTGTCAATGTAAGTTTGTTTTTTAATATCCCCAAGGATAAGTTTCCATATACAGCATTATATAGGTTTGTGAAATTAGTATTTTGCTTACTAATGTTCTTTAAATTTATTAATTCAGCTTACAAACATTTTCTTCATATGTTGCAATGTTTATTACTACCATTACAAAAATAAAATGCAAAGGACAGAATGCATTACTGACCTTTTTTGAAGTGATGGAATTGTTTTGTATCCTGATTGAATACATACACAGAGAGAGAGAGAGATAAGTCCATTTTATTGTTAGTTTATAAAGGAGAAACCTCTGACCCACTTTTTGAGTGAGTGCATTTTCACTTTTATTTGTTTACATAATGGAAACTAGTGTTAGTCACATATGTCCAACAATTTTGATGTATGTGTATGTGAATTGAAATGTTAGGAAACACGAAGTGCAAATTTTAAAAATAATTGTTTTCACAAAAATCTACTGAATTTATGTGGTATTAAACAGGTGTATAAATGATAAATGTTTAAATAATTGTCTTCTTTCTACTTCCCTTATATTTCAGATTTAATATGATGGAGCAGGGGGAATTCAATCCATAAGCCTAACTACAGTAATTTTTTAAAAATTTTTAAAATAACCTAGCAATAATTTAGAAAGCAAACTGTACTCTTTTGATCACCAGTTATGAGGCTAAAATAGTGTTTGAATTGCATATTCTCTTGGCTGATGGTATATTAAAAGGAATTTTGTGACAGTAATTTAAAACTCAGTTGAACTTTATATTTGATCTGGAAGGGAATGAGATCTCTGAGGATAATTTTCCTGACAGTGGCCCCCACCATTTCTTAGTGAATACTGTTAGAACAGTCAGAATATATATATTCTCCTATTGTTGAAATTTAAAAGTAAAATGTTGCTCACAAGAAAGAGCACTTAGAGCACTTTCCTGTAATTGTATGTCTTGTTGGGTGCAAAAACCTGTTAATGCCTTCTGAGGCAATTAATCTGCAAGGCTTGTAGTTGAGTGTGCTGTCCACTGGGTGGTGACAGAGACTGAATAAAATCAAAGATGGACCAGCCCGGAGGGACTTAAGCGGGACTCTTTCCCTTATATTTTTAAGGATGGTTAGAGTATTCTTTTTGTTGGCTTAAAAAACCTACTAAATATTATTGCCTTTATTCTTAAATATATCAAGTTATATCTCCCTTTTTGAGTAGAATATCATAATTGTTGGCACTGGCATAAAAATATTTACCGTTTATATGATGACAACAGCAGCAAAAAATATTATTAATGTGATATTTTCACAAAAACATCCCCTGTTGTATCTGATGAGAATTGTGGTGCTTTCCTATCCTTTAAGGAGTAGGGCGGTAATTCTTCATTAAAACTCCTGTGGTTTCGGGGGAAGAAGGAAAGAATGAAATTTTAGGCATGGAGCTATTATGGGGTGAACAAAACAATACTATGCCTATTGAAAAGAAGTCTAGAATGAAAGTATGGATTATAAATATTAATACTTATTGCCTATTTTTAAGTCATCTGTTTTTTTTTATGTTTTTTAAAAATCTATTTCTTTATTGATTTCAGAGAGGAAGTGAGAAGGAGAGAAAGATAGAAACATCAATGATGAGAGAGACTCATTGATTGGCTGCCTCCTGCACACCTCACACTGGGGATGGAGCCCACAACCCAGGCATGTGCCCTTAGCTGGAATCGAACCCAGGACCCCTCAGTCCGCAGGCTGATGCTCTATCCACTGAGCCAAGCCAGCCAGGGCATAGTCATCTGTTTTGACATCAATTATGTTTCAATCTTTCATTGTACTCAATTGCTTAGAGGTGAAAGGAGAATTAATACAAACAAAGGCCAAGTGCAGCGGTGTGTGTGTGTGTGTGTGTGTGTGTGTGTGTGTGTGTGTGTTCGAGTAGGTTACAGTGGATCAAAGAAGAGGCTATACAATAATGTTTAATGCTTAATTGGATATATGTTTGTGGAAAAAAGGGTAGAGAACATTTAGTAGCGTATGAAAATATTGCTAGTGATGGCATTTGTCCTCACAGGATCTATGCTGTATATCTTTAGCTCAGTGAAAGTTGAATAATTAATCTCTTAAAAGAATCGCCTTTATAACAAAGTCAAGTAATTTCATATTTGCAAAGGTCACATTGCCTGGGCACAGAGTCCTTGAGTTTGGTACTGCTGTTGGAGTTCAAAGGCCTCTGCCCCGCCCAGTGTAACATGAGCAAGTCCCCACTCAGACTTGGGAATTACAACCTGCTCTCAGGCGGGAGAAGCTCCCTCATAGGTTCCCTGTGGCCATCTCCACTTTCTGCCTTCCCTATCCCTTTGCCGTCTTTCCTTCCTTTTCTTTTCGGTCATTTCCATGATTCACCTACCACAATCACCCACTCTTGTCCTCTCTTTCTCTTTCTTCCCCTCTTTTCTTCTCTGGCCACTTCTTTCCACCACTTTTCATTTCTCCTCATCTTTTGAGAGACACGGTTCTCCACAAATGAGGTTGTCCTGAGGGCCCCCCAGGGCCTTTGCTGAAGTGCCAACAATGTATGTAGAATTTACACTGTTCAGAGGTGTTGGGTCAGTAATGAGAGTAACTTGTACAGTGTTATCAGTCAACAAATACTTATGGAAGATAGATGTCGATACGGGATCCTGAGCCATGAATTCGTTTCTCTTGTTAGTCTTTAGTCTGCTCCCTGGTCACAAATCATTATAGAAAGTAGATGTGATCTACACCTTTAAATTAAGCAAATCCCAGCACATTGGTCTGGCCCTCACCCCTATCATGTAAGGCCTCCTAGCCTAACTGGCATTACTATCTTTAAGAAGGGGAGGAATTGGGTTTTTTTTTAAATGTTTTTATTGATTTTTTTTAAGAGAAGGAGGAAGGGAAAGAGAGATAGAAACATTGATAAGAGACTGGAACATCAATCATCTGCTTCTTGCACACCCTTTACTGGGGACTGAGCCCACAACCTGGGCATGTGCCCTGACTGGGACCTCTTGATTCATGAGTTGATGCTTAATCACTGAGCACACCAGCCGGGCGGAATTGGGGTTTTTAAGCACTTACATTTTAGGAGGGTCTTTCTTACATTGTTGTTTACTGCCTCTTTTTAAATTGCTTTATCTTCTTCTGTGCTTATTGAAAATCTTTATGGGGGCAAAGGACCATAGTCTTTAAATGTCTTTATACATTTGAGGTATTCGCCATGTACCTCTTATAGAGTTCTAGTTCCTAACAAGAGATTGACATTTATAAAGTAACTAGAGGCCCGGTGCACAAAAATTTGTGCACTCGGGGGGGGGGGGGGTCCCCCAGCCTGGCCTGTGCCCTCTCACAGTCTGGGACCCCTCGGGAGATAACGACCTGCTGGCTTAGGCCTGCTCCCGGGTGGCAGAGGGCAGGCCCAATCCCTGGGTGCAGCCCCTGGTCAGGATCAGAGCAGGGCCGATTGGGGAGTTGGGGCGCCGCCCCGTCATGCACAGAGCAGGGCGGATCGGGAGGTTGCAATGCCACCCTGTCACGCTCAGGATAGACTGATTGGGGGGTTGGGGCACCGCCCCATTACACTCAAGGCAGGGTCAATGGGGAGGTTGCGGCGCCACCCACTGTCACGCACAGAGCAGGGCCGAACAGGGGGTTGGGGCGCTGCCCCCTGTCACTCACAGAGCAGGGCCAATCAGGGGGTTGGGGCGCCGTCCCCTGTCACTAACAGAGCAGGGTCCATCAGGGGGGTTGGGGTGCTGCCCCCTGTCACTCACAGAGCAGGGCCCATCAGGGGGTTGAGGAGCTCCCCGCTGTCACTCACAGAGTAGGGCCGATAGGGGAGCTGGGACACCGCCCCCTGTCACACACAGAGCAAGGCGGATCAAGGGATTGGGGCGCTGCACCCTGTCACACTCAGGGCAGGGCCAATGGGGAGGTTATGGCTCTACCCTGTCACACACAGAGCAAGGCCCGTGGAGGGGGATTGGGGTGCCACCCTCTATTACCCACAGAACAGGGCCGATCAGGGGGTTGGGGCGCCACCACTGTCACACTCAGGGCAGGGCCGATGGAGAGGTTATCGTTCTACCCTGTCACACACAGAGCAGGGCCCGTGGGGGCGGGGTGTTGGGGCGCCTCACCCTGTCACACACAGAGCAGGGCCGATCAGGGGGTTTGGGCGCTGCCCCCTGTCATGCTGATCCCGGTGCCGGGAGGCATATTACCCTTTTACTATATAGGATAGAGGCTTGGGGGCCGGCTGGTTTGCCCTGAAGGGTGTCTTGGATCAGGGTGGGGGTCCCCACGGGGGTGCCTGGCCAGGCTGGCTGAGGGGCTGAGGGCTGTTTTCCCGCTGGCAGTTGACTAAAAGCTCCCAACCACTCCTTGTTTTCTTTTTTTTTTTTTATTCTGGGCCAGCTTTAGCTCTGAGGCCTCGCTGCTGAAGACATGGATACAATGTTGCGGTCCGGGGCTGACTGAAAGCTGGTTTTGTTTAGCTTCTTATTTGCAACATAGTAATAGTTGCTTAGAGCTGCAGTTGAGAGACCAGGCAAGTGAGGCGGGGAACGTTGGAATCTGCAGTCCCTGGAGGAAGCAAGCCTCCCTGATCGCTTCAGTGCATGGCTGCCGGCCGCCATCTTGGCTGATAGTTAATTTGCATAAGGATACGCTGATTAGCCAATGGGAAGGGTAGCGGTCGTACGCTAATTACCATGTTTCTCTTTTATTAGTGTAGATTAGATACAGTGTCATTTTGTTTGCACTGAATTTTTTCCCCTACAAACCCTGCTATACCTAGTTTCTTGGCTATGCAGATCTTAGGTATTTGTAACCATGTGTAGTGTATGTATGAACAGTGTGTCATTACTATAATGTATATTTACTATATACCAATGGGCATTTTGTCAACACCTTACACACAATTCTGTTGTTATTTTATATATTATAGGAAAGAGTACAAAAAGTCACTTTACGTAGGTTTTTGTCTAGTCGAAAAGAGAAATGTATTGCATGAAATTACTTGAAGATGCTGCCTTTTGGATATTTTAGAATAGTGGCAGATTTCTCCCCCAATGTGGATTTTGGCCTCTTGCCTATTCAGTAAATGGAACATGTTAACTTTTTCTTATTATTTTAATACGATGTGTAGATGCATAGAGTATTAATGTCTCTTCCTTAGAGAAATTTATCTATTGACTTGAATATAAAGTAGTGTTAAGTATAAGGTAAATACTTCTCTTACCGTTTATATTGAAAAATTAAATCTCCCACTTGGGTATGATGCATACCTTTCCATTTTGTTTCATGCATGAAATTACCACCTCAGCCTCTCCATTACTTCCTTCTCAATTCTTCTATTGCTTGTCCTGAGAAATACATGCCTATGCTACATTTTACTGTGTGTCCTGTTAGTTTTTATCGATGTGTGCCTTTTATGTATCTAAAGTATTTCAGGATGAAAAGCCTGTGAATATTAGAATAAGAACAGTATATGAAATGGTATTATTTTTCCCAAAGATGTTCAGTTTTCTCCCTTAGTTCTCTTTCCTCCCCACTTTCTTCCTTCCACTCCTACTTTAAAGTGTTTTTCAAAACCTCTTTCCCCTCATTGGCTCCTTTTTATACCCTATTTTATTCTGCTTCGGTTAGTCCAAACCTAGAATATTGCTTAAATTCTGGGCACCACACTTACAAGGATGCACTTTCATCTTCATCAGTGTCAATAAGTAGCTGGAACTGATGTCTGTGGAAAATGCTTATGGATGCCAACCCCAAACTGACTGTTTTAGCAATAAGTTGGTGACTAGAAAATGACATACAGGAATCTGCAAAGTAATGGAACTCTAGTTGCCCTTTGGATGTGGTACCGCTTACGTCCACCTTCCACATTTGTTCTGTTCAGTTGCCTCTTTGATGTGGTATGTCAAATAAGTTTTAATTACTATAGTTGTGGACATTGAAAATGTGCTAGGACCATAAAAGCAGATGATCATAAATAATGAAATATGCAGCATGTTACTAACAGAAAAAAAGCAATCCATAAAATGGGTACTTAATAAAGCAAGTCAACTTTCAGATTTAGGATGTAGACCTAAGGGTCTTGTCTTAGTCAGTTCAGGCTGCTATAACAAAATGCCACAGACTGGGTGGCTTTAACAATGGAAATTTATTCTCTCACTATTCTGGAGGCTTGGAAGTCCAGGACGAAAGTGTTGGCAGAGTTGGATTCTTCTCTCTTTGGCTTTAAATGGCCATCTTCACGTGGTTGTCTCTGTTTCTTTCTGTGTCCTAATGGCTTCTTCTTATAAGGACATGAATCATATTGGATTCACGGCCCACTCCAGTGACCTCATTTAACCTTACTCACCTCAGTAAAGGCCTTACTTCCAAATGCAGTCACATTCTGAGTTACCGGGGATTACCACTTCAATATATGAATTCCAAGGGCACAGAATTCAGCCCGTAACAATGAGGTGGTTTTAGGCACAGTCCCTGCTGAAGAAGAGGAAAAACACCAATTTGTTCTCAGGTGACTCATCACCAACTCTAGTGCCCAGTCCATCCATGGGACCCAGGCAGTGCAGCTCTTTACTGAGGCCACCCTGTGCCAGGCACTGTCCAGGACTCCACACATTAGTCAGGGAACAGCCTGCCTTCCTCTTAGGTGTCGCCTCTCTCTGTGTACTTGAGAAGGGGTGTGGCAAAAAGATGGCTGTCCTCACGAGGTCCAGCGCTCCCTTTCTGACCACTTCTCCAACTGGGTGCTCCTCCCTGCTCCGCCAGGGCCTCCCCTCACCCCACTACTGACCACAACTCAGGAACCTTGAGGGCTACAGTCCCTGTAGTGCAACGTGGCTACTTTTTAGAAGCCTTTGCAGACGGGGAGGTGAACACTGGGCAGATCACACCTCTCTTTGAGGCCCTATCTGGTACTCCACTCTGAGTGTGTTGGTATGTTAATTCCATCATGTGGTCTCTACCCTGTGACCTAATTACCTTCCAGTGCCCCTCCTACAAATGCCATTACATTAAGGTTACACTGAGAGTTCAATATATGAATTCGGGGGCGGAGGTGGACCATAGACATTCAATCTACAGTAGTTAGCTAATCTTTGAAAAATCCAGTTCCAAGTGGATTTGGTCTCATGAGCTGTGAATTGATACAGGTGGGAAAACAGTCTGAGTAGCCACAGTCTGGACTAAGAGAAGCTTTCACTAACAGCCTGAGTTCTAGGGAGCACACATGCAAGTTGCAGCAGCAATTCTTTTATTTTTTTCTTAACAGTACTGGTATGGAGAATTTAAAATACATATATTTGAAATTACTTTCTATGCACGAGGCTCTCTCTGCAGGCTGCTAAAAGCCACTGAATGCTGGAGAAGCAGGGCAGCTTAAAGGGCTCAGCATGACGATCACTACAACTGATCCAGTTTTGTCTCTGGAACAACGCATCTGCAGGCACAAATTAACCGCTCTCTGGGTGCCACTATTTTCTTTTTCTTATTAATGGTTATGTTTTTCATCAGGTTCCCATGTACCAACCTGAAAAGGGTGTTTTGATGATTGACATATTATTATCTGAAGGAATATCAACCAGCCATTGGCTTAGCCAGTCACTTAACTGAGTTGCATGCCCTTAGAAAATGATCAGAGTGAGGACTAAACGAAAATTCATAGATTCAATTTTTCTATTACATAGGTCTTTATATCTTCTTGATAATTTGTGTTTGTTGCGGTCAGTTGCCTGTAGGGAGGAAGGAATTCATATATTTATTTGGAATTAATGAATCATTATTTGTAGAGCTGATAAAAACATTTTGGGGACACTAAATAGATTTCAATTTTTGTTGTTAGTTTTTAACCAGAAAGGCTGATAACTGCTTGTGAAAGTTCTTGACTTGGGCTGCCTTTGAGTCAACTCTCTTGCCCTGATTTCAGTATTTCCTATGAGACTAGTCAGAGCTGAACTGAAATACTTCGGGTTATTTTATACGCAGCATTCATGAACAAAGGAAACTTTTCCCAGTGACAAGCATTTTAAAATTTGGGCTATCACTTATAATCATTTGTCACTTATTATAAAATGTCTTCATTATGAAAAGACACAGAACAATTTGGTATGCCTACTGTTCCTGAGTAGTACCTGTCTGTTGTTGCTGTCTCTTTTTTTTTGTTTTTAATATATTTTTATAGATTCAGAGAGGAAGGGAGAGGAAAAGAGAGAAACATCAATGATGAGAGAGAATCATTGATTGGCTGCCTCCTGCATGCCCCTTATTAGGGATTGAGCCTGCCACCAGGCATGTGCCCTGACTTCCTGGTTTATAGGTAGATACTCAACCACTGAGCAACACCCACCGAGCTGTTAACTGTCTTTAAACCAGGAGCCATACCTTACTCCGCTCATCACTCACAGGTCACACCTAGCACAAGAGCGAGTGTCTGTGCTCTGCCTTAAGGCATATCCTAGCACAACCTCTCCTCACAGCTTCCCTCACACTTAGTGTAAGTGTAAAGAGAAGAGGCTCTGGAATCAGCTCTGGGTTTGAATTCTCCATCTGTCACTGGCTAGCTATGAGCACTTGGGCAAGGACACGTCTGCCTCGGTTTTCTCATCTATAAAATGAGAACAGTAGTAGTAAGCTATGTTATATGCCTATTGCTGATACTGTATGTATAGCTTTTGAGCAGTGTTGACATATAAGGGCTCAATGAGTGTTAGCTATTACTGTTACTTTCATTAATTATTATACAATCTAAGTCCAACTCACCTTTCAAAGTGAACTTTATAAGATAGACATCAGATCATGTTACTCTTCTGCTGAAAAGCCTTCAGTAGTTTATAGTAAACTCAGAAAAAGAAAAAAAATCCAGAGTTCTTACTGTGGTCTCCAAAGCCCTGTGTGATGTGACTCTTCATTGTCCCCAGACATTCTCCACCTGGCACAGGCACCTCTGTTCCTGCCGGGACTCTCCCTGCTCTGCCCTGCCGCACCCAAATCCTGGTGCTGTTCTCACAGCCCTGCACAACTAGCATAGCAGCTCCACAGGACGGGGCTTCACCCTGTTGTTTTTTTTGTGCATCACCAGCAACGAGAGTGCCTGGTCCATAGTAGTTGCTCTATAGCTATTGGTTGAATGGGTGAATGAATGAAACAAACGATTCCCAATTCTAATACTTCGTGTGCTTTCACATGTATAAAATAAAGAGCTTGCACAAATATTGACAAAGTAAAATTAAATTTGGTTAAAACCATTCCAAAGTTTCTCTAGAATTTAATGAACATGGCAGAGTGGAAGAAAACAGTGACCCGGAGTGAAAATGCTGGGTCCTGGTTCTCATTCTCTTCCTGCCCCTGAATATCACTTGGCTTCTCCGAGACTGCTCTCCTGCCTATAAAATGCAGGCAGGGTTGGAAATCTCTGAGAAGCTGTCCCGCTGAGGGAAGTGGGAAAAGGGTGAGGGGAGGTACCTGAGCCCCTCCACTTCAACTAGAGCAGCGTTGTTTAGATTTCCTTTATATACTGGGGTTTCATATGAAATTTGGTTTGAAAAAAAGTCTGTTTCTTAAAAAGAACCCACCAAATTAGAAGAGCACAAAGGTTATTTTTAACTTAATTGATTCTGGCAGCTTACCTATTTAAAGAATATTGTTTCTTCACATTCTCTGCACACTCCCCTCCCAAAGGAAAGTTCATTGACTATTTTTTCAAATGTCTTAAAGAAAATTAAGATATGTGGGTAAATAACAAAATTGTCCTTATCAACAATGAACTACATGAAAACAAAGACCAGGTGTGCCTACTCACTACTAATGTATTCATTGCTTAGCACAGTCCCAAAGCAGAGCTTACTCAATAAATATTTGTTGGATGGACAACAAGTGGATAGTTGAAGTGAGCAGCAGCTTATTTTTAAGGGAGAATATATTTTGTAATAATTAGTGAAAACACATCTTAAATAATGGAATTTTTACAAGTTTTTTTCAAGATGATATTTATTGATTATTGGTATTGTAATAGGTCATGTTTACACAGTGTCTGCTAAATGGCAAATTTATTGCACCTTCCTTTAATTCCTCATTCATTTCTAATGTTAGTTATTTAAAACATAAAACTCTCAATCCAAGATAGTGGCAGAGTAGTAGATGGAAGCTACACTCATCTCCTTCCAGGACCAGACTGGAAGTACAACTGAGATATAGGACAATCATCCCGAATAACCAACTGAAGACTAGCTGGAGAGAGATCTTATAACCAAGGATTTACAGAAGAGGTCACAGCGGGACTGGGATAAGCACAGAATTAATGAACTCCTAAGATAGCAGCAGGAAAGAATAAACAAAGAGCTTGCTAGATTCCAACAAAGGCTACCAAGAAACCTTACGAAGTTGCAGATGACTTTGAGAATTTCCTACATAAACTTCAACCTGAAACTCAAGTTGATGGAGAATTTCTGGCATCACTGTCATCATCAATAACACAGAAGACTGCAGCTTTGAGGAAGGAGGGCACTGAGAGAAACCAGAAATAGGCTGGGTTAAGAATATTCTCTACAAAATAAAATCCTATATAATAAAAGGGTAATTTGCAAATTGACTGAATAGCAGAACGACCAGTCACTATGATGTGCACTGACCACCAGGGGGCAGACACTCAATGCAGGAGCTGTCCCCTAGTGGGCAGTGCACTCCCACAGGAGGAGCGCTGCTCAGTCAGAAACCCTGAGCCGGGCTCAGGGCTGGTGAGCACAGTGGAGGTGGTGGGAGCCTCTCTTGCCTACACGGCAGCGCTAAGGATGTCCGACTGCCAGCTTACTCCTGGACTGCGAGAGGGTATAGGCCAGGCTGAGGGACCCCTTCCTTCCCCCAGTGCACGAATTTGATGCATCAGGCCTCTAGTAAAATATAAAACTAAAAGTGCCCAATGTGATTTCCTTTTTTTTTTTCTTTCTTTTTTTTCCCTAAAGTAGGATCCTCTTAGAATATTAGCTTTAAAATAGAGAGTACTGTTTCTTTTTTGCAGTAATATGGTGAAAGGTGCTTAATAATAAACTATGTGGGGACAGCTTTAGATCGCAGTTGGCTTTTAAATTTGGCAGATCTGCTTGAAGTTGATAAGAAAAGTTTTACTGAGATTTCAAAGCCATGTTAAGTTGAAGTAAGTTAGAGTGAAGGTGATGGTAAGACATTGAACAGCAGGATTGTTTTAGGAATAGAAATGAGACTATCAGCCTTGCATTCTTGAAAAAAAAAAAAGCATGTAACAGTATGTCTTACCAAAATATAAGAATCATGTGTTACACATAAGGTTATAAAATATTTTCACCACCTGCACATTGCCTAATAAGATTTTGAATTTTGGTGTGTTTTACAGTCAATCTCTCTAAAAAGTGCTTCTCTTGTAACTATGATTCTGTGTGCTTGTGTATGAGTACACATATGAAAAGTATACAATTATTCATAGCATGGTTCTTATATTTGGTACTGTTTACGCATGTGTTAATGTTACTCATAAGTATATCTTTCCTTTAGGTAAAGAGGATGAATTTCCAAAGAAACCTTTGGGACAGCTTCCACCTGAACCTCAGTCTGCTGGCATTAGTCACCTGAGCAATGGACAAAGTGTTGGCAGATCAAGTCCCAATAAGATCAGAAGAGAGAGTGGCTCATCGCCTCACAGAAAGCCCGAGCATTCCCCTCACCATCAAGGCAGAATTGGTACACCAGAAAGAGCGAGGCAGCCAGGACGGGCATCAGTGGAGGAGGACAGTAAAAAGCTTAAAGATGAAGCAGACTTTCAAAGAAAACCTTCATCAGGTCCACAAGACAATGCTAGGCAATATGACCATGCATCTGCTAACCAAAATAGCAATGCTCTTCCAAATATCAGGAAGGAATTTGTGCCCAAATGGAATAAACCATCAGATGTTTCAGCTATTGAAAGAACTGCCAGATACGCCACTGAAGGCAAGAGTCGATTTGCACACCCCACGCTTACAGTCACCATCCCGAATTCTGCAGATCCTCGGGTGTCAAATGCAAGGCAGAAGATGAAGGTCTGGGATGCCGATGAAGGGAAACGGGGCTCGAATGCATCACAGTATGATAATGTACCTGAAAATGACAATGGCCCATCTGTTGAAGAGGCACTAGAAAGGGCTTACTCTCAGAGTCCGAGGAATATTGTTTACACGCACAGTCCAAGGAAGCCTCCTGAGCCAAGTTCTAGTCCATCGAAAGTATCAAACAAGTTTACTTTTAAAATGCAGCCTCCAAGTTATGCAAAATATCCAGCTCACCTAGATGGGGAAGATCGAGGGCCCGTGCACCCCCCATCTTACAGCAATCCCCCTATTTACCACGGAAATTCTCCAAAGCACATCCCCACCACTAACAGCAGCTTTGTGTCACCACAGTTTAGCCATGGGGCTCAAATGAATCCTCCCAGGAGACCTCATGGTTCCACTCTTTCCATCAATGTTTCTCCAGAGAAATCTCACAGCCGTCCAGCTCCTGTTGTCCTACCATCTAGTCGCATAGAAGTTCTTCCCATTGATATTGGTGCTGGGGGATATTCGGGCAATTCAGGGTCACCAAAGAATGGAAAATTCCTCATTCCTCCAGTGGATTATTTGCCAGATAACAGAAAATGGTCAGAAGTCAGTTACACATTCAGACCTGAAATGCCTGAACAGTCATGGACTCGGGATGCTAACCGTAGCCACTTAAGCAATTTAACAAAATATTCTGCCTTTCAACATGTACCCTTTCAGGACCATGGCCTCCCCCCAGTTTCCGTGGATGGTCCAGTGCGGTATAGAACTTCCCCGGCTTTAGAAGATGCCAGCTCCTCTGGGTATCAGTATTCAGGGCCCTCGGCTCCAGTGTATCACTACAGAAAGCGGGATGGACTTTCTATTCAAGAATCGGTATTGCTGTGAGAATTCATCTATACTTGCTGGAGACCAGAGTGGAAATCTCCCAGAATCAACATTGCTATGTTTGTAATTGCCAAAGCAGTATTTTGTACCATTGTAAACAATTCGCACAATTCTCATGTTAGTAATAAGAATAGATGGGAGTGTTTTCATCCCCATGTAGATGCTGCTGAAGATGAGCATTGTAATTGCATCATCACTGAATCTATTAATTTACCGTGGAAACATAGCAATAGCATTTAGGGATGCACACAGAATAAATTAACTACTTAGTTCCATTTATAACTTCTCAACACCTAACACTTGTACTCTACTAGCCCATTTTACTTTGAGTAATGTTACAAAGCACTGAAAAACTGTCTATGAATAGTAGACATTTTTAAGGCTCTATGTAGAGTATTTGTCTTTAAATAGATATAGACATCTACACATACACACTTCAACACAGAACTAATGAAACATTAAAAAACCTGCTTTAATCTAGATCCATGAAATAATTTATCCTCCTTTTTTTCTTTAACTGGTCTTTTAGTCAAGTCCCCTCACCCCCTCATATTTTTTAACCCAGATCCTAAATTGACCTAAGGGTTTGCCTTGAGGTGATTAATTCAGATCTCACAGAATACTCATTTTCTGCTGCCATTTTCTTTCAATCTGAAAATTAAAGACATTGGAGGGAAAGTCTAACCACTTAATGGTGCTTAAAAATTGTGGCAGTGAAAGTAAGTTGAAGGCCACAGGTGTAAGTATCCATGTGCCCAGAGGTGCAGGCTCAATGTATCCGTGGGCACCGAGATCTGTTCCTGCCTCTGCGCCCTTGCTCTGGCCTGCTCACAAAGCTCAGAGCAGAATGTTCCTGCCAGATGTGAAGGGAATGCGGTGGCCCAGGCTGCAGCTCTCCTGTGGGTGCCAGTAGGAGAGGCAGCAAGTTCCCATGGGGCAGCAGAACGCACTCCTGGAAATTCCTTTGAAAGCAGGATTAGCAATGTGGTTGCTTCTTCTGCCCCTCGTTTCCTGCAGGGCCTCACTACAAAGGGCTGGGTGGTCCTTTACATGATCTTTTTCCTGGCACTCTTTTCTTTCAAGAAAATAGTCAATGGATATTGCCGCCGCTTAGGCCATTAAATTATCAGCATGTAAAATTGTAAAAATGATCTGAATTATGGCCTTTTCTTTTTTAATAGTGTGGCTTTCATAATTTCAAAAATATATTTCTTTTTCAGGGACAAAAATTCAGGTCCATGTTAAAAAAATTAGCAATGTCTTTTACAATATTCTATTTACACTACAGTTACCAAAACACTGACAAAGTTTGGAGTATGCCAAGAAAATAGGACTTTGTGTTTATTTAGAGAGCTTGTTTTCAACATTATTTGTTCACATTTGAACAATAGAGTGGAAAACCTAACGTTGAGGGTTCTTCTCGTTACAAGTTGTGGCTTTAAGCTTTCAAGGTACAGAAGTATGTCTTTTAAAATGAAAGTAACATTTGTTTAGCTAGTGAATGTGACAATAATTTTTATGTATATAATGAGTCTAATGTAATCTTAATCACCTTGGTAATGATGTTATTAAATGACAAAACAAATGCAGTGTATTAGCAGGTGAGCACTACACGGAAGCTCAGACAAAATCCTGACGTCACTGGGCTCTTGATTCAGATCATGTGAAGCTTGGACATAAATGTATGTAAAAATGTAGCTGAGGACATTAATTCTAATTTTTAAATCATGATTCTGTGACTTGTAATAAATCAAGCTGTACAATTTAGTTCATGATAGCAGCATCTGAGCTGCTCCAAAATCTATATATCAACAGTGGTAAATACTGTAGACTTATATATATATGTATGTATGCAAAATATGTATACACACACTATTTTCTTATGTCATCTATGACATTTTTTATCTGTATACTTTTTTTGATGTGATTGTTTTTAACATGCTAAAAGTAATACATATATTTTGTTTTGTGTCTTTTATGTGCCTTTTTTTTCATATGGCAGAAGTGCTGCATCCCTGAGCCTTCTAAAGCTAACTCTCTTCTAATTGAGTAGATACTGCCAGTGTTTGCTGACATGGCTTTATATACTCAAGTTCTATGTTACATGTGTTATTAATTTCCAGTAGTACTGTGTTTAGAATCACAGCACCTTTACTTTATGTAATCTGCCATTATTAATAGCAATAAGGTATTATTTCTAGTCTTCCCCATTATAATGTATAGCTGTGGTAGGTTTTCAAGTAGGAAAATTCTATTTAAAGTTTTTTTGCCACCATACAATTTCACGCTTTCAGATTTATCTTTCACTAAAGATAAATAATGAAATAATGATAAAATATGAAATAATATTGGTAAAGTGGGTTAAAATATATTTATGAAAAACATTTGGTAAGAATTTTTATGGTGTGAAGACTGATTTTACTCTGTAACTGCATGTACTTGGTGTAAATGTTTTGTTAAAGTCTTCATAGCAGTTTTGCCTAAAACACTAAGCACTTTGGTATAGTTTTTATATATTTTCTTAATGTTTAGTTTGAAAGGTTAAAGAAACTAGAACCATAGTCTCAAAGGATTGTTGAACTTTGACTCCGGTGCTTATGTTTTTTAATAGGATTTTTTTTTTTTTAATGACAGCTTTTTAAAGCTGGGAGATATATATAAAATCAGATATCAACTGTAGGGAGGAAAAAAATATTTTCTGCCTACCTTTCTAGGTTCTCTAGCCAGGCCCTGACAAAAGACAGCTGAACAAGGAAAAAACAAGTTTATTGACATCTGCATCCTGCACTCTGATGAGAGGATCCAGTGATGAGTATCTAAGAAGGGCAGGTGTGGGTCAAGGTACCTCACTTAGTGGGGAAGGGAGAGGGAGAAAGGCCCTTGTGGAAAAGTAAATGACTTTTTGGAAAATAAATAGGCCTTTTGGAAATAAACAAGAGATATGATAGTTTGTGACAAGTCTGGTTGTGGTGCCAGAAGAGATGAGAGTTGCCCAGAGAGGGGATTATGACTATTGAATTCTTTGGGGAGGTTCTGCTTTAGACAGATAAGGGATTTCGGGAACTCAGATGCCTTCAGCTGAAAACTTTTCTTATGCCAAAGTGGCATATTTTGGGGTAGCATGTCCTGATACCCTCAGCATCAAAGAGTGTTTCTTGGAAAAAAAAAATTTAGTCAACAGGACATTTCTGGAGAAGAAAAATGGATGTATACAGAATGATTGTTTTAACTTTTTTCATTTTAAGAAGATTTTATATCATACTTAGTGTAACTTTAAGATTGAGTTTAATGCCTATAGTTATCTCAAGATCTCTCTCTCCTCCTCTCAGGACCTATTATGATTCAGGCACAAAAACAGTACCTCCTCAATACTTTGCTGAGATCTCTTTTATTTTCATGATTAGAGCAAAACATGCCATGTCCAGAAATAGGGACTTATTCACAGCACACCCAACCTTAGTCTTATGGAAATATTAGTGCTCTCGATTATCTTTTATACTCGCACTTTATTTTAGTATGCTCTTAATTGTAGGTTAAGACTATGGTTTTGAGATCTGATTTTGTTGTTTTGTTTTAATTGTCCTTTAATGGATTGTACATGTCCGTTTCTAATATGGATACTAATGCTTATGGACAAGGTGATTTTAATAATCAAACTTTACTTTTATAATCAAGGGGTTATGATTAGGAAGAAGGGTTCTATGTAAAATGTATTTATGATTTGTACCTTCAGAAAGAGTTTCAGTTGACCTTAAATCTAAGGATAAGTGTTACCATTTCATAGATGACAACACTGAGAAAGGAGCAAATTTTAGATTTCATAGGAGTGGATCTTGACCCCTGCTGCTCTTTAGAATTTTCGGGGGAACTTTTAAAAAATGTTCTCCTTGGTTCCTACCCTAGGCCCCTTAAATCAGAATGGCTGGGGTGGATCCCAGGTATCAGGTGATTGTATTTTCCTCCCTTCTGTCAGTTAAGCTATTTCCAAAAATCCTTCTAAAGTTGATTGTCTTATATTCTCACTATGAGCTGTCGCAAATATTTTTAACAGGTCAGTTTAAGTTAGGAAAAATCCCACTGGAAAGATGAACATTACCAGGAATCTCTGTAAGTTTTGATGAACTGACAGTGGTGGAAAGTATAAATGTCTTCTGATGGAAAGGAGCATGACCCTGTAATGTCTCTCACTACAGCTGGCAACAATTGTACAAAATAGCTAGTGCACTGTTAAGCTTTCCATTTCCCTAGACAACCTCTCGTTTTTGTCAAGTGACATGCTAAACAAAGGCCTACGTTGTCTGGAAGCCTGCATGCATTTCTCTATGTGAGGGGCTGAGAAAATGCTTTAGTCGCTTGACCAGTCAGCACTTCATTGACCACAGTGGACTAGCTGTCCTAGGGACTCATATTTCAATAGCAGAGACGTGTTTTATAATCCGTGTCTCCAGTCAGTGTTGGAGACCCGCACAGGTGACTCTTACAGGCACAGCAGGCCACCGATCAAAAGGATTGGGGAAGCTTGTGGGGGAGATGCCTCAGCTGAGCCTGGGAGGATTCTTGAGAGGACAGAAGATAGGGAGGGAAAGGGGGCAATTCTCCCCAGGGTGGCACGAACAACTGCATGGTCTGTGGGGGAAAGTTTGCCACTTTGATGTGTGGGTGTGGGGTTTTGAGAGACCAGATTTTGGAGGGCCTTGTATGCCATTGAACTTGGTCCCGGAGGTGGCTTTTTCCCTGGGTATGTTTGCCTTACCTGTGTGGCCCCTAGAAGTGCTGGAGGCTAGCTGTGAGGGAACAAGCCTGGAGGAAGTAAGGAAGAGTTCTAAAGGTGATACAGACCTGAAGGCTGGGGAAGAAGTTTCAAAGAAAAGGTGATTAACTTGGGAACTAATTACTAAGTAAAATGGGCAAAACGTAATAACTGCTTGAATGTCATCATAATAATCATAAGAAAAGTAGCTAATGTTACTGAATACTTACTATGTGTCTGGTCCTTGCTTAAGCATTTTACCCATATTAACTCATTTAATTCTTCCAACAACTCTATGGCGTATGTACTATTGTAATTCCCAGTGAGCAAATGAGAGAACTAAGACACAAATGGGTTGAAGAAACTTAGTGACACTGTGGTAGGTAACAGCCAGAACTTGAATCCAAGTGATCTGAATCCAGAGCCTGTGCTACCCGCCCCCCGCCCCCCACCCATAGGAGGAGTAATGTAACCACCGTAACACTTTACCCATTTAAGTGTACACTTCAATGATTTTTTAGGAAATTTACAGAGTTGTGCCCAATTTTAGAACATTTCCATCCCCTCGAAGAGATACTTTATGCCCATTTGCACTCCTTCTCCATTCCTGCCCCCAGCCTCAGGCAGCCACCAATCCACTTTATCTTTCAGGTTCACTTTTTCTGGACATTTCATAAACATGGGATCAGGTAATGTGTGGTTTATATTTGCATCTTTCTTTCACATTTACATAATGTTTGTAAGGCTTGTCCATGTTGTAGCATGTATCAGCGCTTTCCTTTTTGTTGAATCGTATTCCATTGTGTGGCTGTATCACAGTGTGCGTGTTCACTCACCAGCTGATGGACATTTGGACTGTCTGCACGTTGTGACCATTTGTGTTCAAGTCTTTGTATGCACAGGTTTTCACTTCCGTGGGCATATATCTAGGAGTGCTATTGCCAGCTTTTATGGTAAGTTTATGTTTAACTTCTTGAAAAACCACCAGACTTTTCCAAAATGCACCATTTTACATTCCCACCAGTAACATAAATACTTATTGTTTATATTTTTTTTATTATAGCCATTCCAATGAGTGTGAAATGATATATTATTGTGGCTTTAATTTGTATTTTTCTAATAGCTAATGATCTCAACCATACTTGCATGTGCTTATGGGCCATTTGTATATCTTCTTTGGTGAAATGTCTGTTCAAATCTTTTGCTCACTTAAAATTGTGTTGTTTTCTTAAGTCATAGTAAGAGTTTTTACTGTATTCTGGATACAAGTCCTTTGTAAGACATGATTTGCAAATATTTTCTGCTAGTCTGTGACTTGTATTTTCAATTTCTTAATGGTGCCTTTTAAGGAACAAGTGTTTTTAATTTTAATGAAGTCAAATTTCTCAATTTTTTTCTTTAAGGATCACGCTTTTAGTATTGTTTCTCTCCTAACCCAAGGTCACAAAGGATTTTTTTTCTGTTTTATTCTGGAACTTATACTGTTAGCTCTTACATTTCAGTCTATGAGATTAATTTTTGCATATGGTGTGAGGTAAGGGTCTAAATTCATGTGGATATCCAGTGGTCTCAGCATTCTGTTAAAAGACCACACTTTCCCCTAAAGTACATAGCCTCCAACTTTTTTTCCCCCAAAATTGTTTTGGCTATTGGGTCCTTTGCATTGTTATGTAAATTTTAGAACCTCCTTATCAGTTTCTGGGGGAAAATGCTGGGATTTTGATAGGTATTGTTTTAAATCTACAGATCAATTTTGGAAGAATTGTCATCTTAAAAATATGAGTCTTCCAATCCATAAATATAGAATATCTTTCCATGTATTTTTATTTTCTTTAATTTCTCTCAGCAATGTTTTGTAGTTTTAGTATATATCTTGGACGTCTTTTCTTGAAATTATTTCTGAGTATTTTATTTTTCTTGCTCTGTGAATGGAATTGTTTTCTTTGGAGCCAGTGTGCTTAAACATTAATCTGTACTGTTGAGGGGAGAGAAAGGATCAAGGTTGATTTGTACAATTCTCACATTGGGTTACCATAGGGTAAATAGTGGGGTCACCCCCTGGAATTCGGGGAAGGAGCAGGTATAGGTTTAGTGAGGAAATGGCATGTTTTGACATGTAGAATTTGAGGACTAGGTTATTGACAGATTGTGTCTGACAGGCAGCTGGCAACTCCAGAAAGGTTTGCCAGCATGTAGGAGGCAAAGCCATGAGAGAGTACTTGTTGAGGGAGAAGAGGAGTGAGCTGAGTAAGGGGAGAGCCTAGGGGATCTCCGGCATTTAAGAGGTACCAGAGGGAAAGGAGTGCATGAAGAACTCGGGGGGAGCAGTCAGGGGCTGGTTCCATCATATTTAAATGTCCAGTGATTGAGGACAGCTCTGGAGTTAGACTCCAGTTTGGACCTTGCATCGATGGGCCAGCCACTATTTTTGGTCCTGGTGAAATTGTGATGTAAGGGACAGCAAAATCCCTGTCCTCAAGGAGCTTACGTTTTGATCTTTTTCCTCCACTATAAAAGGGAGACAGACGGTAGTATTTTTATTTCAGAGAGTTGGTGAGGATTAAATGAATTAATTTGTGTGAAGTGTTCAACACAGCATCAGCACACAGTAATGCTTTGGAACATTGACTAGACTCACATTCCTCCGCTGGGCCAGGTCCTAGTGAGCAAGAGGGCATGGACCATGACTCCGTGGTGAGGAACACAGGCAGTAGTCACACGTGGCAGGTGAGAGGGAAGGCACATAGGGCGGCTGAAGGAAGAGGAGTTCCAAGAAAAAGGAAGTGATCAACAGTGTAAAAAGCAACAGGAAGGGCCCAGCGACTACGGCTAAAAAGACGGTTTGGATTTGACAATTAGGAGCTCATTGCTGTCCTTAGAGCATAGTAGTGGGCACAGGCACCAGTGGGAGGTGGTCAGCTCTCTGGCCGTGTGAGGGAGACAGGATGGGCAGTTACTGACTAGTAGCTGGAGGGAAGGTGGATGAGGGCAGGAGTGGGGGAGCAGATGTATTTACATGGAAAAAGTAATGCTAGTTAGAAATCAGTTTTGACCATTCAAACACGTTCAAATCTTTCTGCAGTTCAGCCCTTGGTTTTATTGCAGTTTGTTACTTTATGTATTGATGAGTATTAAAACACCCATTATGAAACTTTCTGCAATTCAGACTTCTCACTTTAACTTGGAGGAAAATCAGCATGACCTGAGTATAGAGCAGGCTGCATCAAGAAAACTATTAATGCTGTGCCTGCTCATCACTGACGTTGATGAGCACGTATTTATGTTTTGCTTCATATGATGTACGCTAACGAAGTGTGATTCAGAAGTAGCATATGTGGAGAGGCTGGCTTCTCTCTCAGCAGCAAACTGCTCCCTCAAACGCTAACTCAGTGTTCACGCATTCACGGTGTGACTTTGGGCAGGTCCCTGGGCTCTGGGACACATTTTCTGATCTGTAAACTCTGGAGGTAGAGGGCAGTTTTATAAAGGCTTCTGGCCCAAACTCTAAGGGGAGAGTCTCGCAACCCAAGGCCTGTTTGTCTTTGTGCTTTGTCCTGTGTCAGGAAAGCAGAGGTGAGCAAAGGCCAGATGGCCCCTGGTCTCATGGAGTGGATAGTCCGTGGAGAAGGCTGATGTGTGGTTTCCAACACACATGACCCACATGCTGGCCAGGACTAGCAGGAGAACCCAGTGCACTAGCACCTATGGTAGTGGCGTGCGCGAAGATGACGCTCATGAGAAAGATGTAGGTCCTGATAAGGGGCAAAGGAAACCGCTCACAGACTTGGGGGGGCAGCAACTCTCAGTGCAGCCTGGGAGCAAAGAAAGCAGAGTAGCAAATATTGACACAAACAGCTGGAGTCGCTAACATGAAGACATGTCTGCACCCATGAATTAGCTGAGTTGCCTTTGAAAAGGAAGGACAGCCAGGGCCCTCCCTGGACATTGGCCCTTTGGTAGAGTGGACTGGAGGCCTTCAAACCTGCACTGAAGGCTGCATTTGCTGGTCATCAGCTGGGTGACCTTGGGCAGGTCACATTCCCTTTCTGGGTCTCGCTTTCCTCAGCTGTGAAATGTGGGTATCAGAGCTAGAAAGGGTCGTGGAAATGACCTAAAACAGTGGGTCCCCACCATGGCTGTGAATAAGAATCACTTGAGAAGCTGCCAAAATATTATTCCCAGACCCACCCCAGACGAATTAAGTTGGAATCTCCCGGGGTGGGCCAGGAATTAGGGTTTGCACTTTTTTAAAAATATATTTTTATCGATTTCAGAGAGGAAAGGGGAGAGAGAGAAAAGAGAAACATCAATGATGAGAATCATTGATTGGCTGCTTCCTGCATGCTCCCTACTGGGGATCGAGCCCACAACCTGGGCATGTGCCCTTGACCAGAATCGAACCTGGGACCCTTTGTTCCACAGGCCGATGCTCTACCCACTGAGCTAAACCAGCTAGGGCAGGGTTTGTACTTTTTAAGTTAAATACTTACACAGGCCAACATTTCATGGTTCTGAAATCTGTCCCTTAGAACCTAACCATGGAAAGCAATTGTAAAGGAATATCCTACAAGAAATCAGAGCCTTGGACTTGAAACCTTTGATGAAAACCATGAATGGCCTGTGCCTCCCTCTCTCTAAAATCAATAAACATATACTCTGATGAAGATTAAAAAAAAAAAATCCTGTTCACCCTTTAAAAATGCACCCATGTGATTGACATGGAAAGATGTCTCTGACTTATTGCTAAATGAAAAAGCTGCAAAGCGGTACTCACACAGCCCTTTGTCGGTGTTCCAGCCCTGGCTTCCCCCAGACCAGCCTTGCAGCTAGATTCAGCAATGTGGTGGGGGAGGCCATGGCTGGGTGGGGGACGGGGTTGCTAACCACGGGTTTAGGAACCCTGGGCTGTCAAAGAGCCCGTGGCAGTTCTGTTTGCATGAAGGCTTTGCAGCCTTTCAGACAGTGACGAAGGTTTTAGAACTGCATGCAGGCATCTGGCATGTAAGGATAACCACGTTGAAATTAAACAGGGAGGTGAGGAGGAGAAGGACCCCTGAGGTGAGGGCAGGGCATGTCCCAGGTGGTAGGACTAGGAGGTGGGAGCGAAGCGAACATACACTCCCCACTTGGGTCACCGTTCAGGTTTAACCAAGAACGAGCATGACAGGGCTTTGCCGGTCCTCAGTGGACAGACTCTAACCGCTGCTGTTCCCTCCTCTTGAACTGCCTTGTTTGCTTCCTTCCAGTGCTATCAATCGGGAGGAAGGAGGGTAAGAAATCAGAAAGGTTCCTGGGGACAGCCTTCAAAGGCAGCAGCTGGTCACAGGCTGGCCGCCGAAACCGGGGACAGTGAGTAGAAGACCTGCCCTGGTTGCTGGGCTGGTGCGGCCTGGGATGAAAGGTGCAGTCCTTCTGTTACCAGTGACGCTGAAGGTCAGTAATGCCCAGTGAGTGAAAGTTAGCAATGAATTGTTTTTATCCTCACCCGAGGATATGTTTATTGATTTTAGAGTGAGAGGAAGGGAGAGAGAGAGAGAGAGAGAGAGAGACCCCCATCAGTTGCCTCCTATACAAGCCCTGACCGGCAATCAAACCCACCACCTTTTGGTGTACAGGGTAATGCTCCAACCAACTGAGCCATTGGTCAGGGCAGCAATAATTCTTTTTGAAAATTATTTAGAAATATGAAGACCTGGGAACGTGGGGTGGGGGTGGGGGGGGGTCACTCGCCTCATATTCCCTTCCTGCTGACTAAGTCAATGTTGGACTTGGTCTTCTGTTGTTGAGCCTGTCTGGCCGCCCTGATCAGAAACAGTGGCAGGTGTTTATTGATACCAAAAAGGGGTGGAGCAGGTTTTAAATCTGGACTTGTCCCATCTTTTAAAAATCACTGGATGCTCCATTAGGCCAGGATAGCCTATTCCTTTGGGTTTTAAGGATGAGTAAAATGTCCTTTAAGATATAAGGCACTGTCATAGAGTTGTCCATTTTTATTTTGTCAAATACATTTATTAAAAGAAAAATATTTTAAAGACTTGTAGTACACATGAAAAGAAGAAAGAGCATCAACTCAGAAAAAATGGACAGCCTTTAAATTGAAGAGTTACCATGTTAAAAAATCCACTATATTGACCTTTTAATTTTTATTTTGTAAACACCTCATGGCAGACTGGTGACAACTCCGCATGGCTCAGCCCTGGTGCACACATCAGCATTTAAAAGCCATTGAATTAGTGTTTGTTTCGATACCAGATGATATGATTAGATTGTGTGGTTTGTAGAAAATTAAACTCTTTAGCCAAACCAGATGCTAACCTTCTGGCCAGAATCAATAAACTATTAAAAGTCCTGGAGACTAATAAACATACCATAACTATTAATTTATGGGTAGATTGTTGGCAAATAACCTCAGAGAAGGACTCCATGCTTGCAACAGCTTTTGAAACGCCAGATGGAGAGTGTGAGTTTAATCAGAGACCCGAGATAGAATGTGTGCAATGTGTTTAAAAATCCACTGTGATCTCTGAGTTGTGTATGAGAAAAGCTGAGTGAACTATAGGAAAGTAGGACCTAATTGAAGCTGATACAAGGAGTTATGACACATGCAAAGAAAACCAGATGTTCTTTTACGATGAAGTGTGTCGATGAGAAGCAGGGACAACTTACCTACCCAGAAACTGGGCACCTGGCAGCTTTGCCTGAGGAAGAGAAGCCACAGGGCCCTGGCCTCGCCACGTGGATGTCCCACACTTAGGGCAGCAGAACCCAAACGCTGTGCCTGTCGGGGAAGCCCTCGGGAGGACAGACCACACCTCCGTCCAGCCGGCTCATTCCTGTCTCCAGTGGACCGAGCCAGGCAGTTTCTAAAGTTCTCTCCGTTTCCTGATGGGCAGTTTATAGATAAAGAAAAGAGCCCAGAATCGTCCAGTGACTTGGCCTTGAGCAGAGCACCAGCCCTCACCTTCTCCAGTGCTGCATCCCAAGCAGACCGCACAGCCCCTCGAAGGGGCAGGTGGGCACTGTGTCCCCCTGCCTGCAGCCGGACAGCCCTCAACCTGAGAGGGAGGGCAGGCGATAAAAACCTCGTGACATGGAAAAGCCACCAACCACCAGGTGCAAATATTCAAGAAATGGTATTTTGGTCCAGTTCACACAGGTGAACAGAGCTCAACAAAACGTAAGGTTTAATTGCATTACTGTGTAGCTTGGTCTGTGTAATGATGTCACATTCGTTCACTCAGTCTGGTGTTACTGAATGTCTGTGATGGACCGAAAGTGTCTGTCAGAATAATGTTACATTTGTTCACTACAACCCCAATTAAAAAACCAAAAAACCTCATCAAAGGCCTCAGTAACACTTGCCTGGACTATTGCCATCACTTTCTACTCCGCTGCACAACTCAAATCACACCTTCAATGCCCAACATGGGTTATGCCCTGTTCCTGCTCAGACAGCTCAGTGGCTGTCCCGGTCACTCAGCTGGCTTTCAAAGCTGTCCGTGACATCAGCGCCCTCCTCGCAGGGTTTCTGTCTCTGCTTCCAGTGGCCCAGGGCCTCCCTGGAAATAACTCAGGCAGTGGTGGATGTGGGAGTAGCAAAGCTGGATGTTTGTGTGACAATAACTAAGGGGCTTTGCTGGCATAAGAGATCCACAAAGAGGTACCGCTGGTCTCTAAGTTCTGTGGGTTGCAGGTCTTAGTAGCATCCAGAGCCCCCAGCGCCCCCAGGAGGAGCCCATGGGGGACATTGCCCACCCTGCTGGTGGCAGAATTATAAAACCTTCAGTGTCCCACTCCCTCCTGTATACTCCCATGCCTAATTAAGACTCTTACCACCTGGCTATCACTTCTCTTAGGAACCTCAGCATCACATTTATATTTAAAGAAGGGTGTCAGCCGAAACCGGTTTGGCTCAGTGGATAGAGAGTCGGCCTGCAGACTGAAGGGTCCCAGGTTCGATTCCGGTCAAGGGCATGTACCTGGGTTGTGGGCACATCCCCAGTAGGAGATGTGCAGGAGTCAGCTGATTGATGTTTCTCTCTCATCAATGTTTCTAACTCTCTATCTCTCTCCCTTCCTTTCTATAAAAAATCAATACAATATATTTAAAAAAATAAAAATAACGAAAGAAGGGTGTCACATCTCGGTCATGGGTCTCTATCCAGTGGCCTATGATTTTCATAGAACTTGCTCTTCTTACAGTTACAAGTTACACAGAATATTTTTAGGAAAGGGTTTGTTTTAACTAGAAGTTGGACTGTACTATCTAGTTTTCTGGGTCACTGATTCTTAAATTTTAATGTGCCTAGAAATCACCTGGGAAATCTTGCTAAAAATGCAGACTTGAACCCATCAGCTTGTGATTCATTCGGAGATTCTCTAGTCCTTATACACTCCCCAGTGATGGCGATGCTGTTAGAACAGGTCCACACTACATCACAGATCAAGGCCAGGCTTCCTTGAAAGGAACCAAAAGGAAGTTCGAGACCCACCACGCCCATGCTGGAGGCCACGCAGCCTCCTGGGGCCACCCAGCGCCCAGTGTGGCTCCTGAAGCACGTAGCAGTTTGCCTCCGCAGAGCTGTGGACAGAAATGAAATGGCTCTATGTCTTCTTCCTCCGTGTCTTGGCAGACCACTTATTTCACAGGCCTGGACTGTGTGAGAGCGCTCGCCTGGCTGTTGGAGATGATGTTTCTCATCTCCATTCAGCGAGTTCTTACGGGAAAAGGGTAAATCCTGCCCTTGGGGTTTCCTGGAGCAGCTCCCGGCAGGTGGGGGAAGTGACTGGACGTTTTCTCCCTCGCACGTTGCTTTTCTTCCTTTTCGTGCACTTTGGTAGCCAACGCAGGTCAGCAACAGGCGATGACACCCGCTCCTCATTCACTTCTGTGTGTGTGTTTCTGTGGGAAAGGAAGACAATAAAATTTCGCTAAACCAAGCTGTAGGTTGGAAGTTATAACCTACCTAATTCCTTAATTAAGCTATCAATTAAGGTTGTGTCTAGGCCACCTGCTACGCCTGGGCCTTGTGCCATGTCGTAGATGCCAACTCTGACAAGCCCATCCCTACAGAACCCACAGCTCCTGACACGTTTGTTTCCAGTAAACCTTTAGTCATTGCTCTCCTGCATCCCCCATTGCTCTCTTCTCAGGTGTTTTCTGAAGTCCACATTGAGACAGGTTGCTCAACCCATTTTTGCGCCTATGGGGTGGCAGAATGCTGGGGGCTGCCAGCAAATACCAGCTGGCCTTGGGAGGGCTGTAACTTCCCCAGAGAGGACATTCATCTTGACCACCTGGCACAGGAACCAGCCACCTTTCTTGCCTTTGAGGCCTTGAGCTTCACCCTAAGAGCCTAAGGCAGTGATGGCGAACCTTTTGAGCTCGGCGTGCCAGCATTTTGAAAAACCCTAACTTAACTCTGGTGCCGTGTCACATATAGAATGTTCTTGATATTTGCAACCATAGTAAAACAAAGACTTATATTTTTGATGTTTATTTTATATATTTAAATGCCACTTAACGAAGAAAAATCAACCAAAAAAATGAGTTTGTGTCATAGGTTCGCCATCACTGGCCTAAGGTGTACTAGTATAGCTCAGGGAGAAAGAAAAATGAGGCTGAGACACAGAGAGGAAATAAGGGCCCTTTGGAGGTAAGACCCATCGCCAGTTTACTTCTGTAGCCTAGATGCATGTTCACTGAGTGTTTGTTGAATGAATAAGTGAGTGAAACAAGAGAAGCAAGAAGGAGAAAGCTATTGTACATGAAGCAGGTGTCACCACAAATGCTCTGGTTGTTTTCCCACCACTGATGGAAAACGCTCTTGTCCTAAACACGCCTGGGGCTGCAGAGCCGGCTGTGCTCTGAGCCTGCCGAGCAGGTAGACAGCAACTCATTTCCTGGTAGGCTCCTCAGCTGTAGAGTGGTCTCCTTTGGGTTGTCAATAGCGGAGCCTGGGCTAAAACTCATATCCTATTGCCACCCCGCCACCCCAGCTTAACATGACTTTTAACTGTCAGGGAAATGTGCACGCCCCATGTGGACCCCACTGCAAGCCAGCGGTGGGGAACAAATGGAAACCTGCCACTGTCCACATGAAGGGCCTCCCTAAGAACTGCATCCCAGAAAGACTTGACCTCCAGCTCTGCTCTGACTCTTCCAGGCCAGATCGTTAGAGCCTGAGGTCATTAGGATTTTGAGCAAAAATGTTGCTATCACCTCTCTTTAAACACAATTCTCCTGGAGGCTGGTTGAAAAGCCAGTCAGGGTGATGTGGGGTGGAGGGTGGACGGCAGCAGACAGAGGGGCTAGCACACCTTGGCTGTGCTGAGGAGAGGCAATGAGAGCATGCGCAGAGAGCATGAGGGGTGGGAGTGCCAGTTCTGCATCTGTTTTAAAGGCGAAGCCACAAAGCCCAGTCCCTGGGCTGGGTGTGACATGAGAGAGAGGGAAAGGAGATGGGATGACTTTAGGTTGTTTTATTGGTTTTTGTTTGCTTGTTTTATTTGTTTTTCTGAGTAACTCGATAACATATATGGAGAAGATGTGGGAGGAGCAGAGGGAATGTGAAGAGCTCAGTCTTGGGCATATTAAGCTCGATGATATGTAATAGCAATAAGAATAGCTTATCTTTATTAAGCTCTTCCTATCTGTCAGGCACTGGAGGAAGCATCTTACCTGTGTTGTGCCATTTAATCCTCACAAAAGCACTCTAAGAAAATTAGTAGTTATGCCCATTCACATCTTCACAACAACAGAAAAAAATCTTTCCTGTTTAAATTTTCTGTCCCAGCTGCACCATGCCCTGGCTGGTGTTGGCTCATCCCACTGTTAATGGAGATAGGAGTGTTCTCCCTGCTTCTACAGGGCAGTGAGCGATTATCAGCTTTGTTCTGCTCCCAGAGCTCCATGGATGCTTCATGAACACATGAGTGAGTGAGTGAGTGAGCACGCGGAACCTGTAGGGACGGCCACAAGTCTGGGTCCAACAGTACCTCTTCCTATGAGGGAGAAGCCAAGGAATGCAGCCTCAGGGTGCACCCAAGGATGAGGAACATCCATCCACCAGGCTCATGGTAGGTGCATGGGAGATCTGCCCTGAATAACCCAAGAGAATGGAGTCCCCACGGTTAGCAACCAAGTGACCAAGCAGGCTTCTGAACTAGAAGCATCTAAAATAGAGGACAGGAGTCAGCACTGAGGAGATGAGCAGCCTGAAGCCAGGTGTGAGGGGTGGGGCTACTCTGTGAGACCAGCTGTGTTTTATATGTGAGCCGTACTAGCTGGGAGAGTCTGAAAGAGGCCAATGGGGTGTGCTGGGAAGAACAGAAGTAGAAAGGGCTCCAACGTACCCCATTTAAGAAGTGGAATAGTCATCTACTGCTGGGTAACAAATCACCCAAATTAATGGCTGAAAACAACCACAAGCATTCATTGCCTCTCACAAGTCAGGAGCAGCCTGAGGATGTTGCAAAGGTTTCTCCACACCCAGACCTGGTTCTTGGGCTGGAATAGCCAGGGCTCCTCACCCTCTGGCACTTCTCTCTGTGGCCTCGCTCATGGTCTTCCCAGCACGATGACTTCAGGAGCGAAACTTCCCATGTGGCAGCTCAGGTTCCAAACCCGTGTGTCTCAGAGAGACAACCGGGACGGAACCGCACTCCTGTCTGTCCTCGCCTCCGAGACGGGCAGCCATCTCTCCTGCCGTCAGAATCAGGGCCCACGGCTGGCCCTTAGTCACGGGGAGGGAAACCGGACCCTGCCCTTCCCCAGGAGGCATGTCCAAGAAGCTGTGGCACAGTCTGGGGCCTCCTAGCTATACCCTGTGTCAACGGCCAGCCTTTGGGTGCCTGCAGTGGCTGGCAGTTCCTGTCGGACTTGGTGTAACATGCGGACAAGTGGCTACATTTTCTGACTAAATACTCTATCTCTGTGGTCACCAGGAAAGCCCCCAGGCCTGGATCATTTTTCTGCGACTCAGGATGGCGTCTATCAGGCCGACTGTAAAGTGCTAATCTCACAGGGATACAAAATAGCATTAGGAAGTCAGGGGCCAGTGAGGAGATTGGGGAGTGGACAAGAACATGGCCTGGACTTTGGCGTGCCTTTGATGTGTGATACAAGAGCAGGAAACCCTTAATATTTGAAAGACAGTTGTATCCTAGACTGACTGGATTAGCCGGTTGCCTCCAAGACTGTTAGGACCAATGGCGAGTCGAGTCCTGGTACAACCGGACCCCTCCTTCCACTGCCCCAATGTGAACAGCACGCGGGACTCCTTGTGCAGAAACTGGAATTGTTTTGTTGGAGGGGAATTGGGAGGCTTGGTGACGCTAATGGCCTTCCCAGCAGTATTCCAGGTCCTCCCGTAAGGACATGGATTGCACCACGGGATGTGTGCCTGATGCCAACTAATTAGGAAAGCGCATTCTGGGTCTCACACGAGTGAGCCCAGGGAAGGGTAAATGGCGTCACCCCAGCTGGTGCCTGGAGCTCCCAGTGTAGCTCGGAGTCTCCTTCCAGTTGATTGAGTTTATTCCATGCACAGACGTCTGCTAAAGGCCGCCGTGTCCCAGCATGCGGGGCATTGCCAAAGTGCAGCAGTACTGACAGCTGGGATTCTTAGCTGCTGCAGCTAAACAAGTAAAGAGGCACCTGAGTGTCCCTGGAAGCAATTCCTTGGGTCGTTTGGCAAGGTCTGCAGGTGGGTCCAGCATCACCATCTCAGGGGCAACTCAGGCTGGCAGAGGCTCGCTGATGCGGGGGGACCATCCACTCTGGGGTCCAGCACTACTGACCGACTTCTCCCCCGCGATGCAGAGTCCTGGGGGCAGACCCCGGGCAAGCATTTCTTACCATCTGTTGGTGGGATGTAGTTGGGCAAATGTTGCAAAAACAAATGAATAAGAAAACAAATACAATTGAAAAGGAGAGAGAGAGAATGCAAATAAATTTGGAAAACTGAGTTCAATAAAAGTGAGTCATTTTTTGCTTTGTTTTCAATACAGAATGTCTCATAGGCTTTAACATGCATGTGAATGTTCAAAAGGATCTGTAGCTTTTTCCAAACCTTATTTGACCATCAGAACCATTTTCTTGTGGGCACTTTGGTAACTTAGTCATTCTGGTGACAACTTTGGGATATGCTGGTATCGACCAGAGATGCTTAAAGTGTGGACTGGTGGTCTGCAAAGACGCAAGTACAGAAGCTGAGAATAAGCTTTTAGTAACGTTTATAGCTAATTATAGCCAAATAGTTAAACTTACTGGACAGAGTAATTTTTATTGCCTGTTGAGCCTACTAGAAAAGTCATGGGGCTTATCTATATTATGAAAACCCAGTGGCCCTAACACCGTAATGACCAAAGACCGGCGCGGGTGGGCAGGACCACACAATTTCGCGCTCTGGGCTTCTAATATTTCATAATTCTTTATAAAGTTAATGTTTTTAGTAATTCATTTTTAGGGTGCTTTACAAAATATATCCATCTGCAGCATACTGAAAAAAATTTTAGTAACGGTTCGTCCCCTCTTAATTTGAAAGCATCTCCACCAACATCAACCCACAATCAGGTCTTGGCAGCATCCAGCTGAGCACACAGGTTATGCAGACAGACTTGGGACCACCTTCCGTGCCCCCACTCCCGCAGGGCAGCGGCCCCCGCCTGTTACTATTTCTTCTGTGATTTTCTGGGCTGAGTGTGGAGTCTCAGACCCGGCCCCCCGCCGTGGTCCATCCTCTCCTTGGTCCACCAGGAGGAGCCGCAGGATGTCGCCTTGCCGGCCATAAGTTCAGAAGGAGAAGCAGGTGACAGCCGTCGCTCTGCCACGAGCAGCAGCGCTCACGTGGCGGTCCCCCTGCCTCCCTGGAACACGCTGACAGCTCTTTGGAAACTGAAAGTCTGAGGAGCTTTCAGGAATGATGACTTCCCACCACGGGAGGATTAAGCAGCTCCCTTTAAACAATGGTTGGCTTTTGTTCTCCTTCATCTTGCCAGTCATGTGAGGTTCCCCCCAGCTGTCTGAAGTGTTCTCCAATAGAAGACTTCAGTCTTTTAAAAACAGTAATTTTTGTAACAATGGTAATTACTTTAATTGGAGTTCTTTAAAGGTAGATCCTTCTCGCCCGCCTCCTAAGACGCGAATCACGCTCTGATCTATTGCATTATTCTAAATCAATGCGGTGTTACTCCCTCTTCATATCCATTAATGGGCGTTGTAGGAGGGAAATCAAAAAACTTCCAGAAGCCACTACTGTTCAGTCTAGAATAATTACAAATAATTTTTCTTTGTTCCCAGGTCATGGTGGATAATCAGCTTTAAGCATAGAAATATACGCACATTGGATGTGGCTGGGCTCCCAGCGAAGCTTTCACGGAGGATTAGACTCCCACGTCCCAGTGGGCTCCATCTCGTCGCCTGCTCCCACAGAATCGATTTGGCTGTCACGTTTCAGGGAGCCCTGTTATTCATTGACAGTGGTGAGTCCTGGATGGGGTCGTGACCTCCAAACAATCACATTCTTTGGAATAGTGGTTGAGCTGCTTGACACACCCTAGGAAGGAGGCAAAATATCCCAACCTTCCCAGGTATATGGGTCAAGTGAGGGACACAGGAGCCAGACGGAGGGAGCCACATGGCTGCAAGTGGGGATTTCAAGGTGACATCCTGAGAACCAGCCTTTTCCCCAGGCCCCTTAGGACAACTTTCTTTTCTTCCATTTTTAATGTGATGTGGGGGGCAGTAATGGACACTTTTTGGTTCTCGGTGTTCTATTCCAGGCTGTGATTTCCCACTCGGTGTTGGGTGAAATGACTATGATACACCCACCACAGGTATCTGGACAGAGGGAAACTGGGACCACTGAACTTTGCCTCTAAACTTCGCCTGGAGCGTGATGAGCTCAAGCAAGAAAGTTGCATTCTGGGTTCTCATTCACTTACGTTTTCTGACCCTTCTTTGCCCCTTGTCCACATTTTAGAAATATAATAAAATAAATGTTTCCTCCATAACTTTCTCTCTCTCTCTCTCTCTCTCTCTCTCTCTCTCTCTCTCTTTCCATCCTCTATCTAACACCTATCTATCTGTCTATCTATCCATCCATCCATCCATCCATTGTAGGGGAGGAAAAATTCTCCTTTCCCTTTTTGGGTCTCAGCTGGGTATAAGAATAAAACGGATGTAAGGCAGATTAACAGGAGAAATTCTGAGATGCTTGTTAATTTGTGAGCTGTTAAGCTTGGGTGCCCTCCCTGCCCGGATTCCAGTCCTTCTGAGCCTGGGTTGGGGGTTGGGATGTATCATGCACGCTCTGTACTTGAGTTGCCACCCCTCCCTTAGGCTCCTGTCCTGACCAACATGTTGGCGTTCCAGGCACAGAGCAGGCTTTTCCCTAAACAGCAACAGAAACAGACTGTGTGGAGGAGGAGTGGAGAAAGAAGGAGGAGTGGGGAGGACGTGCAGCCCGGGCACCTGAGAGGCCGACTGGATGTGACTCCCCCTGGAGTTCTCCGCAGGGCTCCTCACCTAGCCTCCAGGTGGCCTCCGTGAAGGCGTTGTGCGTGTCCCTGATCAGGGTCCTACCCAGCTGCTGGGAGCCCTGATAGAGGCTGCCCCTCCACCACCCCATCTTTGCTTCCTGTCTGGAGACCAGCCTTACAGGATGACTAGAACAGAATACACCCGTGTTGGAGAGTTACCCCCTTAGCCTCAGGAGTGCTAAGGCTGGTCCCTGGCGAGGCTGGTCCATCAGACCATGGCTGTCCAGCATGAGCACTCACCAGACCTCAGCCTGAAGCAACAAGCTGGAAGCCACAGCATCCTGAAGGCCCCCGGGGCCCTGCTCTGGATCCCCCTCCTCCCCTGGGGTGGCGTTCTCCTGCCCAGCCTGGCCTGCTGCAGACGCCACCACCAGGCTGCGGGGACAGTCACTGCCAGTCCATTCCTGAGCCCCTAGCCACCAACTAATTGGTTTTTCAGAAACAGTTCTGATTTTGCCATTTACTCAGCACAGACTATGGAGCTCCTCAGCCCCATACGTCTGCACTGGAGCCACTAGACTCCACAAGAACCATGTGAGTATTGGTTTCATATTTAGTAATTTATTCACTTAGTGGTTCTTCCCAAAACAAAGAATCTGCCCCAAAGGTGAATTTGATTTCTTCTTTTTATTAGATAAACTAGAGGCCCAGTGCACAAAAATTTGTGCACTCGGGGGGGGGGGGGGGTCCCCCAGTCCAGCCTGTGCCCTCTCTCAGTCTGGGACCCCTCAGGGGATGACCACCTTCTGGCTTAGGCCTGCTCCCTGGGGGATTGGGCTTAAGCTGGCAGTCAGACATCCCTCTGGCAGCCTGGGAGCCCTCAGGGGATGTCCACTTGCCAGCGGGGAGCAGGCCTAAGCTGCAGTCGGACATCCTTAGCGCTGCTGAGGAGGCGGGAGAGGCTCCCACCACCACCACTGTACTGGTAGCCATCAGCCTGGCTTGTGGCTGAGCAGAGCTCCCCCTGTGGGAGCGCACTGACCACCAGGGGGCATCTCCTGCATTGAGCATCTGCCCCCTGGTGGTCAGTGTGTGTCATAGTGACCAGTCATTCCCAGTTGTTCTGCTGTTAGGGTCAATTTGCATATTACCCTTTTATTATATAGGAGTGCCTGGCCAGCCTGGGTGAGGGGCTGATGGGTGTTTGCAGGCTGGTCACAGCCCCTTCAGGGTGGGCCTCCCCCTGGGGTGCCTGACCAGCCTGGGTGAGGGGCTGATGGCCATTTTCAGGCTGGCTAAGCCCCCAACCACCCAAGCTCCCAATGGAGGCTGGCTGGAAGCAGGTATCTGGGATTTATTTGTCTTCTATAATTGAAACTTTGTTGCCAATGAATGGAGGCCACAGCCAGCTCAGGACCGGCAGGAAGCTTGGCTTCCTCCATCTCCCGGGCAACCAAGCCTCCTGCTTGCTCCAGCTCCGTGGCTGCTGGCCGCCATCTTGGTTGGGTTAATTTGCATATAGTCACTCTGATTGGCTGGTGGGTGTGGCTTAGGGCATAGCAAAGGTATGGTCAATTAGCATCTTTGTCTTTTATTAGTGTAGATACTTCTTGCACATTTAAAATGATTTTAAAAAGACAACAAACAAAACAAAACCCTCAAAATCTTAGTTAGGGCCTGGGATGCTATTTGGGCATCCTGCCCACCTGTCCTTCCCACCTACCTTTCTACCATCTAACAACCTATCGTCCTGCTAGCCGCTTTGTGACAAGTCCTAATAGGCTGTCATGCTGTTTGCCCTGGGACCGCTCTGACCCCATGCACTACTCCAGCCATGTTTGCCACCTCTTCATCATTCATTCCTATCCTCTCTGAGCAGAGGTGAGGGAGGTCATGCCCGGGTGTAGCCCAGGCGGCAGCAGTTGTCAGGGCCCCCTCTTTTGGAAGCAAGTCAGCCACGTGGGAGGGAATTCCCTTTCTCATTTTCTGGTTCATACGCTTGTTAAGATAAAAATGAGGGGAAAAGGTGATTGGCATGTCCTTTTAGTGTCAAAGGGGCATCCTTTGATAGGTCTGCCCAGGGATTATTTAATTACCTATGACAGTGGTTCACAACCCTGGGGCCCTTGAGGACATTTGCAATGTCTGGAGATTTTTTTTTTTTTTAATATATTTTATTGATTTTTTACAGAGAGGAAGGGAGAGGGATAGAGAGTTAGAAACATCGATGAGAGAGAAACATTGATCAGCTGCCTCCTGCACACCTCCCACTGGGGATGTTCCCACAACCAAGGTACATGCCCTTGACCGGAATCGAACCTGGAACTCTTCAGTCCCCAGGCCGACGCTCTATCCAGTGAGCCAAACCAGCTAGGGCTGTGTCTGAAGATATTTTTGATGGTCATGACTGGTGGGGAGGAAGGGGTGCTACTGACAACTAATGGACAAAGGCCTGGGATGCTGCCAAACCTGCCCCAAAGCACAGAGCAGCCCCTCACAACACAGAATTATTCCACTCCCGGTGCTGTTGCTTAGAGGTCCTAGAAGTTCTGTGAGAACTTAGATTTTTGACTGATGGAGATGAACATACTTTCTATCTGGTAGAAAAGATAACCCAAAGGTTGCGGTTTATTACCCTGTAGGACATTAACCAGTTTTTATTATTTTATATTAACCTAACACTCAAATTCTAACAGTTCTTCATTAAATTGCCAATAAATGTCAAGTTCCTCAAATAGAACTATATTTCTATTTCCATCATTCATTAATGAATTGAGTGAAATCTTTGACATGTGCTCATTCTAATCCTGTCACTGCTCTCTATTGCCAGGTAACAAATTACCCCCAGATTTAGTGGCTTAAATCCATAATAAACATTGGTTATCTTACAGTTTCTGTTGGTCAAGAATTTAAGAGCATTTCAGTAGGATGACCTAGCTTAGGTGCTCTCATGACGTTACAAACAACAGGTCAGCAGAGCTGCAGCCCCTGAAGGAGGCTGGAGGGTCTGCGTCAAGATGGTTCCTCACAGGACTGTGAGCGGCAGGCCCCGCTCCTCACACGTGGACTTCTCCACAGACCTGCTTGAGTATCCTCATGACATGGCAACTAGCTTCTCCCAGACCAAGTCACCCAAGGGAGAATGTGAGGAAGCCACAATATCTGACCTTAGAAGTCACATCCTTCTGTTCTTCAGCATCCCATTGGTTCCGTGGTTAATTCTAGTCTGTGTGGGAAGGAGGACACAAAGGAGAGAATAGCAGAAGGTGGGGATCACTAGGGGACATCTTGGAAACTGGCTACCACAGCCCTCCCTCTGTTGCCCAGGGACTCATGTCCTTCCCACACCCAACGTGTGCTCAGCCTCTCCAAAAGCCCCCAAAAGTCTCACCCCAATATAATACCAGTTTGAGGTCCAGAATCTCATTATCCAAACCTGGCCCATATATTATTGCTGAAGCTACCTGGGTGTGGCTCTTTGAGTCCTCAAATCCAGCTCTTTTTTATCAGAAATTTGTGAACTAGAGAGACAAGTTATCTTCCCCTTCCCCCCAAGAACATACAATTGTAGGACAAGCATAGGATAATTACTGTAGACCCTCCTGTTCCACAAGAGTGGAAATTAGGGATGCACTGGTCACTGGTTCATAGCAATTCTGAAATCCAGCTGAGTACAAACTGACAGTTCTTCAGAATAATTTTTCATGGTTCTCGGCTTCTCCGTGGACTTTTGTTTCCAGCCTTTGAGCTATCCTTCCTTTTCCTGTGTTTGTGTCATTTTCTCAGCCTGCTTCCTGCCTACAGAAGTTTCTGACTCTAAAAGCATCTAAAAGCATCTTTTCTATTTGTGTTGTCTGTCGCTTTCACCGCAAGCTGGCAATGTTTCTTCCAGTGTAACTTTCTTAAAAACCTTGGGCTCCCTCCATTAGGAAAAAGCTTCAGCGGCAAGTGACTTTCATATAAGCCCTGCAGAGGAGAGCATGGTTTAAGCCACACAGCCTGCGGCATTTGTTACTTGTTATGACGATCCAAGCAGATTGAGACCCAGTGGCACCCTTGGGTTCTTATTTAAACCAGGTTTTTCTGACAGTGCCATGTACTTGATTTTTGCCTGGAAGCCCTTTCTTAATTTTAATATCATTTGCCATCTGGGGAGGTTAAGAATTTCCAGAGAGTTCTGGCTCTCTTGTGTTTAACAGTCCTTCCTTACCTATCTCTCTTTTCTCACCTTTACCAGCAGCAGCAAGAAGAAATCAGATGGCACCTTCAGTGCTCTGCTTGGACCCTCTCCTTAGCCAAATCACCTTGTGCGTAAGGTACTCTTTTTACTTTCAGGCAACAGTGCAGGTCAACTTTCTGCCACTACTACACAACAGTGTCCAATGAGATTTTTCTTTATCTCTTAAGCCTTTACCTGAGGTTTCCTCAATGACAATCATCTAATCTAATAATAGACAAACATGGTAATTGACCATACCTCTGCTACACTTCCCATTGGCTAATCAGCAGGATATGCAAATTAACCCAACCAAGATGGCGGCCGGCAGCCACGCAGCTGAAGCGAGCAGGAGGCTTGCTTGCTCCAGTGATGGAGGAAGCCAAGCTTCCTCCCTGCTGCAGCCGGGCTCTGAGCTCCACTCTAAGCAACAAAGTTGCAATTATAGAAGCTAAACAAACCCCAGATACCTGCTTTCAGCAGGCCGCGGCCTCAGAGCTGGAGCGGCAACAAAGTCTCAATTTTAGAAGGTAAATTCCAGAATAAAAAGAAAAAGAAAAAAAGGAGAGGCTGGGAGCTTCAGTCACCAGCCAGCCTGAAAACAGCCCTCAGCCCCTGATCCAGACTGGCCAGGCACCCCAGTGGGGACCCCCATCCTGAAGGGGGTGTGACCAGCTACAAACAGCCATCAGCCCCTCACCCAGGCTGGCCAGGCACCCAAGCAGAACCCCCACCCTGATCTGGGACACCCTTCAGGGCAAACCAGCTGGCCCCCACCCATGCACCCGGCCTCTATCCTATATAGTAAAAGGGTAATATGCAAACTGACCCTAACAGCAGAAAGACTGGGAATGACTGGTCACTATGACACACACTGACCACCTGGGGTCAGATGCTCAATGCAGGAGCTGCCCTCTGGTGGTCAGTGCGCTCCCACAGGGGGAGCTCTGCTCAGTCACAAGCCAGGCTGATGGCTGCCAGTACAGTGGTGGTGGTGGGAGCCTCTCCCGCCTCCTCAGCAGCGCTAAGGATGTCCGACTGCAGCTTAGTCCTGCTCCCCGCTGGCAAGTGGACACCCCCTAAGGGCTGCCAGGCTGCCAGAGGGATATCTGATTGCCAGCTTAGGCCCAATCCCCCAGGGAGTAGACCTAAACCAGCAGGTGGTCATCCCCCGAGGGGTCCCAGACTGGGAGAGGGCACAGGCCGGGCTGAGGGACCACCCCCCCCCCCCCCCCCGAGTGCACAAATGTTTGTGCACTGGGCCTCTAGTCCTATATAATAAAAGGCTAATATGTAAATCAACCAAACAGCGGAATGAGCGGTTGCTATGATGCACACTGACCACCAGGGGGCAGACTCTCAATGCAGGAGCTGCCCCCTGGTGGTTAGTGTGCTCCCACTGGGAGAGCACCACTCATCCAGAAGCCGAGCTCACGGCTGGTGGACACAGCTGCAGTGGCAGGAGCACTAAGAATGTCCCCAGAGTGGGCCTAAGCCATAAGTCGGACATCCCCTGAGGGCTCCCAGACTGCGAGAGGGCACAGGCCGGGCTGAGGGACCCCCGCCCCCCGAGTGCATGAATTTCATGCACCGGGCCTCTAGTATTTCTATAAACAGGTCAAAATGTACAACTTCCAGTTATGAAATAAATAAGTCTTGGGATGTAGTGTACAGCATGGTGACTATAGTTAGCAGTACTATACTCTATGTGGGAAAGCTGCTAAGAGAGTAGGTCTTAAAAGTTCCCATTATAAGAAAATAATTGTAACATGCATGGTGACAGATCTTAACTAGACCTATTGTAGTGATCATTTTACAATATATACAAGTATTGAATTCTTATGTTGTACACCTGAAACTAATATGTTATATGTCATCTATATCTCAAAGGAAAAAAATAGTTTTTTTCAAGGCTCTTCAGTTTTCACAGAGACTTCCTCACCGTCCTTCCACTTCTGCTCACTTCAGGTTCCAAAGCCACAGGGAGGCTCTCCCCTCGGGTCCCCAAACTGTTCTGTCTGGAAACTTCCCTACAAAACGCCCTCCCATTCTCACCCTGCAAAAGTCTCATTCCCTGGAAACGCTCTTCTTTTCCCTCTTTTCACGGAGGGAGGGGTGCACATGATTAGTTTGTTGGGTGTACTTTCGTCTTCTTGTTTTACACACATGTCACAACTCTAAACTCTTGGCCAAGAATTGAAGCGCCGGAGGTCCATGTCTAATGTGGATGTGGTGGTGGCGGCGGGGGTGGGGTTCCTGCCCAGGGGGAGTGTGGGAGCATTCCCATTGCTGAACACATCATACCACCTGTCATTCTAGGTGCTATGCCATTTCATTCCATCAGAGCCTCATGCAGAAGATATACTGAAGAGGACACAGAAAAGGTATGTAATTTTCTCAAGGTCACACATCTTGTGGCAGAGCCAAGGTTTAAAAACAAGTCTTTCTTGGAAGCCCGTAACATTTCTACCACATCAACAGCAGGTTGTCTGAAGGAGACCCCTCAGTGTTTGATGAGTGAATGAATGGATTCCTCGAAGTCGGCTCTGCCACCAGGTTTTAGGGCAGAAACAGCAGGGGATTTTGGTAGGGGAGTATAAACATACATTGCTGTTCTCTTGTGATGGAGGTCAGCTCAACACCAGTGACTGATGAGACCCACTGCATTGAGCAGACGTACCCTGGGGGAGGTGCACAGGGATCAACTCAGGCATGCCATCCCCATTCCGAGGGGAACACGAGTCTGGGCATTTACAAGGAGCTGTGACACCCCAGACACGGTGGCTGCCATCCCTCCACTCTGTCTCCGGGTCCCTTGGAGTCTCACAGACTGAGCCACCTTTGAGTATGGCCGTCAGAGGGGGCTGTTGCTGCCCCACCGTGGCCCCTCCTGTGTGCAGCAGGGAATCGCTTGCTCCGGCCGGTCTCTGAGGGCAGCCTTGCCAGAGAAAGCCAGTGAGTTGAGTGTATGTATCGGCTCCATGTGTTCCTGCGGTTGTGGAAGGAGACGAGACCGCCTGCTCATTGCGGCAAATGAATCTAAGTTTTACGGATACCGAAAGGGGCACACGTCTGCTTTGGAGTTGACTAGATCATGGCTAGATCATGGCTAGACCATGGCTGGCTGTGAGACTTTCAGCAGGTGATTTAGCCTCCGTATCCTCACCCACAAAATGGGATGCCAGCCCCGCAGGAGTGTTGTGAGGGTTACATAGAAAGCATTTGGTGACTGGAGGCGTTAAAACAAGTAAGTGGACTTATTTTGGAATAAGAGAGAAGGTTTTTATTTGGGAAAAGGGGGAGTTTTTCATGAGTGGGAAAAAAATTAGATGGCTTGTTTCTATCAGCAGATGTAAAAAAAGATATCACGGGACCCCCAAACTTCTCTGACTCCCCGCAAAAAACAATAGCCTCTCCTCTCTTCATCAGCTGATCCTTAGGCCATGCTGCTTATTTGGTTCATGATTTGGATTGAATGTTTTTGTCCCCCTAAAATTCACATGTTGACATCCTGATCCCCAGTGTGATGATGTTTGGGAGTGAGGCCTTTGGGAGGTGAATAGGTCATGAGGGTGGAGACCTCATGAATAGGATTAGTGCTCTTATTAAAGAGGCTCCAGAGAGCCCCCTCCCCGTGGCTACCCTGTGAGGACCAGCAAAGGTGTCCATCTGCAAACAGGAAGTCGGCCCTCAGCAGACAGGGAACCTGCTGGCCTCCACAACAGTGAGAAACGAATGCTGTTTAAGCCACCCAGCCTATGGTATTTTTGTTATAGCAGCCTGATTGGTCTAAGAAAGTTCACATGGCTCATTTGAACCCAGACATAGTAGTTCTGTGGTTTAGAAGCAGTCACAGGCTTCATTCTTATTTTTGGAAAGGCTACATTGGATTTATTGTCTCTGTGCATCCGTTTCCTCACCCAGAAGGTGAAGGATTAGGCCTGTCCTCAAATGCACCCCTCTGAGGATGCCAGTCCATCATCCCAAGGGCACAACTGCCTTCCAACGCCTCCTGTCTTTTTTCCCTCTGCCCCAGAATTGCTATGTCTCCATCACCCAGCGTGGCACCGGCACATAAAAAGTGCTCAGGGGACCAAGAGCGACTGTCTAATAGGTTCATTTCTCATGCTGCCTTATTCCCACTTGCCACACTCTGCCTCCTTCCAGGGGCTTAATGGAGTCTCTGCCTAGCCTCTTCCAAGTCCTGGCTTATGTGCATTTTTCAGCCCTGATATGTATGTTTGGACACTTGATTGGAAAGGTGTGCTTGCAGGTGAGAAGAAGACGAGGAAAAGAAAGACACCCCACCCCCCACTCCCAGGAAAACACCCTCAACTCTAATTCCACTACAAATTAGCCCCGAAGCTGGACGGAGCTCACAGCCTTGGCATGCGGTCCAGGGGAAGGGGCAGCATGGATGCCGCCTGGGTGTTGAGTGCCCCAGCGAAAACCAGCAGAGGGAGCGAGTCAGATGAATTCTGTCTGATCCAAGGGCCTCGTTGTCATTCTTCCTGGTCACCGCTCAGAGGGCTGCAGGGGAAAGACTGTTTTTAAATCGAGGATGAAACCTGGTGCGAGCAGGCTGCAGGGTCTTCGTAGCGGCTCTCAGAGGAGAAACCAGCATTTAATGTCCGCCTTTCCATGTGGAAAGCCTTCCCACGTACACCACCGAATGCAGGGCCTGACACGCGGGTCTCTCTGCCCCGAAGCGCTTGGTTGGGAGGCTGAATGTGAACTTGAACCTGGTAATTCAGGGTGATGTGTGTCTGCCTCCTTAGGCACAGATGGCTGTTCTCTCCCTCCCCAGAGCAGAGTGTCTGCAAGCCTACGAGTCACTCAATGAGGTCTCGCCACCAAAAGTTGGCATCGATTTTGTATCGCAACGCGTCCTCCCTGTTCAGCTGGCTCAGGGCTTGGGGGGACCCAGTGCCTGGAGGGCAGCTCCCCGGCTCATGTGAAATGCTGTCAGGCGGAGCGGCCTGTGTTTCTTTCCTCTAAGAGTCTGTTGATCCGTGTGCTTCCGGACGCAGCGATGTCTCAGCAGCAGCTTTGGGTTTTTATTTATTCATGTGTGCGTTCTCAGAGCCTGTGCCATTGCCAAAAGGTTTATGGCCTCTTAAAGTTTTGGAGCCTCTGCTTTTATGGCCGCTGTTTGTTGGAGAGAAGTGCCGTTTGGGGAAAAGATCGGTTTGCCTTCTGCCTGGATGATGGATGGAGGCATAGCGGTTCCTCTTTTGTTCAGAGCTCTAGCAGCCTGGGCCCACGCCGGGCAGCACCCCCGCTCCCCGAATGCTCGTTCTTTCCCCGTCCATGCTTGCGCTCCACAGGACCTCCTCTGTGCAAGCCCAGGGCCGGGCGCGTGCTAATATCATGCTGCATCCTGTGTCCCAGAAGTTCTGATGCAACTGCAATGCAAACGCACGCGTCCTCCAAGCACAGGGCGCGCGCTCTGGAGCCCGGCCTCTCCAAGGTTAGACTGGAACCGGGTCTGTGGACAGCAGCTGCGTAAGCATCAGGGCGGCCATTGTCGGGTGAAGGGAGCTCAGGGATGCTCGGTCCTGGCCGCCGAGCTTCACGCGAGCTGTGGTGACACGGAGCGGGAGCGAGGGGGAAGCAGGCACCACTGGGACAGAGCTGGGCTGGGTTCTGCAGGAGACGTTCCCCTGGAGCCACAAACTGAAAACATAGGCCTTATCCCCTCCCACCCGGTGCCTCGTGCAGGAGACCAACGCAGAGCTCACCCAGGAGGCTTGATAGAGGAGAGCAGAGCACGGTCCTGGGCTTGGCCGCAACCCTGACCCACAGGAGGCCGAACAGTGCGCCGTGGGCCACACAAACAGGGAGCCCACCCGCAGCAGACGCCTCTCAGACTCCCAGCCTCCAGAGCACTGGGAAATGAATGTCTGTGCTTTAAACCACCCCGTGTCCATTTGGTATGACAGCGGTAGAGACTAATTCACCCTTAGTTCTCTTCTCCATTGTGGTTTCATTTTGAAAAACAAAAAAGAAACAAAAGACTAGAATCAATATTGCCCTTGAACCTACCTGAGCTGGCAGCCCTTGCTTTTGTTATCTCAGCGGCTGTGTGAAGGGGAAAGTAGGCCATGGCCCCGACGTGTGGAAGCCCACAGAGCTCTGCCCTTCAAACAGGGCCTCCTGCAGCCCCTGTGGGGCATGCTTTCTTCTCACGCACATCACGCACCACAATCAGATAAAAAAGCCTTTGTGAGGGGCCTCTGCAGACCCCAGAAAGGATCGCTCTTCCACCCAGGACAGCTCCCGCCAGCTCAGTTTGACCTCACTAAGCAGGCCCCCTTTTCTGCATCACCCTGACAAGTAGAGGTCTGATCTCAGGACCCTGGCCAGCGCCGTGGCCTGCCCTGTCCGTATGGTGCTGATCCCACAGGCTGGTGCCTGTGCCAACACTCCCCTGCCTGCAAAAGCATCTTAGACAGAGACAGCACACATCAGATCTTGTCACGTCACTCAGAGGAAGTGGTGGTGTTTGGGGTGCCCACGGCAGCGTGTGGGAGAAGGATCAGGGAACAGGCTGGCTGGAGAGGAAGAGGAAAGGACGCCACACACCCTAAACCAGCCATCCTGCCCCTGGTCAGCCTGGCCTGGTCTGGGTCCTGGAATCCGGCCGCTCCAGTGGTGGAGAGAGCCCGGTGAGTGCAGTGGGATGCCAGTGGACAGACGGACAAGGATGCCTTCCTGGTCAAGAGATACCGATGAACCTCAGTGTAAGAAGTCAGTAAGTGGGATTAATAATAACCCAGGCTGCCCCTACGGGAGGTTATATTATCAGAAACCATAATAGATGGGTACGATTTGCTACATAAATTCCAGGACTTTTTTTTTTTTTACCCCCTTTTCCTTAAAGCTCTGAAATTGGGGCTGAATAAGCTGCTGGGAACAGGTGATGTTGAGGATTTCTTCAAAATAATGCACTCAGGCCCATTCAAACGTATTCTCCTCCCAGAGAGCACCTGCTGGCCTGTGGTGCTGCCGCAGGGGCCGCTGGGCGGGCGCTGCCACCTGGTCAGAAGGGTAGCTGGTCAGGGCGCTGTGTTCCTGGCTCCCGGGGGTCGCTCCCACCCAGGATGTAGATGTCTCAGCCTTGGAACAGACTGGCCCTTTAATTAACATCATCTTTGATATAAGTTCAAGGACCTTCTTTGGATAGCAACTGTCACCCATGTAACCTGTCAGTGACGAAAACCCCTGGGCCGGCTTGGGAAAATCTCACAATCTCATCGACCCAGCTTGAGTATTTGTGGGTTTGCCCTGCAAAGGGGAGGTGATGGAGAGCGGAGGTGGGTGAGAATCCGCCCCTATGCCTCAGAGTCCTTCAGGGCCAGCAGAATCGACGGCAAGGGTGTCAAGCATGGTGCGTCGTGCTTAGAATCATGTTAAGCTGCAAGTAGCAGAAAGCCAGCTTCAATGGCTGGGCATAAAGGCTCTTGTCAGTGTTCGGAGGTAGGCATTTTCCACAGCTGGTGCTGCTTATCCCTGATGCTTACCCAGCTCTTTCTTTGCCTCATGGTTGCAAGAGAAATGCTGGAGCTCTAGACACCTGTCTGTGTTCAAGGCAGAAGGAAGGGAGGTGAGGAGTAGAACCAGCCATGCCTATCCCTTTAATAGGAAAAGTAAACGTTTGGGTGTTCTGAACCTACTTTCGTTCAGATCTCATTGGCCAGAAGTGGGTCATAGGCCACCTTTAGTTGCAAGAGAAGTTGGGAAATCAAAAAACGGGACTGTTATGGTTCATTATGTGGTGCTGGGCATGCAGCCACCATGGTTAGGGGAAGGGGATGGAGAATGGATGCTGTAGCTTTGTCGGAATTTATTTTTGAGAGTCCCATCTCCATGAAGAGTATTTTGGATTAAGATTAGCTTGTGATATCATCTTTAGAGCAAACAGGTTCTTTTCACCACCTGTCTGATGTAGACAAAGTTGTTTCTACAAGTGATAACACTAACATCCCAGCCCAGCAGCCCTGCGGTTTGACCTCGCTGTGGAATCATTTATATTCCACAGCCGGTCTGTATAAAACGTTGGCGTATTTGAAAAGGAAAGAAAGCAGATTGGTCTGAGGTGTCAGGATGGAGTTGAAGGTATGAAGGAGGGAGGTCCTTCTTTGACAAAGAAAATGTTCTCAATCTCAGTGTGGTGTTTGTGACAAGGCCTGAGAGAGGGAGGGACAAGTGGTGGTTGCCCGTGGTAACCAAGGTGAACCTTATTCCTGATTGGGTAGCTGGCCATGAGGGGGGCATGGCACCTGGCTGCTTCCATGTAGGTTTTATTTTTAATTGCACAAATGGAGAGACAAGGGCTGGGGGACAAGAGCCCACCGCAGAGGGGCTGTTGGTTTTCTTTCAGGAAAGGGACTTTGAGAGCCTCCAGCAAAGGTCTGCTAATTATTATTTAAGGAGACCTCTTTCCTGTAAGGCTAGTATGGAGTGAACATTGCTTCTCATATTTTTAACTCTAAAATAATTTGGAAAGATTTCAACCCCAAATAAAGTTAGGTGGTGGTTTATAGGTAGAGTTTTAAGTGAGTGGGCACTACATTGTTCTTATCAATATAACCTATGGTAAGTTTAAAATTATATATATGTTTGTTTAGAGCAGTGGTTCTCAACCTTCCTAATGCTGCGACCCTTTAATACAGTTCCTCATGTTGTGGTGACCCCCAATTTCATTGTTACAAATTGAACATAATTAAAGCATAGTGATTAATCACAAAAACAATATGTAATTATATATGTGTTTTCCGATGGTCTTAGGCGATCCCTGTGAAAGGATCGTTGGACCCCCAAAGGGGTCACGACCTACAGGTTGAGAACCGCTGATTTAGAGTTGGGGAAAAAAAGAACCCATTGGCTCGTGGATTTACTGGTTCCGCTTTTCTGGGGGAGACCCACAGGCCCCCTAGTGGCCGCCGCATGAGTCACGGTGTCCCGGGGAAGTAGTGCCCCCTCCCCCCAGGCTGTCCCGGACCGGTCCCGCTCCCTTTTGGTTCTAGAAAGACTCTTGGCTGATTCACGCCTGGGGCTCTGAGTTTTGTTTTCCTGGTTCCATCCTCCTAACTCGAGCAGACGTTGATCTGCGCGCTCCTTCGCAGCGGAGGGAAGGGCAGCTGCAGCGCGCGAAGCTCCGCTCGGAACCCAGGGGGCGCGATGGGACTGCATCGGCGAGAAAAACCCAGGAGCTGTGGAGGGCGGATTGCGGGGTGAACGAGTCAGCCCCCCCCCCACCCCCCCTCACTCCAACCCCCAGCGCAGAGGGCGGTGGGAGAAGCTTCCTTCCCCTCCCGAAAGGGCAGGGGCGTGATCACACGTAGGTATTTGGAACAAGAGGAGATGGTCCCACCAGCGGTTCAGTTCAAGGTGGGGCGCTGTGTTTCGCGAGCCTGAACGGGTCTTGTTTTTTGGAGGCGGTGCTTTCCTACGGTTAGAGGGAGTTGGGCTGTGTCTGAGGACGGCCTCTAAGCGACAGGACGCAGTCCCCGTGCCCACTGGCCGCTGGCCGGCCCATGGCTGCTGCCGGCTCCGCAGGGCACTTCCCGGGCTGCTCGGACAGGACGCTGGTGGTGTGCTCCTGTGTTTGCCGACCCCTCCCGACAGGGTCTGTGCGTAAAGGTGTGTGCACATCAGTATGCTTACATCTACAGTTTACTCGTATGTACAGGAAGGAATGAGAAGCCGAACCTGGCAGATGCCGAGGACAAAGGAGAAGCGGGTTTCTCCGCCGGGGCTGCCTGGCCGCCTCCGCCCGCCTTCCCGCTGGGCGAGGAGTCCCAGGGGCCGCGCCACCTGGAGCGGACGGCGCCCTCCTTTCCGGATCACGGGACTCTGGGATTTCCTGCCGCCCGGCCCCAAGCCCACGTGGGGGGCCCCATGGCTCGGCCCCTCGTGGGGGTGGGGGTGGGGGGTGTGAGGAAGGGGGAGAAAAGGGGGAGGAGGGCAGGCTCTCTCACGCCCTTATGTGCCAGGGAGAGTTCTCCGGAGGCCAGGATTCTAAACTGGAATCTCACGTCCAGGTCCATGTGAAGAAGGACTTGTCCAAGAGCAGGATAGGACCTATTCTATTTAAGAGTTTGTTGGCTTTTGGAACTTTAAAATACAAGTCTATGTGGGACATGGGCCCCTGTCTGTAACCTTGTCCCAGGGCCCACAACTGCTAAGGGCAGTCCACTAAATTCACCTTGTTTTGTATTATTTGACTTTGGAACCGTATAGTTTATGTATCTATGAAATAAAATAAAATTTTAAGAAGTAGCTCCTTACTGTTGAAAGCAAAATGAAACAAGTGAACTGAACTGGGTATTGAGCCAGTAGCATAACTTACCCAGAGAGATACTGTGTCAAGTGACTATAAAATGCAATAATTTAACTCGACATCTTGAGTTAGGCTGCATTCTGAGGTCAAAAAGAACTGTAAAACATTTTCCAAAACTGCATTCACGAATTCTATTGTTTGTGGTGGTATCAGGCATTTGTGTGTGTGTGTGTGTGTGTGTGTGTGTGTGTGTTAATCCTCACCTGAGGATTTTTTTTTCCATTGCTATTGCTTTTTTAAAGAGAGAATGGAAGGGAGGAAGGGAGGGAGGAAGGGGGAGAGACAGGATGAGAGAGAGAGAGAGAGGTTTTAGTAGGAACTCTTGTATTTTATCTTTAAAAAGAAAAGTATTTTATGGTTTTGTCCAATTAAGAGGCTTGGAGACAGTGACCCATCAGCGTGTCTAAATATCTGAAACCATTTCCTGCTGGAGAAGCAGGGCTCTTCCCAGTTTGGGATGGGATATGTTCACGCTGAGCTCAGGCTGTGGGTACCGCTGAGCAGGGGGTTCCTAAGATGCTGACGTCATGCCAAAGGGCTGCAATGAAGAGCTCCCCCTGCTGCCGGCTGGGCATCTGAGGGCTACTTCAGGGAATGAATGATCGAAAATTGACCTCACCTCTCTGAACCCCAGTTTCCTTACCTATAAAAGGTGTTGCGGATAGTGGCCCCTCGCAGGCTGCTGTGAGAACTAAAGGAATTACACCTGCCGTGTGCCATCAGCCCTCGATGGCTGTGGACGTGTTTGCCTTTAAGACCAGAAACGCCTCCTCGAGGACATGTGGGTAAACATTCCTTCATTAGACATTTGATTTGAAGAGCTTGACTTGGAGGACAGAGTAAAACAAAGCTGCGGCTCTTTGCCATGTATTAGTAACATCCATAGATGGGAGAAGGTGTGGGCTCTCTGTCAGAGTGAGTTTGTCCACCTCCCACCCCAAACTTTCAGTCTCTTTCTGGTTCATTCCATGGTGGAATGTCTACTCAAAAATCTCTCCTGGGCGCAGTCCTTCAGCCTGCCCTAGGTCTTCTTCTTTTTTTAAAAAAAAAAAAATGTATTTTTTTTGTTGATTTCAGAAAGGAAGGGAAAGGGAGAGAGAGAAACATCAATGATGAGAGAGAATCATTGATTGGCTGCCTCTTGCACGTCCCTACACTGCAGGCATGTGCCCTTGACCAGAACCGAACCCAGGACCCTACAGACTGTGGACCGACGCTCTACCCACTGAGCGAAACCGGCTAGGGCTAGGTCTTCTCTTATGTAACAGTTTCCATTGCCAAAGCCTCTTCTCATTTTCACAGTGGCGTTCCTGAAGTATCTGAAATGTTAAATCTGAGTGGAAAGCAATGCCTTTCATCTGACTGCTGCGCAGTCTCTGTAGGCAGCCTTTGAGAAGGGCCCTGAGCTTTCAGGGCACACTGCTGCTGCGGCCCAAGGCAGCTGGCTTTTCCACCTGCTTGGTCCATTTCAATTGCAGGCCACAGGCAGAGTGGCCTTGCCTTACCAGAGCGTGGCCTCCCATCTCTGCTTGCAAACTTTCTTTGCTAAATGCATCGAGGAACAGCCAAACACAACAATGTTGTTAATGTTTTGGAATTATTTTTGCTAGAACACCGTGTTGTGCCAGAAAGCATTGAGCTTATATGAAGATTTCAGCCAAGGACCCCCTGAAATGAGTGACAGCAAGCCATTCTCTGCAAGTAAGGGAAGGCTACACAGATTCAGGAGTAGGTTTGGACTGAAAAATATAAAAATTATTGGAGGAAAAAAATCACCTTCGCGTAACTTTTATTGCAGTGTATTGCCATAATTGTTCTATTTTATTATGAGTGATTGTTAATCTCTTCTGTGCTTAATTTACAAATTAAACCTTCCCAAAGGTATGTATCCAGAGGAAGCATCATAGTATAGGGTTTGGTGCTATCCTGGATTTTAGGCATCCCCCGGGGGGTCTTGGAATATGTGCCCTGCAGATAAAGGGGGATGGCTGTATATTCATACACATACATACACACATATACTGTACACACATGCACACACATATACATATATACATGCACACGCATACATATACATACATGTGCATACATATATACCTCACACACACATAGGCATTAACAAAGACTGGAGGATTCTACACCACAGCGGCAACAGATCTCATTTAATCTTTTAGGGGGTGACATTATAGACAATTTACTCCATCTGTCTACTCTTCTGTAATCTCCAAAATTTCTATGATTATTTATTCCTTTTGTATTATGGTAACAATAACCATGAAATGCCTTCGATTGTGTTTTTATGATGATGTTTAAAACCATCTGCTCAGCGCCCTCTGAGGAGGGCTGTGGCGGCGCGGAGGTCAGGTTTCCTGAGGCGGCAGCGCAGCCGTGTCAGCGGGGACGGTCCTCTGACCCGCTAATGGGCTGCATCCCGACTTGGCAGGGCCCGCTCTCCTTTCAAGGGTCACGCTGGTGTTCTCTCCGCCGGAGCAGCCCTGACCCTCTCTGACAGTTATTACTTCATGTCAAAAGGCCGCCACGCTGAACTGTCCAAGTCTGACAGGAGAAGGTGGAGGGGCCCCCATCAAACTCCGGGCCATGAGGCTCCAGTGGAGGGTTGACGGTTCTGGAGTTTTCTGTGTAAAGACATAGCAGCCTCTTTCCTGTGCTCCCTCCTGGCTCTCACCTGCCCACAGTGTTGGAACAGGGGCCTCAGACAATGGCATCATCTTGGGGCCTAAATGGTGACAAGAAAGATGGCCTGGGCTGCTGGCTCGCCCTCTTCAGGACAAGTAATCTGAATCTCCAAGGACCGTGGTCGGCAAACTGCGGCTCGCGAGCCACATGTGGCTCTTTGGCCCTTTGAGTCTGGCTCTTCCACAAAATACCACATGCAGGCGCGCACGTACAGTGCGATTGAAACTTCGTGGCCCATGCGCAGAAGTCGGTATCAGATATGTTCAAGGAGGAAGTGCAGAGGGCTCCTCTCTCCCTGTAAGGGAAAGTGACCAACCCAAACCCCCAGCTTTTCTTCAGGCCTAGCACCTGGGGAACAAGGAGGGCCGTGGTTTCATGCCTCAGCCGCTTCATTCGCTGTTGTTCAAGAGTATTGACAGCCCTGACCGGTGGCTTAGTTGGTTGGAGCATCGTCCCTGCAACAAAAGGTTGTGGATTTGATTCCTGTCAGGGCACGTACCTAGGTTGCAGGTTCATCCCCTGTTGGGGCTCATACAGGAGGCAACTGATCAATGTTTCTCCCTTACATCGATGTTTCTGCTTCTCTCTCCCTCTCCCTCCCACCCCTTCCTCTCTCTAAAAAATCAAAACCATTTCCTTGGGTGAATTTTGAAACAAAACGAGTGCTGAGAGCATGCTCTGTGCTGCACTGGGCCTTTGGGAAAGGGTAGTTCATCTATGAGGGGAGCAGGGGCCCCTGAGAAAGACGGGAGGTGATAGCAGGCAGCGACCAGGGGCTCCCACCAGAGTGTGTACCTAGAAAAATGTTGCTGAGGCGGCCGGGACCAGGAAGCGCCTCCCCAGGCAGAAGCTGGTAGAACTTCCGGTTAACTTGCAAGCTTGAAAGCATTGGCGACGTTTCACTCCAACTCGTAGCTTCTGCTGCCTCGCTCAGTGTGTGCACGTGGTGGCAGTGAGGAGATGGAGCCACCTCGTGGCAGTGCTAAGGCCTGCTCTCTTTCGTGTTATATTCATACAGATGAGTTTAGGATAAAGGTGCTAAATCACAACAATGGCTATTACTTCCAGAAAGCTTACGATGTGCTCAAAAGAAGTATTTTAATGAGTTATTTAGTCATTCTTTCAATGCACATTTAAACAGCTGTTATATGCCAGTAAGGTTCTATATGCTGCAGCACAGCAGTGGACAGAAAAGACAAAGTCCCATAAAGAAAAAAAATGTGGCCTATACAAAAATGGAATAGTATACAGCCATGAAAAAGAATGAAATTATGACTCATATCATAACATGGATAAACCTTGAGGACATTATGTTAAGTGAAATAAACCATCGCAAAAAGACAAATATTGTGTGAGTCCACCTATATTAGGACCCTACAATACTCAAATCCACAGAGATGGAAAGCAAAATGGGGGTGTCAGGGGCTGGGGGGAGGGGAATGGGGAGTGATTGTTTAATGGGTGCAGAGTTTCAGTTTACGAAGATGAGAGAGTTCTAAGCTGGGTGGTGTTGATGGTTGCACAACAATGTGAATGTGCTGAATGCCACTGCACTGTACTCTTAAAAATCGTTAGGATGGTAAATTTTATCTTCTGTCTATTTTACCACACTTTGCAAAAAAGAAAAAGACAAAGTCTCTCTCCAGGACCTTTCTATCTAGCAGAGGACATTTCCTTTAGAACCCAGAGATGCGATCTAATGCTGACAGCGGCCCCAGTCATGGCTGAGGCCCCGCACAGACTGGTGGTATATGCGCCCAAGTTCACACTGGGCCTGACTTCCACTTTGGGTTTCTCATGGCCAGAGTCCCTTATCTCCTCGAGGGTGGTGTGAACTGAGTCTCTTCTGCAGAACTTCCCAAGGGCTTTCTTTTCATATATAGTGCATGAATTTGTGCAGGGGGGGAGGCATCCGGCCAGCCTGGCCCCAATGGGGGCAGATCAGGGCTGGGCCTGTCGGGAGGAGGAGACAGCCGGAGGTTGGCCAGTGGGCCCTGCCCCCAATTGGGGGGGGCTGACTGGGGGCCAGTGGCTGGGGGAAGGGGCCATGGGTGGTTGGCTGGCCAGCCCTGCCCAATTGAGGTGGGGGGCCAATCTGGGGTGTGGTGGCTAGGGAGAGGGGCTGCAGAATGTTGGCCAGCTGGCACCGCCCCCTATTGGGGTAAGGGGGTGATCAGGAGCGGGGCTGGTCAGGGGGAGGGGCCACCGCAGGGTTGGCCAGCTGTCCCGCCCTCAATTGGGGTTGGAGAGGCCGATCAGGGGTGGGGCCAGTGGGGGGAGGGGCCACGGGAATTTGGCCACTGGCCCCACCCTACGATAGGGCTGGGTTCGCTGCCCACAGTGGGCGTCATTGCAACCAGTGGTTCCAGTGTTACAGTCACTGGCTTTTTATATATATATAGATAAATATATTTTTATTGATTTCAGAGCGTAAGAGAGAGGGAGAGATGGAAACATCTATGATGAGAGAGAATCATTGATCAGCTGTCTCCTACACACCCTACGCTGGGATCAAGCCTGCAACCCGGCATGTGCCCTGACCTGAATCGAACCATGACCTCCTGGTTCATAGGTTGACGCTCAGCTATTGAGACATTCTGGCCGGGTCGCCCAAGGGCTTTCTTAACTAAAGAGATGCGTTTGCCTTCACCAGTCTCTTCTGGCCCTGAGTCCCCATCCTGCCTTGTTCCCAGAGTTTTGGTTTCAGAGTCAGAACCCCCAACCTCTCCTTCATGGCCCCTCCTCAGACAGCCAGAGCTGGAGCGTCAGAGGTGCCCCCTGGGAGAAGGGGGTCAGTCAGCTTGGCCTGTAGAATTCGAGGGTCCTTGTGCACAAAAGGCCCAACCCACTGGACACAGAGCAGTGCAGGCAGGACTCCAGGGCCCCTCCCAGCCACTCACTATTTCCTGAGACTTTTCTCTCTCTCCGATGCACCTTGTATATTCTCTCCACCTCCTGTGTGTGTACACCTTCCCACAGGGCACTGTTTCCTCCACTCCTTATGGTCTGAAAGGCAGGTCCTGGTGACAGATAGATCCAGCAAACTGTGGCCTTCTGAGCTGCTGACTTTTAGAACCCCCAGGATCATGCGGACGTCATGATGCCCAGCTCTCTGACACTGCCCGTTCCAACCTTCTGTGCCTGGTGCCAAATGAATGAGGGAAGGGACTCAAGGATTAAACAGCGTAAGGAGAATAAAACGCATGCTGATGGGGACGCTCGTGGGCAGGTTCACGGAGCTCATCCCGCCAGCAGAGCTTGACGGATGTGCAGAGATCCAGCCGAAAGGTCAGGACTGAAAGTTGGGTTGAGGAGAAAGCGGCCACATGCCACGTGTGAGGCATGAAGGGCATCGGGCAGAGTGGGGCAGCCTCTTGGTCTCCCTGTCCGCAAGTCTCTGTGATCTCCGTGTCCGTCTTGCTCTCAACAAGAGCTACAAACCTATTCAGTTAGAAGCAGGTGAGTTTACAGTGGGTGTTTGGGGGACCTTCCAGAACCTATGGGTGATGCAGCACAAGACGGGCTCATTTCCCAGCAGGCTGTGCGGTGAGGCGGGTGAGGTGCTGGCCCAGGCAGCACTGAGGGTTGTGCCCAGTGAGTGTGCGGTGACTGTCTCACCCTGGTCCAGTGATGGCGAATCTATGACACGTGTGTCAGAGGTGACACGCGAACTCATTTTTTGGTTGATTTTTCTTTGTTAAATAGCATTTGAATATATAAAATAAATATCAAAAATATAAGTCTTTGTTTTACTATGGTTGCAAATATCAAAAAATTTCTATATGTGACACAGCACCAGAGTTAAGTTAGGGTTTTTCAAAATGCTGACACGCCGAGCTCAAAAGGTTCGCCATTGCTGCGCTAGTCACTACCCTGCTTCTGGGCTCAGTGTGGCCATCCTGGTCAGGTGATGTTGGAGATGGCAGGTGGCCCTTTCTGGGATTCTGTGAGCCCTCCCCGGAGTGGAAGATGGCCTGGTAACCAGGAGTGGGAGATGCCGTGGGGAGAGGAGCTCTAAGGACCCCCAGGTCAGAGCCTCCGGGGGCCTGGCCCTGAGGCTTCCTCTTTTAAGTGGCTCCGGTGCCCTGGAGAGAGGCCGGTGCAGGGCTGGCCGAGGGAGGAGCACCTGCACACGTGACCTGCTCCGGAAAGACACATGGAGCACATCCTATTTATACCGTCGGCAGTAGAGAGCGGTCCCGGGTTTCTTTAAAGGCACGTGCACCAGCGTCTGTCTCAGACCTCTTGGTACAGCGCCGCAGGGCTGGGTGTGGGGCCTCCGGGAGGGGCTCTGGAGCCGGGGCAGGGGTGTTTGCACACTCCCAGGTGCTGTTCCTGCCACAAGCCTGTGAGGGAAGGGGGCTGGCATGTTCAAGCCGCTGTTGAAATGTAGCCTGGGGTGTCTGTGCTGCTGTTAAGTGTTATTTATTAGGCGATGGCAAAAGGTAATTAGCCGCGTCCCCCTCTGGGAACCTCCTCCTGCTCTCAGCCGGCAGAGCCCTAAGGTGGGTTCAGACTAGAGCAGGGCCACACACGTCCCCACGCACCCCTCCCCTGTGAGGGGAAGTTGACACCATTCCCTTAACACCCCCTAAAACAACCCGAGATCCCATTTACCCCACTGTCGAAAGAGCAGAGCGCACCCCACTCGGCCGCAGGCCACTTTTGCTCCAGAATAATTGGGGTTGTCTCACTTCTGCTCCAGCGATGGCCACCCCGACTCACCGCCTGCTTCTCTGATGCCTTGGGCGCAGAGCCACCAGCCGGGACTCTGCCCACCTCCCGCGTGCCTAGAGCACATCAGCCCAGGTGTGCGCCCTGATGGTGGGGCAGCGGCGGTGACAGTGCAGAGCTGACAGGCGGCCACTTCAAAGGTCCATCCCTGTCCAGAGGGGCCCGCCAGTGCTTCCAGAATGTCCTCACTGGCCAGCTCCTCTTGGGTTGCTGTCCAGCCCGTCTTTGTCCCAGGCTCCCCTTCCCTCCAGTCCTCGGGGGCATTCCGGTTGTATTGCTTGGATCATTGTTGTTATTTTATGCTGAGCTTTGAGCCTGGCTTGGCCAAACGCTTTTACCTGGGTGATGCCTTTTGAGAGAAGGAGCAGGGGTTTCATTTAAACCCAAAGAGCCAAGAAAGCCCAGGGAGGGCTGTTTTCGGAAACCCAGGGCCACCAGCCCTGATCTGCATTTGCGTCTCACTGGAGCAGCATTTCTTCCTTCTGCGCAGCAGTGACTGGGCTCTGCCCGTGGGCTCCATCCTCAGCCCGGCCCTGGGGGTCAGGAAGGGCCATGGGTGGACATCACGTGGCAAGGTTGCCTCCCTGGACTTTGTGGTGCTTGGGGGCAGTTTGTCAAGTCGGGGCCCAGTGTCGTCACTCATCGCCACTCTGTGGACGGCTCTTCCATGGAAAGTTCGGTGCTTTAGCTTCAGACCCGGCTGCCAGACTGCCAGGGAAGCTTTCCCTAGGGGACGCCATTTAGGGCTCTTCTGGTTCCGATGGGGCCACATCTGGTCAAGAAAACTGAGCCCCCCCCCCCCCCCCCCCCGGTCTCTGTAAAGATCAGGTTCCAGGGTCCTCCCATGTCCTGCCTGAAGTCCGTTGTGGGGAGCGGGTGGGTCAGGGCCACCAGGAATCTATGATTCAGAGCCCCAGGGGCAGGAAGCTTTATGGGATGGGATGAAACTGAGGGCTGAAGGGGTGGGGGAAACAGAGGCATGAGCTGGGTCTTCATACAGAGGTAGGATTTGAATAAATAGAAGGACATGGGCGTGTAAGAAGTGGGGGCAGGGTACATAGAGGATGGTGAGGGAGCTAGTAGATGGGGTGAGAGCAGGCTGGCGGGACCAGAGTGGCAGGTGGCTGGGGAGAACAGGCACAGAAATAGGATATGTGGATAAAGTGGTCAGACTAGAGGGGCTAGAAAGTTTGGACAACAGGGAGGGCACTAGGATGTTTCTAGAAAAGAACAAGAAGAAAAGGAATGGGTATTGACATGCACTCACTTTTGCCAGATTCTAAGCGAGGTGCTTTACGTATCATCTTTACCATGATCTCTAAAGTAAGATATTACTGTTTTGGCAGCGGTGGCCCAGAGAGATGATGTAACCAGCCCAGGGGTGCCCAGCTTGTCACCGGCATGGGCAGTTTTCAAATTCAGCTCTCCCAACTTCCGAAGCTCGTGTTTGCTCCCTGTCTCACCCTGCTCCCAAGAAGAGAAAAAGAGCCAACATTAATTGAAGGAAAGATCAATCTGGCTGCCTTTAAGACAGACAGATGGGAGGCGGGGTCAGGGGACCTGCTATTGAAATAAACAAGAGTGAGATGAATGTGCAAGATGAGCTGGAACATGTTGTCACACCAGAAAGCAAGGGAGCTGTCAGAGTGGACACGGGCAAAGTGGCTCCTGTGAGCCAAAGGCAAGGGGATTCAAACATCAATTAGGACAATAGCTGCAAGAGATTGACTGCAATGGATGAAAGCACGTCAAATATGTTGACACCCAAGCCTTTATAATGATGCAAAAATACAGCTCTCATTGGTCACTTGTGGAGAATGGAAGGGAAGCAATTCATTCTTTGGGAAACTGGTAGAAGAAGGGAAAGAATCAAGTTTCCTTTTTCTATGAAGTTTCTCTTTCCTGGGAGCATTCTAGCTAATGAACGAAAGAGTTCCAGAAGGAGGACACCACCAAGTGGCCGCTCTGAAGGCTGACTGGGTCTGGCAGTGGTCATCAGGCCTGCAGAAGTCACGGAATGAGCGGCCAGACTCCGCGCCTCCGAGGGAAGGAACTCGGCCACCTTTGATGTTTCTTGCTGGGAATAATCGTACCGACCCGGATTAAGTTTTTAGATCTAAATATCTCTTTACAGGAAATTCAAAGGACAGGGAACATATCCAGTGTTATCTCGGAGATGCATTCAGCAGCATCCAGGCTGCGGGATCACTGGCTGGATATTGGATAATGTTCAGAAATTGATAACACTTTTGAAGGAAGGACAATGATACTGTGGATGTGTGCTAGGAAAGCGCTGATCTGTTTGAGATACCTCCTGAAATGTTTACGCATGAAATATGATGTCTGGGGTGAGGTGGGGGGAAGCAGCAGGGGGTATGGACAAAAGAAGACTGACTTGAAAAATAATTGAACTTGGGTGATAATAGGGGTGCATTACATTCTCTACTTTTGTGCATGTTTTAAAAATGCGCTTCAAGTGGGGCAACATTGCTGCCGGGAGGATGAAGGAGCAGTGCATGGATGAGGCGTCTTAGGAGGGAAAGATGACTGAATCAGAGCTGGATCCCGGCACCAGGGAGAGGGCTGGGCACGGTAGAGGGCAAGCTCCTGAACGCCCGTCAGCATGCTGCCAGGGATGTGGCCTGGCATGACCCCGGCTCCAGGGAGCCAGGCCCAGTCTGTGGACAAGCTCCTCTGCCTTGTGGGGGCTGAAAACTGTTTCTAGCCCACTTGGAGAGCTATCTGCCATCTCCTTTCTTTCTTTCTTTCTTCCTTTTAATATATTTTTATTGATTTCAGAGAGAAAGGGAAAGAGAGAGATAGAAATGTCAATGAGACCGGCTGCCTCCTGCACGCCCCCTACTGGGGATCAAGCCCACAGCCCGGGCATGTGCTCTGACCAAGAATCACACTGTGACCTCCTGGTTCATGGGTCGATGCCCCACCATTGAGCCACACTGGCTGGGCTGCCATTTCTTAATGATCTGCTCCATATTCCCAGCTCCTAGGTCACCTCCTCCGTGAACTCTCCCGGAGCCCCCTGGGCAGACCAATCGTGTCTTCAGGCTCCTCCATCAGAGATGCCTGGATCACAGTCTGACCTGCAGTCAGTGGGTGGTGTTCAGTCCAGTGTCCCCACTGCCAAAGGTCCCCTGGGGCAGGGTCCACACAGGAGCACAGAGCTCTCCACATGGGGGCATTCAAACCTGCCTCCTGGTTATGAACCAGGCTGTCCCACCGAGTTCCCCAGGCAGGCGAGGACAGTCAGGCACTGGCCATAAACGGAAAGCTGAGGGCAGAGAGCTGGACAAGAAGGGACAGCCTTGCCCTTCATGAGGTGTGACGTTGCCTCTTCACCATGGCCAGGAGACTCAGCCGGAATCCAGACCCCCACTCCTTCCATGGCCGTGAGCTGCTTCCTCTGAATCCCTTTTTCAAAGTCAAGTGTATTGAGGACCTAGCACCAAAATGCTCCCAGAGGCCCTAACCACCAGTGAGACTTGGGTCCAGGTACGCCATGTGCCCCAACTCTGCTCTGGGGGTGCAGAGGTGAGTGCCTCCAGGACAGGCAGCTGGTGGGGGTCGTATGCTTCCCCCTCCCTGTTCAGATTCTGGGGAGCTGGGCTGCTGGCGGCGCCACCCTGTGCTGCTTCTGAAGTCCTGTGGCCTCCTGGGAGCTGATGTCTCGGACTCACTCCAAGCTGGTAATTGCATTCCTCCGGTTTAGCTCCCTCTCAGCCTCCACGGGACAATGTTGTCATCAGATCTGCTTTTTCGAATCAGCTTTCCAAGGGACGTCTGCAGACAGCATGGTCCTAGAAGCTGTCTCATAAGGCAGAGACAGAGGAGAGCCCAGCCTTGCTGAGTTGGCTTCAAGAGCCCCTGGCCCTGACCCCACTAGCAGGGCTGGGACTCCTTGGGGACAGCTGTTGGGGGTGGGGTGAGAGGTGATGGGGGCCTCCCTTTCCACTTGTCCCACTCAGCTCAGGGCAGAGTGGCTCAGGAGGGTCAGAGCAAGCAGGACTGTGGTTCTGAGGGACAGACATGGGGTGTGGGGCCACCTGGCAGCAGTCTGCTGGGGGGTCATCCTGGCCATGCGCAGGCCACGTGTGTGACTTTGGGCAGGGAGTCTGGAAAAGGAACAGATAAAAAATGAAAGAATGAAGCAAGTGGTTAGTTGAATCCCCTTTCATCCTTCTGAATTAGCAATGGGGGCAATAGATGATTACCTGGGAGCGATTCCAGAGTGGTTCTCTCTCAAAATATGTCTCCATGTAGGTGCCCTTCACGGTAGTGATTAAGGCTTGGGGTTAAGCATTATCTTTTTTCTAAGTGTCTAAGTTTAGTTCTCAAGAGCTCCTGGGAGCTAAATCGAAGAGAAAGGGTAAGAATGAAAGCTCAGATGGCTTGGGTTTAACATACTGGCAAGCTGCTTCACTGCTCAGAACCTCAGTTTCCTCATCTATAAAATGGGAATAAGCACAGTGCCAAATCACTGGGGTTTTCTTGAGTGTGAAGTAATCTGTGTGGGATTACAGAGTGTCTGGGACAAAGATGGTTCTCAACAAACACTAGCTTTCTCATATTGTCCTAAACATCATTCATTAACTGCTAACTTTCCTTAAGTTGGGTGACGGGGCCCCAAGAGGTCCTTAGGGTTTTGGAGAGATGGAGTGGGGGGAGTAGGAGGATGGGTGAGCGTGGGTGGTGGGGGCCAGGAAACAAGAGGAAGAATGTCTTTGCTGAGTCTCCGCTCAGTGCCTCCACTCCCCCCACCCGCCTCCCCTGCCTGGTGGCTGTAAGGGGATCCACAAGAGTGGCACAGTAGGAGACCTCCGTGTCACAGGGCCCTCCTGGTCCCTAACTGTGTTCCCTCTGGATGCCATGGTGATGGTTCTCTATCTTGTGATGTAACTGAGCTCACCAAGGCCATAAGTTGTGAAACTCACATGTCCCACTTGCGACCCCACACCCCACAAATCCCCTTTCTTCCAATGGCAGACTGTGGGCATTCTTGGCAGTGCCTTCGCAGTTTTCTAGTGGATGGGAAGCTGGGAGGGAGGGGCCAGCAGGTAATGACCTGTTTATGGTCCTCAGCTGGCCCCAAAGAGCCACCCCCACCTCAGAATGGCGATAAGCAGCACAGAGATTGCAGTGAAATTTGGTTGAGTCCCAATCCTCTATTCCTGACGTCATTCACCTTCTGGAAATGATTCCCTAACTGGTGGGTTAGGGAGGCCTGGAACTATGAGTCTGTTTCTATTAATTTTAGTGATTGTAAGAGGGCCAGCTAGAAACAGTTCACCTGTGTGTGCAAGGCCGTGGCCATTCTCCTGTGTGGTGGTGACCATTCTGCTCTTGTCCTTTAAGGAAAGTCTGTCTGGTCCACATGCAATCAGCGGCTGCTCTCGCTTTCTGGTGGCTGGGACCCCAGACCCAATTCCTTTGCGTTATTAGCTATCACTTTTCTTAAGTCAGCTGATTTCTAGACAAGCAAACGTGGCTAGAGGCGGGCAGGGCTCAGAGTGGGACAGGTGGGTGACAGGAGTGCGGCCCTTTCCCGTGGGCCCTGGCGCGGGCCCTGGCAGAGGCACCAGTGGAGCCCTGGCCGGGAAGTGCTTCTAGACCAGAAAGTGGCCTGTTCACCGGCAGCTGCTCACATGTGGGACCAGCGCTGCCCACGTGGCTAAACGCTAGGTGCATCTTGGTAAACTTCTGTATTCCACCTGTCCCGGGAAACTCTCTACTGCCCCGGAGGGGTGCCCTTGTTCAGATGGGAGAAGTCAGCACAAACCAGGCAGCTCCTAGCGGACCTCACTTTCCTCTGTGTGCCACCCCCACAGCTTCTGAGGCCCCTTCCGGCCCCAGGCATCTCACAAGCCCCCTGCCCACCGGTGAGACAGGCATGGAAGCTTCTTGAATGATAAATTCCAGAACTCTGAACTTTGGTCACTTGGCAGCACCAAGGATGTCTGTTCTGTGTATAACCAGCACATCGCAGTAACTTCTTTCTTCACGCTCCAGATCTCTCATGGTCAGGAGAAAGTTCTCCTGAAGCACTAAAAACTTCGGGGCTGTAGCCAGTGACCTTTTCCTCCCGCTTCCTCTTTAGTGCGCAGTAGAGGGGCTGGTTCTCTCCATCACTTGCTCATGGGCCATTAGCGGGAGGAGGTGTTCCATTCTCTGAGCTCTAATGAGCCCAGGAACGGGAGGAGGAGGGCCTGTGGGGGCGATTTAATCTGAAATCCAATGGCCCAGTTATTCTAGTGGGCTTTACGCAGGACCCCAGGGCCCACAAGTGGGGCGTCCTGTGGCAGTCGGTACCTGCAGTGGCAGGGAGGTGAGGAGGGAGGGAGGGAGGGGGAGAAACCTTGTGGAGAGGAACCCCGCCAGTTGCTTTTGCTCATCACAATGGCCCTTAAAATAGTCAGACCCGGGCAATAGTCCGTGCCTGCTCTGTGGTTTGCAGCTTTAGGGGCTTAAATCACACTCCTACAGCTTCTACAGTTAATCCAAAATGTCCTGGAGAAAATATTTGGCTAGGCTGTGGGCAGCTTGATGGCCTATTTCCATGTGGTGATGGGAAGGTCCTGTCTGCTAGTCTAGGTACCAAATGGCCAAGGGGACCAGGTGGCAATCTGAGGACAAACCTTGTACAAAAATAGCAGGCCTGCTCTGCATGTCTGTTGCCAAATATGTTGGGTATTCACTCATCAGTTCATTTTTTTACTAACTCATCCATTCCACCTACACTCATGATCTACATAACATATCTTTCCTCTGCAAACGTGTCCCATACACAGCCCTTGGCTAGGGCTCCACCACTTTGATTATAGGCTCTGATGGCTCTTTGTTTCCTGCATCCTTTGTGTTGAAATGGAAGAATTGTCTCTTCTCTTTCTTGCCTCCTCTGGATCCCGTGCCCTTCTCTATTGGCTCTTTTCCAACATCATTCAGACCTTTTCCCTCTTAAAAAGTTCCTTTGGGATCCCTAGCCTCCCCAGTTGGGACTCTTCCCTCTGCTCCTGCTCCCAGCCCAAATGTGCCAGGATTGTCTCCACCGCCCCCCCCCCCCCCCCCCCCCCCCGCCCCTTCCTACAGAGGTTTGGCTGCCAGCCTTCCACGCCCCAGAAACTGCTCTCCTGACCTCCAGGTAGATAAACCCAAGAGCCACTCTCTATCCATCCTTGTTCTCTGAAGATTGTGTAAGTCCTTGTCCCAGAACTCTCCGGAGTCCCGCCTATGTGCATGTCCAAGAGCACCCCCACCTCTGTTTTTAGAACCCACCCTTTTTCTCTCACGCTGGCTGACCTGGTTTCTCTAACTTGGGACCAGAGGCTCCTTGCAACCTTCCCCCCCTCTCCTTCCTCTTTCTTTCTTTCTTTCTTTCTTTCTTTCTTTCTTTCTTTCTTTCTTTCTTTCTTTCTTTCTTTCTTTCTTTCTTCTTTCTTTCTTTCTTTCTTTCTTTCTTTCTTTCTTTCTTTCTTTCTTTCTTTCTTTCTTTCTTTCTTTCTTTCTTTCTTTCTTCCTTCCTTCCTTCCTTCCTTCCTTCCTTCCTTCCTTCCTCTCTCTCTCTCTCTCTCTCTCTCTCTCTCTCTCTCTCTCTCTTTCTTTCCCTCTCTGCCTGCCTCTCTCTTCCTCTCCTCCTCCTCTTCTTTCTCTTTTTCTCCTCCCTCCTTCCTTTCTAGTCTTTGGGCTGCAGAGAGGCGGAGTGCTGGGAGCAGGCGCTCCAGGCTGCAGCAATCAGCATCCTCCCTCGGGGTCTCCTCTGCAGCCCTGGGTTCAGCTCCTCTCAGGACAGTCGCTGGGAGAGGGGCCTCCAGAGCCTTCTCTCCGGCCCCCATAGGACACGCTCCCCCATGCAGATCTGCCTCTTTGAGCTAATAAATGTACTTTTCTTGTGTTCCCAAGTTCAAAACCACCACCTCGGCAATGGAATAAGCACTTATTTTTACATACTTATATCTAGGACCATTTTCACTTATATGTTTGTACCTATGGCGTTTCCCCAACAGATCCTAAAGTGACATCAGCTCCTGCAGAGGGTCGTATTGTCTGCAAGGTGCCGAAGCGCCACAGCATGCATGTCTATACCCCTGTTACGTACAGAATAGAACCACAGTCGTGAAGTTTTAATGAAAGAGGAAGGAAACAAAACCATTTAAAACACTTCGCTTGATCAAAATTATAAGGCCCCATACTTCAGATTTGCTAATCCTCCTGGAAGAAAAGTAGTACAGTAAGGAAGCATGCTGAGTTTAGTCTCTCTTTATCGAACATGTTTCCTTCTCTTTTTTTTAAGGAGTTTAATTTGAGCAGCAGCATCAGCAGCCTCGTTTTAATTACAGTCTTCATTTCTGTGGCCAGCCGCAAGGGAGCTCGAGAGAGCCATAGGGCCAAGTGGCCGCTGGGTCCAAGAGGGGGCAGCTTTCTGTCCGGGAGGATTTCAATTGCTTTTATCTGGTTTATTTTTTTCTCTCTTTCAGTAAACGTACACTTCAAACACGGCCGGAACAGTTGGGTTCCCAGAGCGGTGCTTGGTGTAAAAGCCCACCCTTATTTATTTTTCCATAACAAAGCTTCCTTTGCGTCCTTGTGGTGTTGGTTTCCTGCCCTCCCATGCCCTGCTGGCCTGTTGACTTAGGAGAATCAAAGATTTTGGCACAAAAGGAGAAAACAGGGCACAGGCAGGTGTGGCCTTGGTAGCTGACAGGTCAACGTGCCTTTGGGGTTCCATCAGCTGCCGCCCACCGACACCCGCCCACCACGGTCTTCACATCCGCAATCCTGCCTCTCCCAGCCCCGTGTCCCCCTGAGGACGTCTTCAGGTTGCATCCAGCACGCTGACTCCACGGTCCATCCACTCGGGCCAGATGTCAGCTGTCCCTGTCCTCCGGCCTTGGCAGTGCCTGTGTTTCTATCCTGCACCATTGGGAGCAGACTGAGGAGGAATGCCTTCGCACTATCGCGGTAGTGAGCACAGGAGGACTTACAGATGCTGTCAGTGGGGAGGCAGACACAGGGGCTTACATCACAGCTACCTACTGCAAGGCCCATTTTAGATGTTCGCTTCTCTAGAATCTTCTGAGAGTTTTTCTACCTCCTGACCCCCCCAGGCATAGCAAAGCGGCTTTGCCCAGCTTCTAGTCCCCAACTTGCACCAAAACATGTAGACCAACGTGAAGCAAAGGGTTACAGGCTTACCTAGACCCACTTTCCGTAAAAGACAGTTTTACAGTCATCTCTGATAATTACGTCACTCACATGAGTGACTTATCAAAATATTTATTTCAAAGTGATTTCTCCAAGAGAAGTAACCAAATAAGAAGTTCTTTTTTATTACTGAATTTTTAATTAGTGGTTGTAAATGTTGTGTCATATTTAACACTCATTAGACTCCCCTCCTGTGGGTTCCTGGGAACATCACACCGTCTGTTTATGTGTTCAGGGAATTCCTTTTAATTCCTGGTCTACGCCAAGCAGGAGTCAGGAAAGCTGGCTGGGCAGCTTTTGGGGAGAACAAATGGACAGAGGCCATGTGAGGGAGAAAGGTGGCTGCTCTCCATCCCCCATCCTGGCATAGCAATCTTGTACCTTTCTGTCACCTGAGAGGGCATCTTCTTGGCTCAGACCTTTGGGGTGACCCCAGTGGAGGTCCCCTTGCTCAGCATGTGGCATCCTCTCTGCTCTACTAGTTATTTATTTCCTTCCCACACAATTTTTCTGCACTTTTAACTCCTTCCTCTTTCCCCAAGACTCCTTCTCCACACCCCACCCCCAGCCTCCACCAGAATTTGAGACATTTCAAGTTTCTTCTACTGTCACGTGAGCATTTACCGCCGCTGGGTACCGTGTGAGCTGGACACACCATCCATTCTGTGCCTGGTGGAACGGAAGGGGTGGGGCGGTGGTGACTTTCTGCTCTTAGTTGCTGCTGTCTCTTCCTTTTCTTTACCTTAAGTTCCTAAAACCAATCCGATATATCTCAAATTGCAAGGGCTGATTTCTGCCATGAGCCCTCATCGGTTTCACATGTGAGCCTCAGAGCCTCTCTGCTAGCATAACATTGACCTTATGCTGCAAAAAGTTCTCCACATCGCACCCCTGCCCTTCCTGGCGTTGGGTTACCTTCTGAAGCCTTCTTCCATTAATTTGGCTCTGAAGGGCCCCAGTTCAGCTCCTCTCTGGCCATAGGAGAGGGGTGAGGGTTGGGGTGAGGTTTGGGGCCAGGCAGTGCTGCCAGGCTTAAGATTGGAAATACTCAGAGGTGGTCTTCTCTGAGACCTGCTGGTTTACAGACAGACGAGAGGCCTGAGGCTTAGAGAGATGACGTGATTTGCCAACAAATTAGTGGCAGAATTGGGAGTGGAATCATCCCATCTGCATCTCCAGCCCCTACTCATTCAGTCCCTTCCACATTGCAGGCAGGCACACTTCTTATTTTTATTATTTTTATGTCATGTTTTGCTCAATATTTTTTAAAAAACTGAATTGGTTTTAGAATACAAGGATTGTTTTGAATGTTATTATATATTTAAGACCAGTTTTTTAAAATTCTTATCCCCCACTCTCTCCCCTTTGGCACCATCAGTTTGTTCTCTATATCAATGGTTCTGTTTTGTTTTGTTTTTATTGATTTTGTTTTTTTTCAGATTCTACATATAAGTGAGATCATACAATATTTGTCTTTCTCTATCTGACTTATTTCACTTAGTGTAATAGCCACCAGGTCCCCACCATGTTGTCACAGATGACACGATTTCCTTCTTTTTAATTGTTGGATAATACTGTTATATCTATTTACAAACTCTTCTTCATCCATTCATCTACTGATGAACATGTAGGTTACGTTCATATCTTGGCTATTGCTAGTAATGCTGCAATGAACATAGGGGTGCATATATCTTTTTGAATTAGTGTTTTTGTTTTCTTCGGATAAATATCCAGAAGTGGAATTCCTAAATCTTATGCACGCTCTATTTTTAATTTTTTGAGAAAGCTCCATACTGTTTTCTGTAGTAGTTACACCAATTTATAATCCCGCCAACAGTGCACAAGTGATCCCCTTTTTTCACATCCTTGCCAGCACTTCTTATTTTTAATTTATTGATGATGGCCATTCTGACAGGTAACAGGTGATATCTCATTGTGGTTTTAATTTGTATTTCCTGGATAGTGACGTTGAACATTTTTCCATATGTCTGTTGGCCAACTGTATTTACTCTTTGGAGAAATGTCTATTCAGTCTTCTGCCCATTTTTAAATAGGACTGTTTGATTTTTGGTGTTAAGTTGTATGAATTCTTTATATATTTTGGGTATTAACCCTTTACCAGATATATTATTTGCAAATATCTTCTTCCATTCAGTAGGTTGTCTTTTGGTTTTATTGATGGTTTCCTTTAGTGTGCAAAAACTTTTTAGTTTGATGTAGTTCCATTTGTTTATTTTTCCTTTGTTTCCTTTGCTAGAAAAGATATAGCCAAAAAGATATTGCTAACAATGTCAAAAGCTTACTGCTTACATTTTCTTCTAGTAGTTTTATGGTTTCAGGCATAACATTTAAGTCTTTAGCTCATTTTGAATTTATTTTTGCATATGGTGTAAGAAAGTGGTACAATTTCATTATTTTGGATGTATTTGTCCAGTTTTGCCAGCATCACTTGAAGCATAGGCACTCCATCTTGTTCCCGTAACCTTTATGTTGTAAAACCTGCTATTTGAAATTTTTCACTAAAATGGTCCTCTGTTCTGTGAATTAACTCTGATATTCTTGGCTTCTGTAAACATGCTTGCTTGAATAATAGGGAAAATGAGCTCACTTATCTGGTACTGAAAGACCCGTTTACCCAAAGTACTACCCCCATTTTAGAGAGGCCATAAATCATGAACAATACACAACCCCCAGACAGAGTTATCAATACTGGCACCAGGCCAGGCCTTGAGATATAGTCTCACTGCCTTCATCCCAGCACATAGGGCTTTTTGCAAAGCCTGTGAAAGGTCCAGAAGCCCCATCCCATATTTGGGAGACAAAGACACTAGGAAAGTATAAAGAGAAAGTTTTCTCCATGTTATTTTGCCCAGACTTTGAGAGGCAACTCCTCTGAGACCCTGGCATAATAAAGACTTCAAATTTGGCTTACTGATTAAGGCGTCCTTTGTTTAGGTCACTGATTCCCAATATAACACACTTATAATTGAGGATTTATTTCTGGGCTCTCTATTTTTTCTATTGAGCTACAGATCTGTTTTTATGCCAGTACCATACTGTTTTGATTATTGTAGTTTTGTAGTATAATTTTACTTCAGGGAGTGTGATACCTCCCACTTTGTTCTTTCTCAAGATTTCTTTAGCTATTTGGGGTCTTTTGTGGTTCCATATAAATTTTAGGATAAGTTGTTCAGACAGGCACACTTTGAGGGCCAGTCAGCACTCAGAGTCTTCAAATGAGGTGGACTTGTCCTTTGACACCCTGTCAGTGGTACCTGGCCTCCTCTGACATTTTTGTGGGGAACATACCATCTGCAGAGGCATTCCACACACCTGTGTTAACACGACTTTCCTTTATAGCAGGGATGGGGAACCGTTTTCTGCCAACAGCCACCTGGATATTTATAACATCATTCTCAGACCATACAAAATTATCAACTTAAAAATTAGCCTGCTATATTTGATCAAACATTTCATTAACTTACCACTGGTGCTTTGGCAGCCAGACCAAATGATTTTACAGGCCTTATAAGGTCATGGGCCTGACGTTCCCCACCACTGCTTTATAGAAATGAAATTTGTCTTTCTGTTGCTTTCACCAAGATGCTCCACCTCTCAGGGTCAATACAGAGTCATTTTGATCCCTCCTACTGTGACAACAGTTCTCATGGGAAGCTAGAGGTCTGTCCCTTCCATTTTCTCTTCTCCAGGGGAAACAACCCTGATTCTGACACCCATTTCGTTGTGTTTTCCCTCCCACACCACCAACCAATTAACCCTATTCTGATACTCTCTACCTGAAGATAACATCATCCCACAGGTTAAGGGTTCACTGGGCCCCACACAACTACTTCTCCCCTCCCCCCCACCACACACACACTTCAGATGTCAGTAGAAAGTCTGCTTCTGACCAATCGGCTTTAGATGGGCGGTTCCCATGACCCTCTCCTCAGGTCTGGTTAATTTGCTAGAGCAGTTTACAGAACTCAGGAAAACAGCACACTTACCAGATTACCAGTTTATTATGAAGGAATGGAACTCAGGACCATCAGATGGAGAAGATGCATAGGGCGGGGCGTGGGAAGGGCACGGAGCTTCACGCTTTCTCCAGGTGCTCCACTTTCCCCAAACCTCCACGTGTTCAACAGCATGGAAGCTCTCGGAACCTTACACTTTTAGTTTTTATGGAGGCTTCATTACTTAGGCATGAGTGATTAAATCATCGGCCACTGGTGGGACAGGAAGTTCCAACCATCTAGCCACTGGTTCCCCTGGCAACAGCCCCCACCCTTCGGTTACCTAGGCGTTTCCAAAAGCCACCACATAAACATAATAAAGAGACCTTCATGGCTTCTTCACTTAGAAAATTCCTAGCCTTTCAGATCTCTGTGCCTCCAACTGGGAGAGGAGCAAATATGTATTTCTTCTTCTAAATCACAGTCCTCTGTTGTGGCAGCCTCATCCTAAGGTTCTCCTCCCCTGCCCTCCTCGGGCAGAGATCACATGTTGTCTGGCAGCTCAGAGTAGCCAGGACCCCCTGGTGGCCACCCTGTGCTGCCCTCTACTTTCAGACCACCCACATGCAGCTGAGCGGGAGAGGAGGTCACTGCTTGGGGGGCCAGTGCCGGAGCTGCCACCACCTGCTACCCAGGCGTCCCAAGCTGTTCCTCTGCTCTGCACTGCCAGGAGCGGAGCCAGCCACAGAACGGAACAGGAGCCAGACCGAGATCCAGATGCCACTGCTGGAAGCAGGACAGGAGCAGCAGCGGTGCCTGGCACTGGGGGCAGCCGCTCAGCCAGCCAGGCTCCAGGGAGGAGCGCAGGAGGGGCCGCTCCTGAAGCAGACAGATGGGAGGTCCAGCAAGGAGCACTCCGCACGGCGCAATTAACAGGCAGAAGTGGCACCAAATGGATATTTCAATCGCGTGGCTGGGGCACTTGGCCACCCAGGGCTCTGGCTCCAGAGGAGGCCAGCAGCCCGGTTCCGAGGAAGCTTGAGCAGTTGGCATTTCTGGCTGAAGAGCCAGGTTTTGAAGGGTGATGCCTGGGCTCCTCTAATTAAGGCGAAGCAGAGGTTTCAGGACGACAGATGGAGCTCCCTCTGCCGGACGCACATTTCTGTGCTCTCTTGCGCCTTAGCTTTTCAGGCCTTTTGGTCTTTAAAATTGGCTAAAAAATAACAAGAATAATAAGCCGTAGGCAGTTTCCAATTTTCAAATTTAATGGGAATGAGTAGGGCTGACTGGAGGGGCTCCAAGAGGCCTCTAATCCCCATCCCTCACCTTTGGAAAGGGCTGAGCCTGGATCCTTTCTCCCCCAGTTCCTGCTGCAACCACCCTGAAACGGGCGGGATGGTGTCGCTGCCTTCAGAAATCCAGTCCCCAGTTTCCCAAGGAGTAGAATCGAAGTGCCCCACACTGGCATCCAGTCCTCTGTGGTTCCTGTGCTTCTAGCCCCAAATAAGCCCAGTTTCTAAAATGGATTACTCCATTCATTTACAGCATTTGTGAAAGAGAGGGCTAAGGGATGGCCCGGCCAAAGGAACCAGGCAGCCCCGATTGCCTGCCTCGTTAGGCTTTTATTGCAGTTTGCATTGTCCTCTAGGCAAGGGCACCCAAAGATTAGGCATAAGGATTCCCGTAAACACCCGGGGGTCTACACGTGCACAGACTTGTTTGGAAAGGTCAAGGAATAATTAGGGGTGCCACTTTCGACACTCCCCTAAGTCTCCCCTAAGGCGGAATTCCGATAAGCAGGGCAGGCGGCCTTCCACACACTTCCCTTTCCTAAGAATGTCCTCCTTACAAACTTTCCAACCAAGTCTCCCGTGCTTCACAACAAGGTCCCGAGAGGGCAAAGGGTCACGCAGTCAGTTACTGGCTGAGCAAAGACTACACACATAGGAGAATAGGGGCCATGCCCCCCTCCTGCCTCCTGAATTCTCCTCTCCTGTGTTGGGAACATAGGGGTTACTCTCCTACGTGTCCCTTGCTTGATTGATTTCCCCCTGACTTCTTTCTCCTGTGGGGGAATGAATTCAGCATGAGCAAGCCTTATTGGGAGACAGACCAATGGGGAATGGGAAAGGCTTTTACTCCCCGTTTCCCCAGGTGGCCTTTGCCCCATTGTCATTCTCTCTGCCTCCAGAGATGGTCCCATCAGGGCCTGTCCCCAGGCCTGGCTGGGCTGGCCTCCAGCTGTGACTCAGACTGCTATTCCTGGTGCTCGTAGGTGATTATCTCCCCATAAACATGATGGATGGTCTCTTATCAAACTGTAAATCCAAAGCTAAGTAGTCTGTGCCGGGTTGCAAATCAGCTCTTCCTTGTCCGGTGGCCCCGGGGAGAGATCTCGTGGGGGCTGAGCTAGTGTGAACGGTGATGCCGCCACTGTTCCCAGGATTCATAACTTTAATTACTTTTCTTCCAGGGGCTGAGTGTATTGTGGAGGCTGCAGGGCCAGTGGGTTCCTTCTCCCCTTTCATGTGCTCAGCCCACAGGGGTTCCAATAAGAAGCTGACTTTCCAATCTCATCATAAGCAGCACATTAGCGTGAACAGGGCCTGCGGGAGAGGCCACAGACCTGGGTTCCTGGGGCGTTTGTGGGAAGCCTGGGGCTGAGAGGGGGCTCCAGCTCTGTGTTCCAGTCCCAGACCTATACCAGCTTGCTGTGTGATCTTGGGCCAGTCATCTGACTTCTCTGAGTCTCAGCTTTCTCCTTTGTTTGTTTATTGTTGTTGTTTTTAAGATTGTAAAACAATACTTGTTCATTGGGAACAGGCACAGGAGAAGGAAAACTGGCCATTGGCCAACTGTCCCGGTGAAATCAAGTAACTTCTGTTCTAGCGTGGGCAGCGCTGGTGGTGCTGTTCTGCAGAGCAGCACAGCCCCCGCCACTTAGGGGCGCCGCCTTCAACACTCCCCTAAGTCTCCCCTAAGGCGGAATTCCGATAAATAGGGCAGGCAGCCTTCCACACACTTCCCTTTTCTCAGAATGTCCTCCTTACACACTTTCCAACCAAGTCTCGTGTGCTCCCCAACAAGGTCCAGAGAGGGCAAGGGGTCACGCAGTCAGTTACTGGCTGAGCAAAGACTTCACACGTAGGAGAATAGGGGCCACGCCCCCCTCCTGCCTCCTGAATTCTCTCCTGTGTTGTGCCTCAGTGGGCCAAGGCCAAGTCTGTGGGCTGCAGCTGCTGGGTCACCTGCAGCCGCTGGGTCTCCAGCCAGGTCTGCTTCACCGGGTCACACTCAGCTAGGACTTGCCCTGCACCCTTTTCTCCAAACCCTTCCTTTTCAGTCTTCTGCCTTTGACGTTTTCTGGCCGAATCAGTGTGTCAATGTCCTCCAGGATCTTCATAAACTGCTCACTGTGGCTTGTACTCTCCTGTCAAGTTTGCTTACAAACCCTTGGCCAGGGACCTGCTGGATGCAGGGAAGCTCCTCATTCATCTCGTCCAGGTGGTCAGCGATCTTCTCCACAGACTTCAAACCTTTCAGCTTCTTCACTCCGACCTCTCCCTCTGGACTGCTCTTTTCCCCAATTAACCAGACGGACAACCATTTTGCATTCCAAGGGCAGACAATGGCTTCCCCATTTCCTTCAGGGATTTTCCTTGCAGAGGAGTTTCTGAAAAAGGAGCAGGACCCCTGTGGCCTCTTCAGCAACCTGGGCCTGTACCCTGGACAGTTGGTTCACGACAGCCCTGTCGGGGTGTGGGGGGGGGGGGGGAGGGGGAACCTTAAGGTCGTGCTCCGCAGCGCCAGGGATGCAGGTCACGCTGAGTCTGGCTGCCTCGGGTCCTCGCTCCGGGCCACCTCTTTGCTCTGGGCCAGGGAGGCCGCACCTTCTTTTCCACCCACAGCCTATGGCCTGCGAGCGCCCCTGGGGGACCTTTGGTTGCTAAGAGGGAGGGCACCGTGCTGGGGCCCGCAGAGCTCAGCTGCTCTGGTGGCCCCTCGGCCTCCCCACCACACTCCAGCCCTGTGCTTGTTGCCCGCCCAGCGGTGAGAGCCGAGCCTCAGCGTTCTCCTTTGTAAATCATCTGTGCACCTTCCTGCCTGCTCAGGAGCTGACACAGATTGGGGAGCACTTCATCATCGTGCATCTTACATTTTGAGTGCTCCCAATGGGCCAGACTGTTGCCTGTTCACAATACTCTTACAATTCCCCACCTAACAAATGAGGAACCTCGAAGCTCAGAGAGGTTCAGTGATCTGCCCAAGACCACACAGCTGGTGAGTGCAGAGTCAGCACTAAAACCGGGTCTGAGTCCATGGCTGCGGATCTTAGCCACTGGACTGTGTTGCCTCCTAGGACCTAAACTTTCAGCTCCTCAGTTTTCCAGGTCAATAAAATGGATCCGTGATGCCAGGCCCTCTCCTCTCTCACACGGCTGGCTGGTCTGAATCCAGTGGGACTATAAGGCTCTTTGGGGGGAGAATTAGGACTATCCTTAGTTTTACCAGCCCCTGTGATGGCATTTCTCCACCCTGGTTGCCTGGCTGGGAGGGAGCAGGGCACAGGGTGAAGGGCAGTGGCCTGGGAGGCCTTCCTGGGCCCTGGATCATCCCTGCACAGCTCTATGCTAACAGACAAATTCCTCAAAGTCTCCATTGTTGGGTTCCTCATCGATACCATCAGGAGCTCTTAGACTCTATGGATGCGCAGGTGCACCCACCCCAGACCAATGCACTCGGCCTGTGAGGCTGGCACCACCTGGCCACAGCCCTGCAGGCGATTCTAATGTGCACAGCGGCTGGGAACCGCGGCCCCATAACCTCCAGGGCCCTATCCAGCTCCAAATTTCTGTTTTTATAATTTATTTAGTATCTATTATCATTTCAGAGTCAAATTAATTTGATATATGCTCTACCCTTAAATGAAATAAAAGCCGACACAGAGTGGGAGAATGGACGTAGTGACCGCATAATGAGGCTGGCCCTGGCATCTGCGGTTCCCGGCTCCTGGTTCCTGGTGAAGCCGGGTGGGGAGAACAATCTGAGAGATGAGGTGCCACCCCTGGCCCCGGGGCAGCCAGATCTCCTGGGGGGTCCATGCCAGGGCTTGGTGTTTTCTCCCAACGGCGATGGTAAGCCAGTGAATGCAGGGCAAGAAGCCATGGTATCAGCTTAGCTTTCTTTTAAAACCACTGGCGCGGTGTGTGGAGGATGATGCACATGGGCCGTGGAGGCTGAGGCAGGAGTGTGGGTGAGGAACGAGCAGGGGCCTCGATGGAGAGGAAGAGAGGTGGGGGCCAGGTGAGAGCATCTCAGAGGTGACCTCACTCAGGGTCCGTGGGGATTTGAAGTGCCTTGTGGTGGGGCGGGTGAGGTTTCACTCTCAGACCCTGTGTGCCCCTGGACAGATGAGGCCTCGCCCAGCATACAGTGGGCACCCACTAAACACTTGCCCCAGTGCCCCCTCCTGGCGCTGCCCCCCACTTCACCTGCACTCATGTCCTCCGTTTGCTGCCCCCAGCCCTCCAAGCCTGGGGTCTGCGGGCTGCACCAGCCAAGCTCCCTCCAGGACTGTTCTCTCTGTTTGCAAACACTGCAGACGCTACTGGTTGGCCACACAAGCACCGTGACTCTCTAACTCCACATAATGTGTAATTACAGCAACACACACATCAAATTACCAAGGACAAGTGGCTGCAGAGTAATTATATGATTCTTTGTTACTTGGAGGAGTTTTGGGTTTTCCCCCTTTAAAAGCACCAGTTTGGTGGGTGGGTGGGGAAAGCAGGTGGCAGATGGGCCGGAGGATGCGAGAGCGAGAGCGATGAGTGAGTTCAGCAATGTCAGCGCTGCAAGTCGCAGAAGTGGTCTGGGCTGAGACAATGGAGATCTGAGCATTTATCCCCACCCCCACCCCCCACCCTTTCTGTCAGCTGCCTCCTCTGGGCCCCTTAGCCAATGGCGTCACTCCACCCTCCTGGACAGGGAGAGGAGGATTGCTGAGCGGGGCTGGTGGAACCGGAGAGGAGGTCAGGGAGATGGGATAGAGGTTGGGGAGGAGGCTGGGGAGGGGGTGGTTTTCCTGGGATGCTCTGGGGCCACCATGAAGTGGTGCCATGCAATGGTGCTCACACCATGTCCTCAACCAGCACCCACCCCAACCCCTCTGTGCAACCATCACACGCTTCTCGTGGGCAGAGCCTCAAGGCTGATGTGAGAAGGGGACCGTGGTCTTGTCACCCACAGATGGGAGGTGCTCAGTACCAGCTGCAACCCCTCCACCCCGCAACCTGACGGTGGTTAGGGAGGGTTCTATGTGCAGCCTGCAAAAAGCCTTCCCGAGCCAGCTCTCCTATCCATGGGCTCAGCTACTATTTGTGCTGGTGGGGTCCCTCCCAAGCTCTCTTGATTGGCAGCTGCCCTGCCAGTGACAGCCCCCTCCCCCCCCCCCCCCCCCCCGCCCCATGGCCCCGGCCCACTCCACACGTGCACTGGCACCAGGCTCGCATCTGCCCAGCGTGGGGCTGTGCACACGGTCCTAGATGGCCAATAAGCGTGGAGTGGCTAGAGTTTTGGGTGGATGTGGGACTTGGCTCTCAGAGGCAGGAAACCCAGTGGGATAGGACTCTGGGATCCTCTTCATTCTCAAGGGGATACCGGGCTGCGAGCACTTAACCTAGGCTGGCCTTACCTCCGAGATGCCATGCAGGGACCAGTGCGTATGAGTCCTGTGCTTCTCCCTTGGGCCCTGGTGCCACCTTCTAAATGAAACTGCCCCACACCTCTCATCCACTTCTGTGCGCCGTCACTGATAGGCACTCACTGATGGAATGCCTCTGAAGGGTTTGGCCGGTTCCCTGCACAGTGTGCACATGGATCCTTTCTCCTCGGTGGGACCTTGTAGTGCTCTCCACCGTGGGACCCCACGTGCCCAGCCGGCACTCTGTTCCCAGGGAACTGCATCTGCGAACATCCTCAGACATCAGCACAGCCCCTGTTGAAAACTCCCTCCCTCACTCCCATTATGGTTTAGATTACAGAGCAGCTGTGCAATTCACAGGTCACACCCATTCACCCTGCTAATGGCGTTAGGTAAAACCGCACCTGTCAGAGCCCAGAAAGCCAGAAACGGGCCCCTGCCCTGGCACTGGGCCCTTCTGGGTGTTGAGGAGAAGCCATGGAAAAGCTTCTGACTCAGACTCCCAGGTCCATGGAGGGGAGGTAGCACTGGGGTCCAAGGAAATCTCCCCCACCCCCTCCCCAGACTTCATGGGCAGCATTTCAGCTGGATTTGGGGTGCCATAAAACTAGCTCTTTGAATGACCCAACTGTTTAATTGATTGAGGTGCAAGAATTCCATTCCTAGGTCTGTGGGGGCAGGAGCCCAGCAGTGATGCCATCAGGATGGCAGTTCCGATGGGTGCCCCGTCCATGCAGCCTGTCTGTCTCTGTGCTAGGAGGTTGTTCGGGGTATTTGGAATTTTAGAGTCAAAGACATCTAGAGAATGGTCTCCCAAGACATCTAACTCATCTAGAACTTAATTACCCACATGAAGGAAGCAAACTAACACTGTGCTTTTTAACTATTTTCCCACAGAAGCATGGAGTGAAGAGCATAGGCCTCCTTTCACTCCAAGCCCAACCCTACTCTCCTACAACCCCAGGAATAGTCATTAACAGTTGGTATATGTACTTCTTTTATCTATACATTCATAGAGAGATAGACAGATAGATACATGCACACATCATTTTAAAAATCACATAAAAGGATCAATACTACATATTGTTCCTTTGATTTGTTTATTTTACTTGACAATATAGAAAAGAGATCTTTCCATGTCTTTATACATGTGTGGCTTTACTCCTTCCTTGTTAACTACTATATAGGATTCCATGGTGTAGATGGCTCATAATTTGTGTTACCACTCCCATTTCGATTGTTCCCATTTTATGATATTACAAATGATCCTCCAGTGTCTGGGAATGCATTTTCCAGCAAGTAATCCTATCTAATAATAGAGAAAAATGGTAATTAACCATAACTTCGCTACCCTTCCCATTGGCTAATCAGCGAAATATGCAAATTAACTGCCAACCAAGATGGCGGCCAGCAGCCAGGCAACTGAAGCGAACAGGAGGCTTGCTTGCTCCAGTGATGGAGGAAGCCAAGGTTCCCTGCCTGCTGCTGCTGGGCTCTGAGCTGCAGTCTAAGAAACAATGTTGCAATTATAGAAGCTAAACAATCCCCAGAAACCTGCTTTCAGCCAGCCCAGCCTCAGAGCTGGAGCTGCAACAGTGTTTCAATTATAGAAGCCAAAAAAACCCAGATACCTGCTTTCAGCAGCCGAGGTCTCAGAGCTGGAGCCGAGCCTCAGAGCTAAAGCCAGCTCTCAGTTCCAGTGACAGCCACAGAAGGTAAATAAATCCCAGAATAAAAAAGAAAAAAAGAAAAAAAGGAGAGGTTGGGAGCTTCAGTCACCCACCAGCCTGAAAATGGCCCTCAGCCCCTCACCCAGACTGGCCAGGCACCCCAGTGGGGACCCCCACCCTGAAGGGGGTGTGACCAGCTGCAAACAGCCATCATCCCCTCATCCAGGCTGGCCAGGCACCTAAGCGGGACCCCCACCCTGATCCGGGACACCCTACAGGGCAAACCAGCTGGCCCCCACCGGTGCACCAGGCCTCTATCCTATATAGTAAAAGGGTAATATGCCTCCCAGCACCGGGATCAGCGGAGCCGCGAGGCCTCCCAGCACTGGGATCAGTGGAGCTGCGAGGCCTCCTAGCCCCTGGAGCAGTGTGACAGCGGGCAGCCCCCAAACCCCCTGATCAGCCCTGCTCTGTGTGTGACAGGGTGTGGTGCCCCAACCCCCCCATGGGACCTGCTCTGTGTGTGACAGGGTGGAGCCGCAACCTCCCCATCGGCCCTGCCCTGAGTGTGACAGCGGGGAGTGCCCCAACCCCCTGATCGGCCCTGCTCTGTGCATGACAGGGGGAGCTCCCCAACCCCCTGATCGGCCCTACTCTGTGCGTGACAGGGGGCAGCGCCCCAACCCCCTGATCGGCCAGCTCTGTATGTGACAGGGGTGGTGCCACAACCCCCTGGTTCACCCTGCTCTGTGCGTGACAGGGGGTGGCACTGCAACCTCCCCATCAACCCTGCCTTGAGTGTGACAGGGGGCGGCGCCCCAACCCCCCAATCGGCCCTACCCTGAGTGTGACTGGGGGTGGCATCACAACCTCCCAATCCGCCCTGCTCTGTGCATGACAGGGGGCGGTGCCCCAACTCCCCAATCGGCCCTGCTCTGAACCCAACCAGGGGCTGTGGGGCAGGCACCTAGGGATTGGGCCTGCCCTTTGCCACCCGGGAGCAGGCCTAAGTCAGCAGGTAGTTATCTCCCGAGGGGTCCCAGACTGTGAGAGGGCACAAGTGGGGCTGAGGGACACCCCTCCCCTGCCAGTGCACAAATTTTTGTGCACCGGGCCTCTAGTCCCATATAATAAAAGGCTAATATGCAAATTGTCCCCTCAACCAGGAGTTTGACTGGGAGTTTGACCGGGAGTTCGACCAGGGGGCAGGGCCCCTTCCCCTGGCCAACCTGGCCCGATTGGCCCCAATTGGGGCAGACCAGCCAGACCCCATCCGTGCACAAATTTGTGCATCGGGCCTCTAGTAGATTATAAATATAAAGAAATATAAACATGATTATAATGGCTTATACAAGATTCTTTCCCTCCTTCCTGTTTCTTTCTTCTCTCTTTCCTTTTCTTAAATGTCATGGGAAGTCTGGAGGGGGCAGTCCAGGGCCATTCGAAGTCTTTCTGCTCTGTCACCTAGGACATTGGCTTTGGTCCTCCTGGTGAAAAGTGGCTGCTGAAGCTCCAGGATCTGCTCCTACTTCTCAGTGAGGAAGGAAAAGAGTGAAGGGGAAGGGAAAAAGCCAAAGGCATTCTGCTTTTGAGAGCTTGCTTTGGTGTGAGTGTGGGGTGAGGGGTGGGGTCATGAAAGGGAAACTCTCAGGGACGACCTCCATGTAAATGGCCCCCGTGTCACATGGCCAATCGATCTCGGCCTTAAAGGAGGCTGGAAATGAACTTACTCTTTAGGCTCAATTGTCGAGGAAGGCAGGGAAGAAGGTGGCTGGGATGGTATGTGAGCCATCCTCAGAGTTCATCTGCCGCAGCATATGGGTGAAAGAGCTGTCGGCGAGATTCCTAGAGATGGATTTTTCTTTTTTAACTTCAAGCTGTTTGACCTGGTATTTTCTACATGTTTCTCTGGCTCAGCGCACCCAGTTTCCCAACTTCTGAACACTGGGCTACCACCTGCCCTGTTGGCACCCTGCCTTGCACCCCACTTCTTGGATCCCATCCTGCTCTGAGGTTCAGTTCTCGCTGAGGCATCCCCTGGCCAACTCAGTTGGGCAAAGTATTCTTTTTCCAAAATGAAGAGTCTGTATGATTTATTCTCAGTCTCCCTCTCCTCCTCATCTTTCCTTAGAATTATTCTCAGGGGTCTGTTTGGTGGAGAAGCTAAGGGGGAAAAATACACAGAAAAAAGGGGCATGGCCCCAGGCTAGATTTAGGACAAAGTAGGCTGCTTGGAGACAGGTGGGATCTATTTTCAATTAATATCTCAGGAATTTGAGCCCAAATTCTGGAGTAGAAAGTGGGGAAGCAATTTTTCTGAGTCTCTGGGCGGGGGGGGGGGGGGGGGGGGGGGGTGTTGGGGGGGGATGAGGGAGGGGTGGGGGGTGGGGATGGCTGGGAGTGACCTGTTCCATGTGGATTCTCTGCTGGAGGCCGGGGAGCCGCAGGTGGTGAAGTGAGGTAGGAAAGGAAATCACCAGCGAGAGCCTGTGGTTCCCAGCACCTGTGTGATGACACATAGGAGTTTGTGAGCCCAAACATCAGAACCTTTGGTGGCAGCTGGGGCTGGAGCTGGAGCGGGAGAGGTGGCTAACTCCCAGTCCCTGTGAGCACATGTGGGAGGGTCGGGAGGGGTGGGGTAGGGTGGGTGCTAGGGTTGCTAAGGCACTGGGATAGCGGGTGGAGTGGAGCCAGAGAAATCCTGTGTTATAACTGCTATGTTGATTCTTAAATGGAAGGCTCAAATTACATATGCAGATGTCTTCATGTCTAGAAGGGACATCCCATGAGGTCAGGCTCTCGCTGACCTACCAGCCTCTTCCTTGTGGGGGAGCTGCCTTTATTACTGCAGCTCCATTTTGTAGGGAGGTGATGTTGGAGAAGACTCCAGGAAGCGGAGCTGCCCCATGCAGGCCAGTCTATGGGTGCTTGGTTTGGATTGTCTGGAAGCGTCTTTTGAGTAGATGTGCCTGCAACATTTTCTAGGCTGAAATTACTGTCTTCCTGCTCTCTGGAGTGGAACTTTGGAGTTTCTGTGGGATATCAGATTCCACATTATTTTCTAAGAGTTGGCCTTTCTTTCTTTTTCTCTCTTCCTGCTAATTTTTCTTCCCTCCTGCCTTCTGCCTTGCCATCTCCCTTCTATAGATATTTGCAAGAAAGGTGTCAGACTAAATCCAACCCTGGCTTCAGCATAGGCCAGGTGGCAATGTTGGATGAATTACTTGCCTTCTCTGTCCCTCAGTTGTCTCATCTACCAAGTGAGGACTAACAGTAATATCTATTTTGTGGGATGTTGGCAAGATTAAATTGTTTACCACGTGCAAACTGCTTTCTGTGATTGGCACATAGTAAGCGTTAAATAAAAACAACATGAGCTATAATTATTTAGTGTAGCAGGTGTGTGGTCAGTGCTAAGTGGACGTACTCGGTGCGGTCCCCACCTTCTTGAGGCTTACGGTCTTGTGCTACAAGTGTCCTCAGCTCACCATCTCAGCTGACTGCTTCCCTGGGTACATCAGATGGGTGAGTCCTAGGAATGTGACTGTGAACTGATCATTATCTAATATGTTTCACATGTGGCTGAGACATTACATTTTTAGACCAATTTTTATTTTATCCGAGTAAAGCATGCACATAGTCAAACAAATTAAATGATGCTAAAAATTAAATCAGAAAAAAGAGTCCTCTAGCCACTATTTCGACCCTATCCTCCTCCTTAAAGAATTCTTTTCATTGTCTTTATAGTTTCTTCTAGTATTTAATGCCACATTCCTAAATAATGCAAGTGTTCTGTGCCATGATTCATCAGTTTTGTAAAAGATGAGGGTTTTTACTTTCTTCTCCTTCCCTACCCTCCCACTCTGGTTAAATCACATTTTTTATTAGATCTGTATTTCATATTTTCTACTGTGACGCTGAATAGTGTTCACTGCTGAGTCGAGTAATGTACCATGACAATATTTTATTTCTTGTTCAACTTTTATTTTTCTTGGAGTTAATAACTGCATTATTCTGTCGTCTGTTTAGGTTTTTCCTTATCCAGCTGAGAATATTATTTATAGGCACTTCCCCCTACGTTTTATTCTATTCCTTGACATTTCTGTTTGCCTGACATTGGTTTTTCTGTTTGTTTTGGTATCTCCCTTTCACATCGAAGACAGTGCTGCAATGCCGGGTGATCCTTCACGTTCACTCATGCTTCAGGGTGAGGTATAGGAAACTGATTGGAGGGGCCCTGTGTGCACGTTCAGGGCATATCGTCTTGGGGGCTATGCTGGAGGAGGGAAGGGCGGTCAGCAGGCTTTTCCCTGGAGACACCCATGGGTCAATATCTGTGTGTCTTTCTTTTCTTGGAAGGGCGGGGGGCAGGGGCGGGGGGGCGGACATCCTCCAGTCCCCTGGCTGGGAACGTAACCCTGTGTGCTGGAGTTCGGGAGCTGGGAGGGAGCACAGGGCTGCTTGTCTCCCCTGTCAGTGTGCATGCCTGCACTGAATCCTCCTCTGTCCATCCTGGCCCTCCCACTGCCACCTGCCCCAATGGCCTGGCAACTGAGTTGGCTCAAGGTCTTAGCATTCCTGGGGATTGGGGTGAGTTGTCAGACTGGCTGGGGTTAGGACCTGGGAGTCTAAATTTGCTTCCTGCATATTTTCAGACAATCTTCCTGCTTTCACTTGTTCACTTTCCCTGCTGTACCCCGGCCTCAGTTCCAGGGGCTGTTTGGGTTTTACTGTAAATGCACTTTCTTCTCCAACCCACTGTACAGTCCTAGGTATTATGACCTCCCTGCTCCCAGGTTAGTCATTTCTATCTGCTTTTTGCCTTTGTTTTGTTCTCTAAGTTACAAAGATCCTTTAGTTTCATTGAAGATGAAGTTCGTATTTCTACTCCTCCCGCCCCTCCTTTACAATTTGGAGTGAATTTAAAAAGAAAAGTTGACAGAAGTGTCTCGATACTAGTTGGAAGCAATATTAAGTGGAGATTGCTGGAATGTATGTAGTCCTTTCATACATCTAGATAATCTGAAATGATTCTTTGAGTTTTGCCAGAGCCCTAAAGAGCTGCATACCTGAAGTATTGCACCGGAGTTCTGAGTTACCGAGTTTTGTGTGAATGTGATGCCACCAGCCTATAAGAAGTCCCAAGGACACCATGTATCAATTTTCTACTGCTGCTGTAACAAATTGCTACAAACTTAGTGGCTTAATGACATAAAGTTATTCCATTTTGGAGGTCAAAAGTCAAAAATAGGGCTCACTGGACTAAAACCAGTGTGGTGGCAGCCTTGTACTCCTTTTTGGGGGTTCTGGGGAGATCTGTTTTCTTGCCTTTCTGCATTGCTGGGCTCATGGTCTCCTTCCATCTTCAGAGCCAGCCATGGCCAGTTAAGCCTTTCTGACATGGCACTGCTCTGACACTGACTCTTCTGCCTCTCTCTTCCTCAGTTAAGGACCTTTATTTATTACACTAGTGGCCCAGTGCACAAAACTCATGCACATTAAAAGGGAATTGATTAGAGGAAATATTTTAATATTGCTATTTGCCCTTTTTCTATAATAGAAGTGTCAGAGATGAAAGAAAATTAGTAAAATGTATATGAAAATCTTCTTCCTGTTAGAGTCTAGGGCATGCTGTGGGACTCAGAATCAAGTCCCCACCCACCCGCACACACCTTGAAACTGCATGAGACCCAGACCCAGCCGGCCCCACCCCCGTCAAGCCCTGCCGGGCGGGGGACACAGCCTCCGGTCCCCCATCAAACCTCACTGCTGGGTGGGGGGTGCGGCCCCAGGCCCCCTGGCGCACCCTCAGGTCCCCCATCTTGGCCTCGGGGCAGGGAGCATGGCCTGAGGTCCCCCAGCCTGGGGTGGGGGGCGCGGCCTCAGGTCCCCTGCCCCAGCCCGGCACCATGCAGCCTCAGGTCTCTGCTGATCGCTTTTTACGGCTCATTATGGGAACCCCGCCTCCGCTGTGGGCGCAGCCATCTTGTGACGGTGTGGTGGAGTGAGGGTCAATTTGCATATTACCTCTTTATTATATAGGATTGGGCTGATCTGGATAATCTGTCATTCTACAAAGAAAGCTTGGATAATTCCTCAGGTCCCTTCTCTCTCCCTCATGATCTCTCTTCCTCCAGCTCTGTCTGCCTGTTTTCCTAAAGTATGTTCCTCTCTGCCCATTCTGTGATGGTTCAGACTCAGTGTGTTCAGCTGGACAACAACAACAGCTTCCCAACTGGGCTCCCTGTCCCCACACTGCTTCTTCCAACCTGTACTCCAGGTTGTGAGTAATGCTTCTATTAACATGAGTGTACAGGTATCTCTTCCTGTGTTGCCCTCTTATAACCATACCCACCTCTTTTCCTCCCCTACCCCTTCCTGACACTGGCAAACACTAATCTGTTCTTCATTCCTATAATGTCATTCAACAGTGTTGTGTATATGCAATCATATAGTACGTAACCTTTCGGGACTGGCTTTTTTTTTCACTTTGCGTAAACTCCTAGAGTTTCATCTAATGATTGTGCTAATAGTTTGCTTTTTAAATTTATTGCTGACTGAGTCATCTTTTTCAAGTATGCACATTGGATCACATTGTCCCATAGCTTACATCTCCCTAGTAGCATATGGAACAATATCCACGCTCCTTGCCATAACCCCTAAAACCTGCTGGGATTTGACTCCTGCCTCATTCTCCAACCGCAGTGTCATCCACTCTCCGCCATGCCTCACTCACTTTGCTCTAGGCACATGGGTTTCCTGCTTGTATATAAATACTCAAAGCCTTCCTGTCCGTCCTTTCTCCCCCTTACCCTGCCTTTGAGTTTACTGTTTCCTCCATCTGGCATCTAAATAATAGTGATCACTCATTTATCCGCTGCCCTGTGCCAGTGTTCTAATTTTTTTATACACGTCAACATATTTAATTCTCACCACAACCCTATGGGGTAAATACTGTGTTTATGCTGTTTTATAAATGAGGAAGCTGAGGCACAGAGAGGTTATAGAACTTGCCCAGGGTCACAGAGTGATTAAATAGCAGACAGAGCAGGACTTGGATTCTAGGCTGTGCAGATCCCTCTGCTCCTGCCCTGTCTCAGCACCCAACCCTTTCCTGTCACTCAAGCGTCATTTCCTCAGAGAGCCTTCTCTAACCATCAAATCTAAACCAGCATGATCTCTCATTGTTGCCATATTTTCTTTCCTCTGGGTTTTTATACATTACTACATATTTGAGGATTTATATACATTATGTGATACTGGGCTTTTTTTCCAGCTTTTAAGCTTTATGCAAATGGTATACTATATAGATATCATTCTGAGCTTCATATTCTGCTCAGCAATGTTTTTGAAATTTGTATATGTTGAAGATGTGGTTCTAGTTAATTCATTTTGACTAACTGAAGAGTAATCCATTTTATGACTATATATTCATAATTCATCTAGTCTCCTGTTGATGGGCCTTTAGATTGTTCTTAATTTTTTTGTTATAAACAATGTTGGAATTAGCTGTCTTGCACATGTATCCTTGGAGACATGGGCAAAAGCGTTTATACCCAAAAGTTCTTTCCTCAGGAAGGGAATTGTTACTGGGTCATAGGTTACAAGAATATTCAACTTTACTAGATATTGTCAAGTTTCTATCCAAGGAAGATTCTACCAGTTTATTCTCCCATGAGAGTTCTTTTTTCTCCACATAAAATAATCATATTTTTGTTTTGAAACTATCACTCTCATAACAAAGTAAAAAGGTAGGTAGCGGTGCAACGGGGCCCAGGCACGTAGAGAGCTGAGAGCCAGCCTGGTGAGTTTCCTCAGCTCGGGAGCTGCAGTGGAGAGCTTTCACACATGCCCTGCTGCCTTCATCCTCCCTTGACTCATCGGGCTGGCAAAAATGGAATTATCTGCTTCTCAAGTGTTATCAATCACATAGCAAACTGTGTGGGCGACCCAACTGCTGCGCTTTGTAGAAAATTATTATTTATTTTTTATTTAACAAAACTCAAGGCTGAGAGGGTGCTCCATGGTGCCCTTCTGTGGCTTCAGTGTTTTCTCTGCTTTGGCTCAGCCTGGGTTGTTTACTATGCATGTGCTGTATTGCAAATGTGGAACAAATGAAGCCCAGATATCAAATTAATACTGTGATCTGTTTTTCTGTTTTGTTGCCATAACAATCTGTGGCTCTTGAAGCAAAGAGAAAATTAGAATTGTATTAAAGGTGTTTACACCATGTACACTCCATCCTGCATTATTATTTATTGCTATAATAAGTGTATTTAACATTTGCTTCAGGAGAGTTCACTGCATCTGCTTTTTGCCTTGTGATTTTTCTGCTCATCATTCCCACCTGATTTTGCTTTTTGACCTTGACTTTTCCTATAGTTCTGAGCCGGAAGGCAGGGGGAGGTTTGGTCAGATGCTTCACAGTCTCTTGACTACTCACATTTGTCCCTCCTGTTCCTGCCTCAACCTGTGTAGTTCTTTGAAATCAAGAGTGTTGGTTAGAAACAAAGCAGGACCTGGAGAAAGTTTTCCTTCTTTCTTTGCCCCATTTCTGCCCCCCCAAACCTGAACAGGAGGCCCAGCATCCTTTGGGAGAGATGAAGAAGAGCTGAGGGGTGGAAGAAAGGAAAATGAGAGGAATTTATGTCTTAGAGGAAGTGGAGTGGAAATAAATATGGCAAATGGAGAATGAGTTTGCTGGTCCCTAAAATCTACTTTCATGCTACTCTATTCTCAAGGTCAAGTACTCACCTTCTCAGACCTGAGGTCATTCTTTGACCAAGATCTTTGCTGCCCCAATAATCACAGAGTACAGTCTGATGGGCCTCAAAGTGGCTGAGAGGGTGGAGTTGCTGTGGTGGAGGCCCCCTCACTAACGAGGTAAATTTACCCATGTGGATACCTGCTTTGGACGGTCTGGAGTTTAAGCTCTTTTAAGGCAGATGCTATTCCTATAATTCCTAGAATAATGCTGGGCACACACGAGGAACTTGAGAACTTCATTCACTGATTATCCAGGTCATTGTAGCAGAGCTAAAGATAGTTTCCTTCCTGGTAGTGAGGGAAGATGTGTTTAAAAATGGACAAATTCTTGGTGAGTTATGCCCATTTTTGGCTATCTGTGTCTCCAGAGACAATAGCATGAAAAGGAATCTTTCTCACCCTTCTTAGAAGAGGCCTCCAGGTGGTCTGTCTTCTTCTTCGTTATTTTCTTCTTCGTTAGGGAAGAACGTGTGCAAAGGAGAGTCTGAGGGAAAACATCACTTAGTGACTCTCGACGCAAAAAGGTCAAAGCCACAGAGGCCCTAAGTGATGACAGGTTTTTTAAATGTGCTGCTGTTGAACTTTACTCCCCAGGAGACCTTGAGTCAGGTCTCAAGCCCAGGGCAGGATGAAGGCCCTTTCTTTTTTAAGCCTTCTTTTGAGCACGACAGAATCAGGCCTAGGATGCTCCCTGGTTATGTCAGTGATAAAAAAAAAAAAAAAAAAAAAAAAAAAGGCAATTGGTGCTAAGAAAAGTCAACCTTTCTCTCAAGGCCAAAGTTATTTTATTTCTCAAATTCCTGCATATGCGTGGATGCGCGCGCACACACACACACAGAAACTTAGAACGAAGAGTACAAAAATGGGTTTGGAAGTCCAGGTCAGTTTGTCAGTGGTCATATTATCACACAGGAGGCAGCTGTTTGTGACTATGGCAACTTTGGTCCCAGAGTGAAGCGTGAAATGGCAGGAATAGTAATCAGGTTGGTGGAGAGAAGATGTTGGGGGAGAGAAGATGGAGGGAGGATGGGAGTAGCAGGAAGGCCTAAGACAGTTGGGTAAGGATGGCTCTGGGTGCATCTTTGGAAAAAGCACATCATATCTTTGGGGTCTCCCATGTTTTGCTGCAGAGCCCCCTTTTCTGCCCAGTGGCCCTCCCAAAGTCCTAGGGCAGTGGCCCCTCTAGACCTAGGGATGTGCTGGGCAAGACAGACATGACACAAGGTTCAGTCATCTCCAAAGACCGATTTTTTGCTTTTATGAATAACCTGTTTGAAGTGTTCCAACTTAGCCACATTCTCTCTCAGACATGTTTCGGGAGGCTGGGTGACCACAGTTAATTCCTTTGTGTCAGTGGATCTAAATTGCTTACAAAGTGTTACATCCACTACTTCAGTCAGTCACTAATTCTGATGAGAAGAGGTTTATTTTTGTGCCAGGCCCTTTCCTGGGGGTTGGAGATGTGAAGTAACTTATCCAAGTTCATGCCAAGAGCACTTTGCAATTCTGCTTGCTTAAGCAAGCATCAGTATGTATGTGTGTGAAAAGGGACCATTGGAGCTTTGCTGGATTTTATTCGGTTGAATTCCCTTGTGTCTACCAGGTCTGAATGTCAGGGACTAAAACCCAGTTACCAGAGAGCAGGTGGCAGTAAACTGTACTTGCAGGAACATGTGCTTCCTACCTTACATCATACATGACACTTTTATTTGTTCCAAATAAATTCCTGGTGATATCCAACTCTATGGATTCAGCAGATAAATGCCCCTATCATGCTTCCTTTAAAAATGTTCATGAAATGTGTGCATTTCTGTGTGGGAAGATGATATATTGTGAAATAGCAACATAACCTCCCACCTCACAAGGCCACACAGACCCCTTTTACCCCAGGCACTGGCAGCAGGTGTGCACAGTAGCTCCAGTGCCAGCTGTGGGTGCAAGCGGGGCCATCGCCAGAAGCAGGTGTGAGAGGAGGCTGCTGGCCCTGATCGCCTCTCAGGAGCAGGGGGAGGTGGAGAAGCCCTGAGGGGCGATTGGGTCTGGCAGCTGTCACTCGCATCGGCTGATGGCGCCGAGTGATCGGGGCCAGCGCTGGGCACTGGCAGTGGGTGTGAGCAGGGCTGGCGTTGGCAGAGATGAGAGTGCCTGGCAGGACTGTGGCACATGGGAGCAAATAATTTTCAGTAACCACCAGAGGCTCACCCCGATGACAGTGACTGGCAACCTGCTTTGGTCTGGCGCCCCCACTCACCTGCTCCACCATCCTGCCGGGCTGATGCCCGCCATGTTCTGCACTCTGCCACCTGCTGCCGACACCTGCCATGTTCCGCAGACATCCCCTGGTAGTTAGTGCACTACATAAGGACTGGCTGTTCCGCCTTTTGGTCTATTTGAATACTAGGGTTTTAAATATATAGATTAGAGGCCCGGTGCATGAAATTTGTGCACGGGTTGGGGGGTATCCCTCAGCCCGGCCTGCACCCTCTCCAACCCAGGACCCCTCGGGGGATGTCTGACTGCCGGTTTAGGCCCCATCTAAACCGGCAGTCAGACATTCCTCTCACAATCGAGGACCACTGGCTCCTAACTGCTCACCTGCCTGCCTGCCTGATTGCCCCTAACTACCTCTGCCTGACAGGCTGATCGCCCCCTAACTGGTCCCTTGCTGGCCTGGCTGCCCCCTAACTGCCCCCCTGCCGCCTGGTCGCTCCCTAACTCTCTGGGAGGAAGTCGGATGTCCGGAAGATATCAGTCGACCCAGTCTCATTAACATATTACCCTTTTATTAGTATAGACTAGAGGCCCGGTGCATGAAATTCGTGCATGGGGGGGAGTGTCCTTCAGCCCAGCCTGCACCCTCTCCAATCCTGGACCCCTCGGGGGATGTCTGATTGCCGGATTAGGCCCAATCTGCGGTATCAGACCTAAACCCGTGGTCGGACATCCCTCTCAAAATCTGGGACCGCTGGCTCCTAATCATTCACCTGCCTGCCTGCCTGATGGCCCCTAACTACCCTCCCTTGCTGACCTGATGGCCTCTAACTGCCCTCCCCTGCTGACCTGATCACCCCTAATCGCCTCTGCCTCGGCTCCCACCACCGTGGCTTTGTCTGGAAGGACAACCGGAAGATGTCTGGTCTAATTAGCATGTTACCCTTTTATTAGTATAGATGATCTCACAAAGGGCCATTCAAGCTTCCAGGTAGAACCTTTGTTGTTTAACTTTTCCCAGAACCATTGCCTTTTGCCTTTTATCTAATTGTGGAATGCAAGGCTTCAGTTTCTAAGTGGAGCTTGTTAGGGAGGAATCGCTTGGAGCAGAGCACCCTTCCCCACTGTGGGGAATCATAGCAGATGGCAGGTGCAGCCTGAGAGGAGAGAGGTGGCACAATGCTAGGCACTGGCCTGGGCCCTGCTCCTGGCACAGGGTGATGCTAGTGTTGCCAGCAGTTAGCTGGGAGACACGTGGGTGCTGGGAGCTGGCAGGCAAAACTCCAAACTGTGACCCTGGGGACTTTCAGGGACACGCCACAGCAGATGTCTATTCTTGGCTGGGGCAATTATCCTCAAAGTGGAAAGTCAGCAGGAAGCGAGCAGGGCCTTCACTCTGGGAGGGACATGACTGATGTACATTTGGTGCAGTTTTCAGCTGCAGGAAAGGGAGGGCAGCTAATTAGATGAGCAAATATTACCTGGAGATTTCAACTGACCCAGGTGGGGATAGAAAGAATCATGCACAAGGTAGGAAATTTTATTGTGGTGGTTTTGAGGCAGCCATTTTGACACAGGTGTGGCAAAAAGAAAAAAACAAGGATGTCTTTTTTATTATCAAGTAATGTGTATATCAGACATTACTGACCATTAACTCATCGTGAACTTCATCCTACCCCTGAATGAAACATTATTTTCCTGTGTCAAGTAGCCATTTCTAACAAAGTTTTGTGGATGGACATGGAGCTTGGTAATCCCCAGGCCAGCATGGAGAGAGGGAAAAGTGTATACACCTGATAGAAATCGCAGGCATCTGTCAACAAATGGGGAGAGGAGGAAGGCCTCTGGGGCAAAATGATCTTTTGAATGGAACATTCAGCCTAAAATGTTATCTCCCAGCTTCCCAGAGTACCCACTCTGACCCTTTTTTGGGGAGGGGAGAAATAAAACTCCATCCTGCTTCTTATCCTATATAATAAAAGGGTAATATGCAAATTGACCCTAAAGGCAGAACGACTGATCACTATGACGCGCAGTGACCACCAGGGGGAAGATGCTCAATGCAGGAGCTGCTCCCTGGTGGTCAGTGCACTTCCACAGGGGGAGTGCTGCTCAGCCAGAAGCAGGCTCATGGATGCCAGTGCAGTGGCAGTGAAGGAAGCTTCTCTTGTCTCTGTGGCAGTGCTAAAGGTGTCCAACTAATGGCTTAGGACCGCTCCCTGTGCATTAGTTGGACATCCCCCGAGGGCTCCCAGGCTGCCAGAGGGATGTCTGACTGCCAGCTTAGGTCTTCTCCCCTGGGGAGCAGGCCTAAGCTGTTAGTTGGACATCCCTCGAGGTCTTCTGGGTTGCCAGAGGGTGCAGGCCGGGCTGAGGGACCCCCACCGAGTGCACGAATTTTTATGCATTAGGCCTCTAATTCAGTATAAGCCCTTGTCCTTTCTGTTGACACTCTTGTAGGTAAAGCCAATCACTCTATACTTTCTGGTTATTTGCTACCACCCATGGTCTTTTCACACTCCCAGTCCCAATATGTCCCCCAACCTAATCATTATGCTTTTATTTTTGCCATGTTTAAATTTTTCTAAATGTCACCCCTATTTTGCTACAGTTTTAAAAACCTTTAAAGCTGTTTTCCCCTTCTCTGATCTGACTGCTCCTTCTCTGCTTACCCAAACTATTGTAATATCTTTGCGCCTAGTCTTTTCCTCTATTCTGCTCACTTCCCACATTGATCCTCTGATCCTTCTCTGGTTTATTGTTTCGTGTGTGTGTGTGTTTTTTTAATGTGTGTGCTCCTTATTAGAAATCCCAAGGTCCTTAGTTTGGAATCCAGGACCCCTAACATAATCTACTCATTTCCAGTACATCCCTCATCTTCCAACTTAACACTGTACTCTAGTCAAATCAGGCCACTCACTGGTTCCCAACCAGGACTGTCTTTGCTGATATTCTCTACTCTCTGCTTGATGAATTCCTACCTGCATTTTAGGATTTCTGTCACTTTGGCTGTGGATCCTTTCCTGATACTCCCTCACCATTAGAAATATTATTCCTTCTCTTCTCCAGACTACAAAGTCCTCACTTGGCCCTTGTTTAGGTCTTAACATACTGTGTTATAATTATACTAGAGGCCTGGTGCATGAAAATTCATGCACTGGAAGGGGGAGTCCCTCAGCCCAGCCTGCCCCCTATCACAGTCTGGAAACCCTCAGGGGTGGGAGGCGACCTGGTGATCAGGGAAAGGCAATGCCCCATCATACTTCTGCTGCTGCCACTGCCGGCAGCGCAAGCCTTGGCCGACCTTGGTTACCTGAGCATCGAGCGGCCCTGGACAGCTGGGCAGTCACCATCTGAGGCTTGCCTGTGCCTCAAGCCGGCCCTGGGTGGCTGGGGGCCTGAGGGGACTGGGGGACTCCAGAGGTAGGTGGGTCTGGCCTTGCCGCATGCCTGCTGCCCCAGTGGGGCTGGGGGAATGGGCGCTGCTGTCTTGTGGCTGTGGGCACCGCCATCTTTGAGGGTGGGGCAGTCAATTAGCATATTCCCTCCTTATTGGCTGTGGGTGCCACCATCTTTGTGATGGCGTGAGGGTCAATTAGCATATTCCCTCTTTATTAGATAGGACTAGAGGCCTGGTGCATGAAATTCATACACTCAAGGAGGGTCCCTCAGCCCAGCCTGCACCCTCTCACAGTCCGGGAGCCCTTGGGGGTTGTCCCTGTGGGGAGCGGGCCTAAGCCAGCAGTCGGACAACCTTAACACTTCCATGGAGATGGGAGAGGCTCCTGCCACTGCTGCTGCATTTGCCAGCTGTGAGCCCATCTCAGGGTTTCTGGTTGAGTGGTGCTCCCCCGTGGGAGTGCACTGACCACCAGGGGAAGCTCCTGCATTGAGTGTCTGCCCCCGGTGGCCAGTGCATGTCATAGCAACCGGTTGTTCCGCTGCTCAGTCAATTTGCATATTAGCCTTTTATATATAGAACTAGAGGCCCGGTGCACAAAATTTGTGCACTTGGCGGGGGTCCCTCAGCCCGGCCTGTGCCCTCTTGCAGTCTGGGACCCCTCAGGGGATGACCACCTGCTGGCTTAGGCCTACTCCCTGGGGGATTGGGCCTAAGCTGGCAATCAGACATCCCTCTGGCAGCCCAGCAGCCATCGGGGGATGTCCACTTGCCAGCAAGGAGCAGACCTAAACTTCAGTCGGACATCCTTAGCGCTGCTGAGGAGGCAGGAGAGGCTCCCACCACCACCGCTGTACTGGCAGCCATCAGCCTGGCTTGTGGCTGAGCAGAGCTCCTCCATGTGGGAGCTCACTGACCACCAGAGGGCAGCTCCTACATTGATCGTCTGCCCCCTGGTGGTCAGTGTGTGTCATAGTGACCAGTCATTCCCAGTCTTTCTGCTGTTAGGGTCAGTTTGCATATTACCATTTTACTATATAGGATAGAGGCCTGGTGCATGGGTGGGGGCCGGCTGGTTTGACCTGAAGGGTATCCCGGATCAGGGTGGGGGTCCCGCTTGGGTGCCTGGCCAGCCTGGGTGAGGGCCTGATGGCTGTTTGCAGCTGGTTACACCCCCTTCAGGGTGGGGGTCCCTACTGGGGTGCCTGGCCAGCCTGGATGAGGGGATTATGGCTGTTTTCAGGCTGCCCGCACCCCCTTTAGGGTGGGGGTCTCCACTGGGGTGCCTGGCCAGTCTGGGTGAGGGGCTGAGGGCTGTTTTCAGGCTGGCCGGCGACTGAAGCTCTCAGCCTCTCCTTTTTTTCTTTTTTCTTTTTTTTATTCTGGGATTTATTTACCTTCTATAATTGAAACTTTGTTGCTGTCACTGGTGCTCCCAGCTCTGAGGCTGAGGCTGGCTGAAAGCAGGTATCTGGGTTTTTTTTAGCTTCTATAATTGAAACATTGTTGCTTTCAGAGCTTAGAGCAGGCCACGGCCGGTGGGGAACCTTGGCTTCCTCCATCACTGGAGCAAGCAAGCCTCCTGCTCGCTTCAGCTGCATGGCTACCGGCCGCCTTCTTTGTTGGCAGTTAATTTGCATATTTCGCTGATTAGCCAATGGGAAGCGTAGTGGAGGTATGGTTAATTACCCTTTTTGTCTTTTATTAGATAGGATACCTTCTCTCCAACTAGTCTGTAATCTTCTCATGGAGAGATAGGAGACCTGTGAAAATGGGCTAGATTTTCTACTAGTGTTTCCCAAAATGTGCATTGGAATCCTGGTTCTGCTGGATTTTAATCAACTCTTGGTGCTTATGATGTTATAAATACTGTTATAAATATTTTGAATGTAGACAGGAAGTGTTATTATTATATATATTTTGTAGATGAAGAAACTAATAGCTAATAAGTGGCAGTGCCAGTCAGTTTTCAAATGCCGGAAGTACTGTCCCAAAGGCCATGGTCTTCACTACCATACTGTATTGTCCCTCAGGTTAATATAGTGATTTTCAACCTTTTTCATCTCATGCATGCCATGACTTAATTACTAAAATTCTGAGGCACACCAAAAAATGCTATATTGTTTTGCCAATCTGACAAGAGACAGTAGGTATAAATTTGATTCATTCATACTGGTTGGTTACTATTGTGTTGTCTGTTGTCATTTTTTTATTTGACAATCTAAGGGAAAAAAGGTCAGTGCCCCTGACTAAATAGTCAGGTGTTGCATGTTTTAAAAATTTCTGTGGCACACCAGTGTACCTGTCATGGCACACCAGTTGAAATTGCTGGGTTAATAGGTATTATATGATATAAAATTTCAAAGACAAATGCCCAATTTAATCAGTTTGAACAAAATTATATCTTTGCTGCAGGGGGTGCAGAGACTTCACATATGTGAATGCACATTGTGAATTTCCAAAAGGAGGATACAGTTAAATATAGTTAAATATAAATCAATAATCAATTATTATTGATTTCAGAGAGAAAGGAGAGGAAAAGAGAGATAGAAACAACAATGATGAGAGAGAATCATCCATCAGCTACCTCCTGCATGCCCCACACTGGGGATTGAGCCCCCAACCCGGGCATGTGCCCTGACCCGGAATCGAACCATGATGTCCTGGTTCATAAGTCGATGCTCAACCACTGAGCCACACTGGCCAGGCTGGGTCATAGTTTTTAAAGATTGTATGGAACACACTCTGTAGACTGGTAAGAATGTGCCATACACAGCTGGCTAGTTGGGAGACATGACTAGAGTACAGAGGGCCACTTTGCTCAGCTCTGCCCTTGGTAGAGACATTGGCATGGAGAAAACCTCAGGACTGGCTCCCCTGCCCCCAGTAACCATTCTATTTAACTAGAGGCCCGATGCATGAAATTCATGCAATGTCCTTGGCCCTGGCCCCCGCTTGCCGCCACTGCAGCCAGGGGGCCTCTGCAGCCTCTGCCTTGGCCCCTGCCTGCTGCGGCTTTGTCCAGAAGGAAGGACGTCCTGAAGGACGTCTGGTCTACTTAGCATATTATGTTTTTATTATTATAGGTTCTCCCCTCAGAAAGACCTTTAAGCTCTAGCCAGGTAGACACTGTGTCCGAGTAGCATTGAGCTCAGCCAAGGACTAGAAAGTCTGAAAGAGTTTCCATCTCTTTGTGAATCTTTAGTATATAATCTCGTGTGGGTACCATGGTGATACAGTGTTTGCTGTGGGGAGAGAGGGGTTTGTCTGGATCATCCACTTTTAGTGGGTTGAAGGGTTTCTTCTTACTTGGCAGATACATGCTAATTATGGCAAAATCCTGGAGGCAGGATCCTGTAGTACTTCTCTTTGCACTCCCAGCTCCTACAGAGTGCCTTGCATGACACGCTGTTTAATACCTGTCTTTTGAACAAATGAATGATGAGTAGATTATGCATTGTCCCTAAGGTAGTTATTGACAAATTGGGACATTTCCTGGAGGCCTGGAGCAAGGCTGTTCTAAAGACTTGGTTATATTTTTCTGCTTGTGGGATGGTCTGGGCCCCATCCTGCTCCAGGTACTAACTTGGCAGGATAAATAGCTGCAGCTGGAAGTGAAGGTTAAAGGGAGTTACCTGCTTCTCAGGAATGCCTTAGAATCAGATGCCTTTATTCATTATTTTCTACTGATTTGTACTTAGTTATGTGGCTTTTCTGGTCTCTTAGATGTCACACATTCATCTAATGACATTCCCTACCTCTAAAATGTTGCTGAGAAGGTAAAAAATGTAGCTTAAAAAAGATGACAACACACCCAGGGTAGCAGGAATATTCTTCCATTGGGACCCAGTAGGTGATTAGCTCTGTAGCAACAAGTCAGAAGCTGAATTTGGGGACTCATAAACAGAATGTTATTCCTCATCCCTATCTGTGTCCAGGTCTCCCATAGTGGCTCCTGACTTTTGCCTCTTATTTCTACCATCTTCTTCCCATCCCATAAACAGACCTTTTTCTACTGATATTTCCTGAGTTGTCCATGTAATAAGGCATATTTTTCTTGAGCTCCAGCAAGATCGCCTGCTATATTCACCCATCCATCCATCCATCCACCCACCCATCCAATATTTTGAACACCGACTATAGCAGGGGTGGGCAAACTTTTTGACTCAAGGGCCACAGTGGGCTCTTAAACTGGACCGGAGGGCCGGAACAAAAGCATGGATGGAGTGTTTGTGTGAACTAATATAAATTCAAAGTAAACATCATTACATAAAAGGGTACGGTCTTTTTTTTTTTTTTTTTAGTTTTATTCATTTCAAACGGGCCGGATTCGGCCCGCGGGCCGTAGTTTGCCCACGGCTGGACTATAGGCTTTGTGTGACACTGGGGATACAGCGATGAATGAGACACAGTCACTTTCTTCAGAGCTCACAGTCTGGCTTGGGAGACAGACATAAGGAAGATGTAAAGAGTGCACAATTAAGAGTGAACGTTACGATGCATTGCAGACAAAGAACTATGGGAATACAGCAGGGATAGAGAGACAAGGGCAGAAGAGGATGACCCCAAAGACAATAAATGTTTATCACAAAGCTTAGGGACTGGTGAGCTTCTCTCAGATACCCTCTTCTGAAGTAGTGGTTTTAAATCTTTGTGTGTTGAGTAGCAAAACTGTCTTTTTAAATTCTACACGGACCACCAATAAATAAAATAAGGAGAGTGCCTTTGGCTGAATTGGGGCGGCGAAGATGGGGGTGGTGGTAGCGGTTGCCGACCTTTCGGACCCCACGGACCACCAGTGGTCTGCGGACCACCGGTTGGCGACCGTTGGTCTACAGAGCTCACTGCTTGGCTACATCTAGGCTTCTGAGCCCTAATCACTGCTCTTCCCAAGGTGATCAAAGGTGTATCAGTTCAGGCTGCTGCCGAGGACACAGCTTGGCCTCGGGAGGGCATAGAACCTACAGGCTTGTTCCAGGCAAATCTCCAGGTGATTTTGCCATTTCCATTTAGGACACAAATGGATAGCCAGGCATTTCTTCTGGAAAAGAGATGGCTCAGTGTCATACTTAGATGTAGGAAGCAGGGATGAGTAGAGTGAGTAATCAGTTTCCCTTTCTGAGAATGGAGTTGGTAGGCCTCATGGCGTAGGGCAGGACTGTGTGGGTGTGCTAGCCTGTAAGGTGGGCATGTCTGCAGCGTATAATTTCTCCTGAGGAGAAGAGCCTGCCCTGGAACTTGTTAGTGCAGAGATCTCTGCTGGAGGAGCTGTGGTTTCTGGTTGATCCTTGTCGGTAGTTGTCCAAGGAACCGAGGGAGGGCCATGGGGCTCCCTGGGGATGGCTGAGAGGACCCCTGGGAGGAGATAGAAGGAGACGAGGCCGGCAGAGGGGAGCTTAGTTGACCAGGTCCGTAGATACTATCACTGCTACCAACTGGCTGAATGTACTGAGGCTTACGATGTGATGGTCCTGGTCTAAGTGTTTTCTGTATCTAGGCTTAGCTAATCCTTATAACCACCTCATGCAATAGGCACTAGGTATTTTTAACCTCCATTTTGCCAGTGAGGAAATGAAGGCACAGAGAGGCTACACGGGTAATTAGTAGTAGAGTTGGCATTTAAACAGGCAGTGTGACTCACCAGAAATGCTCTTAAGTGCCTTCTATATTTTTAAGACCAGCTTTGTGATGGAAGCATCATCCAGTGTCTCAAAACTGCAGGGTCTTACCTGGGACTTTAACTGTAATTGACCAGTTGCAGAACACAATATGTCTTTTATATTTATATGTTTAATATATAACATATTTAATGTATATTAATATTTTGATTTTTTAGTTAAAAAGTGCTCTGGATGTAGGCAGGTAGAAGGTACCAGGCTGTTTTGCTGCCCTGTAGAGAAAGGCTAAAAGAAATGTATTTACCTCAAAGCGGCTCCCACCTGACAGGCCCTCAATCTGTCCCTCTGAGCTGGGTCTGCAGGCTGTGACGAGAATATGTGGGTTTTCCCTTTTTGTTCCCTGACCGAGGCTCCGTGCTCTCCTACACATTATTGCCTTGGATGTGTTTTGTTTAAAAATGAGGGTGCTTTCTAGCTGTGTGACTGATGCTCAGGGCAAAGCTATGAAGAGAGTATTTCCTAGGGCACCTCCATGTGCAGCCAGCGCTTCAACACCGGAGCTCCGCGCAGGTAGACCAGCGGTTTTCAGAATGTTAAGCTTTTTTTTTTTTTAAACCTCTCCCTCAATCCCAAGCTGCATGGCTCCAGCAATGCAGTCTTTCTAGACCTTTCGATTTTGCTACCCTTTGCTCTTTTTGTGATCAGTTTCACTAGTCTTTGTTTCTGTCGACAAATCTCTAAGTAGGAAGTTTGGGATGGGAAGAGGTAGAGACTGGAAAATTTTCTGTGGATTTTCATTAATCATACTCTGTCCCTCATTAGATTTATCTTGTGAAGGATTAGGATGCCTGTGCCATTTTGCAAGTAGCAGATTAGGATTTTTTTCTTAGAATCAAACATTAAGCAAGAGAAACAAATCTAATATAAAACCCCAAAGCTAAATAAATCCAACATAAAATGCCATTCTGTGCCAACTTATGGCCTGTAGGAAAAATTTCAAAAATATTCCTTCAAAGGGCCAAGCAGCAGGCTTCCCATTTAAGCTTTGCAACTGTTTTAGGATGTCTCTCTCATATCACTTTGAAATTTTACCCTTCTTACCCTGAATGATCAAACATCTTCTCTTGCTTTCCGTCGCCCTGCATCCTGAATAGACCCGCCACTGCTCCCCAGCAGGAGCTAGTTTTAGTGTCAGTCATTTTGGAAAAGCATTGATGCACACCAGCATTATTCTCGGATATGTCTTTCTTTTTCTTTCTTCGGAGCCTCAAGAGGGAATAGCCAGAAAGGCAGTTGGGCAGTTTCTAGGTTAGGGCAGATGCTGGATGCTTTCCAGAGGCCTTTGGGCAGGAAGGATTGCTCTGTTCTGCCACCCGCAGCGCCCTGGGTAGAGACGTTCCATGGACACCTGGAAGGGGATGGTTTTCCAGTTGTCTCTTGCTAAAGTGTGCTCGGAAGAACTCCCCCCACTCCGTTTTGATTCCAAAGTCAATTTATTGAACATTAAGTCATAAAGCCAGTGATATAATTTTAATGAAAAATATCCTGTATCACTCAAGACTGAAAAGGACAAAAATACCCCTTAGAAACACTGCTTTGAAAAATAATCACATTAACATTACACACAACAGTCCTTTCTTAAGCTTTAAGAAATCGAGTACTATATAGTTCAATATATATAAGACACATCCAGTATTGTGTTCCTGATAGCAAGTGCATAGATTTTGTTAAGATATCACTTTCACTCGATATAAACGTTTTATGGTCATATGAAGATACTATTCCCAGTGATTTTGCCCAAGCATGAGAGGAGAGAACAGAACACAGCAAAAATAGTGAACTACAACAGAGATGAAGAACAGAAACAGCGCATTAGCAGAACAGTCGATTCCTGATAAGTGAATAAGCTGATTGTTTGGTCACAATTTTTTATTCACTTATCAGGAACGATTCACAGTCCGTTTATGCTCACTGTGTTTCCTAGCCTGCCAGCTAAGAGTCCCAGACCATGGACTGCTCATAACTGCTGTGGGCTGGGCAGACCTGTGGCTTCCACCAGCAAGGTAAACATTGACGGTTCTGTAATTTCCCAAGGTGGGCCGTGCATGCACCTTGCTAACACTGCAGCGGTGTTTTACAGAGTCAAATAAGTATGAATTTAAGCAGTAGTCAAGAGTGCTTAAGGAAACTAGCATTTTTGTCCCTTTTGGAGAATTATTGTTTTTGTTGTTTTTTCAGAACAACAAAAAACTGGCTTTGTCTTCCCCTTCTTTTACTTAGCATGAGTATTTGCCTTGTGCTAAATGGTGGAGATTATATATATATATAATCTTACATATTTAAAAAATAAACACTTGCTCACCCTCTTTACCTAATTCCCTTTCTCCCCTCCTTCACACAACCCCCCGCCCCCACCCCCCCACAAAAAAAGGAAAGGAAAACCACACCCTTAGCCATCTTTTACCACTAATGTAACTGTGGCTTTTCAGAGGCAAACCGATGAAGGCTAAGATGAGATTTACAATAGAAGCAATGGCAGGAAGTCAGCTCCCATCCGTGCAGGTTTGGAGCTGCTGCAAGTCACTGAGGGTTTGGCCTATGGAGGAAAGAGCCTTTTTTCTTCCATATTACCAGGCCCCTCGGTTGTTGAGTCAACTAGAAAAGACAATCTAGGGCTCACAGGGCTGCAGAAACCAGGTGAAAGGCTTGAGCACCTGCACGGAGAGTCTGATTGGCAGCCAGAGGAAGGCTGCCTGGTGCTGGGGGCCAGAGTCAGACAGAGCTTGTGCATCTGAAACGTTGGAGGGAGAGCAATGACAGGGAGCAAACATCAATGGAATCTTTTAAGAGCACTTGGAGAGCAATCAGATTCCTGAGCATGAGAGGTGGGCAGAAAGGGGCAGAGGGCCTGTGGCTTCAGTTAGAGAGCATACAAGGACTAGTTTATTCTTTAGTTCTCTTTCTGATAACTGGGGTTGGGGTGCTAGTGAGGGGACAAGGCTTTTCAAAAAGCATTCCTTCCTTCAGGAGGGAGTGTGCAGGTGCATAGGACATTCTTGGCTGTCATTTGGAAATGGGCCGTAGATTATGAAGACTGAAGCCTGAGGAACTTGACCTCCTCCCTCTCCCACCCCACCCACTGAGTAGAGCTTCCATTTGAGCCCTGGGATATATTTCTTTCCTTATTAGTTTTAATGATTAAAGTTGCTCCTGGATTCAATTAACTCTTAAACATACATCATTTAAATTACTTTTCTCTCTCTCTCGGTTGACACAACACACAGACTTAACTCTTTTCACATCTTCTATTCACCAAGTAAGCTTATTTTTTCTGCCCTCGAGAGCTCACCTCTTTTAAAAATGTGATTAGTTTCTAAGAAGAATATGGCTATAATGTTATGCCTTTGGACCTGTGGGTAGGTAGAAGTTCTACTGCCTCTCTTCTGAAGTTTCTTAAGGTTATGCAGCAAAGCAGCAGCAGTTTGAAATGAATGTTAAGAACTGCATATAGCCCAGACTGCATGGCTCAGTGGTTGAGCATCCACTATGAACTAGGAGGTCATGGTTTGATTCCTGGTCAGAGCACATGCCTGGGTTGTGGGCTCAATCCCCAGCAGGGGGCATGCAGGAGGCAGCCAATCAATGATTCTCTCTCATCGATGTTTCTATCTCTCCCTCCCTCTTCCTCTCCCTGGAAAAGAACAACAACAAGAAGAAGAACTGCATACATACACCCATGATAGAGGGAGAGGGGAGTGAAAAGAGGAGGGAGGGAGGTCAGAAGAGGATAGAAGAGGTGACATTTCCCAGTGCGGTCAGAATATAAGGTCTTGGCAAATGTGTAGGCAGTTATGCAGGTGAATCACAGAAATCAGTGTAAATCGTGGAAGCAGTGGTTAAAATGGGCCATTGGACGTAAACCAGAGGTGGCTGGTGTGCAGTTTCTCCTTCCCCCAAATCAGATATTCACTTAGGTGGAATCGACTGTATCTTTTTACACAACATAGAGAAAAAAACAGATACGTGAAACAGTGAGGTGTGTAGATGCATCACCAACATATAATGACTACCAACAATACAACACGCAGAGAGAGACACAAGTATTAGGAAAATGGTTTAATATTGGAGACAGAAGCAAAAAACTGCATCACACAATAACATACGTTACAAAAATAAGTTTGTTTCAACTACACGGTTATGTTCACAATGAGGACAGAAGAATCAGAAAAAACTTTGATCTAAACAGCAAAAAGCAAACCCCTAAAGTTTTAACTAATACATTTATCCACTTAAAGTGACTGAGTACTTCTAAATCTAATTACCTTATTGTGTAACTGCACAATACAGAATAAAAAGTGAAACTTACCGCTGTATTTTAAGACAAAATTCTAATTCTAGATATAAGCAAAGGGAAAAAAGAAATCAAGCCAAAGTTTTTAATTCTCAAAAGAAAACCAACTTTCTTTCTATCAATCAGAAATCAAACTTGAAATCAGTCATTGTCAGGGGGCCCACTAGAGTAAGCCACAAAAATTTCCATTTTTTTAATCTCCAGTATAAAAAGTTCCACTGGTACAAAATGCATAATAAGTACAATCAATTGTAGAAATAGGAAAGCCTGCATTTTTTTTTTTTTTTTGGCTCAAATTCCATCAAACAACAAAATTCAAATGCATCAATAAAACAAACAATACTCAATGGTCTTACAGTTTCCACTAGGTTGCATTAACTTTGGCTTTTCTCAGACAATATTTAAAAACTATTTCGTAATTCTAAACAAAATGATATTAATCTACAAACAACAATTCTCACAGCACAAAAAAACACAAATACATTTTTTGTATGACATTATTCAAAAAGGTAATGAAACTACAGGTTTTTTTAAAAATTTTATTTCTTCTTGTTAATTAGCACTTAAGATAATAATAAAAACAACAGTAAAATGAGTCCAGAGTAGCACAAGCCAAAGAATTAGAACCCCTACGGTGAAAGAAAGATGAACTTGTTCCGCCTTAAGGACTGCCGTTGGATCACAATTCTCTAATTTAGTTTAAAAATGACTGTCCTCTACACTTGATTTTTAAAAAAGCAGTTTCGCTGTGTGTTTTCCTTCTGGCACAGGCCCTTGCACCCTTGCAGCTTTTCCCTTTTGTTATTAAAAGATAGAGTGACTAAAAGAACAACTTGTCTCTGAGGAGGGTTATCTTCTTAACAATGAAACATGCCAAAAATACCCCCAATAACCCAGGAAGAACAGACTTTCCCACTCTGTGTGTCTTAGTTGCCTGCAAAAATAAGAAACACTCAACTCAAAGTGCCCACCCTGAGCCTCTGGTCAGCTGCACTCCATTCCTCGGGGGGGAGGTGCAGGTGGGCGAAAAGAGAGGCGGGCAGGGGGAGGGCAGTTTGCTTCAGTGAAGAAATCAGAAAAAACGGTTTTGAGATCTCTGTAGAGACTGGTACATGAAGAGATTCAGAACGAATCTAAGAAGTTCAGATGGTGTTCTCTTGTGTTCCTATGCATGTATCTACACACCACCACATACTATACGCGAGAGAGACGTGTGTGATAACTTTTGTGTCAGCTGACTGCTGCAGGAAGTACAAAATAGCCCTCAAAGGACGAAGGAAGGCCCCAGCAGTAGTAAACACGTGTGAGGATAATACAAATCATGTCGTTATAAGTGCACGTGCCGTAAGAAGGAAACTTTTTTTTTTTTTTTTTTTTTGCATCATTAGAGGCTAGTCCTTTCCATCCCTGGGCTATCACATCCACACACAGATTAAACCAAGTGGGGTGGTGAGTGGGAAAAGGAGGAAGGACAGGGAGCCAGCAGTTTCTGAACTCCGTTAGAGACAAAGAAGCTTCCAGGGCCCGCTTTCAGGAGAGCAGGAGTTTGTATTGGGGCTGCTGGGAGGACACTGGGCTTTGTCAGGACAGCAAGGAGATCTGTTTACGTGAAGTAGAAGTCAAAGTAACATGGCACTTTAAAAAGTGGCAGCAGGAACTGATGCTAGGTATTTGGTCAGTAACTGGGATAGAGAACTGAGTTTTACTTAAGTGGTCAGTACATGCATTCAATTAAAAAATCAGACACGTATGAAGGGGAAAGGACTCTCAACTAACTCCAGACACCTTGCTTATCAGAGGTGCCCACGGAGTCAGAGAAATCCCCAGCACAATGGCTGATTAGAAATATTAATTAGGAGTATTTAGGAAACAAAAGCAAAAATGCCTCAAAAAACTACCCCATTACCACATCATTTATCTGGAAGGTATATGAAAAATCCTTAACTGGAACATACCACTACATCTGATCTCAATAGCATACAGAATTGAAGGTTTAGTTAGGTGCTGAATCTACCCACCATCCCTCTCAGAAGGTTTACGTAATAAACTGTTTTTAAACAGAAGGAATTCTAGCAGCACATTAAGAATTCTTTTTTTAAAAATGACCAGAAATAATCAGAAGTAAAAAAAAAAAAAAATGGTGAAGGGGGGAAAAAAGCAGAGAGGGTTAAAGATACTTATATATTTTTCCTGCAGATTTGCCTTGTGGAGTTTTTTCTTTTGGATCTCAACCAAGGATAAAAAAGTAGTAAAAACAAAAACAACTCAGAGAAGATATATGTAGGGGGGAAAAATCCAAATTAGAATCACCCCAAAACAAACTAAATGACAGTATAAAAGTTATCAACATTCCAGATAGCTCTGGGTAGAAAGGGTTAAAAGTTCAAAACTTTCTCACCTTAGAGGTTTCCATATATTATGAAGAAAATACATTGTGAGGTTGCCATCACAGCATTGATGTGCAGAGTGGTTAAAAAAGTGAGACATGGGCACTTATACAATGTCTTACAAAAAACATCATAGAGAAATAACAAACATTAACAACTTCAGGCAACAAGACCACAGGATAGCAAGTTAACAAACTTTTTAACCTCTTTTTTTTTCTGTTTTTTGTTTTTTAAATATTAGGGATTTATACAAAACACATAATAAAATACCCATGTTATCAAATTACTTCTCACAAGAAACACACTGAAGCTCTAGGAAGGAAGTACCTTTGGAATTTGGCACTATATATTTTCACTTTTTTTCTTTAAAAGAAAAAAAAATCACATTTTGCTGAACACAAACACATCTAAATAGTCCACAATAAAAAAAAAAAAAATGACATCAATGCTTTACAAGCCAACACAAAACTTATTCTGGAATAGTTTTTTTTCCCCCCCTCACATGAAATTTTTTTTTTTTTAAGCAAACAACTTTTTTTTTGAAATTCTTTTTTAAGTAAATCAATTCTAAACTTGTCTTATCAACAAAGAACATTAAGACCATAAGACTCATGATGAAACCACAACTTAATTCACAGAAGCACCAACGCAACACAGTTTACAGTAACCTTTCTCCTGTACATTGAAACAGTATAAAATATAGGTAATTTCATGTGCATTAAACCATGGATTGTCTAACTGTGAGTCAGTTCAGCAAAAGGTGACACAAATAGGTAGCATTTGCCCCAAAACAGGGTAAATATTTTTCTTATACTAATCTACAAAAAGTGGTTCTATATATATATCTTAATGAGAAAGTCAGCCACCTAAAATGGCCTTATCAAAAAACTTTACACTGCCTGAAAAATGTAAAAACTATTACAGACCTCTAGAGACTTAAAATCAGACAGTTTTTTTCTCAAACTGTTTTTGGAAGTAGTCTGTTAGAAACCAACATTCTGTGTCCCTGGACACATATTGCTATTGTTACCAGTGACCGGGAAGAATGCCAATCCCTGTATAATACTTTCAAGTCTGTTTTATGAAAAGAAAAAAAAAAAATAAGAAAAACATTTTGCCACAGGTTTTTTTCTATAATTATTTTTTCTAATAATAAATTTCAGTCTTGCATGAATGCAGCAATGTTTTTCACATTGACTTCCCAGAATTCATAGCTAGATGAGGTCACATGCAAATTTCAAAGGTCAAACTAGATCAAAGGTCAGTAGGAGAACCAAATATGATGTGAGGTCAGAAAGACATCAGAAACAATGACGGGACGATGAAACTTTTTTTTTTGAGACGCCACAGGGACATGCTAGGCAAACGGTGAACTAACAGGCATGAAGATGTCTAGGGAGAAAACAAGGGAGAGGAAAAAGTTACACAGAGTCTACGCAGCAGCAACAAAATCACTCTTCAGGGTGCAGGAGAAAAACTAATGCAAATCTTAGGTCATTAGGGAGTCTACTAGCCATCCACATAATTTGCATTTCTTAACAATCTTTATCACAGCACAATGGAACCCCAAGAGAATCCATCCGGAGAGGGAGAGGGGATGGATTCCCAGTGTTTTGGGGTGAGGGGCTGGCAAGGGACGGGGAGGATCCAGTTTCAACAAATGTAACATAAGGGGAAAGTCAGACAACTGAACTGTAAACTAGATAATGGAAGTTACAAACAAAATAATCAGACAGATACAAACAACAAGAGGATAAAGCATGAACTTCAGGCCTAGGGTTCAACGGTGAAAAAAAAAAACCCATTCCTAGAACGATTCCTTTAGAGACTACTTCAAAAGGATCTAACTAGCACAGAGAACTGCTCTTTAGGTACCCAATAAGTTAACAATAGGCAATAAATAACTTCCATTATTTCTGAGGCAGTAAAAATTTTGTACAAAAATAGAAATGCTTTTTTTACAAATAAAATTTACAGGCCTGTGGCTTTCTTTTTTATTTATGTATTATTTATGTATTATTTATTATTAAATTTATCTTTCAAGAAACATCAAGTATTTTCATTCATTGTTATTTTATTTTTAAACCCTGTAGCTTTAAGAAACAGATCTCTAAATCTTTTTTACATTAATCCTTTCTAAAAACTAAAATAAAACAATAACAAAATAGACAACCAGTGTAATAACCTGACCAATAAATGTCATGTTTCTTTGAACCCTAAAATAAATGCCTACTTATTAAAACAAACCAAATGTAGTGGAAAGACGTTTGTATTGTTTTAAGTGCTTCTCCTGGCTTTTCTCTTGCTCTAGGCCACCACCTTGACCTCTAAACAGCTGGTGCCCTCCTAGGGATAAACAGGGCAGGAGGGGGTGAATTCTCCAGGCAGTGCTCTCAGGGCACCAGGGGGTCTCTGAGTTAGAATTGCACATTAGCCTTTGTTTGCCTTTTAAATGATCAAGATGTCATTTATTTGTGTATGTATGTTTTCCTTTAAAAAAAAAAAAAAAGCGGAAAAAAAAAAAAGTGGAGATTCAAATTGCAAAACAAAGGAGAATACAGTGGCACAACTGGAGGAGTTTACTCATAGAAACAAGGTAGCCCAAGTTGAAATATGGCGAACTGGATTGGGGGTGGGAGGGGGAAATGGAGGCCTTATTGTAAAAATAACCGTCTCTCTTGGTAAAAGTTGGCAATGTGGTCCTCCTCTGCCTTCCCTGTGAGAACAGGCTGGCTCGTGGGACTTACCCTAAGAAAGCTAAAACAAGAGCAGGGAGCCTCTGGGGTTAGGATCAGTAAGGTTTGCTGTCGTTTTTGGAGCGCTTCAGCTGGACCTTCAAGCGTTTCATGCCAATCTGAAAGCCATTCATAGCCTGGATAGCAGCTTGTGCAGACACTGGATTGTCGTAGCTAACAAAACCTGGAAAACAGAAGGGGAAAGAAGGCAGAAATCAAGATGGAGAGGCGGTGCCTAGAGAAGGGGGGTCGGGGGCCCCCTGCACAGTGTAACTGCAATTGGTGGGTTACATGGGCCAATCCCATGGTGAACAGGGCATGTTTTAGGGGCAACATTGGAAATTGCCACTGAAAAGCAGTGAAAAAGCGAGCTGGATGGGTAATTGGGTTTGATGAGAAAACCCCTCTGCAGAAAGCTAATCTCCAACTCAGATGTTTGAGTAAATTTAGTCTCTTTGCTTACTGATTTCAGTTAAAACCACTTGTGTTTAAAGTCCCTTGGAATCCTTCTGCAAGAACCCCGGGAACGTAAGTGCTGCTCAGATAAGAAGTATAAACATGTGGGGCTGGGAGGGCCCAGAGGCTCCCATGTCCCAACCAGGTAGAGCCTAAATGGCAGGATACTTAAGGGAAGGGCCAGCTAACGGAGTGTGCTGCCCGACACCCCGGCCAGCTTTCATTCTAGTTCATCCATGTCACAGAGCCTACACCTGTTTGGCTACAGGATGGGTTCAGTGAGTTAACTCTAGAATAACTCACACTTGATTTTTAACATTGTAGAATTATTACTGAGAGGCACCTTGGCAACCAGGGGAAATGCTGGGCCTTTCTCCTTGTCTTAACTTCCATTTTCAAAGCTCCACTGAGTTCAACAGAATGGAAATTGCTGCCCTTGTATTCCCAGGAGTCTTGGAAAATAAACAGTCTAAACAGCTCAGGGCTTAACAACCATCCTAACATAGTTCCCAGAATCCTCTGTTTCAACACCGCCAAAAAAAAAAAAAAAAAAGAGAGAAAGGGCATGCTTTTGAAAAACTGATGATGCTCTGTAAAGATTAGGAAACAATTCTGATCATACAGTTTGTTCTAGCACCAGGGGGTGGGAGAGGGCAGGTGTGCTGGTGCCGCAATGGTTTCTTTAGTTAATGCCTATGCAAAAGTGTTGAGCTTGTATAGTCCCTACTTACTTTTGGTAGTGAAAGGAAGCTCTCATACTAATTGCATTTCGGTTCTGAACATCAGCTGTTCAGACGGTTCTGTATTAACACGTTAAGCGCCCAGTCTGTTTTGTCTTCTGGACGGAAAGTATAGTGTCAGTCACCGGTGACTGACAGGGCGCTTAATGTGTTAAGCTTCTCCATATACCTACTATTAAAGTTTAAAGTTAAAGAGAAAATTCCTTCACACACTAGAGGAGGAAGAAAAGGAAATAAATATATCTTGAGCAGAGTTCTTAGCTGACAAACATGAGTAGAAGGCAGGCTATATCACAAAATGGTGGTTAACATTTTTTGAAATCTAATTCCCAATAAATGTGATCTTGAATCTAAGACAATTGCTCAGATTTTCTCCTTGCCCTGTGAGTTTTCATCAGGAAGTAGCAAGATGATTGAAGAATGGGAATGGGTCAAGGGTGGAATGGATAACAAAACCTGGCCAAGAGGTTAGGATGAAAAATAGGGTCCTACCTGATGACTACCAAACCTGGTTCCCCAAGAAATTAAACTGACCCACTGAGAAACCTCGGTATGGGATGCTATGTCTTTTAATAAAAATTGAAAACACCGTCCATTATACTAATATAATTGTCTGCTGATACTCATTTCTATAACTTGCATTATTATGAACACACTGGTTAAGTAGCTTGTGGGCTGTGACATAAGCTCTTTTAAAAGCAGTATTTTCTCAAAATCAAACCACGAAGCTCAATCCCTTTCCAATCTCCAGATGAACCCGGGATATTGTTTGGTGGCGAGGAATCTAAAAGTCTGGCTCAAACCTGTGTAGGGAAGCTCCCAAAGGTAAGCTCGTTATGAAACTCACCCTGTGTAACAACTCACTTCCATTTCCCGGTCTCCTGAACCATTACAGGGTTCACACGCTTGCCGCGTGGTGTAATGGGTTCAGGCTGACAGCCTTCCACTTGGGTAAAAACTGACTGAAGTGGTTGACATACTAATTCCCCTAACAACAGAAGCTTCAGACCTTCCTGGGCAGTAGCACAGAGATTAGAAAGATGCTATGATAACGGAGATTTAGAAGCCAAAGCATTCTGGTTGCCCATTATTAGTTGGCCAGATACTAAGTTTTGAGTTTTGGCTGTCTGAGAACCCCCAACCTTTGGAGTTTGTCTTTATACCATAGAATATTATTTGTATTTCCACTGGCCCATAGGTATTCTACTTTATATTATGTTCCTGTTAATACCTACTACCAACACGAATTAGTTAATTGGAGGGGTGACTCAAGCTAATGTTCTTTCTCAAACTGGGCCAGAACTTCTCACGTGAGTAATAGAGACTCTGAACATTCTGGCCTCTAACTCCTCTGGGGACTACAAGGATTTGAAAAAAAGGAAACAAGCAATAATGTAATGAGTGCTCTCCTCCTGGTGTGAAACATTAGTGCCTCCCTCTCTCGGGGCAAAAACTGCCTGGGGAGGCAAAGTCCTGGCTGCCTGAGGACAGAGGGCATGGCAGCCAGCCGCCAGGAGCTGAGTCTCCCCATGTCCTCAGTGCCGGCGCCTGCATGCTCTGCATCCGCCCAGGCAGTGTCTGCAGATCCCGGCATCCCGACTTCTGGCTCCAGAATCCCAGCACAACACGGTGCTTCCTGTGATCACGAGCACCGTCAGCCAGCCCCCCACCCCTGTGCTGCTGTTGCCGCACGTGAGGGCGGCCGGAGCACTCGGCTCCTGGGACGAGGTGTGTACTCCTGTGCACAGAACTGAGGTGCAGAACAGCAGGCCCCGGTGCAGTGTCACCTGCATCCACAGCGGCTCAGTGACATCGCACCTGGCAGGGCGAGGAACTAGTAGTAAGGTGGCCACAGTGCCATTCTGTCCCAGGACAGCCTAAACTGCAAGTCATTAACGTATTCCCACCGGGCAGAGTTTGTGGTTCAGTCTATGAGGTTTAAAGAAACTGCTGTTGCTCTGCAATGACCAACTAGTAGACACATGTAGCAAGATATACCCATAGTACAGTATACAACATTACCTGAGGTATGGGCATTTGTTTACTTTCCTAGATCCTTCCTCTTTCTACAGCCCTTCTCTCTCTCTCTCTCTCTCTCTCTTTCTGCTATGTCTCTCTCTCTCTAATGAAATAACTTTTCCAACTCTGCTTACATGGATCCAGAGACCCAGAAAACACCACCACACAGGGAAGGCTCTATCCTGACTTCTAATGTATTTGCCATTTACACCTTCCTTCCCATGACTCCTCACTTGGGGGTGTGCTGTAATGGTCTAGCTTGGTTTCTTTTGCATACCAAAGCACTTGCTCAGATTGGTCTGTTTGTCAATGAAGACTTTAGCAGAGATAACATTTCCAAAAGGCATGAACATCTGCAGAATGTCCTGGTCTCCAAACTCCTGTGGAAGGTGGTAAATAAAGAGGTTTGCACCCTCTGGACCTAAAGAGGAAACAAAAATCAGAGTAAGGTATTCTTCGCTTCTTAGTTCCCACCGCCTCCTCTTAGGAGTGCCTTCATAACAGGCAGGCTAAGCATTCGCTTTCCCTCATGCTGAAAGAGTACGGAATGGATGGGTGAAATATCATGTGCTGATGTGTCTTTTAGGAAAGCAGACATCCTCCAGCTTTTCATCACTTCCTCAGAAATGCTGGTTAAGAATAGCTTCTTTTTCACTGATAATCTTCTGTGGGTCACATTTTCTTACTGCACATGAGCAATATTTCAATCCCTTCATAGGGTGAAGGTGGCAGACATGGATAGAGGGGGGGAGGAGAACACAGGCACGGGTTTTGCTTGGGTGGCCGTGTTTGGCTCTATGTATAGAGTGTCTCTCAGGGGAGAGAGTGTCCTGTGCATTCTAAGCAAATTGCAGCAATTGAGAATAATGGATATAGCAGTAATGCTGCTTGGATTTCTCAATCATTTACCTAATTATCCATCCAGTTTTGATTTGCCAAATCTCTTAACACACAGTCTAATAATCATCTTTATTAGAAATGACTGGCAATGAGTCAAGGCAGGGAAAAATAGGTAGCTAGAGTTTCACAACTGTGATAGGAATTATACCACTGGGAATTGGCCTTGGAAATGAATGCATGAATTGCAGCAGTGAGTCAAAGACTAAGCTAAGCCAGGCTCTTCACTCTCAACTACCACTTCCTACAAATACAAGAAACAATGGCAGCGTGAGGAAGACGTGAGCTGTACTGGCTGGAGAGGTTCTTTCCATTTCATTCTCCCACCTCTCTAGCTGCCTACACAAAAACTATCTGAAGGTTAAAAGGAGCAAAAGAGGAGAAAGGAGAGAATCCAAATGATCTGATAGAAGGTAATTATCTTCTAATATATAATAGGCAAGAACGCTTTCCAGCTCAAAGGGTGCTGGGGCTAGTGGCACATTCTTTCCCAGAGGGTCTGGAGAGGCCCCAAGTGGGATGCCTCTAGTCATGGTGTCTGGGAGGGAAGGGAGTTCATAAAATTGGTGAAGTAACCTCTGCAGTTGGTTCACGGAACCTTAACTGGCATTCCCAGGAGAGGACCCAGGACTGGCGGCCCCACTGAGAAGCCCAGGGAATAGGCTGCAGTGGGGGAGCGAGTCCATGGGAATGAGTCAAAGAAATATAAATGGGGTAAAAGAACTCTGTACAAAAAAAAAAAAGGAATGAATATCAAAGAAAAGTTAAACCAGTTTCTTTCTACAAAAAAATTTCATAAAGTGGGTGTTCTAACAAAGGAGCTTTTCGTTGGAAAACTTCTTGAAGCACATTTCTGAAGCTGGACACGAGAACTTCTTTCTTAAGTGTCAGCGTGACCAGTTTACCTGCGGCATCACTCACATTTCCAGGGACACATCCCCCCAGGGCAAGAGAGGCAGTCTGGGTGTGAAGGGACACAGCTGCAGGCTTTGATCCCCAAATGTTTCCTGGGTTAAGAAAACTCTTAAAAATGCAAACTGTGAATAGATGTAGAACCAAAACACTGGAAAAGGATGTTCTGAATGCACTCTGCCACACCCAGCCTTTGCAGTGTACATACGGGCAAATCTGGATGTTCCTTTCAAATAAAAGACCCAAACTCACAAATGAGGACTAATGGTACCTAATCTGAATTGTGAGGTCATCTCACCTCCTGAAGCTTGGGGAGAAAAGTGCAAATTTACTGTCTATGTGGACAATCCTGGCATGCTAGGCTGCGCTAGAGTCTGAATGTGTCTCTTCCTGCCAGAAAGGGGCCCAAGGAAAAAATGAAGACAGGTCAACCCAAGGAGGCTTGTCTTCTTTAGTCATCACTTTCTCAAAAGTGCCACCATCTCCTACTACAGACCCCCCCACCCCATTTTTTCCCATCAACACTGTTAACACTAAAATGAAAAAAAAAAAAGTTGACAACAAGGAAAACCTCTCTGGGTGCAAGAAAGGCAGCTACTGCCATAGATGCCAATGGTCAATAACCAAAGATTTTTTTTTGTGAGTGTTATATATAATGTTGCTCTCAGGTGGTTGTCATTCATGTTTGTGGTTCTCACAGGGCACTTCTATAAAGCCCTGGGGGTTTCTATCAGACCACTGGCTTTCTGTTGGGTGTCAGAAGTGCTTCCTACTGTGTGTGTGTGTGTGTGTGTGTGTGTGTGTGTGTGAGATTTGCCTCCTGCAAGCTTGGGAAGGTATGAAAGAGGCCAGAGGGTATTTAGGTGGGAAAGGTGGTCAGCTTTTCTGGATTTAGATCAAGAGGGATGCCATAACCCTTCAGAAGATTTTAAACCATATGCTGCACATATGCTATACATGTGATCCTGTGGGCTAACATGCACCAGGGCACACGACTAAACATCAAGCTGACTTTCAACTCTCCTGAAAAAAGGACAGAACCATGTAGTAGCAAATCTAAAACTCTATGTAATGAGATTTTTTTCCTTCCCATTATAACTTGCCTTTTGCATTATATTTTAGTTAAACTAATATTAAGATGGTTTATAATTCTTGAGTTCACGTTAGCTAGGAGAGAAGAGGATGATCAGAAGGTATGAAAAGATGAGAAGTGATTAAAAATAACTACAAAAAACACCATCAACAAAAAAATAGAAAACCCTACACCATGCCACTGGTAGCCTAAATACCTAAATATATGTAATTTGCATTTGGCAACCATCATTTCGAACTATTTTACATTAATCCCAGAGGGTTTGCTACTGTACAAGCAATCCTGACGACTCAAAGTAGGGACTACATTTGGGGCAGGGCTGGGGTAAAGCAGCTGAGGAGATGTTATTTCAGGGCCCAGACTTTATCCTTAACCCACGAGGTTTTGAGTCTTCTGGTGACATTTTCCCAGCAACGTAGGGTCTACAGTTTACTGAGAGACGCGGCTGGGTAATGGAGGGGTAACCACAACGCCAGTGGGGGGACTGGCTTTCACGGTCTCTTCTGAGGAAGTCATTACCTTACAGGACCTCCTGCTGCCCTTATTTGTCACCATTGTAGTCAGACTCCAGACAAAGGGACCTCAAAATGAGTTTTTCTCCGTGAAGCTGTGTATTTATGACATAGCATCTCCACACACCTGGGGAAATAGTTGTCTGAACAGCTGTGTGTGTGTTAAAAAATCTACAATAGCAGCCACAACTAGGAGTACAGAGAACGTTGAAATAATGAAAGGTAACTTAGATTTTCACAAATCTTTTATTTTAAACAATCTGTTATTTATAATAGACACCCCGCCCTTTTTTTTTTTTTTACATATGAGTATCTTTAAAACTGTGTCCCCTTTAAAATTCACAACTTTTTAAAGTAAGACTATTCTATTTCTTTATGATAGAATGCCATGTTTAAAGTCGAAGTAATTAGACAAAACCAGTTTGGAATTATGGGGTGAGGGTAAAGGAGAAGGGAAAGAAACTTTAAAAAAACGTCCACAGTATTTCTCCATTCTAGCTTCTTATTCTAGACTAGAGGCCCGGTGCATGACATTCGTGCACTGGGGAGGGGGTCCCTCAGCCTGGCCTGCACGTTCTCGCAGTCCGGGACCCCTCACTCCTTACCGCCCACTGGCTCACTGCTTCTCAGCGCTGCCGCGGAGGCGGGGGAGACTCCCGCTTCTGCCGCTGCGCTCGCCAGCCCGGTTTCTGACTGAGCAGTGCTCCCCCTGTGGGAGCGCACTGACCACCAGGGGGCAGCTCCTGCATTGAGCGTCTGCCCCCTGGTGGTCAGTGCACATCATAGCGACCGGTCATTCTGGTTGTTTGGCGTTTGGTCGATTTGCATATTAGGGTTTTATTATATAGGATTCTTAACAAGTCAGAAAGTGAATAAATGCAATGTTGAAGATTCTGCTTTTAAAACAACTCCAATTAAGGAAGAAGAAACCAAAAGGAAGGAAGAAAAAGAGACAAGCTCTTACTATTTTTCAACTAGCTCATTAACTATTTTATAATTAGCCTTAATTTATTCTGAACTTTAACTTCCTGGCATTCATTTTACTTTACTGGCAGGGAAGCAAGGTAATCAATCACTTAATTTGCTTTCCCAGAAGACCCCCAATTAAAGATATAGAGTCGATCCCAACAGTGGATTTATCATTAACCTGGAAACCACCGCCTACTCCTAGTAAGAGCATGTGTGGCTGAGAACCTAGGACTGGCTGGACAGTGCTCCACCCACAGGACTGGAGCGCTTCATCCTGCCCACTGAGGAAGAGTTTCGTGTAAGGGGGGAAGTAATGCTGGTTTGGGAGAGGGGGTTCCTGGCAATTTTTGATGGCAGCAACTACTAAGTAATTGTGTATAAACACACAGTGGGTGAGAAATCCATCTTAAGAAGTAGATGAAACGTTAAATCAAAAGATAAAAGAAATATAAGACTGAACAGGAAAGAAGATCAAAACAAATGGTTTAGGTTTGTCAGGTTTCTTGAAAAAAAAAAAAAAAGACACAAATAACAGAAATAAAACAATGGCTTTCTCTATGATACTGGCTCAGTCTAATGTCTTTGAAAACATGCTGTGAAGGTGAATGCTGCCCATTGGGCTGGCCACACCAGGCCATGCCCTGGGCCGAGGGCGGCACGTACCTTCCTTCTGGCTGCCCGCTGCGCTCTGCTGCTGCAGCAAGCTCTGGCTGTACAGAGTGGGCAGTGCCGCGGCTGCGTACTGCTGAATCCCTGAGTAGGCCTGGGTGAGGGCGTCCATGGTGCCTGCTGTGCCATTCGTCAAGCCCGTGGCGCCAAGTCCTCCATTCAGAGCCGCCATACCTGAGAGCATTTGAGCAACTTTACAAAAAACCCAACAATAGAGAAGAGAAATAGCACTTTTCATTAGTGCTTTCCAAAGGAAGTTAGAGAATCATTTGACACAATACAACAGCAAGAGCATGCAGCTAGCACACCAACGAAACCAACATGAAATTAAAATGAAACTATGAAGTCACAGCTCACAATAACGGTAAAAACACAAACAAACAACAACAGGAAACAAACCCCCCCCCCCCTGAGCAATGATGTCCCTCTCTCCCTAGGCCGGTGATCAACGTTCACTGTTGTGCTACAGTGACACAGCACATGTTAATTCCATGCAGGGTGCTACTGGCAAGTACTGGGGTTATCTTTTTGAAATAAAACCTCTGCTTCTTAGAGCTTAGAAGCAGGTAAAAAAATATTACTGGTAGAGACCTGAAACATCTGTACACTTAAATGCATTTACTGTGCTCTTTGAGGACCAGGAGGTTGAGGAGAGAAGGAAGAAATACAACTTTTCTCCTGTCAGCTGTCTGGTGAGGAAGTGCCACAGAAGACAAGCTCTGTACTCAGTACACCAGTGGGTTGGCAGTTCCGTGAACTGACTTTCCTGAACAGCAGGAGAGAGCAGTCAGGGCTAGGAGCCTAGGAATAGGCTGGCTGAGGAAGAACTAAGGCACAGGAAAGAGTGCAGGCCCTTCCCCTCACTGCAGAGACTGAAGCTGCTTATTCCGGGATGAGAGGCGAGACGTGGAATGGGGCTGTTTGTTTTTAGCAGCACATAGACAGACAGAATATGCACACACGAATATGAGCCAGTGCCCATGTAACTGGGGCTTCTGCCAAGGAAAAGAGCTTCTGTGTCACGTTTTTCAGTCAACTGAAGTGGCACCGTGTCCGCAGGCTGGTTCTTGGCTAGTCACCGATGTGAACTGGAGGCTGGCCAGCACCCTTTTTCATTTTTTCTCCTTGTATCCTGGCTGCTCTTTTGCTCTATTATAGTTGCTGACTGTGTCATATTTTCCCTGAATACTGAGTCAAAACAAGCAAGACTTTATAGAGTGTTAACTTTCATATGAACTCAGGAAATGGAAGAGGTGACATCATAATTGCCTCTAGTTCCTTTTACGATTAATACTATTTTTTTAAGGATCTGTTTCTGGGAAGAACTCACTGAAAACAATGAAAACCTTAAAGGAATTAGGGCTATTGATTAAGGCTATGAAACAGCAAAGACGACTGTGAAAAAAGTTGGTAAGAAGTCCAGTGAGAACAGAGAACTAAGATAAGGAATGTTTAGAAATTATATAGAGGAATCCAAGGCCAGCATCACCTTGACACTCCCGTCAGAGCTTTTTCCTGCCACCCCCGGGAAGCAGAGGTGGGGAATATTCTCCTTACTCCACAGAAGTTGGTTATCTTTTCCACTTCATCTCTTCAAGGAAAAGAACTACATGCAAGATATGAATGAGACCACCGCTTCACAGCAGAGGAATCTCATAGTGTCTCAGGTCTGGTATTCTTCCTGGGGGCTTGAGGAGACAGAACTGGGCTCTGGGTGATGTCACCAAGTACAGACAGGACTGGGGTGGGTGGAGTGGCCAGGAGAGCCCGAAAGAAATGAGAATGGAACAAGCCTACTGAAAAGGAAGTCAAGCAGATCTAGAATGTGAACAAAGCTAAAAAGCTGTGGCCAGCAGAGGTCCTGCTCACTCTGCTTTAAATTTCTTATGAGGGAGTTTACTCTCTCTCTCTTTTTTTTTCTTTTCTTTTTTGGTCAGGCAAGTTAGTGCTAAGAGCTTGGAAACAGTTTGTCCTCTTCATTAAACAGTCCCTCAGACAACAACTAATCACAGGTACCCCACTGCCTCTTGTCTTCTCTATCCCTGCTATTCCTATGGCTGCTCAAGGGCTGGGGAGTAATTTCTCGTTTCCTCTTTGGTCTTATTTCATCCTCACCTGCCGGTATTTGTGTGAATGCAAAGAAACACCAGTGTTGCTTTTCTGAGAGGTGAGAGGAGGCTGTAAAATAATTCGAGCAGAGCTGCGCACAGCTGGTAAGCGCTGCTGGTTTCATTTTTGTCAGGCTGCAAATAGGTGCTAGGGATACAGACAGACGGGCATGTCATGGGCTAAGCCCTCCAGGAAGTCAAGCTCCTGTGTGGGTGGGAAGAAATTCTAGGAGGGAACAGCCACTTGCCACTCCACTTACACCCCAAGGGTCTAGGTGTGCCTCGCAGCCTACAGAGCTGTGTGGAACGCAGCGACCTGACAAGTAGGGGCTGCACACAGAAGCTCCACTACAGAGCATGTCTCCGAGTTCCCCCGACATCCACGGGGTGGTTGAAAGCACTACCCGTCCATGGTGCCTTGCCTGCTCAGGGATCCTGAGCTCTCAGGCCTCCATGTATCACCGTGTGGGAGTGCCTTCCCGTGCGTGATTTGTAGTCTTTGCGACACGGCTTCTAGACACACAGGTGGGATTTACTGGGCACGGTCACTGGTGCCCTGCCTCCCTTCCTGCCTGGGACATGCCCTTGCTGCTGGCCAGGTCAGGTGAATTATCTGCTGCCTCTCTCCCCCTGTTGCTGTTTCCCCTTCGGAAACACAGAAGCAGCACGCACTTCGTGCTCCTGAAAGGCTGGGCTGTGTTTCAGGACTGGAGTCCTTGTGTGGCTTGCAGCTCCGGCCAGTGACCTTTCAGCCTCCTCCTCACACTCTGCCTGCCCACACCCCACAGTGGTTGGCTGTGTTTCTGGACTCGACCTCAGGGCAAATTTGCTTTCTGAAGGTTTCTGCTTATTTCAGCTGATTCCGTGTGTGTGGAGACAGGCAGGGCTGGCCTCACCTGCCGGGTGGGGGAGGGAGGTAGCAGAAGAGGCACAAGTAAAAGGGGTGTTGATGCCAAAGAGGGGACTAGTCAGGGCCTCTGCAGCTTTCCTCCATGGTATAACCATCCTTTTGAACAAAAAATAGGGATACACATTCTAACAAATAGAAATGCATTGAGAATATTTAAAATAAAAACTGGGAAGTTCTGTTGTATTTGCTAAAACCCAAGGCAGAGTAGGTAACTGATTACCTGGTAGAATTTGAAGGAACATCAAAGGAAGATTTCAACCTCTCAGAGTTGTTCCTATGAGTTATCTAATGTTATTCTATATGAAATAGTCATATCAAAGATAACACTGGCCAATTGAGCTGCTGGGCTCTGATTACATCTAAAAACTTGGGCAGCAGAAACAGGTTGGAAGAAGGTTAAGTTGAATAAAATGCTTTTCCCCTTAAAAGAATAGGGCTTTTCTTTGAAAAGGCCAAATGGATCGGTCATTTCATCCCATTTAATCCGGTTCCCATGGAAGGCGCTTGGATGCGAAGGCTGGGGCAGAATGACAGGTGTGGCAAGCTCCCCCAAGGAAAGCCTTTGCAAATGCCCTGTCAATAAAGTTAGTGTGTATCTTGACTATAAGTACTTTAAACTTAATTGCCCTCCAAGGTTCTCACTCGATGGAGACCTAAGGAACGGTGAGATTACTGAGTAAATCTGTGAAAATGGGAGAGGGCCCACCATAAATAGGAGCATGAACATTTCTGTGGCCGCTAGGAAGGTGGCACTGAAATGCAGGATCAGAGGCAGAGCCCCATGAGCGAACCACAGTTATTTCCAAGCCACTCTGCTAAGTTTCATACCAAACAAAAATAGAGCAAAAGTGAGGAATGTATGAACATAGATCTGAAGTTTCGTTACTGAGGTAAGCTTCCTTGGTGTAGCTAAAGCATATCCCTCTAAACTGTAAGCTGGTAATGAGAACTTAAGTATGAAGTATCTAGAACCAGGGCAGATGAGCGTAAATATGCACAATTAGTGGCATTCATATGTATGCTCGTGTTAATATGGTCACAAGTGTGTGTGAGGTTGTATGTGCTTGTGTATGTATCTAACTACATATATCTTTGTATATTCCAATGATATAGATTAAAACAGTCATTTCACGATGCAAATAACAGGTGACAAAGCCACAATAATAATAATATGCCCAAAGCATCTTCTCTTTTCTCTCCTTTAAAAGAATATTTCCATAAATACTATTCACTAGGCATTTGTGGCTGGTTATATCAGACCATTCTAATTTTAAGCACTCTTTGGATAAGCCATTTGGAAGGCTTAATGCCATTTTTTTTAAAAAGGAAAAATACATTTAAAAGCACAAAACCAGATACAGATTCTTGGGTGGACATATGGGCAAAAAGATTTTCACCTTAGTTTAGATATGAACATACGAAACATGCCTGGGGAACCCTCAAATAATCCACAAGTGAGCCCAGTTAGTGAATCACCCACACTCCTTACTTCTGATCTGGACAATTTCGGCTTGCAGCTTCACTGTACTGTACTGTTTCCCCACCCCTCCGTTCATGGATGCATAAAGGAAGGGAAAGGAGGTCAAGCTCAGTTCAATTTAGCTACTCGGCTACTAACCAAGACTTTACTCAAGGGGGAGGTGAGAGGCCTCTGGCAGGGAAGAGGGTAAAATTTACACTAAGATGAGTGTGGGAATGAACTGTGGATTCCATCTACCTACTTCTTGGCTCCTTTGTCCATGGAAAAGAGTTGGCTCTTTGATAGGGAAGCTGAGGCCAACTATTTTAGAAGCTGCCTCTGTCCAGGTAGCTGTTTCTTGACTACCTGCTTGGAGAATTATTCGGTAGGACAGGTAGCACCATACTATCTGTTGAGGGAGAATGGTCTGAAAGGGGACACTCTGCATATATTAGAAGGTTTTCTCTTTGTATTTGAGACAAGAAGCAAATATTAGCTCCCAGCCATTGTTGGGATTGTTCAATAGCCCTGCACTAGTAACATTCCCCAAATCAGAAAGAACGTATTTCTGTTTTATCAGGATTTTTGGTTTAATTAAACATTCTCCTGGTTCATCCTTTCTGGTAGGGGTTGTTTGAAACTAGACACATTCTTCATTTCCCATGAGCTACACACACTTACATTAACCCAATGGCAAAGAATTAAAAACAACAACTGAAGCCTGTTGTCCTTGCCAGAAGCAAAATTTGTACAACACAGATCCCACACAAGACCTAGTCACAGATTCTCTGCCATGTAACAGAGGCCCTCTCTAGCCCCTGGTAACGATGGGGAATGCCAGCAGGTACAACACAACAGGATGGAGAGAGGCAGACACACGGATGGAAGGACGACACAGTATCATGAGCACGTGCTGAGGAGGACAGCCACTCCCACTGGCCTGTTACTTTGCAGACCAAGGACAGGCAGGCGATCAAATCAAAGTCCTTGTTTTAGGGGAACTAGGTCCTGGGGCAAGAGAAGCAGCATGAAGGGCTGTGTGCGAACACACACCTGCAACCGAGGGCAAGGACAAGTGGGCTGGAGCGTCTGCAGAACAAGGTCAGAAACAGGAGTCAAGGCACTGAGGGCTCCTGACGGGGCGCCGGAGGCAGCTTTACTGGAATAAAACATTGTGCTGCCGCACGGTTGCCACCTCATACACTATTTGCTCATCGAGAGCCATCGTATCTGGGAGGAAACATGTTTCTCATTTCTTCCATTTTGGGCCCCTGGTCAGATAAAACTCAGTTCATGTTTTTGTTTGTCTTTCCCAGAGCATCTGAGTAAAATGATTTAGTAAAACCTGAATATTTCCTCCCTCTAAATATATGATTAATTTTCTTATCGGGATTATAACGGCCTTCATTTGGATGAGTTCTGGGTTCCCTTTTCACCAAATAAATTGCAAGGTATTCTTTTTGAGCTTTGATAGTATAGACTCACTGGGATTTTTATTTCTTGCCTTTTTAACAAAATCGTACTGCCCGATCACCCTTGAAAAAACAGTTCATTTATTGAATCATGGCTTAAAACAGGGCAACTTTCTGCTTGGGCTGCACGGTGGGTAACCAGATCCCCAAATCGGGATCTTTGGGCTGTCATGGAACTGCTGGGCGTGGTTGCTCTCAGGCACCCAGCGGGGACCAGACTGAGGGAAAGACAAACACGGTGCCCCTCTGTGGGCTCAGGGCTGTTGCCCAGTGCAGGAGCCAACGCCAAGCATGAGCCTGCAATGTGCGGATCTGCTGGTGGGTACTGTGCCCCCAGGTCTGAAGTGCCGAGTGGATAAGCTACGTAGCACAGAGACCAGAGTTCGTGGGTGAGTCTCTCCGGCTCAGAACTGTGATTCTGTAAGAGTCTGCCTCAACCTGTGGGGGAAGAACAACAGCCCTTTGGAGCTGCGCTGCTCAGTAACCAGCCCGTGAGGCTTCATAAGACTCCAGACCACGTTCGTATGCAGCGGCTCCTCTCCACTCAGCTGGACTTCCTTCGTTCCAAGGCCCCGCTTCCCCTCTAGATAACTGGCAAGAATCTTTGGGGTTTAGAGCTGGAGGGCACCTTTAAGATCATCTGATCCAGAACTCAATTGTCAAATGGGAAAATGAAGCTCAGAGCAGGGCAGTGATTTGCCTAAGATCCTGCAAGTAATTGCTACCAGATTCGGAGCAGGACCCATGCGTCCTGATTTCTGGTCCATCAATTTTTCTATTATTAGCACACTGCCTCTCAGAAGAACAGAACAAATCCCAAACCCAACCAAACCCTCGAAACCTACACATGTCTGCCAACCCCAGAAACGTATAGATGGATACGCATACACTGCATATTATTAGAAGGGACGGGGTGGGGGTGGGGGTGGTGAGGGGTAGGGTGTTTTTTGGCAAAATGAACCTAGACAGCGTCTGCCTATCAAAGCATGCGCTCCTCCATCCCAAGTATTAGTTCTCCCTGTTACGTATCCTTTTTAGGTCACTTCTGGCTGACCGTTTTCTGTGGAGAATTTGGGGGAAGGCTGTCCACCAGAGCAGCAAATACTCACTGTTTATGGTACCTGCGAGTGCATTAATATTATTCAGTCCAACTGTGGCTCCCGCCAGTCCTTGCAGAGTCCCGAGAGAGGTCAAAGAGTTCATGGCCGCACCAGCAGTGGAGTTGGGAGTTGAAGCAGCCACTGAAAAGCAACAGGAGGATGGGAAAATGGGGAGAGAGAGCACAAGGTGAGTGAGAGCCAACTGGCCCGGTTAAGTCAGCTGTCAGCACAGCAGGGGGAGCCAGGGAGTCGTGCTTGTGTATTGGGTGGGGAAGACACAGGAGATTGTACTTGTGGCACTTTGACCATTAGATTTGGTGATTAATAAACAAGGATCATAGCTCTATTTGGCCAGTGCAGTGAATACCCTCATTGCTGGCTGAGGAAAATTCGAGAAGAGGGGGCCTGAGAGATGGGTAGTCCCCTTGTGTCCTAATTTCCAGTCCATCAATTTTTAAAGGCCCCAGTCCTCTAAGCCTCCTCCTCCAGGTTAACAAATGAAGAAGTAGAGGACTAAAATGGTAACGCTTGGCTTCCTTATTGTTTCTGCTGCAGAGTTGGCACTTTCTCAATGAAGTTTTGAAAAATAAAAATCACATCTTCTTGAGTATGACAGAAGACTCCAGGACCCTGGTGGCAGCGGTAATAAACAGGGTGGAGTACAGGAGAGAAAACCATTTTGCTCCAAGCTCTCTTTACCCTGTCTCCCTCATTCCCCCGCCCCCCCCATACCTCTTTTTATTTTTATTTATTTATTTTTAAAATTGATTTTAGAGAGAAGAGGGGGGAGGGAGGGAAAGAAGGGAGAAGAGGGAAGAGAGAGAGAGAGAGAGAAAGAGAGAGAGAGAGAGAGAGAGAGAGAGAGAGAGCCAACAATTTGTTGTTCTACTTATTTATGTATTCACTGGTTGATTCTTGTATATTCTCGGACCGGGGATTGAACCCACAACCTTGGTATATTGGGATGATGATCTAACCAACTGAGCTACCCTCCCCCCCATCTCTTTTAAATGACAGCTTTATTGGAATATAATTCACATACCATACAATTACCCCTTTAAAGTATAGAGTTCAGTGATTTTTAGTATATTTACAGAGTGAAAAACCAGCACCACTATCTAATTTTAGAACATTTAAAAAAGTTGATTTTTATAGAGATAGGAGAGGAGAGGAGAGGGAAAGAGAGAGAAACATTGATGAGAGGGAAAATATCAATTGGCTGCCTCCTGCACACCTGCAACCTGGGCTGGGCATGTGACCCGACCAGGAATTGAACTGGCAACCTCTTGGTGCACGGTTGATGCTCAACCATTGAGCACACTGGCTGGGCTAGAACATTTTTATTACTCCCAAGAGAAACCCATACCCTTCTAGCACTGGAAACCACTGATCTACTTTCTCTATGGGTTTGCCTATTAACATTTCATATAAATGGAATCTTAAAATATGTGATCTTTTGTGACTGTCTATTTTCACTTATCAAAATGTTTCCAAGGCTCATCCATGTTGCAGCCTGTGTCAATGCTTTCTCCCTTTTTATTGCTAAATAATATTCCATTGTTTGGAAACACTACACTTTGCTTATCCTTTCACCAGCTGTGGGCATTTTGGTTGCTTCCACGTTTGGGCTATTAGGAATAATGCTGCTATAAGCATTGTGTACAACTTTTTGTTTTGACATGTTTTCAGATCTCTTTTGTATATACATAGGACTGGGATTGCTGGGTCAGATGAGAAATCTTTTTGTAGCAACACCAAACTATTTTCCAAAGTAGTTGTATTCCCTATCCTTTTTATAGCTATTATAAAGCAGCTATTATAAATATGTTAAAAAAAACACGAAATGAAACTGTGCTTACAGAATTAAATAGAGGTATAATGATAACATTTCATCAAATACTAGAGATAACAATTACAAAAATGAACAAAGTAGAAATTCTGGAATTGATAACTGCTTCTGTAAATAACATTTCAATGATCTTTCATGTGTATAGCTTTACAATCTGCTGACTTTTCACACAAATCATCTTTAGCCTGTTGATGAAGATAGAGGCTAAACTCAACCCTGAACCACAGCTAAATGAAACCTGTGGTCTGTTTCTAGCTGTGAAATCGCTGTGAGTATGGAGCTTCCTTTCCATCTGGCCCAGCAGGAAAGTCCTCCTAGCCCTGGATGCTCCTGCCAGCGGGAGGCACCCTGCTCTGCCTCCCAGACCACCCAGCACTGCTTGCAGTGCGCCTGCTTGGGATCCCTTTTGAGTGAGGCCAGAGCAAATGTCTAAAAGTTGAATTCCCCACCTTGTCATATTTCTGTCCATGTACGACACTGGCTTCTGACATCTCATTATGTGTGTATCTTTCCTTTCTCTTTTTAAAAGTAAATTATATAGAATCAAGCCAATGTTTCTAGTCCTTTGATATTATAAATCTTTTCAAATACAGACAAAAGCAGAGACAACAGCAGTACAAACTCCCATAAACTCATCTCCACATTCTAGAATAGTTGAGAACCAACTCAACCCCCAAATCGAAGTGTATTTTAAAGCAAATCTCAGACCTTATAACATTTCACTTCTATGTAATTTCGTAAGGAACTCTTAAAACTGTGGACCTTTTCTTTTACAACCCCAAAACAGTATTAAACCTTACAAAATTAGCAATACCTCCTTGGCTTCGTTATTGATAATACCTTGTTTAGGATATTTTTCATCTATGTGTATAAATAAGATGGACCTTTATTTGACCTTCTTGTACTGTCCTTAGTTTCGCTAACAAATGACGGGGAGAATGTCCTCATTTTTCCATTCTCTGGAAGAGACAGTATAAGACTGAATACGTAAGGAGACATATGTCATACTTTCAAACAATAAAGAATTTTTTTTTAAAAAGATTGAATACGTATAATTTAAATGTTTGGTAGAACTTGCCAGTAAAAATGATCTTGACTTGATATTTCATGATGGTATGGCTTTAAAATATTGATTATATTCCTCTAATAAAGAGGATTATTCAACTTTTATTTTTCCTCTTGAATTAGTTTTATTGAGTTACAGCTTTGTAAGAAATTGTGTATTTTAAGATTTCAAATTTATATTGGCATGAAAGCCTAAGGTGCTGTTGAAAACAATAGAAATCTTGGTGGTGAGCCATTAAGAGGAGAGTCACAGCTCCCTAACAGCAGTGATAGGCCAGCTGGGGGCTTAACAGAGAGAACCAGAGATAGAGGCAGCTAAGAAGAGTCCTCCTGAGGTCAGAGCAAGCTGCAAGCAATGGCCTTGAAGAGGCTCCCTGTGCAGGGGTCTGACCTGAACTGAATCAGGCTGCAGGCGCATTTTATGACCAGGGCCAAACAACTAGAAATTAGTGGAGGCTAACGGCTGGATGTGATAACAATAGAAACCGACCCACAGAAGGGAGATTGGGCAGAGAGGCAGTCAGAGAGCCATTTGGAAGAGTCATGCCATTTAAAAAAAGGAAATATAAGAATGTTACAACCCAAAGCTGTGTCCCGTGAGGAGTGATAGCAGACACATTCAGTAGTAGAATAGGTCTCCTTGAACTAGTCTAGCTAAGTCACTAAGCAAATAAGCAAACAAGAATAAATTGGGTCTGGGGATGGGGAAATAGAGTGAGAAGGATCAGTGTCCAGAATTGTTATGATATATTACCTAAAATGTCCAGTTGTAAACAATTATGGGAAGTGCAAAGAAACAAGAAAGTGTGATCTAGACACAGCAAGAACACAGGTGACAGAGACTGTTTGAGAGGGTTTAGATACTGTACTTACATAAAGACACCAAGGCAGCTATTATAAATATGTTCAAAGAACTAAAGGAAACCATGCTTAAAGAAAAAAAATGATCCAGCCGGTGTGGCTCAGGGGTTGAGCATTGACCTATGAACCAGGAGGGTCATGGTTCAACTCCCAGTCAGGGCACATGCCCAGGTTGCAGGCTTGATCCTCAGTAAGGGGCATGCAGGAGGCAGCCGATCAATGATTCTCTCTCATCACTGATGTCTCTATCTCTCCCCTCTCCCTTCATCTCTGAAATCAATAAAAATATATTAAAAAAAGAATTAAACAATGTATGCTGATCATGTTTCATCAAATAATAGAGATGGAAATTACTAAAATGAACAAAAAGGACATTCTGGAACTGAAAAGTTAACTACAGAAATGAAAAATGCACTGTGGGGCTCAACAGTTGATTTGAGCAGGCAGAAGACTGAGCCTTAGAGATGTGGCACACCATTAATCACACTAACATACATGTAATGGGAGTACCAAAAGAAGAGAAAAGAGCAGAAAAATATTCAAAGAGACAATGACCAAAAAGTCCCTAATTTTGATAAAAAAAACATTAATTTATACATATAAAAAAGTCAACAAACTACAAATAGAATTAAACAAAGAGATCCATCCCTAGACATGTGATAGTGAAAATGCTGAAAGCTAAGGATAAAAATCTTGAAATCAGCAAGAGAAAAAAAATGACTCCTTATGTATAAGGGAGTTCCAATAAGATTAACAGCTGACTTCTCAGAACAAACAGTGAAGCAAAAGGTGGCAGGAAGGCATATTCCAAGTGCTGAAAAGAAAAATCTATGAATTAAGAATCTTATATCCAGCAAAACTATCTTCCAAAACCAAAGGAGAAACAACGACTTTCCTAAATGAACAAAAAAAGAGAATTTGTGGCTAGCAGATGTGTCTTACAGGAAACACTAAAGCGAATTCTTCAGGCTGAAAGCAAATGATTCCAGACAGTAATTACAGTACACACACATACACACACCAAAAAACCAAAACAAAACCCCCAAACAAACAAGCCCAAAGAACACTGATGAAGTAATTATGCAATTATAAAAGACAGTGTAATTGCATTTTACTCTTGTCTTCTCTTAACTGATTTAAAAATCAATGGTCTAAAAACAATATGTATATAATTGCATTGGTTGGGCCTGTAACATATGGAAATGTAATATATTTGCCAATAAAAGCACAAAGGCGGTTGTGAGGACAACACTGGAGTAAGGAAATTATGCCGGATGGTTAATCAAAAAGAAACGAAGAGAACCAAAAACGATAAATAAGAGGGTTACAAACAAACTCTGCTGATATATACTTGCTTCCCTTTCTTCTTTCAGTTTCTTTAAAAGATAGCAGGTTGTATGGAATAATATTTATAACAATACATTGCTGGGTTTGGAGCATACAGATGTAATGTGTGTATAGATAATAGCACACGGGGAGGAGGAGGAGAGTTCTGTAGGAGATTTCTGTATTTTACTGGCATGGAATGAGCATAAATCTGAAGCAGATTCTGTAAGTTATGGTGTCTGTTCTAAGTCCTAGGGAAACCACTAAGAAAGTAAAATTTGAAAATATTGAAAAAAAATCATGAAAGAAATTAAAATATTATATTAGAAAATATTTACTTAATGAAAAATAAAGCCATAAAGGTGAAATAGAGGAACAAAAAGACATGTGACATACAGAAAACAAAAAGTACAAAGGCAACATGTAAATGCAACCATATCAATAACAACACTAAATGTGAACGAATTAAACAATCCAACCAGAAGGCAGGGATTGTCAGATTGGGTTAAAAAAATAAAAACTAGTCCTGGCTGGGTGACTTGGTTGATTGGAATGTCATCCCATGCACCAAAAGGTTGTTGGTTTGATCCCTGGTTGGGGTGTGTTGGGAGGCAACCGATTGATGTTTCTTTCTTTCTTTCCTTCCTTCCTTCCTTCCTTCCTTCCTTCCTTCCTTCCTTCCTTCCTTCCTTCCTTCCTTCCTTCCTTCCTTCCTCCCTCCCTTCCTCCCTCCCTCCCTCCCTCCCTCCCTTTTCTCTCTCTCCCTCCCTCCCTCCCTCCCTTTCCTCTTTAAAATCAATAAAAAATATATCCTCGGGTATTTAAAAAGAACAAAAGAAAACCCAAAACCAGCTCTGTCTATACTGTCTACAGGAGACACACTTCAGATTCAAAGGCACACATGGGTTGAAAGTAAAAGGATGGAAATATATACTATGCAACCAGCAAGCATGGGAGACTTTCTAACAATCTTGGATAAAGAGAATTGGATCAACTGCTTGCATTGCAAAGGACCTTAACATGCCTTCATGAAAATCTGTTTTTGTTTTGATGAAATGTAGCTAAAAAAAGGACTCTAGTGCAGGTATACAATGACTGTCAGAAAACTCTTATGTAGTTCAGGCTCTGTTCTTTACCTCTGATAGACTCCTCATTTAGATCTGAGAGAAGGGAAAGGAGTGGATAGGAACCCAGTGAGAAGATGAGATACTCCTGCACAGCACAGAACATGAACAGGAAGCAAACTGGGATGAGGTGTGGAAGGGAGCTAATGGGTAACTGGATGAGGATATTCTGGTACTCGTCTGACAAACATGTGGGAGCTGCTGCTATTGTCAGAAAGGCCCCCAGTCTCGGTCGTCACGTGCACCAATGATGGAGAAGTATGGGTGCCAAAGCACTGAGAGCAATCACCTGGAGAAGCCGCTTATCAGGAAGGGACACCCCACATTCCTAAAGTTTTATGATGCTGCAGTTAGGATGCTGTTGTGGAGTATTCAATGTGATTTCTGGAAACACAAACCTCTGACAGGGTCTTATTACCTTAGTCTCTGCAGCTTAAACTTTTCAGACCTCATTAGTCTCTAATCCTCTGTACCCTCCGTCTAATCTATGAGGTTGGTTAGGATGGGCATCCCTGAGGACCACAGCAAAAGTGCCCTAACTTGGCCCCAGAGATAATGAAAAATGAGCTTATAGCTCTAAATAAGTAACAAACATTACAATTTCATCATCCTCTTCTAAAAACAACACTGGAGGCAAAATGGGGTTGTAGTGAGAACTACAGTGCTTTGGACTCAAACTGTTTCCTGCTCTTCCCAGGCTTCTGTTCCTTCATTTTTTTCAAGTGGAGAAAAACAAAACAAAAAACACACAAAACCCAACTTAAAAGGCATGAGGATTAAGTAAAGTAAGCCATGTAATGAACTTGGCATTGTATCTGACACCATTTGGGGATTTTTAGGTCCTCCATTATTGGGTACAGATGGAGCTGAGCCTATACAGCATATATTTCATAAAACAACAAAAAATTGGATAAGACTTTCTCCCCTTTAGTCTAAACACCTTCAATTACTGATGAGTACACAACCAATGGTGTTTTCCTATTGAATGACCTTCTTCTATCTCACATGAAGTTCCAGAGGGGAGCCCACGTGCCAATCCATGAGGCCCTCTCTTCCTACAAAGGCCACGGCGGGCACCGCGGGCCACGAGGCTGCCCGCTGCTCTCTCACCCAGAGAAATCAAAGCAGCAGGAAGCAGACTCATTAGTCACCAACTTCTAGCTAGAGTCTCACTCAGTGTCAAGAGGGACAAGGAGCTGGATGACATTAGAACCGGCTCATCTCATGCTTCATGGGTGACTTCTCACATCCTCCCAGTCTCAGACGGGTCTGAGGAAGAGGGGGTTAGAGTCAGACCCCGTGCTTGTGTGGATAAGTCACAATTCTGATGGCGAACAGTGAGCTGGAGAGAGAATTCGTTACCGACACCTAAGTCATAGGAGCCCAGAGGAAGCCTGGGCTTGGAGGTGATGGGAAAGGTGGACGAGGCTGGGTAGCTCGCTGGGCCCATCTTGGGACAGATAATAAAGAAATAGTATGCAGACTACAGGTCTCTATGTCTTGGTTTTCTATTTATTTAAAAACTCAGGGAGACCAGCTACAGTGAACCAAGACTGAACAAAAGTTTTCTGCCTTATTATTATGTGGTTCTTAGGTGGTCCCTGCAGAAAGATGGGGACAGGGAGAAGAACAGGAAGGAGAGGAATCAAGCCTGAGACTAACAGCTTGCCTTAAAGTGAGAAGATGCCATGTGCTTCAGACCTTTGGACAGGACTCTGAAAATTTGCCCCAATTTCAGTGTAAGTTGGAAAAGACATCTCGACTGCATATCTAGATGCCTTTAAGGACCTTTTGATTTTTAACAAGTAGTTTATATAAAGCAAAAGAAAAACTCAAATTTGTCACATGGCCAACCTCAATCAAAACTAAATAGTCAATAGACCCAAGACACAACAGACAGAGACAAATTAAAAGCCACCAACACACACACTTGCCTATTTCTGGGTTGGCAGACTGGCAAGGTGCTGCCTGGGTAATTGCATTCCACCCACCTAAAGTTCCCTCGCCTCCACTGAGAACTGTATCCTTTGCTTTCTCAATTAAACTGTTTACAGAAGGAGCATTTCAGGAGAAGGTGGTACATAAATGTAGGATCATAAACGCCCACAGCACTCTCTCCGTGGAAGGCTGCTTCCTGCAGAGAGAAGGGTCACAGCCCAGAGCAGAGCAGTGAGGGAAGCTGAGCCGCCTCACCCGCTCACTGAGTGGCACTAACTCGTCACGTGTTGCGTTTTGTGCCTGTTTTACCACTGGTTAAAACTCCCAATCAGCCCAGAGATGTTAGGACTAGCTGGCTAACCAGGAATAAAATGGTCATGTAATGGCCGGAAGGCATGTTTTTATCACCTCACATGGTAACATAGTTCTGTGAGTTTTTATGAAAAAAAAAAAATGTGTGAGGGGCAGTGGGGTGTTCGTGAGGGGAGCTGGCGGGTAAAAGGGACGCTGGTGGTGAGGATGTGTCAACTTTGACCTAGTTACAAAATTTCTTTGCTCCTCTGACCACGTTAGTTCACTCCTCGAAGGACTCTAAGCTGAGTAGTCACCAAGCAGTCACCCCGTTCTGGGGGCTGAGTGCTTTCTCTTCAGGGCTGAGCTGCACCTTAGAGGAATAATATATCTAGAGTTTGTTGGCCCACGTCCAAACTGCAGGTCCCAGACAGTGGCTAAGCCATCAGGTCCCTTGCTCTGCGAGGGGGAAAGAAAGCAGGGGAGGGAGGGAAGGAAAGAACAAAAAAAAAGAAAGAAAAAAAAAGAAGGAAAGCAAAGAAAAAAGGAAAGGAAGGAAGGAAAGAGAATAATGTTCCCAGGGCCCTCGAGATAACCGCTGTCAGATAGGACAGAGCTGAGAGTTGCACTTGCCCATGCAGCTTAAGTATTTCTCTTCCTGAATCCCCATCAGTAACAAAGGACAGTAAGTCTTTCACACGTATTCATGTCAGGGTGGGTCCTCCCTGGCAGCCCGTGACCCAGACATGGACTCACCCCCGCTCTGGAGATGGGAAGCAGAGGACCGCCCAGTGCGCACGGGCGTGGGCACAGCCCCGAGCTGGGTGTGGAGCCGGCATGAGGGGCCACACAGAGCCTGCCTCCCAGATGGGTAACGGTGTGGGGGAGGAGTGGTTAAGGAAACTTTCTTAAACCAACCCAAGTAACAAGCAAGCCTACTCTTACCTAACTTTAAAAGAAAGTTTCATTTATTTTCCTCTTACGTTTATGTGTGCCAGAGACACATGCTTAGTTTTTCCTCAGCTTTCCAGAGGAAAGGCCCTCACCCCACTTCTCTCTCTGCCTATGGATAACTGGAGACCCCCCCTCCCCCAGCCCTGATCTCCCTGAGGGAGGGTAGCGACTAACCTGACTGGAGGGGCGGGAAGGACCCAACACCCACAGTGGCCGGGGGTCAGGCGACACCAGTGGGTGCCTGACAAGAGCCATCCAGCTCTCTGGTCCTTTTCTGTCCCAACTTCCGCGTTGCTGGGTAGGCAGACTACGCTTGTGTGGGTCCTCGGGGCTGTGCTTGGAGCGGGAGCTCAGCAGTGCTGCTGTGTTCTCTGCGGCAGGCAGAATAATGACTCCTTTCCTACAGATGCCCATGTCCCGATTCTGGAACCGTGACTATGCGAGACTACGTGACCAAGAGGAAGTCAAAGGTGCTGCTTGCTCGAGAGATAGGGGATGATCCTGGGTCATCTGGGAGGGCCCAGGCCATCACAGGGTCCTTGTCAGTGGAAGAGGGAGTGGACAGAGAGCCAGAGCAGTAATAGAAAATTCAGTTGTGCCAGGAATAAAGCTAAGCATGATGGTAACTTATATTTACCGAGTGCTTGCCATGTGCCAGTCATTGTTTTAAGGATTTTATGAGTATTAGCTCCTTTAATCATTTATAACTATCTTATCAGGTAATGTGTGGAAGGTCACACAGCTATAAGTGGTACAGCCAGGACCTAACCCAGCTGTCTGGCTCCAAAGAGTTAATATTATCCTGTTATTGAACTTCAATTCCTATTCTGCACCTTGCACATATCTTGTGGCTACTGGGGAGATTTACTGGCAGAAGCAATGCATTTGCAGTCACTCAGATTCACCCCTACTGTTCTGCCTTGTTCCTTTCATCTGTAAAACCTTGGGCTTGACTTAGCGAGGGTTAGTAATTATCTGCCAAACTGGAATAATGTGACTCAGCTCCGAGAAGTGACATGATAATCAAATAATCAAATGAGGTGGCACTGATGGCTAGTAGATGATCAATAAGCATTTGTTGGGTCCATATCTGAAGGATGAGAATCTGGTTATTCTGTCCTCAGAAGGAGGTATGACATTGTTTTCACATCATTTTACAACACTTGAAGGTTCGACATTTCCCCCCTAGCGAGGCCGCCGCATGGATGACAAATTTTGCAGCCTTTCTCATTAGTCTGATCATCAGGAAACTCAGTCTGTGTGCATAGTTTTGAGAGTGTCCAGGCCTGAAAGTCAAGTTGAGTGAGAAACAGTTGATAAAATGTACAATTTAGCCTAGAGAGGAAGAATACTAAAGGAAGAGACAGTCTTAGGTTTTGACATCAGAAAGATATTTTTTTTATAGCTCAAGAGACCAAAATGAGGATCAGTGGGAGATAGCTAGAAGAAGGCAGAATCAGTACAAAGGAAGTGTCAGCGGATTAGAATTCTTCCAAAGTGAGCCCCACTGCCTCAGAGGCAGGTTCCCCCGTCTGTGAAATATGAAAGCCAGAGGCCTCCGATGGTCACGGATGGGGTTCTGAGGGCCCTGAGGCTATGCTTGGTAGCCTCGGAGGGCCAATAAACTCACTTTTGAAAAGCTCTTATTGTTTCTACCGGTGCCAAACACCCACCGGCTGCATCTACTGGCAGGGGAACAAGGTCTGCAAGAAGGCACAATTCTACTGGTTCAAGGCTGAACTTGGGTGAAGATTCCAATTTCCATTGCCCACAGCACAGCTGAACAATGAGAAAACCTCAGGTCTAGTTAGAGACTGCAGACCAAACACAAGCCTGATCAATACACAGTGTAGCGTCTGCCTTCTCCTTTCCCAGGAATGCACATAGCAGCCGCCCCACTGAGCACACCCAGCTCAAATCCTGAATGACCAAATCGTGGAGAAAATTATCACCGAGAGAAAGGCCAGACTTGTGTGGTGTGAGCCCCTCTGACCCAGGGTTAGGGAGGCTGAGACACTCTGACGGCCACTTGGTTAGAATCGCTCTGCCTGCTGGAGGCAGGGAACACAGTGTGGGCACAGTAACCACACACACATTTAATATCGAAAGCTGCTTTTTAAAGAATTAACAGTCTAGGACTTCCTGCAGCAGGGTTACCTGCAAGTAACCTCAGACCTTCTGAACTGAAATCTCTGATGGTGGGCCCCGGGAATCTGATTTCAACAAGCCCTCGTGGTGTGTCTGGCTCAATGAAGCCTGAGGACCCCCAGTCTCAGGGCTGTCCAAATGCAGTGCCATCAAATTCCACCAGGACTGTGGGGAGCATTTAGTTTGTGGCATGAGGAGATGAAAGGCTTCGGGGGGAGGTAAGGCTTGATAAGAAAGGGGAACAGATGCTAGGGGGCAGGAAACCAGGAGCAAGATACTATGTAAGGGTAGTAAGTTATGACACCATCGTCTATGCAAGAAAACCCCGCGAGGAGACAAGCTTATTAGAGAGCAGGAGTTCTGCCTTATTTTCTACAACCTATAAGAGTAACTGACACATCGTGGGCACTAAATATCTGCTGAGTGAATAGATGAAAATTCTACTGGAGACGCCATGTCCAGTTTCTCTTAGGACGAGGCCAATCTGTAGGCCTGAATGAGCTGGACAAAGGGCATCCCATTCCACCTCACGGCCTCCCAGAGGGCTCCTAATGGCACACTGAGCCTGTGGCCGAGTGAAAGACGCAGCAAACCATTCCTTTTTGCTTGCGTGCCAGAGAAAGAGGGTGGGTATTGTAAGAAATAGAATCAACGAAACCAATTGCAGCTTTGTCACCAGGATGGGGAGAGAGACCCTTCATGCCTCTGACATTACTTACACAGGATGAGCCGGGAGCATGCACAGGGCCAAGTTCAAAGACCAGCCTGATAACCCGCCTTCTGCTTGAACCGGAATTGGGGACACACAAAATAAAGGCCAGGTAGAAGGTGGGGCGATGAACATGGTTCCCACTTGGGGGGCAAGGCTGCCTGACTTTTGGGAGCTCGGCGATCCCTCCACCCTTTCACAGATCCCAGATCCGCAAAGAGTAACTATGTGGCCATTCAGGGTTGTCAGCCTTTCACATTGACCACTTCTCCATTTACGTCATCCTTCCTACGTGAACCCTGCCCTTTCCTCCTTGTCTTTCACTGCAGGTCATGTTATCATCAAGGCCGACCCAGAAGCGGCTGTGCTTTCTAGGAACCAAAAGCATTTATTTCCTCATATTAACTCTATTCCCATTTCTCCTGGACAGCACAAGTTTTTTTTTTTTTTTTTTTTAAAGAAACAATGAAACATTAACAGAGACAGCAAGAATCTGCCTTCGGTGCATTCATTAAACACTTTCCACAGAACAATGGCATGGTGCAAGCACAGTGGCTTTGTGGGTTAGGACATAAAATAGCTGTAAGCACAGAAAATTGCCTGCATCAACCAACCAGACTTCAGGACACCAGAGCCTGCGGTTGTGTTCTGCCTCAGATGAGCTCGGAGGCTGGAGTCCAACAGCGCAGGGAAGACTGCGAGGACGTAAAATAATTAAGCAGCGACACAGGCACTATCGTTATTAGCTAATCACAACCGTAGGGCAGTAACAGTACAGTTTCTCTTCTCCCCTGGGGCCTAATTATTCCACCATAACCACACCTCTCATTTTAATTCATCTCTAAAAGATTTATTTTTGAGGGCTGGGAGGGTGGGACGAGGAGGGATGAGACAGGGTAGGAGGAGGCTGTTGGCAGTGCAGATGGCGCTGATAGGTGCTGAGGTGTGATCTCACTGCTTGACACCCTGTAAAAGGCACACCTCCCGCCCGGTAAGCATCTGCATTGCCTGCTTTCATGCCACCACTTCCAAGCCACGAGGAGGCTGGCGAGCAACGTGGTGGTGCAACACAGGGCCGCACAAGCCATTACCGGTTCTCTTCTAGAAGACGGGGAAGGGGAAATGCAGAGTGTTTGAACTGAAGGCAGTGTTCTTCGATGATACACATTTTGGAAGGTGAGGAAGCGCTACAGAAATGGATGTGGATAGTATCACACTCCTAACGTCCAAAGCAGCCCCACGGTTTTCTTCACTTTCATTTCCACGTGCTTGGTGGAGCTCTCACTAGCTGATTTTCTAAGACAGAAATCTACTTTATTAGTTGTCACTAAATCCGGGTACCTCCTTAATTAACCTTATTTTTAGTAACAGCCCCCTCTCCCCCAGTCCCATAAAGGGCAGACACTTAAAGAATTAAGATGAAATTTGGGCCGTGAGTTTGAAAAAGCCAGCTTATATAAACTCAGTATTTGGATCTAACAAGAATGGGACAAAGGAAAGAGAAAAATCAAACCTATTTTCTCTTCCAATGGTATTTTGCTTGTAATTTACCAAGATAAATAAAAGTACAAACTTTCCCTTAGCTGACCTCAGATGTTTAACAGATGGTCATGGACACAGATTGAAAAAAAAAATGTTAGTGATTTCCTCATGAGGCTGAGAACATCTAAGTGCAAAAATCCAGAGGTATAGTTCCGGTTCCCCAGGAGTTCCTGCTCGAACCTCTCATGGTGGTACCCCTGCGCGTCACCCCACGTGGGTCATGAATGAGGCACCTGGCTAGGTCTTGACAATTCCTTACAACCATAGAATGTGATGATGTGACCAGGCTCCAGACTCTACAGAGAGAGTGAGAAACACGCACTTCCGCGGGAGGCACCCAAACCCGTCTGCATCCTGGTCTGAGGAGGTCCTGGGGGCGGGGCAGTCTGTACACACTCCTTTCTAGGGGGCAGATCTTCCTATGACGCCCAGGTTGGCAAAGGGTCAGGAGATTGCCCAGCAAAGCTCTAGACTGGAGAGGCCGTGACCTGCAGGGCAGGCCAAGTAAGCTGCCTCCCCACACAGCCCACCTCCCAGCTCAGCCCCAGGTGCTGTGGGACACAGAACCAACAGCTCCCCTGGGCTCTGGGCCTGGCTCCAAGGGGGGACAGCCACACGGCAACCCTGCCTGCACGTGGTATCTCAGTCGGTTTACTCTACTAGTGCCACTTGCGCCGTTGGTAAGTAGGGTGTGTTGGTCCTATAATCTCAAGTCAAATTTCCCACTGTAAAAGCAAACAACTTCACTTCACAACTGAGAAAACGAAATAAAGATGAAATGATTTGCTCCAAATCATAGACTTTCAGCTCTTGGTCAAGATGTCCACAGCCTCTAGAAAAGGAAACTGTAATTCCTCTCTTATGTTCTTTAGGCTAAGGATTTTCTAAACCTCTGCTCTGGGTATGAACTTGGTTCGGTTGTTTGTAGATACTGAGATTCTTTACCTGTATGTGATGTAAATACTTTCTGTCTTAAATTTTTTACATCCTTATCATTCCTGACTTCTGCTCATGCCTCAGAGGCAAATGCATTCCCTCTGTTAAGGCCACACCATCACTTGCTCAGCATTTACTACGGGTTTCTGGCCCGTCACACATATTAACATGTGTACACATGGTGGGGACATGGTGAGGAGAGCTGGAAAGGCAAGGCTCGGGGCTGCTGGCCAGGAGCTTGGGGCAGAGCCCTCCCCCCAGCACAGGAGACACCCTGCAGGGCCTTACAGCCGTGCTCCATAGGGGAGTTTGACTCTAACCTCCAACCTCCTTCCGACTTCAGTCCATCAATTTTCATCTCTTGCTGGCCTCTTCCTTTCTCCCTTTGCTCTGGCTTCTTCTCTTCACCTTAGAAATATGTTTACGTTTTCTCCATCTTAAACTTTCTCCTCCTATTCACCCGACTTTTATAGACTTAAAAAAAAACCACAAATTTTGTGAAAATTCCATATGTCCTATATAATAAAAGCATAGTATGCAAATTGTTCCCTTGACCAGGAGTTCTTCTGGGAGTTTGACCAGGGGCATGGCCGGCTGGGGGAAGGGAGGGAGGTCGAGGTGGCAGCAGGCGGCTGGGGGAAGGGAGGGAGTACCCTGGCTGGCCGCTGCCAGCTGCTAAGGACCCTACCAGTACACGAATTTTATGCACTGGGCCTCTAGTAAATATATAAATCTCACCTCCAGTCTCGCATCCCTTCTGTCTCATTGCCTACGGAACTGTGGCATCTACTCTACCACTGTAGTGAACTGGCCACTCGTTAGGGTGAATGGACCCCATGCCAACTTCAAGTACAGTCTTCCCCCTTATCTGTGGGGGATAAGCTCCAAGACCCCAGTGGATGCCTGGAACCATGGACAGAATGAACCCTATACATACTATGTTTTTTTCTACACACTTTATGCACATTTTACAACTTCTCTTTGGCATATGTGAACTGCCAACATCCCTACTCGCGGGCTCTGGGGCCACCGTGAAATAAAATAAGGGTGAGTTGAACACAAGCATGATCCCAGGTCAGCTGAGCTGATGACTGAGATGGCTACTAAGTGACTAAAGGGTGGGGGACATATTATAGTGTGGAGACACCGGACGAACGGATGGTCCAGGTCCCAGGCAGGATGGAGAGGGACGGTGCAAAATTTCATCCTACTCCTCAGAACGGTGCATAGTTTAAATTTATGAATTAAATTCATGATTGGGGGCGGGGGTGGGAGGGACCACAGAACCTCTTTTCTCCTCCCACCTTGAGCACAGTCCTGCTCCAAGTTCTCTTGCTTGGTTTCCCTGACACTGTGCTACCTGGGAGCTCCTGCCACCACCTGGTTCTCCCTTTCTGTCCCGCAGACAGGGTCACGGCCAGACTGAACACCCAGTCCCTTCTGTTTTGTTGGATGATTCTAGCTTAACGATCTCACCCATCCCAAGAGTAACTCGGCCTGCCTCACCTCTGCAGTTCATTCTCAATGCATTACTTCAGCTCCGGTCTCCATGATACACTCGAGGATCAGATAGCCAGGTGCCTGTTGGGTGCACTTAAAGCGAAGGCTTGTTCGCATGTGCAAAGCCCAATCAGCTTCCACACAAACCTTCCCTCTGCCGCCCTCCTCCCCGCTAATGGAACACACTGTGCCACTGGCCCCTCAGATGAACCATGCTCTGTCTTCTTCACTTTTTCCTCTTGTTCTCCCATATCCGTTCAGTACCCAAGTCCAGCACTGACATTCTCGTGCTCAAAGTCCTACGAGAAAGTCCCAGCTCCTTGGCCATGGCTCTCAGAGTCTTCTATGGCTATTCTTTCCCACACCCCTCATCCTTGGGAAAAACTAAATTCTTTTTTTGCATTTTTTTCATCTTTGACACATTTTCCTCTATCTCCTACTCTGTTTTTACCTTTTGAAATCCTACCTCATCTTATAATTTTGGCTCCCAAGTCAGCCCTTCTATTAAAAATGTCCCCCATTTCCTGAAGATGAAATCTCTCCCGTCACTGACACCTTGTGCCCACCTGACTTTCCGCTGTCCAACTGGACTGCCCAGCTTTGTGCGTTTTGCTTATTTTTTTGTATGTGGCCACTGCAAAGAGTTATAGCAATTCATGGGATTAAACCACATAGGAACGAAACATTTCTACTTGGCTGCTTTTGAGTCGTCATACATGGGCCTTGGATCATGAACCTCGAGGGAGTTGTGACCAGAATAAAGTTTTGTTGCTTTCTCATCTAAAACACATGTAAACAATGAACACATGCCTGTACCAGTGTGGGCAGCGGTACATGGTTAGAACAGACAGTCACACCGATACTTTAGGGGGAGACAACTCAGAGCGGTCCTGTTGCACAGAAAATACACCTCTGAGCTCATGCGCAACCCGAGGGCACCTGCTGTGGCTCTGCACGCGGCGCAGGCGACTGCAGGGCCATATGTACAACGAATCGCCAGCACTTGGGACAGCGCAGCCGCCAGAGCCACTGAAGGCGCGCGCGCGCACACACACACACACACACACACACACACACGAAGCATGAGGGCCAATATCTGAGGATATTAAAAAGCGCACCCAGAGCAAAGCACGGAGTGTCAGCCCTCTGAATGAATGGCCGCTCACAGGATGCGGGACCCAAGCAGTGCTCAGGGCAGAGGTGGAGTGGGCTGTGTAACTCTGAGTGCGGGCTCTGCAGTGGGATGATGAACCATAAACCTCTCCCCCTCAGCTTCCTTCAGCTCTAAATTGGTTCAGGATGATTAAGAGACTCTAGGGCAGGGCATCTCATTGCTTTAGGAGCCATCCAGCCACCCTGCAAAGTTGCTCTGAGGGCAGGAGGTAGGGACCCTCTGGCAGGTCAGACGCCAGAATGAATTCGAGGACCTGCTGCTTTTCTATTTGGACCAAGAGACTTCTCATTTTCTTGAGAATAAGCGAAATTTAAAGGTAATTCCACCCTAAAATGCCCAGCCCATGATGGGGCCATCAAAACTCCTTGGTTTGGGAAGGATTTGCATGTTTTATATTGTCACCCTAGAAACCGATCAACCAATACCAAATACAGAACCATTTACTAGAAAGCAGACCACTGCTGATTATTTTTTAAAAATGGTTTAAATGCCTAGAACTTTTGAAATATGTGATTTTCATGAAATGCTTCTCTTAAGCCACAGAACAGAGTACCAAGCATGTGTCTCACTTTTCCCGTTTTGTGATTTACCAAATACACCCTAATGGCTAATACTGCTCCCAGAGCTCCTGTTGCATTAAATGTATAGAAAAATGGGGCAGTTTACAGAAGGGGGAGAACGTAGTGAGAGAAGCCTCCCTCTTCTCCCCACTGTGGTCTTACACAACCTTTTAACGTAAAGTCCACAAAAATAATGGTTGTGAAAAGTGTTCACAAAGGGTGTAAAAGTTATTGTTGATGCTTAAAGGCCAATGAAATCGTTTTAGTATAGGAGGGATTTAGTAAAATAATGCTTTTTAAAAAGCTAATGCTAGAATATAATCTACACAAGCACAGGGACTTTTGTCAGCTTTGTCCACTGATATGTTTCAAATGACCTAGAATATCTCAGGTACATAGCAGATGCTCAATAAATATTATTGAATGAATGAAAACTATATTGGGAAATTATAGTCACTTTATGGAACATTTTACATAATTCAAACCTCCATTAACAGTTTTGAAAATAAAGAATGAGTTAACATGTGGAAACCTCAAAAAATAAAAAGTAGCACAAAATGCTGGAACTTTCAGGAAATGAGGGAAGAATGGGATGTCAGTTCTCTTTTGGTAGCAGTAGGGGTGTAAGCTATTTGACTGATTTGACCCCACAAATAAATAGCTAATTTTAACAACAGCCTGAATGAAACAATGAACCATCTAGCTAGTGACGGAAAAAACTGTTTTGAGATTTACTTCTTTTCCTTGAAAATAAGCGATGAGACAAGATGGGCCTAAGGAGAACAATGGAAGGTTCAGATAACTCGTCCTGAATTAATAAACACTGATGTATATGTGACAAACACCCTGAAAAGTTAAATGGGGAGGTGCACCCAGGACCCTGTGGAGTCTGCGAAGCTCTCATAACTAAGGAGCACTTTTGGGGGATGAGCTTTCCAAAGCCCACACAGGAGTTAATGATTCTTTTGAAAATAAAATGACTTTATTTGATATGAGACTCTTCCTTATTCCACATCATGACATCAGAGCATTTTGAAAGCCAATCTTCCTAAAATTATTGGAATACCAAACTGCTCTGCTCTAATGTAAATTACTATAGATTCATTCTTCAGACCTGAATCCTCACTGTGAAGGGTGGCTATTTTTAGGTTACTGAGAACCAAGTCTGGGGGTGTCAGGTGGGTCACTGACCTTGCTGAAGGTCACTGTGACAGACTAGGGTTCCTGCTCAGAGATTAGCCCTGGACTAGAATGAATAAAGGGCTTTTAAACATTTGTCTGAGAACATCTTCATTTTGCTCTTGTTAATGGAATTAAACACTATTTGAGTGCCTGGGTGCGAGGTATTGTTCCAAATGCAAGGGGGATTCAAGTAAATACACCGCCCCTGCTTAGAAAGGCCTTACTCTAGACGGTGAGAAACAAGGAGTGTGCTCAAACACTAACCCGCAGTGGGAAGGTGTGGAATGTGTTGGTAGGAGTATGAGGAACGGACTTTGGTAGCAGGGAAGGGTACAGCCCCCTACCCCATGCACCACACTCAGCCTCCCCTCTGTCTCTGCCCTCAGGAGCTCTTAGTGCAGCTGCTGAGGAAGGAGTGGCCTCTGCCTCAGGTGCAGAATCAGGTAAGTGTTTGTCAGAAACGTATGACATGCTTGCCCTGCAAAAGCAGAAGGCTGGAAAACGGGGTTACCTCAGCAGATGGACCCCATCTCTCTCCATGGCTTGAGCCCACAAATGGCACCTTGCAGGCACAGTTAAGGGGGATGGAAGCCTCAGGGAACACTGGAAGGTTTGAGGGTAACTTCTGGTGCCTCACTGCTCCTCCAGCCATCCAGCTGGCGGCGGCTTTTCTCCACACTGAAGGGGCCACTCCCTGTTCTTCCTGTCTGAGTGCAGGAGAGGCCCCAGTCACGGGAATGCACCCCCAGACTCTCAACCTCAGTCTCCAGGGAAGCCACACCTTTTCTTGGGACTTTATTGTGTCTGTCACATCTTTCAAGGAGGCAGGGAACATCTGGAAGATGAGGAAACAACATTGCCTAGAATTTCAAGTGAAAACCATTTGAAAAGTTAATGGTGGGAATGGAAAAATGCTCCCTTAGCATTTTAAAATGCTTTACACTATCGACAGAAATTATCTATTATCTCAAAGTGTGCACTTGATTGAGTGCACTTAAAGAGCATTTGGAGAATTTTAAAACATAAAAAAAAACCCAAAACCCAAAGGAAGTAGAAGTTCAGTGAAATAATGTGGCATAGGAACACAATACTATATTTTAGACAGAAAATGCCAAAGAAATGTTCATATGTGGTAAATAACAATGCTCTCACCTAAGCTCTCAAAATTACCAAACAAAACAATATATCTACAAATATTACCTTTCTTTATGACCTAGCTGCAAGCCTTAAAGACAATTTGCCTCTTTATATCAATACAGACACATTCCTCAAAACAGGTTCAAAATTGGATAAGAAGAAATGACCCAAGAATTAATTAAATAGGAGATTGAAATAAACAAAGGAAAAATTATTATCTATCTAATAAAGAGGGAATATGGTAATTGACCCTCACACTGTCACAAAGATGGCGGTGCTCACAGACAATAAGGAGGAAATATGCTAATTGACCCTCACACAAAGATGGTGGCGCCCACAGCCAATAAGGGGGGAATATGCTAATTGACTGCCATGCCCTCAAAGATGGTGGTGCCCACAGCCACAAGATGGTGGTGCCCAGTCCCCTTGGCCCTGCTGGGGTAGCAGGTGCATGGCAAGGCTGGGCCCGCCCCCAGGAGGGCCCAGCTGCTCCGAGCACCTACCTCTGAAGTCCCACAGTCCTCTCAGCTCCCCAGCCACCCAGCCCATCCGAGGCTCAGGTAACGAGGACCGGCCGAGGCTTGCGCTGCCGGCAGCGGCAGCAGCAGAGGTGTAATGGGGGTGTCACCTTCCCCTGACTGCCGGGTCGCCTCCCGCCCCTGAGGGCTCCCGGACTGTGAGAGGGGGCAGGCCAGGCTGAGGGACCCCCCCCCACTCCAGTGCATGAATTTTCATGCACTGGGCCTCTAGTTTATATATATAAAAGGTAATATGTGAAGTGTCCAACTGTCTGATCTGTCACTATGATGCGCACTGACCACCAAGTGGCAAATGCTCAATGCAGGAGCTGCAGTGACTTGACAGCGGTGGTTCTCGGGTGACACACCCCGAAACCAGAGGGGAGGGAGCCTGATTCCTCACAGGGCTGCGTGATTCCACCTCTGGCTGTGGGTTATGTTGCTGCTGGGGCACAGTAGGCCCGGAATCTGGTTTACTGCACACTTGTGTTTGATTCCACACCCTGTACAACAGCAACTTGGCAGAGTGCCCTCTCGCACTCCGGGACCCCTTGGGGATGTCAAAGAGCCGGTTTCGGTGCGATCCCTGCAGGCCAGGCCGAAGGACCCTACCTGCCAGAGGGACCCGGCTCCCTCCGCAGACGCCAGGGAGGGACCACTGGAGGTTGGCTCCAGGGTGCGACTGGCCCATCTCGCCCAGTCCCACCCTGCTGGCCACCTTCTAATTAATTTCCTTTCAATGTGCATGAATCTGTGCACCGGGTCACTAGTAACAAAATGAAAGACAAGAAACACGATTAAGTTAGGCTTCAAAAGACCTGGGATAAACTTATAAAAGGGATACTATGCATTTACCTGGTTTTTATTCTTTCATGATTTAATTTCTTATTTTATTCATTACCATCTGATAACTGCATGAAACACTTATTCTAACCATGGGCAATTTAGAACATTTTAATTTGTATTTCAAGGCCACAAGACAAAGGAACCTATTTATTGCCTAAGGGGATTTTTTAAAACAAAAATTAAAGCTTAATCTTTCATGTTTTAAAGCATAGATGGTTTAAAATCATTTATAATAATGCTGTAGGGAGACTGTTCCTGGCAAAAATTGAAATGATAAATTTACAATTAAAAGAATTAATAGTTTAGGGGATTGAATGCCCCTTTCCTTTCTAGATAGATTTGTCTGATGCATAAGAGACATCTTTAAAAAGAGGGCAAAACCAAGGCCTGTACAGGAGTGGTGCACTTCAGTTTGACGGAGTTGTTCATGGAACAATAGTAAGCCTGGCTTTTTATTATTTAAAAAAATAAGCAATGACATTGGCCTTGGCAACCATTTTTTCTCCCCATAGGAAATTGCTCTGATGAAGTGGAGAGCCATGAATTCTACTAACCACGTTTTCTGTGACTTTGAAAGAGTCCCTGATGGAAATTAGACAAATAATTTACTTTCACTTAAACGCCAGATTTTTTTAGTTACACTTAAGAAAAATAATTGAAATGTAGATTTAAATCGTTTCTGCTGCTACACTTCAGGATTCTAATGAAATACTTTCAGCTATTATGCAAAGCATTCCTCAGTGGAGGGAGAAAAGCCACTCTCCATGATTCCTGGTTAGCAGAGGCTGTGGAAGGACAGCTCTAAGAGCAAAGGGAAGGACACCTTGCTGGGGGTGGGCACGAAGGGAGGGGACCCATCTCAGGACACAGGGTCCCTTTCTGTAAGGCCCCAGGAAAAATCTGAAAAGGGTAAAATATATTTAAAGTTCCTTAAATACTTCAGCCATCTTCCTAGGCTGCCTAAGTACACTGCATCTTAATAAAGTTTTGCCATCCCTGGCCAGTGTGGCTCAGATGGTTGGACATCGTCTTGTCCGAGAGATTGCTGGTTTGATTTCCAGCTCTTCCTCTCTTTTCCTCTCTCTAAAAATCAATAAATTTTTTAAAAGAAGGTTATACCATATTTGTGCTCCTGACAACATTGGAGGGAATGGATGTGGAGCCACGGATGTGGACCTCGCCTCCACGCCCCCTCGCCTCTCACCCTGCTCAGCACCACGGTCTCCTTGCTAGTGTGTGATCATGACAAGCTCCCTCCCGCCTCCCAGCCTTTACCCCTGCTCGGTCCTCTGCCTGATGCCTGGTCCCTAGATGTCAACATGGCTTCCCCTCCTCTTTTTTCAGGTTTCTGCTGCAATGTCACCTTTTCAGAGAAAGAAAGCCTCTTTCAACCCCTTTCCTCGCTCCACCTTGCTGCCTGGTCTCTCTTCACAGCGCGTGTCCATCACGTGCGGGGCACACACTTGTTTGCTTCTTGTCCGTTACCCTGATGGGCTGGAAGTTGTTAGACAGAAGGGAACAGACTGTCCCTTCTGCTCGCTGCTCTGTCCCAGCTCCCAGGGCAGCGCCTCACACCGTCTGACTGTATTATCTATCAGTCACATTACCACACGGAGCACCTCCCACCCGCTTTCTTGCTCAGCTTCTCAAACCGACAAGTCCTTTTTAAAGAAGGAATTTTTTAATATTAATTTTGATTCCCTGAAACCAAGCACAAATACCATGACAGAATAATATATTTTAATAAAGTCAAATGAACCCTTAACAAGCAAACAATAGGTCACATACCCTTAGCCTAATTGTCAGAATAGCAGCATAATTTTAATATAACTATAATAATATGTCAAAGTTTAAAGTAAGGACCCATGGCCCAAACTGTGGGCTATATGGCTCCTTGACATACAAGGAAGAGAGTTTTCATAAGAAAAAGAATTTTCTTTTTTCTACCTTGTTACCAATGATTTGACCAGTTCCTGCTGGTTATCTAATAAAGAGGGAATATGCAAATTGACCATCACACCATCACAAAGATGGTGGCGCCCAGTCCCCTCAGCCCCACCGGAGTCCCTCAGTCCTTTCAGCCCCACTGGGGGGGGTAGCAGGTGTGTGGTCTGGCTGTTCCTTGCACCTGCCACCTGAGTCCCACAGCCCTTTCAGCCGAGCCGGGGGTGTAGGGTGGTGGAGGGGAGGCGCATGGTGCAGCCGGACCCGCCCTCAGCCCCCAGCCACCCAGGGCCGCCCGAGACTCAGGTAACTAGGGTTGGCCGAGGCTTGCGCTGCCAGCAGTGGCAGCAGCAGAGGTGTGATGGGGGCGTCACCTTCCCCTGATCACCGGGTCATCTCCTGCACCTGAGGGCTCCCGGACTGTGAGAGGGGGCAGGCCAGGCTGAGGGACGCCCCCTTCAGTGCATGAATTTTCATGCACTGGGCCTTTAGTTTTCAATAAAAGGGAGAGAAGGTAATTTTTCCAAGGTTGGAAAAATTAGAAAAATTTACTTTAGACAAAATAAAGTTAATATTGTTTTCTTTTAAAAAAGGTGCAAATCCTCTTCATTTTAAAATAAACAACAAAGTGTTCAGATTTTGAGTGACTTTTAGTTTTTTTCTCTCCAATTAAATATAGTTAAAAATGTCAGCTTCTGACTAAAGATACAATAAACTGTGTGATGTTTTAATATAATCATTTCATAGCCTTCATAGGGGAGATAAAAATTCTTATTTGAGAAAATACTTTCCAGTCCAATTTATAAAACAGATAGGTCAGAGAGGTTAATTTTAAAAAACTGTTTTTAAGAAAAATCCTTATTTTTATAAGGGGTATTTATGGTATTTATTTCTTAAAAAGAGTCACTATGTGATTTATTTAATAACAAATGTATCATTTATTGCATTAGAGCTATAACTTAATTTGTTGGAAGAAATGACAAAGTTGTTTCTCGGGAATACCATTTGTTTCAGGAAACGAGGCCCACATAGAGGAATGGTACATTTTAAAAGACATTTTAGAGAATGAAGCCAATGCTCTATGGGCTGTTGCTATGAGGTTACAGCACATTAAGGATAGATCCCCCAGCTCTTCCTACATATCCCCTAGATTTCTCCCGCCAAACTGCCCTCAGAGGGAAATGTCTTACACTGTTTTAGAAACAAACCAAGGGCTATTGCCTGTTCCCTGATGTCAAAAGCTTTAAGCAAGCTGGTCAGCAGTGTGCTGCAACTTTCATTTTCTATTTTTCTCAAAGAAAACCCCGTGCTGTTAGATGAAAGTTTTTTCAACACTTAGCTAGTCTTTTGGGCATAGCTGGTGGAGGGTCATGAGGTTTTCAGAGTTAGAGAAAGTTTGGAGATTGTCCAGGTCAACTCCTCCACCCACCAGAGAAGGAGGTGAGGTCATTTATCAAGGTCTAGAAAATTCAGAGAGGAGGAGGAGCCAGCGAAACATTTCTTAACAAACAAATCATGGTATCCAAGCAACCACATTAGGTCTGGCTTGTATGAAAGAAAAATGGCATCTGCTTTTGAATAAGGCATCAACATATGTGAGGAAAGACTTTAAATGACACAGCCCAGACATGACCGTCAACAAGCAACAAATGTGGTCCCTCTAGACCATGGACTTCAAAGTCAAACGAGAAGAATGGTGGTGGTGAGAAATGTAACACTGCAATGACTAGGGATTTTGAGATTTAACAGAGAATTCTTAAATTGCTAAAAAAAAAAAGAAAAAAAAAAAGAAAAAAGAGACAGGAGAAAAAGCATGACTAAGAGATTGAAGCTCTTCATAATGGTGAAGACCTAGGAAGGATTGAATGGACAACACATTTTTGAAACAAAATGAATGTGTGAGAACCACTAGCATGGTGGACTCTCTCAGAGAAAACTTTTTTTCCCGTTGGAAAATAAAATAAAGAAACAAGTTAACCCCGATGCCCAGGCAAGTTCCCTGGCTGCCTGGGCACGCCTACCCTGCACATGGCACCGGGTGTGTGCAGACCTGGGTACCCTTTCTCACGTCCTCTTACCAGGGCTGGTGAGGGCTCCCAGGGCGCTGCTCGTGGTGGACAGAGGGTTTGCGTTGGTGGTGGTGGCTGAGGTCTGGGCTGCGGCTGCAGCGGCCGCCAGCGTGGCCAGATTCTGTAACTGTAAAGCGTTCATGCCTGAGAAAGGAAGAGAAAGGCAGCGTTAGCAACTGGCCCACTTTGCCGGGCAGATGACGGCAACAGAGCCCTGGGATGTAAGCCCTGGTGACTCGTGTGTCCCCTAACTTCTCAGCCCAGTCACCTCCCCGTGGTGCTGCCTGTCCTACCCCAGGATGCCCTTCCCAGATCAGCTCAGGGCTGGAGAGATCACCAGAAAAGACAGGTAGAGATTGCTCTGTGTGGACTGGCCACAGCCGGGCCTTCCACCAGAGAGCTGTCAAGAAGAGGTGAGGTCTGGGCGTGGACAGGGTGGGAGGGCTGAGGGGTAAACTCTCAGTCTCTAAACTTGAGAGCTGCATGTAGAAGGTATTAGAGAGAAAATGAAAACTTATTGGGGAAAAGCTTTTGCTCTGAAGTTGAACTGATAGGGCTTCCTGTACCTGCTGTGTGACTCTGGGCAAATTACTTAATCTCTGTTTCTTGTTCAGTGAGCGGTAATATTAACTGTATCTTACCTCAAAGGGTTGTTGTGAAGACTACATAAGATGGTGAATGCAAATCACTTAGCACAGTGATTGGTTCAATGTCAGCCCCCGATGGTAGTGACCACTGTTCTTGCTATCGCCACTGAACTTCTCTGTCTAGCCTTATTTTATACGTCAACTCCTCTAAAATGTATCCATAGTAGGAACTCCAAAAATATTTGATGACTATGAGAATAAATTTATACAAATGGCAGTGGCTTATATTTTCACTTGTAAAATACCTGTATTGGCATGTTAAAGGTATTTGTATTTCAAGGAGGGGCTACTTTTAACTAGAATGAATCTGTGGGTAGTGAAAATTGAGGAAAAAAAAACAGCGGAGAGAAATGAAACTTTGCAACAGGAAGGTGGGATTAGCGGAGAGCTCTGGGGGTGACCTGTGTGTGTGGGGGGGGAGGGGGGACTGGCCGTGCCCGGCAAGGGCCTGGGGGCTGGTGTCCAGGCCAGAAGCACGTTCAGTGTCTTTTCTCCTCTCTACTTCTACTGCTCAATGGAAGGGTCTCCGAGCATTCAAAGTGTTTCTCTGTGACTCACGTCACACCAATGCACATCTGAGAAGCAGAAAGCAATGGTTCTCTCCTTACACACAGGGATTTTCAATAGAAAGATACTGGAGTTAAGTAATCAGCTTAATTTTACCTTCTTTTCCTGTCTCAAATACAGGTACTTAATAAATGTCCATTGAGCAAATTTAATCTGCTTTGGAAACAGTGGCCTAATGACAGCTTCCATAAATGTTGGGGAAGGTGGTGGGTCGAGGGGCAAGAGAATGTTCTAGCAACCTACCTGCCAAGGCCCCAAGCCACAGTGGTGCAGCCTTCAGTCTAAACAGCCTCTACACAGGGCTGCCAGGCTCCCCCGCCCCTCTGTCCTGACCCCTCAGTCAGGATTTATCTACTCAGAAAAGACTTCCTGCTGTCTTTGCTGCAAAATGGGCTCTCCTTTTGCTCAAATTGACACTCTACCTTCTTCCCAGAGACACCCAGCTCTACTGGCTTAGGGGGACAGCCAACACCTGTTTTCTAAAACCCACTTAGCTCTGGGGATTCTGGGAAGCGGGACACATGCAGCTTGGAGTCCTGTGAGTGCAACCTGCTGGCAAGCACAGCCACGGGACAAGGTGCTGCAGGTCATGCTATGAGGATGCGGGAGTCGGGAAAGCAGTGCCTTATTTGTCAGGTTTGCTCCAGGAGAACGGAACCGGGGAAGTACAGGAGCTGCCTGGCTTCGGTGCAGACCCATCCGGGCCCGGCGGCAGCGGGGGGGACGGGACTCCTGAAGGCTGTGTGAACGCACCCCACACTTGAGTGTGACGAGAGCTCAGGCCTCGAGTGCCGCTGCCAGGAGTGAGGAACACGTGTATACCCATCTGTCCCCTCTTGGCCCTCCAGCAACGAATGTTCCCTCTAATGTTTTAATCATAGAAACCAGATGACCAGGCTACACTGCTCACAGCTGGCTGTGCAGCAAGGGAGGCTTTAGCACTAAAATGAAAACCTGCAATGCACATCTGGCACGAATTACTGATACGAAGAGCCACTCTCGTAGGCCCAGGTTGCAGGGTCCTCCTCAGGGGTAGCTCCTCCGGTCCACCCCAGGCAGGAGCCACGTGCCCGAGGGCAGAGTTCCCGAGCCAGAAGGAGCTCGGCCCACTCGCCTGGGTCGGAGGCTCAGGTCAGAGGGCACAGAACCAACAGTGGCAGAACCTCCCATCCGGGGCAGCGCTGCAGCCACACCTCACACGGGTGTGCACTTTCTCTGTGTTACCTGCAAACTCCCTCATCTCCTTGTTCTTAACTCTGGGGTCACTCATTCACCATATCTCACTTTGATGCTATTTTTGTGTATTTCTTATCTTTATAGCTAGATACCAAGCTTCTTGAGGACAAAGATACAAGATGTTGTCTTATTCATTATCAAGTCCATCTAAGCACATACACAAACACACACATGCAGGCACACACACGCACACACACTGCTGTCTACATAGCAGGAGATGGACAACTCCATGTAGGATGAGTTGACAGAGTAATGAACAGTACTGTCCATAGATCCATCCAAGTTCTTAGCTTTCTCCACGTTTTGTCAGCTTGTCAGTATTGACAATGCATCAAGTATTGACGGTTTCCCTCAATAGTTAGTTAATCTGTTCTACAAATATTTAGTAGAGCCATGTGTATTCTTCATCTCAGCACTAACGCTCCTTATAGGTCCCGGAGCCTGGCTACAACACTCAGGTGCACTACCCACTACCCTCTCTGTTCAGGAGCCCGGCCAGGCCCTGTGTGCCCCTCGGGGCCCCCTCTGCATTCCCTCCCACACTCCCCCCGACCGGAGTGTGCCAGCTGGTCAGGCTCCCCCTGCCTCAGCTAGAAACGCCAGGCAGCAGGATTTCGGCTCTGGAACACCGCACGGCGGGTGGGGGTGGGGGGAACTCTGTTAGTAATCACATGGAAAGGAAGAAAATATGGGCTGAAGGAAGCAGAGATGGTGCGTGGAAAGGAGAGACTGCAATGATCCCTACCACCTGAGGGATTTGGGGAAGAGGAAGGGAAGGGTTAGATGGGGAGAACCAGCAGAGAATAGCACATGTATGTGCCTGCCCATCTATATATCTGTCTGTCCATCCATCTGTCCACCCACCCATCCATCTGCCCATGCATCCATCCATTCATCTGTCCATCTGTCTGTCTGTCCATCAGTTACTGAGTGACCATATGAGCCAAACCCTGGGTACCGCACTGAGAATTAAGCAGAAAACAAGACAGTCCCTGCCCGCGAAGAGACTGCTGTATATTGGAGCAGGGAGGAGCCAGGAGCTGGGGGATAATCCTGCTGTGACAGTTTCTGGAACTCAGAGACGCTTTCTCACTGGTCTCTAGTTTGCCAGGAGTGAGGAACACGTGTTACTGATACGAAGAGACAGAGCACAGGAAGGCACTGGGCAGTGAAGCGCTCCAGGGGGAGGGGACCACGCCCATCCTCTATCCTAGTCCCTTCAGGGCCTGGTGGGCTGACCCTGACAGGTTTCGAGGTGCCCCTTCCCCACTCACTCCCAGACAGAGGTGCTCAGCACACCAGAGGTGGTCAGGGCGGTTCCTTGCCCCTTATGCTGGGTGGGGCCTCATTTCTGGCCCCGACCCCCACATTTCTGCTTCTCAATGCAGAGGCATCTCTTCGTCTCCCTGTCCTGAGATCCTAGGGCCTGGAATGCACAGCCTTCTCTGCTGGCGACAATGTGACAACTGCCATTGACTGGAGGCAGCGCGGCTGGTGGAGAAGAGTGCAGGCCGCCTTCTCAGACGCCTGGGTTTCAACCGGGACTCTGCCTCACCTCCTGCCCACTGACCTCCCTGAGCAAACTGCTAACTGTCTGTGCCTCGGACTTCTGGGCTGTGAAGTGGGGATAAAACGGAGCCCATCCTGCCTACAGCACGTGTCTTTGGGGACTGATATTTTGGCTCTTCCTGCTGCTCCCAACCTGGGAGTCCTCATCCATGGTGTGGACTTCCCACTTAGGAAGGAGGCTTGGGAGCCATGCTGCTTCCAGAAACTCAGAAAGCAGCTTGGAAAGCCTGTGGGGACCTGCTTGCAGCTCCTCTCTCTGCCTCCTTAACTGCACCAGACTTGCTGGCACGCTGACTGCATCTCTGTCTCTTCAGGCGTCACTGGCCACAGACCACCTGCTCCCGGCTGGAGTGAGGTCTCTTTCCTTCAACTCTGCGCTGGGCTAACACTGAGGCCCCAGAGCCCATTATTCGGGAGTTTCTGCTTCTGCTCACTTCGAATTCACATTTCTGGTTCTTTTCATCTTTTTATTTTTTAAGTATTTTTTTTATTGATTTCAGAGAGGCAGGGAGAGGGAGATAGAAAACATCAATGATGAGAGAGAATCATTGATTGGCTGCCTCCTGCATGCCCCACACCAGGGATGGAGCCCACAACCGAGGCATATGCCCTGATGGGGAATCAAACCGTGACCTCCTGGTTCAGAGGTTGATGCTCAACCACTGAGCCAGGCACGTTGGGCTTTTCCTTTTTCTTTTTTTTCTTTGGGGGAGTCTGAGTACATCCTTCCTCTGTCTCAGCTCCTTTCACAGGCGCCTCCTGGGTCCCACCTTCCCTTTCTAGCTGCTCCCATACGATGATCCGATGATCCGGAAAGGGCAGCAGAGGAGAGCAGAGAGGGCAGCATCCCGGGAAAGTCGGGTCTGACTGGGCGCAGGGCTCTTTTCTAAGAAGAAAGTCTCCGCTGTGACCCTCATGAAGAAATCTGCTTGGATGGACACCCCTCGAAACAGGGGCGTTAATCTGGGTGACTAGACATGCAACGCATTTACACGAGTTTTGTGAAATCCAATAGTGTGCCAAGATCAAGATGGCAGGAAAAAAAAAAGTTGGGAATATAGGGATTGCCCGCTTCACTCATTCCTGGGAAAAGTAGGTCCTTCTCAAAGAGAAGAAATGGTGTGGAAAACAGATGTGCAAATATGCCCACTCGAAATTTAAGATTTAAAAAGAAATTATAAGGAGAGGGCATGAAAATTTAATTTAATGTTCACCTTAGGTAATTCTGTGTCTTATTGTTCATAGCAATTACCATAAATCTGCATATCAATAAGCGAGAACAGATGTCAGTTGTTACAAGTGCTTGCCAATCAGGTCTGTTAGAAAGTGACAGATGGGTGGTTATAAAAGGTTCTCATAAGGCCCATTAGCACATTCGCAGGAAGTGTGTGTGGTGGAGGGTGGGAGACGGGCCTTGGGAAGAACGGGAATCCTTGTGGGTTCGGGATGGGGCTGCACACCTCACACCTGGGCAGGGTCTCTAATGTCAGGTTCCCAGCCTCCAGTACAGTTTTTAAAATACCTTCCCTCTTTCCACTCATCACAGATATTCTAAGACAGTCTTCTCTGGGAATGGACCTCAAATTGATGAAAAGCATCGCCTTGTTGTTGTTCGAAGCAAATACTTGCGCTCTATAATTTTACTGTTACTTTTAAAATGTAGACTAGATATTCTGAAACGGAGTAACTAGCAGCTTTACTGAATGTCAGAAGTAAAGTGAAAGTTTTCTCTTGTTTATCAAAAGATACTCTTCTTTGCCCTGGCCAGTGTGACTCCGTTGGTTGGGCATGGTCCAGTGTGCCAAGAGGTCAACAGTTCAATTCCCGGTCAGGACACTTGCCCAGGTTGTAGGCTGGATCCCCAGGAGAAGGCATGCAGGAGGCTGCTGATAAATGTTTCTCTTCTCCCTCTCCCTTCCTCTCTCTCTCTCAAATCAATAAAAACAACAACAAAAAAAGATACTCTTCAGCCACTGATTGCTTCAGAATCTCTATAGTTTCCTAGTAACAATTCCTCACCCTAGAAAACAAATTCCCTTGACAAAAGCAAACCACACTTACACACTTGAAATGTGGTTCAGAATGGAGGGAGGCACTTTTCCTGTCTCTGAATTGCTTTTTCTGGGGCAGATTTGCGGCCCTCGCTGTATTATTTATCTACAGCTTGCCCCTGAGTGTTACTTGGCCTGCTAAACCCTTGGTGTAGGCGAGTCACTGCAGCTGTACCTGTGCAAGCACACCTGCATTTGCTGAGACACTGAGCACTGCTTCCCAAGCTGGGGGCAACGGGGAGCTCAGGTTTCAGGATCAGGTTGCAATGGATGTCAAATGTGGATCAGCCACTTGCTTGCTCGGTAACTTTGGGCAAGTTTCTTCATTCACCTCTCTAAGCCTCAGCTGCCCCACCTGTAAAATGGGATACTAACAGTCCCTACCTCATAAAGCTGTTTGATACTTGGGGATTCTGTACCCTCGTCCGTATTATGCCCCTTACTGGTGCTGTCGGGCTCACATAACTTATTTAACCTCTTCCTGCTTCAGTTTTCCCAACTGCAATGTAGTAACAAAGGGGTGATTTTGTTCTGGGCATGCTGTGAGGATAAATGGCATGGTTATTTCAAGGAGCTCTGTTAAAAACAAAATTGTAAAATACGACTCTTGTTTTTCTAACAATCCTCTTTTGTTAAAAGGAATTAATGACCTTAAGCCACTTTTCCCTTATTCCTTCTTCTTCAGGAAAAATCCAGACTCTGAGCCCAAACTCAGACCCAAGCTTCTGAGATTTCAGAAATTCATGCAACAAGTAACTGAGTGGGAAAATGGATAAGTTTTTTACTAGGAGTTTTAAGAGGGAAAATCAACTTCAAAGATGCACAAAAAGTACCATAAAAGCATTCAGTTTATTAAGATTTCATCCCAATCTCCTCTCTGCTTTTAAAATCCATATTTAATAAAGATACCCTTTAATAAAATCATGGAACACGTTTAGAGTTATTTTTAGTTTGATAAAAAAGTATAGCTGATTTCTCATTCACTTTTAATGATGCAACTATTAGTAACTGCTCATCTAAAATTTCTTTTTCTGCTTCTTGTTTTTAGATTTAATTCATTTTCCTCCCCCAACAGTGAGTGTTTTACTCACTCAAATGAGACATTCAGACTGTGATAACCCCGAGTCTCCTGAGGGGCAGACCATGGGCCATGCCTGAGAGTGGTTCACAGCCACGTGCGGCTGGTTTCCGCGGTGAGATTTCACGCTCGTTGGTGAGTGTTCCATGCAGGAGTGATTGAACTTTACATGTGGAGTTCATGTACGGCACTGAAGACACACAGACGGCATCCGGACTGTGTAGGTGCCCCTCGCACTGTGCCACAACCTCAACCACTCGAGGAGCATTTTAACCTCAGGTGGGGTCTGGGACCCATGACTTCCGTGTGGCTTCATATCCCTCCTCCCATGTGTGCCATGTGTATTGCAGAGCATCTGCACCATAACATGCGTGATGTTGTACAAACTCTCTAATTTAACTTACCCGTGAACATACTGCCCTTAGTTTATATAATGTGGGTTTTTTGGGGGGGTGGGGGACTTAGATGTAAGGCTAGCACCAAATTTCTTAAGAAAGCAGGCATTTAACTTTATCGCCATTGGGAATGTATCCAAAACATAAATTTGAGTTTGTTGGTTTATAAATTTATTCACTCAAAAATAGTTGTGAGCACCTCTTGGGGGAGTGAGGGCTGAGTCCATCAGCCCAGGCCACGGCCTCGCAGAGCACTGACGATGCAGGCATGTCAGAGAGGTGAGGGAGGACGGGGAGGCAGTCGGGGGTCAGGGGCACAAGAGAGAGGGGCACCCCTCCCACATCTGGTGAGTTGGGGAGGCTTCCTCTAGCAAGTGGCCTCTATCACAGGTCACTTTTTAATACTGGGTGAGATGACTGGCAAAGACAAAAAAGGAAGACCTACTTCTGGGAGAAGACGAAAGAGCAGCAGGCCATTGAACTTCACCTTACTGAAAAAAATACCCCAAACCACAATGCCAAATACTTAGGACCACGACACAATTATGCTTACGAATGAAGGGCACCTTTTATAGAAAACAGGCCCAGCAGACCGCCTTGACATCTACATCCTTAACACTCTAAATATTCAAGGCAGTGTTCCCCAGGGACTGTCAGCATTTGATTTTCTGACCTGGGCAGACACAGGGTGCTGAACTTCATATATTGAAGGTTCAAGAACGGGGCATTTGGGGAAGCCCAGTGCATTTACAGAGGCCTCAAATTAGCCATCCGATTCATGCATCTTTTAAGGTGACTCCCAGATACCCGTTTGTAAATAAGCACGCTAAGCACGTGAACTCCATCCTGACCTGTGGCTGGCGAGGCCAAAAAGCACACAGCTAACAAGTGAGGGTGCTCTGTCCGCCCGGGAAGTGCGCTTGGCAGCAGCCAGAGCATGATTCAGCGGTGGGAGAGGAGAGCCCGAGGCGTCCTCGAAGCAAGGACCCTAACTTTGGATCTAGGTGCAGCCATTCTTTCTATTAGAAGAAAAACAAATCCAGCCTCCGTGGAAAATGGGACAAACCTTAGCACTTATTTTAGCGCTTGCAATCTGGAGGTTTTCTCTTTTTAAAACATAGAAAACTTCCTGAATATTTTACTTATGTCACTCCAATTCCCTTCACAGAACTAAAAATAAATGAACCATTCGATATGATTCTTAGCTCCAAGGCCAGCTTCCCAAACTGTATTCATGAAGATACCGATGAATGATTTAACTACTTATCATTTGAACATACATTTTCCCCCCAATAATCCAAAAGCTGTAATTACAACAGAACAAGCTGGCAGTGCCAGTAGATTTAGAGCCCAGTGACTAATTCTGCATTATGTTTACCGTGGGCCAATCTGTCCCGTCAGACAAGCTACCATTAGCCTGTGAAGCCACAATGAAAGGCTGGGCTGAGGATCACAGCACACAGGAGGGGAAACCTGTGTACACTCATGGAGAGTGTTTCCAGATCCATTCAAAGTGGAACAAGAAAAAAAACAACCAAGGGTATGTATCTGGAAAGAAAAAAAAAGAGAGGGAAAAAAAGGAGTTTTCATCATGGCTTTTATTCTGCACATTGACTCAGGGTGTCCTTGATTAAAACAAACTGCCTGATTTTAACGGGGCAAAAACGTGTGCTTCTCCTTGCCCTGGCTCCCCACCTCTCTGGAAAGAAACGAGGAAAAAGCGCTCTGGCTGTTCCTCGAGGCAGGTGAATGGCACCTGTGTTCAGATTTCTTGCACAAGCGGCCTGCCCCGCCCTGTGGAAAGTTAGGGGACCAGCCTGAAGGTGACACAGCAGGAGTGACCTGTCACTAGTCACCGCACCTCCTCACCACTGACACAGCTCATTAGAAAAAGCAACCCTTCGCGCGCTGCCTTTCAAATCCAGCCACACTTTGATTTTTCTCAAGAACAAAGATTACGCTTTCACATAAAAGCGTATGACGCCCAATTCTGTCAACTGGGGGGACTACAGTGGAAAAGGCACCCTGTTCATTGTCTGTGGACGTCAGGGGACACAGACCATTACAGGGACAGGCCTGCAGTCCAGGCTTTCATTATGGAGGTCAGACCGTTTTTTTATTGAGCGCCTATTATTAAAATTTTAGAAGGACGTTAATCATTTTGGCTGCCCTGGACACAAGAATCTTGCTGGAAATTCCCCAGTAACCAATCCCAACTTTAAAAATAAGACAACGGGTGTACTATGCAGGAACGCGCTGTGCCCCCACGTTACTACTGCTGGAAATGCCTGAGGCAGGAGGGCAGCTTTCCCACAGCTACTCTAATTTTTACACCCCAACCAGAGAGCAAAGAGGGCTGCTAATTGCTTTTGTTCTCCTTTGTCCCCGCTGCTGCTTTCCTTTGCCCTCTGAACCCCCTGGATTCAGACAACAGCACAGTCAGAGGAAAGGCGTGGTTCACCACTCACCCGCCATCTGCTGAATGCCGCTGAAGGCGCCCAGGTTGCTGGAGGAGGTGGCCTGCTGCAGGAGCTGCGAACGGAGGGAGATGCAACCGTTAACAAGCCTCGAGGTGAGGGCCAAGTGGCTTCCAAACTGCACTAACACATCCCACTTCTGTTACGTTTGTACAGCTGGTGGCTGCTGTCTCTTAATGGACTGAAGGTTCCCAGAGTTGGGGCTGTAAATCCATAGCACTATCTGATCTCTATTAAGAGACACAGACACTGGGGAAACTCAATAACACTGCTGCCTTAAAACAATTAATCAATTCACTCTTTTTAACAACCAGGTGTGCAATCTATTGAAACCAACGTGGCGTGACTAATGCGACCTCTCGGCAGCCTCGTCGTTACTGTAAGTCCCGTCAATCAGGGTCCCTGCCTCGGTCCCTTCCATGTCCCTTCACAGCTCTGTTCCCTTCATCCTTTATTAGATGCTCACGGAGCTACTGATTCTTGGGCCAACAGAGAAATCATCACGATAACTACAGACATGACGTCTCTCTTCACAGCCACGGCGACATGGCCACGACAGTCCCTTTTAACAGGTCTTCACTGCAGCAAGAAACACGCCGCTTGTCAGCACGTGGAAGCTGGTGAGGCTGCACTTCGCATCACAAACATGCCAGCATCACCTTTTCCCCACGTGGACTCAGTGGCTGCCACAAGGCACAGGCATGTGGCTACTGCCCTAAAATGCTCCTTTACTGGCCCAATTGACTTGAATTATAGGCTAACACTCAGGTGCTATACTAAGTATTTGACTAAATGTATTGATATTCTCTTTCTGTTAAGGTTGATCAATAGAGACATAGTTTGTATACAGGGACAAGCATATAGTTGCCTCCACTACTCAGATTTACATGAATACCAAAAAGCATAGATTCACACCGAATTTATTATTGAAAAGTTGTTATGTGCGTTGGAGGAGAAGGATTCACTACCTAAAAGAGAGCTTTCAGAGTTTACTTGGAGCTCTGCGAAACAAAACGTGGAAGACCATCATTCCCTCGGTTCAATAAGAACAAAACTCCGTGATAAATATGACTCAAAGGTAGGCATGTATCAGTTCACTTGAAAGCACCGAGCAGAGTGGAGTATCAGTGGCTAATTAAACCAGAGATTTAGTGACAATGGTATCACAGGGATTAACTTTAACCGTTACCAGAAAAATGTCTCTAACGCTCTCTCATCCTTCTCCACTTGCTGAATACAGGGGTGGGCAAAAGTAGGTTTATAGCTGTGAGTACACGAAACAGTTTATTCTTGTATTATCATTAATTTATCAATTATTGTATTTATTTGTCTTATTATTATTTCTTATCTTAGTTATGATTTATCTTTTAGGCAATGATGGCTGGTAATCTAGCCTACTTTTGCTCACCCCTGCATATTACCTAGGTATCACAGAAAGAAAGAGAGAGAAACAGACACACACAAAGAGAGGGAGGGAGAGGGAGAAGGCAATGATCATCCATTTTAAGAGAAAAGTCCCTTACTTTGGTTTGATTACTTGGGTTTTTCATTCTCTTGTGATTGCAACCCCTTACTCCTCCTATTAGGTTTTTAAAAAAATTAAAGTTAAGTAAAATTAAATACACTTTGAAGATATTTTGAGGAATTAATAGAGCCTACTGAGGTAAGCATGCTCAGGCTGGAGTGTCATGAAACTACTACTGAGGGCTCTTTCCACGAAAACCATTCTCTGGTGAGTCGGGCTCAGAATCTGCCCCTCAACACACAGGCAGGGAGCGCCTCAAGGCCACGGGCCCTTGCAGAGATGGACTTCCAATTCAGAGTAGGAGAAAGCATGGTAAGGAGCGCACAGAAACGTGTGTTAGACATGAGAATGAGGCTAATTCTCTTCCAGGGAACAGAAATCACTTGCATTTGTGACCAAAGAAACAGCCAGAGACTTCTGTACACTGTGGGGCATGGAGCTGTGCTGGGGACCCGGGACTGACACATGTGCGTTCATTTTTGGAAACAGTGGAGTGGGAAGCTGGATGCTTAGAAACCATGAAAAGGGGAGCTTGACTTCAATCTCTGATAAAAATTCTTGTATACGCCACTGAACAGATGGTCTGTGAACATCTGAAAAGCCCAAGTTTGTGAAAAACAAGTTATTAAGTCAGACTCATTTCTTTTTTTGTAACATTTCTACACTGATAGGACCAGAAGAAGACATGGCAGATCCTGTAAAGGTTTTAGCAGGACACCTGGCAAAACCTCCCATGGTGTCTTCGTGGAGGAATGAATGGCCTCAAAATGACAGCAAATTCGGTCAGTGGCTTTCCTAAGGACTCAGATGGAGACCAGAGAAGCTGGCTCCTCATTTATTAATCAAACATGCACTGAGAAGCTATTATATGCAGGACGCAGTGGGCACTGGGCAGAGGTTGGGGAATAAAGGAATAGGAACCATGTCTGTTCTCAGAGAAGCAATGTGGCAAACGGAGAGAACACACGGAGGGAACACACGGAAGGAACACACGGAGGGGACACAGAGAGCACACGGAGGGAACACATAGAGAGAACACACGGAGAAAACACACGGAGGGAACACACGGAGAGAACACACAGAGAGAACACACAGAGGGAACACACGGAGGGAACACATGGAGGGAACACACGGAGGGAACACACGGAGGGGCGCACTCGTGGGGCCAGCAACAGCACATTCCTGGGGCAAGTGATGTCACCCATTTCAGTCTCTCTACAGACAGGTGGTCTGACCTGTCAGGGCCCAGGGAGGACTGTCTGGCAGAACAGCACAGGTTCTGCGATCAAGGCAGTCTAGTGGATGACACAATCCTGAGAGGGACAGTTAGGTCCAATGACAGAGTTAGGGCACAGACGAACGAACACACACACACACACTCACACACACACACACACACACACACATACACGACAGAGGCTGAGAAAAAGGCCCAATCTCACAACATGAATTTCTATTAATAAATGAGGAGACCAGCATTCAGGTTCCAAAACAGAAAAATGGAGTAGGGTAACATGGTTTGGCAGCAGTTCAAGCAAAGATAAATAAAAACTAGAGGCGTATTAGCTGCCTTCCGTGTTACTACAAATGCCACTCTCGAGCTACATTAAGAGACTTCAGAGTCCATGCTAACGGCCACTGCCCTGTGCTATTTAGGTCTCACCAGGGGAACTGTCTTAACTTCTGGTGATGGTATTTAACAAAGACATTGACAGGGTGAAGTGGGAAAACCGAGCGAGTGAAAGCTTAGAAACAATGAAATGTGAGGGATGACTGAAAGAATTGGGTCTATTTGGCCTGAAATAGAATCTAATTTTTTGGTATCTAATAAAGTAAGAAATATTTGGCCTAGTCAACAGGGTGTCCTGGGAGACCCAGGATCTCTGAAGGAAAGTTCCACGGGGATTCCAGTTGAGGCCCTGACATGGAACCGATGAACCTGAGGCAGTGAGCGCTCCATCCACAGCTGCCTCAGTTTCCTTAACAACAGTCTATCAGGGGAATTTTATGCTGTCTCTGAAACAGGGGTCAGAAATTTAGCCTGTGGGACTTTGCTCAGTCTCTATCAGCCAAGAATTAAATTAGTCACGTGCTTAAAATATCCTGCATCAATGCTGAGTTCAATAATTCCGAGATTCTAAGTGTCCCCCAAATGAATTCTTTAGCGTACTCAGGAGACAAGTAGGTTGTAGGAGGAACAGTGGGCATGTTCCCCTCTCTCCTGGGGACCACGCACTGACTGGCCTCCGGCACTTACCGCCAGGTACTGTGGGGTGAGTCCGCCCAGACCCGTCAGGTTCCCCCAGGTGGCAGTGTTGAGCTGTTGCATCTGCTGCGCCAGCTGCTGTTGGAGGCGTCTTTGCTCTTTGTCCTTCTGAGTGTCAGCGAACTTCACCACGATAGGTGAAGAGCAGCCCTGTGGTCGGACACAGCGGAAAGTGAAGAGGGAGTTACAGCCTGGTCCAATCCTCTCATCAGACTCAGCCCTGGATCTAGCTTTCTGAACTACCTTGGAGCACATGGAATGGTCGGAATGGTTTTAAAATGGTTTGATATTCCTTCTTCTTCTCTGGAATAGTACCATCAACAGAAAATTCCAGATACGGTCATTGGTTCCCTTGGGGATCTGGTGGTCGGTGGAGCCATTTGCTTTCTTGCTCAGGTTATGAAACTGCCTCTCCTTCCTTCTTTGTGTGTCTTCCTTCAGCCTTCCCAGAACCTCCTCAGAGACAACAGACCTTATCTATGTTCTTTAACTAAGCTGCACGGTTCACTTGTCTGAAAGATAGACCTGTTTCGTGTGTCTACCTCTTTCCACATGTGAGCAGGGGGCAAGGAAACTGGAATTTTTCCGATTTTCAGTTTATGGATTTTTTAACTGTGGAACTGTGGGGATAATACTGATCCAGCAATATGACTAGGAGAAGGGGATTTGTATTAGAAACACGGATGAAGGGAGGAGATAGTCAGAAAACATGGGCATTGACCAACATAACTGTTCCCATGTTTTCAGAAAGATCTCCCTTCCTGTGTCACATCTACACTATCCACAGTCCCCCGAGCTACTGTGAACCAAAACCTTAGCAGTATGGTCCGGTAAAGGAGATACAGAACAAATGGCAGCAGAAGGAGTCCACTTGGCTTCTTTTTCTAACAAATCTCACCCTTCTAGGTGCTTCTCTCAATTTTCATTTCCTTTAAAAGGCAAGGAGTAGGGGTAGTAAGAAATGGCCAAGGGTTATAAAATAGGACGAGTTCATGTTTGATGCAGATAAAAGCATAGGGAAAATAAGGGCCTAACTCCTTGAGGCATGAAGAAGACCTCCGTTTAGAGGCCCCGTTAAACATCTGCATTTGGTAAACATCTGCAGAGATGTTTCCCCTCCCTCCCCACTCTCCTGTCCTTTTTAGTACAGCTTGTCTACACATTTCATCACAATTACAGTTGTTAAATTTTGCTGAGGTAAAAAGAATTCTACCCAAGTGATTAAAAAAACAAAGCCCCTTTATTGAAACTCAGCATGATAACAGACCTCTCTCGCTCCTCTCAGAATTTTATTTTCCTACTCTAAGTGAACATTTCCTTTCTCTTCCCTTGGACCGGGTCACTTTCTTTCTCCTAGAAAACTCCCTTGCATTTTTTTCTTATCACCTTGGGTAGTTATTGGGGAGGTAGCTATGACCATGTGAGATGATCATGTCTGTATTACCAAAAAAAATGGGAGAAAAATGAGGTGACTGTTGAATTTCCAGCGTATCAGTCTTTAGCTCTGGTAGCCATAGTCACAGGACAGAATGTTAAATGTCAGTAAACTGCATAAAAGTAGTATTTCCACCATTTAAAAAAAACTATGCTTCATTTTTCTTCATCAGCTCCATATTTCAGCACTTCGTTCCTTAAAGAGGGCAAAATACTCTGAAGGTGAAAATTATATAGAGAAAGGGTTTTGCATGGAAAAGGGTTGTTATTGCTCTATCAAATTTGTTCCATAACAAATTATAGCATCTCCTCCTAGAAGTACATTCACTGTTGATTTTTTTTCTTCCTTAAATACCATAAGATGATATAAAAGTAGAAAATCAGGCCAATGACTATAGCAAAAAATTACTTGTTTAAACCATGACACGGAAAAATGGGATAGGGAGAGATTGGAGGAAAGTAGAAAAATAGAAGGTACAATATTAAAAATCAATTATTTTTAAAAACGTGTTCTTTTAAACTTTGACATTCACATCGTTTTGAATTTGAATCTCTTAGATGACACATCTTGGTTAAAGATGTGAGCCAGAGTCCTGAAAATAATGTAATCTGTTAAATGAAGAAAATAAACTTCAGCTGTATGACTATAATGTAACTGAGTAATGTCTAATTTTCCATTTAAATGCCAATATTTTTTAATTAAGTGAGACATTTAAGTGTCTGAGGGCCCTGCTCTTTAGGCATGGATGTCCAGGTTTCAAACAAGTGCACCAAATTTGATTTTTTATAATAGATATCCATAACAAAGGACCAAGGGCTCCTTAAGAACTAGCACACCCCATTCTCTATCGCAGAATCTTTTCATTTTGAGAGCCCATTGTTCCTTGGGTCGGGCTCATACCCAGTCCTGCTTTCTCTCCTTGTGCTCTCCCTCCGCTGTGACATGGGGGGGAACCAGAGCCCCTGCCAGCCCCTCTGGGGCTTTATCAGGGGGCGCTGAGGGAAGCAGCTGGGGCGGCAATGTTTCCAACAGAGAGGAAAGAATTTAGACTAAAAAATTATCTAAGATGAGACCAATTTGGGTACAAATCACTAAACTACAGAAAATAAAAATAATTAAGAATGAAGCACATACATGGAAGGTAATAAATACAGGTAAAGACTTTCTTTTTCCTAATAGTACTTCCATTTTAATCTCTAAACTGACATGAAGCTGGAAATCAGACTGATCCACAGTGATGGAGCAGCAGAAGTTAGGGGACCGGGGGTACAAAAACTGTCACATAGGAAACTGGCTCCTAGATATTTCAAATCCTGCTAATTATCTCCTATCATGGCCGATTTTCACCTGAGCGTGCCTTCAGGTAGGGGGTGGGAGTGTCTTAAAAATGCATTGCACTGAAAGGAAAACACAGTGATTATATAAGATATGTTAGGAATATCAAAGTCAAAATGAAGTTTGAAAAAGACAATAGGCTTTGCAATGCTGATATCAAAACTTAGAAAAGTACAGTAAACACTTAATGACAATGCCATGCACACTCCTGCCCCCACCCCTTCCCACCCACCCTTTGGCTCACTGTAAAAAAGTTGCCACAAAACATGACGCATAATGAGCACTTAGCTCCCAGCATGCTTTGGGAGATGCAGCATTGCAAAAAAAAACAAAACAAACAAACAAACAAAAAATAAACCCCCCAAAAAATGGAGGCCAAAAAAGAAGCTCAAACCATCAATTAAGAAATTTTTGCTAATTAAATAAAGCGGAAAATATTTCTTTCCCCAAAGATAAAAAAAACGTAACTTCAGATAAGGCCACAAGGCCACCTGTGGAAAAGATCACCCATACACAGAGATACAGTGTACATAATACAGCAGCACATGCACTCCCAAATGATTCTATCAGACAGCACAGAATAAGTAACAGCATATCACTCTTGGAATGCTTTTGTGCAAAATTCTGAAAGGCCATGACCCAAATCACAGACTAAAAGTATAGAGCCATCTATCTGCATTGGCGGGTGAGCACCCACGCCAGCATCTTTATTTTCCTCTAAAGCCACTATCTCTCGTTAGGAGACCAAATTTGAGCCTTTATGCTTTTGGATTATTGTTCATTTTTCAGTAAGGAGAGAAATCTAATTTTTTAGGGGACTCTCATCCATGAGTGTTTTCATTGGTTAAATGAAGTGGGAGAAGTAGCAACTTTCTCCAACATTCTTGATGCAAAAACACAATTCTGTGTAACTAAGGATAACTTGATCCCACATTAAAAAAAAACACCAAAAACCAAAAAGAACCCCGTGAGTTAGCACAGGGCAAGTTGCAATTTGGAGTGGGGGTTGTTCATGCTTAATCCATACCAACCCTGGGCTGAGGAGCGGATGGGACCCTTCAGGTGCAGAATACTACTTGGCATCAATTACATCGTGACTGCACATGGCAGGCCCTGGGCCACTACAATAAGAGGCTCAAAAAATAATGGGAGCAGGTGGAAGGCTTTCCTAAGTCCATTTCAAGTCATTAGGGGAAAAGTCAGAGAGAGAAAGAAAGCGAGGGAGAGAGAAAGAGTATGAATGCATGGAAAGAGAGGTGGTGAAAGTTTAAATCTGTGATTGTCATGGGAACAATCCACACAGGAGAGAATTGCGTTACCATTCCCCATCATTTGCACAAAGAAAACAAAGAAAGGGCAGATGATACAGTACCTCCATGGTCTGAGACTGATGCATGGCTTTGATTGCATTCTGTGCCATTGCCCTTGTAGAAAATGTGACAAACGCACAGCCTGTGGGAAACAAGGGGACAGGGAGCAGGAAAGACAAAAAACAACAAGACAAAAGGGTTGGACGCTTGTTAAACCAACACGGTCTACGAGAACTGCCACAGGACGACACTGTTCTCAGTAGTACATAAAAATAAACAACTTCCCTCTTTGGTTTGATCGTACTTTGCTTTTTACGCACAGTGCTGACTTGCTAATCTGACCAGAGTAGAAAGATCTGTTGATTGATTAGTTTACTTTTTAAAAATGGAGATGAGGAGAAGGAAGTCGGGTACTCTTTAACTGCAGGTTTGAAATTAGCAAGATCTAGTTAACATTTTCTAAAATAAAAAGTTGCTCTTTTACATTTTCTGGCTGGTTGATTATCTTTACTTAGGCACCCACACATTAGGGCTCTGGATTTCAAAATTTAGCATCGATTTTTAAGCAGCAAATAATAAAACCCTCACTCCAAGGGCAAATGAGCATAAAATTCCAAGAACTCAAAAACGTCAGCAAATAAATAGATGTAATCTCTTCAGGGTAGTTAAAAAGTATATGTGTAGAAATATACATTAATGCTATTCAAATGCAGACCAATATACCAAACCCTGCACAAACCAGTATTTATTAATTATGAACAAAAACAAATGCTCTATCACTCTAAGGTTCAACGGTGCATATAAAGCAAACCTTTTAAATTCGCATTGGATTTTTTACTGGTATAGAATCTTCATGACTTTAGGAAGTTGTGACTTTCTGGCATGTATCAGCAACCTGACCTACAGTCTAACACTCACAAGACAATGTACATTTCTCTGGATGTCTCCTGTGAGGCCCATCGAACTTGCCATGGCTATCTTTTTCTCATTCTGAAAAATAACTAGAATCTATAGTGCCTGTCTCTGCTCCTTGTCACAGTGTTGGCTAGCATGCAGGCCACCACTCCAACTACATGGCTCATTGCCCTTTGCACTAATAAAAACACTGCTTTTTGAAATTCACATTTTATTCATCTTGCACCCTTGGGCTTTTAAGAGAAAAAGACTGTGAAATTAATGCAGATTCAGGCTGATTTTATAATAAAACCACAGCACACTAAGATCTGAGCTAAAGCAATGCAGACTTGGCTCACTTATGATCTCTAATGACTATAAAAGTGCATTGATTTTAAGCTTGTTTAGCATTGCACAGTTTGAACTTAGGTATCAGAGAATAATTTAGTGTTCCACTCAATTTCCTCAAAACTTTATTATTATTACTACTTAAAAGATTTCCTAATGAAGCAGATCTAAACACTGAGAGGCAAAAGCCCGTTGTCATCTCAGAGTGAATCCAAGAAAGCGGAATTCTGGCATCGACAAGGCGGATGGCTGCCCTGTTGCCAGCCAGCCAAAAAGAATGTCCTACGTCTAAACAGCCAGTGGATTGTTTGGTTTATGTAAACCCATAAACCATATTCCTTCTTTTGTTCTGCATGTGTACCTGGTGAGATTATCAAGTCAATACTGTACTAGCACCTTTTAATCAAACAGCAATGCCTGCCCATTAATCCCAAAGCACAACAACATCCAGTCATAAAATAAGTGAATGCATTTTTTTTTTTTGCATTATGCTGTAATTTTTAACACACAACATTCTCAGTGCATGGGAGATTCATCTCACATCCCCCTCCCAGTTCAGCGGGCCTTCTGAAGCCTGAGGGTAGCTCACTATGAATGCTGAGCTGTTCCATATCGTTCTCTACATCCACATGCTGCCTGTGCCTATCCTGGCTGCAGGTTCTGTCATCAATGAAGGCCATCTGGCAACCTCTCTAAGGCACCTAGATGACGTGCGGAATAGTGTGTGAGGCAGATGACAGCACCTGCACTGGCTTCCATATTGATACTCGGCTCTAAAATAATAGAGTCCCGAATTTACCATCCATTTCAAAGTCATGTCTCTTCAAAAACATTGTCATTATTAATGGAGGAAATAACACGAACAGATTTTTCTTTTCCCATTTTCTTATCTTGAGAGTACAATGGAGGCAAAAGCAAATAATCTAACGGAGGCATATCTGAAGCCATGAGAATCCTGGACTGACTGCTTTGAACGGTCAAGAAGAACTGTGTCATTCACTTCATTTGCTCTTATTATCCAGGGACATGTGCCAAACTGACAGTTTCCAAACGGAGGTTAAGAATGCATAAAAAACACCCATATAAAATGTAAACAAAAATCAATAAGGAACAGTTTATGCATTTACTACAATTTCGGAACAACCAGAACTTTTGTAAATAACTTAGTGAGAGAGATATGGTAATCAACAGGTCTAAAAAGAAAAGCATTAGTGACAGAACAATAAAATTATACCTCTATAAGCTCAACCCATTGCCCTTTCCTGTGAAACGTGCAATTAAAGCTCGGCTGGTGCTTCCAATTATATGATCCTCATCCCATCTGAAAAAAAATGATCTGACAAATCTGATGACTTCTTTAACCTTTTTATTCTATTGGCAGTGGTGCAGTAAGAGACAAGTTGTCTCCGTAGGGGCTCTGTCAAGTTTTGTACTGTGCGCTGTGTCCCATTACTCAGGAGAGAAAATTATTGTGTCGTTTATAAAGTGAGAGCCTATGTAGAAATATTTCACTCTCTATGCTACTCTGGAGAAAGTTAAGCAACTTCAGAATCAAATGTTTCATGGATTGGTAGCTTTTTAACCTTTGTAATTTCTCTAAAGCAGTATGTCATGGTAGTGCTCTGGTTAGATTTCAACTTTCTTTTCACCACCGCTGAAAACTTTGCGGTGGCTATTTAGGATTAAGGCCTCAACTCGGTGGCTTTTCACTAACCTCAGCTCCTACCACCAAGATTGGCTGCTGGCTCCTTCTACAAGTTAACTAAATGCCTTTCCATTGGACAGAAGTAACTTAGGTCATAATTGCCCCCTACTAAATTATCTTCTACTACAAATGGCTTCTGGGTGCAAGGGGGTTGGTGGTGGTGGTGGTGGTGGGGGGGTGGGGGGGGGTGGGGGGAGGGGCGTCACGCGATCCGACCAGGACAATGGCTCTGGTCTTAAAGGGTCTACTCCTTAACTTCTCCAGACTGTTGTAAGTGCTGTCTTAGCAGTCAATTCTCAGGCCATTGAGAAATGAAAGAGAAAGTAGATTGGAAAGAAAAGATACGGGTACCCAAACAATGAAGCTACATATTATTTTTCGGGGGGAGGGTAGGGTTAGATAAGATAGCCTGTATGTCACTGTCTTAAAGCCTCTAAATACATAACAGCAAAAGAAAAATTTGTGTCCTTGAATGTGGCCAATCTTGTAACTATTTATTGTCTCCATTTTCAGAAAGTCAGAGATTGCTAGTAGAAATGCAAGAAGTTGAATTTCTCTTATTTCAGTGAGGTTGCGTTCTTGCTAAAACAGATAAATGATTGACTGGGAAGGTCTCTCAAAGTAATTTCCTCCTACAGACAGGATAAGGAAAGCACGTGACCTGTCACAGAGGAGACTTTGGAACACATCTATTACACTTGTCATTTCAACTGAAAGGATATTTGAACTCAGGTGTTCTACCGCTTCTCTAGGCTGCAAGAGAATTTTTGGAGAACTAGATGAATTCTTGCTCTATACATACAAAAAAAAATTACAGGCACTTTTTAAAAGCACCGACTGGGCTTTGAAAGAGATGCAGCAGCCTGCCTACATTTCAACAGAAAAAAAAGCATAATTTAAAATAACGTGTGCAGCACGAAGATTTCAACCTATGGAAAAACTTGTTTATAATAAATTCCCATCCAGCTGACAAAAGATCGTCATGCAGCCAATTTTCCTCACTCTATCTTTTTTAGCAGTGGCAGGGGTCACTAAACACATGTTATCAGTATAATAACATTGGAGCACAAAAATTAATACTCCAATGAATCATTCCCGATGTTGGGTCCACTTATTTAAAATTGGCATGAAGGGATCAGTCATTTACAGCACCTGAGGGTGACTGCAGACTAGGACTTAATTGGCAAAATCTCATCTCTGAGATGGGATTGGAAGATTGTATACAGAGCAAGATGATATGATATAGTTAATAATCCAGGGGCATCGGATCAAAGTCCCTAGACTTTTGAATGTTTAGATACTATGTGGGCAAGACTAAAATGGTGTGATCAAACCCGAGTCCCTCTCTGTGTACATGTCTTAAGAGCCAAAAGCCCTATCCTAACGTTCTGATCAGATACAACAAAAACAAATGAGGATTTAATGGTTGAGTCCAGTCTGTGCTCGCCAACATCCCTGATAATATTGCCAATTCATTTGTCAGGGGTTTTGGCAGGAGAATGTTGGAACGCCTTAAACACAGCTGGAATATTCTTAAACAAGCAGAAAGTTACCTTAAATGGCAGTGGAGATTTGACTCTAGTTTTTGGGGAAAAAAAATGAAATAAATTCCTTCATTGTCTTTGAGTTACAAATGTTCAGTTGCAGAAAACCCTGTAGGTTGTACCCAAATAGTCTATTCTGACTGTGAGGTTACGGGGGTGAGAACAAACATGTGTATTTTAGGAAATCGACATGCTAAGGTCACACTGTCACGTAAGTGTAATGGCGTGGACGCCTCAGGCTTTGATTCTGAGAGCTCCGATCTCAGTTGACCTGCCAGGTGCGGGCTCCCTGCATGCTGTTTGCTCTCTCAGTGAAGGCTCCTGCGGCAGCCTGGGAAGTCCGTCTGCCATCACAGAAGGAGGTGAGACCATGAAGGTGCTTGACAGCAGCTCAAACCAAATTAGGAAAGATGGCAGAATGGGTTACCGCTCCCAAAGGGGAAACGCATGCTTAGATGTGGGCGCACTGCACTGGTTGAGCCCTGCTATTTGCTGAGTGTCCTCAGCGTGCTCAGCACTGATGGGGCAGAGAAGAAATGACAGGAGCCACCTGAGGGGGAGCATCAGCAGCAGGGGCCAGGTGCTGTCTGTGCACAGTCACGGCAATTTCCTGGGGCTGGGGGTGAGGGAGTCTGTCCTGAAACATGACAGACTTGGGTGCTGGTGAGTGATGATGGGACTTTTAAAATAGTCTTTCTTGCCAATAGGCAGAGCAGGCTTTTTTTTTTTTTTCCTTATAGACAGCGGTGCTGAGAGTATAGTGGTGCTTGATGGGTACCAAGCTGTGCGTCCTGGCAGCCCACTAGCCTGGTTCAGTGGGGCCGGGGGCAGGGGTGGGGGGGTGGGGAGGGGGGGGGGCCCGAGTCAACAAGCCTGGAGAAACCTGAGTGGAATTTAAACCACTGATGTGACAGAGAAGAAATGACATGAGACCATGAGAAACGTGAGGGGGAGTATCATCATTCTTGTAGCTGAAAAGCAAAAAAAGAAAAATGAACCACCCAATAAACACTTTTTTATTGACTAGTTTATACCCTGGCTTAGTTGTGAGCAGGCAGTTTTCAGAGCAGCCAAGCTTTCGTTTCACTTAATATTTATTTATTTTTGAAACAGCTGAGCCGGCAACAGGCACTGAGACCAGAAGTGCTGAGCGCCCTTTATCTGCGGTGCCACTAATGGGAGACACATTAATATTTGATTGAAAACTGCAATTATTTAATGAAAGCAGAATAGTAGCCTGGGAGAGAATTGTTCCTTTAACAAATACACTGATTCAGGAGTGGTCCCCTGTACCCAGGAGTCCCTGGGTCCTGCTAATTGAAAAATCTACCACTGTCTGCCTTTATTTTTCAGAACAAATGGTTATAAATGAGTATTTTCTTCTTTGCCATAGGGAATGCTCATCAGCTCATCAGAAATTACTTTTCTGTTCAAAAAAAGGGGGGGGGGGCAGGAAGGAGGACTCTGCTGTTCACATGGAGCCAGCATTCGCATAAACCAGGGATGAGGGTCTTCCCTGACTCGTTTCAGAAGCAGGCCGCTTCTGGGTCTAGTGCCGGTTTAGGAAGCAAATGGCCGATCAAACTGGCCAACTCTCTCGTCAAGTCCTGTGCACAGCTCTTTCCTATGTAAGTTCGGGTGGCTTTACAGTCTAATCAGAAATAACTCACGGCTGCTCAGGGAGCTCTAGACACTGCAGGCACCAAAGCCGTTCCTGACTGTCCCCACTGGACATATGCGAAGTGAGTGGGGGGCGGGGGGTGGTGGAAGGGGGCTGTCATTGGACCAACAGGCCCAGCTCTGCAGAGGGAGAGTGGGAGTCAAGCCCTCCTAACTCACGGTCAAGGTCTCTACTAAACCAGGCGGATGGCATGCTTGTACTAAAAATCTCCCACAGTGCTCACCCATGATGCATTATAAGATACGCAGGGCAGGTATTGTGACTTCTGCCATTTACAAATGGGGAAACTGAGGCAGAGAGGTGGGAAGATGAAATGACTGCAGGGACATTTCACGTCGGGAGAAGTTCTGAGGTGGGACCTGGGGGTCAGCGACCTCAAGCCTCTGTGAATCCCACTGTGAGTAACTGAAGGGCCTGCCTTTCTGTTCTCAGTGCCAGAGGCCCTGGTGCATGAACAAATACCGTGAAAACACAGAAGAGTGACTGAGAATAGAATGGTGGTTCCAGTGATGAATGTGGCAGCAGAAAGGGATTGGAAAAATGTTATTGTGTGTTTCCTACACATTCTACCCTTTGTCTGCCACCCTGCCTTTTCCCTTGGAATTCTCTCTCCTGGTTTGTCTGCCTGAGTGGGCACATGTGTGTCGTAACTGCAGAAGAATCAGTGACCACATATGATCAGAAGCTCTCATGGTGTGAATCTGCCAGGGCGGCACGGAGGGCTAGGAAGGAAATCCTAGTGGCCTTCTGATGGGAGGCTGTACAAGAGCCAGTGGTTGTGCGGGTCACCAGCATGACGCACTGCTTTGGGTGATGCTGGTTATGCCATAGGTGGAGAGCGACAGATGAGATGGAGGCGCTGGGCCTGCCGTTTAGGATAGCCCTCAATACCACCGTCTTGGTCAGTTTTTAGAGAACCACATCTCATCAGCGAGGGTTTCATAACGAGAGTTTCAGAGTTGCTAGAGCGTGCTTGTGATCTCTGTGCCTCCTCCCCCCTCTCTTTCTCTATTTTTTTTTAACCACCTGCAGAATGCAGAGATGGTAAGCTCGAGGCTGATCCGCCTCCTCCTAGTTTTGCTCCAGAGCCCCTCCATTTGGGGACGTGGAGGTGGATGTGGGTGGAACACGTTTGTTCTCTGTGCCTGCCATTCTGACAGCTGACATCCTGAAGCGCTATGTCTAAAAGTCAAAAGAACAAATGTGCTCCCGCACGTGGTGCTGACTTTAAGTCAACGAGGGAGACGGGTGAAAGTCAGAGCTGTGATACTTGGTGCCCAGCCTTTTCTTCCGCGTGCGGTTTGGGATGGCAGTGCTGCCCCAGAACCAGAGACTGGGAAGGAAAAGACGGTTCTAATTAGCCCCACGGAACTTGCGCTGATAACTGCATTAATGGAATGAAATCCTTTCAGTGTTTCAAAAGTACGGATTTCTTAGAAGAAACGTATTCTATGTACTTGCTTTCAGTGGGGCCTCGCTGGACTGTTTGGGAAACTGCTACCAGAAGAATGTTAGCATTCAGCGGCAGCCCTTACGAGTGGTTTAAAAAGGCAGGGGGTGGCCTTGTCACAGGAGACGGCAAACATGGAAAGAAAATAGTTATTTCCAGCTACTTTGTGTAACTGCCTGCAAAAATACCGGCTTCACGGTGCTCGAGCCGCAGCCTTGCTTCCACCACGGTGACCATCTTCTGGACGGAGTCACTTCCCTGTCACTAAATGGGCTTCCTGCGTCCAGGACTCCAGGAGTCCTGACGTAAAACCCTGATGCCCCCGGAAGGGCCAGGCTCCTCTGAGTGCCTATCTGCCCTGCTCTCCCTGGCAGTGTGGGCCGTTTTCCTTGGTTTACATCACAGTCAAGAGGCCCACACCCTCCACATTTCTTTTAGGCACAACTGGAAAGCCAGAAACTGAGATGAGAACAATAAGTATTCCTGCTCCTCTCCCACATTTACACCCCCACCCCCCAGGACCTACTTCAATTTGCGATTGAAAAGGCATGTGTAACAACAGGGCAGGCTGCCCGGCTTCCCATCTGACAGTGATAACCTGAGCTAATATGTTGGCACCAGGACCTTCCGACTTGAGATATAAAATGTGATCATCTGAGCTACGGTGAAAAGTTCAGCTTGGATAACTGTACCACGCGGGATGTACTACGGGGTAACCCTGGCTGCGTGTGGAGGCTGCATCTGCCCTCACCGTGACACAGAGCTCCAATTAGCGCCTGAGGAACGAGACCTGCGCGACAGCACACTCACCTCGACTCAGCCCGTCGGGCCCCCGGAGGATCCGGCACTCTTCTATCTGGCCGAACGGAGAGAACATCACCCTGATATCATTCTCGTTACATTTCTTCGAGACCATTCCTATGAACAATTTTCTGTCTTCCACAGCTAGGAAGGAAACATAATGCATGAGGCAAAGGCCACTGTCCTCGTTTTCCTTGTCATCAATGTTTCACGGCCACGTCGGACCGCGTGCCAGCCACGGGAGCCTGCACTGGGGGCCCAGGGCCGCCTCCGCGCCCCCACCCTGCCCTCCGGGCACATGCACTCTGTGAGCTCGCTCTCACCAATAAAGAGCTTCACGGGACACAGGACACCAAGGAGTTCTTCCCCCTTTTGGAAACTGATGGTCATGTGTTTACCAAACTGTGACAAGTTTCATGTAGTGGCTAAATATGACCATGCCACAGAGATATTTTTGGAGTCAGTTTTTTTGAATGACAGGGAAAGAAAAAGGTCAGGAGAGGGAAAACTAAAGGAACAGATGTAGTGGAACAGTAAACAAAGCTCTGAACAAAGCACTGGAGGGAAGAAAACATCCCTTTTCGATTTCGTGTAGCTGGGTCCCCACAGACCCAGCGGAGGGAAGGCGATGAGAGACGCCTGCTTCTTTGGAAACCCAGTCAGCGACCTCTGCCCCGCGCCTGGGCCCCGCAGCCCTCACCAAGACAGCAGGCGTCTGTGTGCTTAAAGGAGAGAGAAAGGCAAACCCAGTGAAGAGAATGGGGCTGCAGCTACTTGAGAATTACGTCAGGATGGCCCTGTCCTGACCCCATGCTCGGGGTGAAGCCCTTACCGAAAAAAAAAAAAAAAAAAAGAACAAGGAGGGAACAGTACTTTTCCTCCCACTTGGAGGCAGGGCTCTTGATGAACAGAAATGCACTTTGGATGTCATGACAACAACATGCACATTTTAACCTTGGAACCTGATGGGGGGAAAAGATGAGGGAAGGTTTGCCTCAGACAACCTGGGAGATTTTCCTCAAAATCTCCACGCCTGTGCTCAGGACGACTGGCCCACATTGAGCCTCAAAGGTGCCCTTATAGCTCAGGACAGGGTCGGGAGTCCTTTCTCAGGAGAGAGCAAGAGACTGTCACTGAACCCTCAGGGGGAAGGCTTGCTGCTCCCATGTTCCTGTCCGTTCATCAGTAGAATGAGAGGGAAGGGCGGTGGCTGCCGCAGCCCCTCAGAGCGGCCGGGCCTAGGGAAGGGCTCCGCCAGACATCCCCCTGCAGAAACCTTCTGTACGTGCTTCATAATCTTGTACTTGTTTCTCTCATCCTTTTCCTGGAAAGTAAGTGTCTCTTTTTCACCCAACCCACAAGACTGTCCTCTAGACCTCCTAGGCCAGTTACTTTTGGCGCATCAGCCGCACTCCACGGCCTCTGCCTCTGTGGGGACAGAGGAGCTGCGGGTGCAGCAGTGATGTGGCTCGGGGCGCCCACTCTGAGGCTGTCCAGCAGAGCTCGAAGGAAGGGAAAGTTCTAGTGACGTCCCTGCAGTGGCTGGAGCACGTGTGGCTCCTGTGACTGAGGCGCTGGAGGTCAATGTAATTTGCTGTTAGCGGATTCAAATGTGAAAAGCCATGTGTGACTACTTTCTCGGACAGCGCAGCTCCGAGGGGTCTAGGTGAGACAGCTAGCCGCTCAGGTCACAGAACCCCAGGGTGGACGTGAGCCTGGAGAGGTGTGTTGTTTGGCTCTGAGAGAGATTCTGAGGCCTGGCCAGGGGGAGGGATTTGCTTGGGCCATTCAGCAAGGAGGTGGTCTAACCCGGACCATGACCCAGTATCTTAGGGCAGCCCAGGCTTTTTTCCACTCCACTGTGTTGCCTGGCAGCCCAGAGGCGGCAGATGAGGCCTGAAGGGGAGAGCGATGATGGAATTAGGAACCTCGGGTCCCAGGTCCAGGGCAGCCATTCAGTTGCTGGAGAATGAGCTGACCTCTGCGGACATGTTCTGTCATCTATAAAATAAAGGCTTAAACTCTATTCCTTTCCCTCTCCTCTTTCCTTTCTCTCCTCCTTAAATACTGGAGAGAAGTGGCCCAGCCACAAGCTTTGGCTGACTGAAGCACATGGGGTGGGGGGCCTGCTGGAGCCCAGAGCCCCTGTGTGCAGCCTCTCCCACACTTGTGGTTGCTGCGAAGACCATGCAGAGGAACTCCGGGCTCCAAGGAACACGGGTTGAAACCACAATCCCGTAGGAATTGTCCACTGAGAACTGTGCCCATGGTTTTTGAGAAAGGCCTGATGGAAGATGGATGTGAAGCTGGCTTTCCAGACGCACGGCAGGGTCCAGACAGGCTGGCAGCGGGAGGGGGACAACACGCTGATGGGCAGGGGCAGAACCCGGAGTGAGGAAGGCCTGCCTGTGGGGCCGAGGGAGCAAAGCAGCCTGGCTTCAGCACAACAGGCACCGTGACTTGCTTCTTCTGCAGAGAGGGGCTCAGCGCATAAGGAAGGTAACAGAGGGTCCAAGGCTGCCATGGGCCCTGGGGGTCACTACTGATTCCTGGAGGGAGGTCAGTGAGGACCTGACTTCCTGTATGTAGATAAAACATTTTTTCAGTTTATCTTTTCTCCCTGCAGAGTCAGTGAACTACCCATGACCTCCTGGGAACTGGTAAAAGCACAGGAAGTCGAGGGCAGCGTTGGCACAACAATGATCTGAGTGCTGGAAACATGGGGTACCTGACAACGGAGCTTCCTTCCCATGGGGTGCTGTGAGCTCCGGCACCAGGACACCCTCCACTGTGAGGACATGATATTGTTCAGGCTGGAACGGGAGCGCAGGAACCCACTGATAGGGGCAGTGGGAAGGGAATCACCTCTAGGGTCTTTCTTACCCTCCATCCTCCCTCTCATCTCTGGGACTCTGCCTGGGGGAGGCTGAGGCTGCTATTGCAACAATAAATTCCTGTTTTATTTTTTCTAATCCTAAAACTCTGGTTTTAGTTCTTTTAGACAAAAGCAAATAACACATTCCCAGTTGGTCCTTGGTTTCACTGGTAAACCTATGATTATGGTATTTAGCTAAAACAGTTTGTAGATGCTGAGCTTCAGAGGGATATGATAATAAACAAATATGCAGCTCCTCAGTAAGCTAAAAATGATTTTTTTAAAACTAAGATGAATATTAAAATAGTGAAAACCATTTAAGAAATTCTGACTTCCTAGTCACCATGAAGCGTCGATTGAGACAGGGAGATGGGCGATAACTCTCACTTTTTTCAATTACACCTATTAGCTAAAAATAAAAAAATCAGAATCTATACCATCCATATCCTAGTCAAAATGCTAATCTGCATATGTGTGTGTGTGTGTGTGTGTGTGTGTGTGCACGCGCGCGTGCATACAGGGAGCTGGATGTTTGCAATCTTTTGCTAGTCAAGGCTGCTCTGTGGTTTTAACAGCTGGGCCATGTTTGCTTTGATGGCAAAATGGGGATAACTACACATACCCGCCCTCCCTCTTCCTTGAGTTTTCCTGACTTTCCAGTGAAAATTTATTCATACAAATTCTTCCTGGGACTCCCACGCTAAGGATCCCTCTAAACAGGTTTGTCAACATTTTAAATAAATATGATGATCTCCAATTCACTTAACTTTTCCATCAATGTTTGATGAACAGGCAGTAAGTATCTTACTTATTTTTTCAATCCACAAGAATGTTGATTGTTTAAATAAATCGACCATGTTCACAGTATTCTGCTAAGTGCTTTAGGGAAATTAAAAAAAAAAAAAGAAAAAAGAAAAGAGAGGGTCTTTGTCCTCTTGGGAAAAAGCCTGTTGCCCTCTAGGATGACCAGCGGGGGAACGAGGGGAAAGACCAACGCCCACACTGCTGCACGGACGGGTTACCGCGTTACCGCCGCCAGTAACAACAATGGCAGGCCTGGAAGGGGCTCCAGACCCGGGACCACTCCAAGTTTCCCTCCCACAGTTTAAATAAGAAAGGGTTAATAGGACAAGTGGGAACTTTTTTAAGTCCCGGGAAGAGGAACTTAAATTTTAAAGCAATTCCTAATTGTAAGCCTGTGCTTACACCCTGGTATACAACCTGTCAAAGTCACACCTGGATTTGGGGTGGCCTGAATTAATTAACAACTTTTCAATGTGTTAGTACTAACATATGGCATTTAATTACTGCCTCCAAATCCGTGTGTTTCTCCACTTTGAATTTCAGAATTATTTCTTCATCTTCTAGTAAATCAGAAACGGGCCGGATAGGAACGCCCTGTATAACTATGTGTACGGGAGCCTTGCTGGTCTTTACCCTCCCGGGCAATATTTGGTTATCTTGACCCCTGAGAGCTCTGAACTGGGCACATGGACACCCTGGGGATTTTGGAGGCTTTGGGAAAAGAGACAGGGGTCTTGAATGGCATTTCTGGATTTGAGGCTTCAAGGACCCCTACAAGTTGTGAGGGCGGAGGCTGAAAGCAGGATGGATTTATGCTCTGGCCACAGAGTCAAGGGCAAGCCTCTCACCCAGGAGCATGACGCAAGAGTGTGCACCAGCTTCGGCCACCAGGGCCCCAAGCACAGAACCAGAGGCAACTCTATGCTTTTCCTATCACTCAAGGCTAGACAAACTTCAGATCTAGGAACGACATTTAATTTTCAATACTGCACTGCTGGTATCTTTTCCTGTATAGTGATGAAGGATTAAAAGGTGGAAAACAGGCCCTCCAATGATAACATGAAATTGAAGAGAGTAACTATGTTTGTGCTGGCATATGCTGGTCCCTGAAAGCCACACCTCCTCCAATGCCCTTCCCCACCATCACTGGACTATGTGCAATGGAGAAATAACAAAAAAAGTTGGGTTCTATTGAAATTTGGGTACTGATTCAGTGTGTTCTTCTTAAAGGCTGAAGCATTTTATTGCTAATGCACTGTGTGTGTGCGGGGAAGACACCTTGCATAGAAGCATGAAGGCAGGAGCAAAACGAGTGAGTTGGCATAAATGTGCTAGAGGCTGCAGCTTAAATCAGACCCAATGAAAAGGACAGACTAGAGGAAGCCAGGGAGATTTCGGGAGCCTGGTCAGTAAAATACGGATGAGCAGGGCAGATCGGAGAGCAGTCCAACATTTCTGAGCTCACCACAGAGGTTCCCTTGGTCAGAATCTCTGCATGGATGAAGGCTGAAAAGAGTGATTGCTTTTCTGGAATTCATGTGTCCATCACTAATTAATCTATGATGAGCAGCCTGTCTTGCTCAGAAAATACAAAGTTTTAGAAATCAGAACATCCTGCTAATGAAGGCAGTAACTGTCTAACTGTGATGAGGCCTTTGTGCTATCCATAAATGTCAGCAAACTCAATATAAGTGCAATTAGAGCTCGTCAGACTTCTTTCACAACTACTGGAGCTATTTTGAGCATCTGAGCCAAAGCAATCTTGGTGCTCTCTGAGCTTTGGAAACTATGCTTACCTGTCAAAGCTGCCATGTGAAGTCAGAAAAGGCTTGCAGCTCTTATCACTTGCTTTGGGAAAGTATACATTCCCCTCGACTCCTCCACCAGGTCCAAGGAGAACCTTGAATCCTATTCACATCTATGCAAGGTGGGCTCAACTGGAGCCTCCGAAAAGAAGAGCACTTGAAAAGCAGATTTTGGTCCACTTATACTTTGACTTTTTTTTATTGGAAACTCAGGAAATGAAGGCCAATCTACAAAGCAAAGGGAGCACTGATCCAACAAGAAGGTTTTGGGGGGCTCCTTTGTGTGTTTAGGTCTATGCTTGATATGAACAGCCAAGGCTGGAAGTACCAGCTTCAGCGAGCCTGACTCACATCGATAACAGCACTGCAAGTATTTACCATGTGCCAGGTTTTATGCTCAGTCTTCGTAGATGATGACTTATGTACCCCTCAGATACCCTTGTGAGGCAAGTGCTACCAGTGGAATTCCAACTACTGATCACCGCAGCCCCATTACAGCTGGACACAGGAGGCCAGGGGAGGTTGCAGAACATGACCAAGGATGCAGCTAACAAGTGCAGGATCAGGGGTCAAGTCCAGGCTCCTCAAACTGTTTTTTAACTGCTACTCTAGGATGCTCCCTGAAAAATGGCCTTATTTTTAGGTATTCTCTCATCTTAGTAAAACAATGCCCAGTCCTGTTTGGTTTTTGAGATCATGGCAGCTTTATTCTGTTGCTGTGGCTAACATTACCCTAAGTGTGCAGAGTAGACAGTGGACGGCAAGGACAACGGGCCATTCTGAGACCCCCTGCAGCTGTTCTATGGCAGTCTGGGGTTGTGCCCCGGGACATCCAAAAATGCAAAAGAAGAAATCCCTTCATGGCTCAATTATTTGGGTATTTCAGGTCAAATGTTTCCTACTCAGGTCTCTAAGTCATCACGTCTTTATAACTATGATCATGTCTTTATAACTATGATCTTGCTTTGTAGATTGGCCTTCATTTCCTGAGTTTCCAATAAAAAAAAAAGTCAAAGTATAAGTGGACCAAATTCTGCTTTTCAAGTGCTTTTCTTTTCGGAGGCTCCAGTGGAGCCCACCTTGCATCTTATTCAGAAATAAGATGATCTCTTTTCTACAGACTTTCATTCCCTGGTCCCTGTATGGACACAGTTTACAGAGTGATAGGGCCAGAGGACAGGGAGCATCTCTTTGGGCCAGAACTCTAAGAGGACCTTCACTGACAGAATTCATCCCATGAATGCAAGATTCCTCTCTCCCACAGGGAGCAGAACAGACTGTAAATGTGCACTCTGGAGCAAAGGGTTCTGGGAACTGGCATGGGTGCACGGCCTTCAGCATGGGTGGACATGCCCAGTGCAGAACCCTTTAGGGCCAGGGACAAATCTGGATAGCAATAGTCAATATGTATAGAGGTGCTCCATCCTTTACAAAGCAATGTGACAAACACCTTGTCCGTGTCTGAAAAAAAGGGCAACCTATGTGAGGCAGTTGCCATCATTCTTATTTTATGGATGAGGGCATTCAAGTTCAGTCTTTGAGTGACTAGCAGAGATCAGTAGACTGACTGTAAGTTCCATGAGGTCAGGGCAGGCTTCTGCAGAAGGTTCTTCTTAAAATTCATTCTTGCAGTCCCAGCCAGTACTGTGCCTGGCACACAGTACATCATCAGAACGCACTGTCTAATAAAGGAATGAAGGGACTTGACCGAGATCCCACAACAAAGCAGTGGCAGGTTTGAGACCCTCTGACACTAAGTGCGTGTTGGTGATGAAGTAGAGGAGGACATAGGGAGGTAACCCTCCGAGAAGGTGTGGCTGAGGAGAAGATCGTGGGCAAAGCACTGAGGTCTGCTCCCCGCCACACAAACCAGGTGCTAGCAGCCCACAATCCATGGGATTCTCAAAACTTTCTAGCCTCTGAAGAAGCCAGAAAATGGGATGCACTGCACTTAGCAAATAATACCTTGTAGAGAGACTTAGAGCCCAATCATAATTTACATTTGCAGATATGCAGATCTCTGAGTGCATGGCTTCTGCCCTGATTACTAATGAATGAGGTGCAGAACTGCCTGCGGGAGGGAGCGTGCCGATCGTGTCAGTCCTGTGGGACGGGCAAGCTCGGAGGTCGAAGAAGGTAGAAGAGTCCTTTAACATACATTTCAGTAAATTTAAAGAACAAAACAGGGACAAAAGGCTGGTGTCAGTGGAAGCAAAAGCCGGAGAGAGAGAAACGTGGCTATCAACCCTCTCGTGTCTCGGACAGTCAAGTCTCAATGATTCCATGGACCTCATCAAATGCATATTTTTGCACCGCGTGCATGTTTATTTAATCAGCAGACTGAATTCTGAATGAATTTGGATGCAAATGCATTGGAACAATTTAGAGAATAGTGCAGTAAGTCAGCCTCCAGGCCACAGAAGAATAACTGGAAGAGAGAAAAGAGGCAGCCTGGTTCTTCGTGAGCCTCCCTTTCCCGCTCACCTTCTCTGCACAGTGTAAGGTCATTCCTCCCCATCAGGTGTCCTCTGTAGGAGCAGATAAACAAGAGCCAGAGGCCATGGGGTCAATACCCAGAGCAAGCCCACACAGAGGGACACGAAAAACCATTTCTGGTAACATCTTCAGGGACCTTTACACACCAGAGGTAAATGAGGCAAGAGACTGAAGCTCAAGTTTCCCCAGAGGAGCCAACTACAGAGCCAGTTTCCGGAGCAGTTGTCTCCACCTTGCTGAGAGGGAAGCGCTGGGGCTGGCCCCTCCTTCCCCCAGCGGACCCCCTGTCTTACAGACACAGACATTAGATGAGACAGTCGGTCACCACTTACCGTTTGACTTCTCACTATCCGCAGGTTTCATCTGAATGGGATGATGCATCTAAAATACAAAAGTGAGAAGGTAAAGGCAGATTGAACAACTGTATAACAACAGTCTCAGAAATCCCACACTATTAAACTTGAGCACTGACATTGTTATAGGACACATGCATTATAACAAGATCTCTCCCAGGTGAAAGTAGCCGAATCCAAATGCCAGCCTGTGTCATGTGTTCAGGGTTGGAACCTGTTCAAGTCATGTGGACACAGTCTAGAAAAGCATGGGCTCTGCAGTCAGACTTGAGTTCGAAACCTGGTTCTGCCACTCAACATGGTTTTCTCCTATATCTCAGCAGTGGTTCTGGTCCTGCCATTTATGATGGCTATGTGATCTTGGACAAGTATCTTTACTTCTCTGAGATGTGGTTTCCCCATCTGTGAAATGGAGATACCACCGGCACAGTATGGCTGTGGGAATTAAATGAGAAATGCAAGTAATGTGTTTAATTAACAGGGCATAGGATGTGCTGGGGAAAAAAAGCGCGCTATTATTATTTTGTGTTCTTTCAAATTTGAATGCAGATCGTCTTTCTTCTGGCCATTCTGTCTGTTGCATGGATTAATCTGAGGTCTCAGAGTCAACAGAATTGAAGGTCTAGCAGTTGACTGATTTAGTTGCCATCATATAATTTTTTATTAAACACCAACTGTGGGATCGAATGGAAGGAAGGAGGGAGGAAGAGAGGGGGAAAAGGAGGGAGGTACGGGCCTTAGGGCCATGTCTGCTCAGTACATATGTGGGAGCAGAAAGAACCCGAGATGAACTGGGCGCCCTCTGGCCCTTTACCCAGTGCCCATCACACCACTGTGCATGATCCGCAGAGTTTACGCCAAGCGCAGAATGCCGTCACCATTTCCAATTAAAATAAATTCCTCAGACTACTTTCAAAGGTCCTCTTGCTTCATATTTCATCCTACCCCAAGGAGCATGGGAGCCACAGGGTAGATGGAATCACTGGCGTTGCAAATGCTTTTATTATAATGGGTCCCATTCTCTCTGAACCTTTAATTTCCCCAGTGGACTTCCATCACTTGCAAGCCACAGCTCGGGTTTTATCTAATTTAAATGAAAGGGGAATGGTACTTGGCTCTGGCACTTAAATGATGGGAAATTATTATCAGGCAGTCAAGACCATGTGCAGCTAATGCCTGCCAGGGTCTTCCAAACACAAGAGGCAGAGGAGAGAGGGAGAGCCGCCAGGGGATGAGAGGCTAAGTAATTCAGAGCTGCTTTGTTTATGCTAAAAGGCAAGATGCTCTTATGCACAGAACATAGGCCTTGAGATGTGGGGTCTATGCATATTCCCACTCCATTCATTAATCTATTCAATTTGTAGAAGAGTCTGGAATGAGAATGAAATGTTTAAAGGTAAATAGATCAGAATTTTCCAAAAGGACTAGAATATACACCTAAAAAGCAGGCAGAAGTAAACTACGGAAATTCCTGATGTAGGCTAAGGAATGTGGCCTCCATCCTACAGGTAAAAATGGAGAGACTGGCCCAACCTAAGTGTTGGGGGAAGATGGGCTGAGTCTTTGAGTATGCTATTCTTCCCACAGGCCTTATTCACCCGTTCAGCAAATGTGTGAGGAACCCACTGTGTCCCTGGATCGAGGCTAAGAAGTGAGGAATGAAGGCCAAGGGGAGAAGTTTAGATGCTCCGGGTGCTCCCTGTGTGGCTGGGGAGACTGACACGTAAGCAGCCCTGAGCAACACGGGAAGAACTACGGCAGATGTAGCAGAGAGGTGTGCAGGAGCCCAAGGGAGCAGGCGCTGGTGGGGAGGGAGGGCTCCTCAGCAAAGTGGTATCCGATCTGTGTCCTAAAGGCCAAATTGGACTTGTCAGCATAGGAGGGACAACAGAATAGCCCATGTACAGACATAGTGGTAAGAGAGAGCACAACTGCTCATAGCAAGTCACCCAAAATGAGTGGGGAGGGACACAGAAGTGGCTGCACAGGGAGTGGGCAACCAGTTCTCAGAGGACCTTGTGAACTAAGAAACTGAAATGTTGTCTAAAAGTCAATGTCAGGCATAGAAGACTTAAGCAGCCAAGACAACAAGATCAAATTTGAATTCTAGAAAAGGCCTTTTTGGCTACAGTGGAGGACAGATTATAGAAGGGAGACACAGCAGGCAGGGAGAACAAAGAAGCTACTGCAAACATCTGTGTGAAACTGATGGAGGTCTAACCTTCAGGGGAAACTGGATGGATGGAGGGAAGAGGGGGAGAGAGATCCCCAGGCCTGGACAACCAGATAGATTGTGGGATTATCACCCAAATAAAGAAAACACAAGAAAGTTGTTTGGGGGGAGACTGATGAGCACAGGGCTGCACGGGGCACACTGGATGTGACTGGGATGAGAGAAAAGTTGGGGATGTGTGTTTCAAGCTGTGCAACTGCTCTGGGAGGTGGCAGAGGAGGCCACAGGCATGGGTGACGCTGCCCACAGAGGGGATGTGAAGTGAAGAGAGCCAAGAGCCAGGTGCGGAACCACGGGGTCTGAGAGCAACAGACCATGGGGCAGTGGGAGAAGTAGGAGCAGGAACAACTCACAGGAGCCATGTGGGGAGAGTTTTAAGAACAAGGTGGCGCTGCTAAATGCTATGATGAAAATGCCCAAGTGTCCTTTTGGATTTGACAATAAAAGGAAATTAATGTAGGGAAGTAATCAAAAGATGTTTCTGTGGGGGGTGGGGTAGGGAGGGTGGGCAGAATGTGAGTTTGCAGAGAGTCGGGGGGTAGTAGGGAAGATAAGAGTGGATATGATAAATATAGACTTCTATTTCAGGAACAGTAGCTACAAAGGGGGAGACACAGGAAGCCTGATGGAGGATGGGGTGGAGTCTTTCCTTTCCAGGTAGCAAAGACTTGTGCAAGTTAATGTGCTGACTCGGGTGAGACCCACAGGTTAAAGAGAGGAAAGAGGAGATAAGTATGCCTACATTTTGTATGGGGCACAAAATGAAGTGACTAGGACTCCTGCCCTCAGGGAACTGACAATCCATCATGGTAGTTGATATTCACATAAAGAAGAAAAATGGGGGCCAACGTCAGAGCGCCGAGAGCACTCAATCTGTGAAGTGCACGGAGGGCTGGAGGAGGAAATCCGGGAGCTGTAGTTCTGAGGACAGAATCATTCTACTCGCAAGCTGTAAAGGGCCCTGGCAATCATTTAGTCTAATGCTCTCAATTTATAGGTCTGAGGGGACTGAGCAACTTCACTAAGGACACACAGCTGGTTAAGACTGGGATGGGATCAGAAATCAAGCTCCCTGCTCTTATCCGATGCTGATCCCCTCATCACACTGCTTCTCCACAGAACGCCCCACAGGGGAGTTGGACACATGAGCCCACGATGAAGAACTGCAGGCCGCACTCACTGAAGGCGCCAGACACTCGTTTGAAGGCGCCTGCAAAATCCCCTAATGAAAGTAATCTTCCCCCCACTAAACTCCCCAAACTCTTTATCTCTGCAGCTTTACGACCAGTATTATATTGAGACTTGACTCTTGGTTTCCTTGCAGCTGCTGAGAGAATTAGCTCAGTCTGTGACCTGAGACTACCCAGAAGGCTCAGGAACACAGTGGTGGTGGTATAGTCACGCGCACACACAAAGTTTTGGTCAACAGGTCACATAAACTAGAGTCGTCCCATAAGATTATAATGGAGCTGAACAGCTCATTGCTTAGAGACCTCGTAGCCATCAGAACATCTTAGTGTAATGCATTCCTCACATGTTTGTGGTGATGCTGATGTAAACAAACCTACTGCGCTGCCGGTCTGATAAAAGTATAGCACATGCAACTATGTGCAGCATACTACTTGATTATGACAATAAATGACTAATGTTACTGGTTTGTGTGTTTATTGTACTACACTTTTTACAATCATGTTAGAGCAAGCATGTCAAACTCAAAGGCTAACATGGGCCAAATAAACGAGGTATGTGGCACGCAGGCTGTGAGTTTGACATGCTTGTGTTAGAGTGTTCTCTTTCTACTTATTAGAAACGTTTGCTGTAACACTGTATGCCCTGCTATGCTGGCAGCAGCCTCAATATCCTGTGTACTGTGTCTCTTGATTGCATCATTCGGTCTTGTGCTTGATTGAATCTCATGTTTTGTACTGTAACATGCTGTATAGGCTGGTAGCCTAGAAGCGATAGGCTATACCATGTAGTAGTCTGGGGGTGTGGTAGGCTATATCATCCAGGTTTGACTATGATGTTCACACAACCATGAAACTGCCTAATGATGCATTTCTCAGATTGTATCCCTGTTGTTAAGGGACAATGATGACAAAGCAGCTACTGCCACTGAAGACTTGAACTTTGTTTTGGTCTTTCCTAGGCCAAGAGGGGGTGAAAGTCAACTTCACAGAGATTGCATCTGTCAGACCCTGGTGAATTCTGAGTGGGTAGTCACCATACTTCAGGTATGTTCTTAGATAATATATGTAAAACACCATGACCTTCTTGGAGAGAGGTGTTCAATCAGTACTGTATTAAGAATGGCTCATTATCATGAACAGTTCATGTGAGTTATAAATTTCTGATCAGATACAGGATGTAAATGTCAAGGAAGACAAAAAATGGTTTGGAGGAGTCCTTCTCATAATGTTTCACTTCCTCGAAATCTCATGACTCCAAAAACTGTTGGGAGATTTATTGAATGGAGTACAGAAGTTATTGTAAAGGATCAGGCATTCTAGTTTCAAGTTTCTAGTTATAACAGAGGGACCTTTCCCTAAACAGGAAATGGTTTCAAAGATTTGCTCCGGTGTGACACCAGGACTACTCATCCATTCCCTTATTTCTGCTTTTACCAGACACTCTTAGCTGCTAGGAATACAGCGGAAGAGAGTTTTCCTGACTGAGCCTGTCATGTAGTGGTAGAGAGAGATATGACAGCCATCACCCCCGATGATGAGTGTTGTGCTAAGACCTACAGTGTGGGAACCCAGTGGAGAGATGCCCAACACAGATGAAGGAAGGGCAAGCTGGAGAAGGTGTCTCAGCTGAAGCAATGTTTGAGTTCAATCTTGAAGGAACCCTAATGCTAACCAGCACATTAGTGAAGGGCACTTCAGGAAAAGAACAGCATATTTGAAGGTACAGTGTAAGAGAAATAGGTAGTATTGTCATTAAAGAACTAGAGGCCCTTCGTGCACTGGTGGGGGCCCTCGGCGTGGCCTGTGGGGATCAGGCAGAAACCGGTAGTCCAACGTCGCCTGCTGCTCCTCCTGCTGCTCCCGCTTATCCCGCTTATCCAGTCTCACTGCACCTGCCGCAGGCTCATGCCCGGTCAGTCTGATCGGGAGAGGCTCGAGCCACCACCGCAATGTCGCTTGCCAGGTGCCTGTCGGTCAACTGAGTGTCGCTCCCCACTATGGGAGCGCACTGACCACCAGGGGGCAGCTCCTGTGTTGAGTGTCTTCCCCCTGGTGGTTAGTGTGCATCATAGCAAGTGGTTGTCAGGTCATTTGGTCACTGAGGCATATATATATATATATATATATATATATATATATATATATATATAAATATATATATGATGATAGGACATCTTAACAAACAGAAGAAAAGCAATAAAATCTCTAAAGATCATGCACCAAATTAAAAATACTCAAAGCACAACAAGACTAAGAGTGAGCGATGTATTCATGGGTAGAAATATTTCAAGTGTACAAAGACAACAATGCAAGTTTACTCAACCTGAATTAAGACTGCCACAGGAGCCATGGTTGGCAGCCAGTGGCCACATCCTCACTGCATTCCTCAACAACTAAAGACAAAAGCCTTGGTGTCAGAACTGCTGCTTCTCAGCACTGCTGCTGCAGCTACTAGGGACGCTGGCCTGATCTGCAGCCAGGGCTGATGGAGCGGAGGCTGGCGCTCCATTCTGTGCTCTGCACTTAGGGGCCCAGTTGACAGCAGCAGACCAGAGGATGGGCCAGAGAACTTGACAGTCACTCTTCCAATCTCCTAACGTCTCACCGGCTGTAAGGGAATTCGGAGTCAGGAGGGAGCCTAATTCTCTGGGGGTGGGGGTCTCTCCTCCTTCTGCCTAGAGCAAGTGAACACATGATCTTCAAGAACTTTTGCAAGGAGTCTCCTAAGAGACATGCGTTAATTAAACTGAGGCTGTGTCTCCATGGCCATGCAGGGTTGGCTGTGGCTGGAAAACTCCTGCACCCTTGGAGCACAGCGAGACACAGGAGGGCTCGGGCTGTCGTAACCCACGCTCCCTGTGGGCAGAGTGCTTGTTCCAGGGAGATCCCAAGATTGATTGTTTTGGAAATAGGTCCTGGTTTATGGCAATGAATTTGACTTAGCATATTTCATCAAGTTTACATTTGTATAAAGAAAGCCTTCAAAATCCATTCCCTTGAATATTTCTTTGACTGCATATGAATTTCCTTTTCATTTTATCGCAGAACAACATTTTGTCTCAAGTTACACATTAAGGTACTGGTTAGCATCTTGTTCCCTATTTAACCCTGCTTGATGAAGAACTAGTGAAATCTAATGAAAAGAGAAATTTTAAGAGCTCCCTCCCTCCTTCCCTCCTAGTGGGGAGGGGAGGAGCCAAGCATGCTCCTTGGAAATGGTTGTTGAATTTTAGTCTGTGTATGAAGCACTCGCCATGTGCATAGTAAGGTGGGGCCTCTGGGGAAGAGTTCTGGTGCCACGGCTCGCGGAGGGCTCGCTTCGGGTCTGACCGGGCTCTCAGTGAGCTGCGGCTGCCTGAGGACAGGGACTGCATCTCACTGTCCCCTCTGTGCCGAAGCCAAGCACGGTGCTGACGACCACAGACGCAGGCCTGTGACTGTCCCAGCGAGGATGCTGTCTGTGGGTGCTGGGGACACACCCCACCTCCAGAGACATGAGTGGCATTCAGTCCCCCCTTTTGTCCCCCTCCCCCATCCCCTCTCCTCTCCCCCCTCCCCCAACACACACACAGAGGGCCCCAGATCTGGTTTCCCTGGCTCTGGTCTGCAGATCTCTGATAGGACTTATGCTCCTCACTCCTGACTGAAGTGACTTTCCATTCGAAGCCGAGAGCCAGCTGCGGCCCATGAAAATGAAAATGAGGCTACATCTGCACAGCAAAGCCATCCCGCCAAGTCTGCGGGGGTGACTTCACGTAGAGAGGCTGTCTGTAAGCCCAGCAGCAGTGGTTCCTGCCTACATGGGAGTCCTGTCCTGAGCAACAGCGCTGAGGCTGGGCCACCCAGCGGCAGCGCCCACGCTCCAGAGTTCCCGTTACATGCCAAGTCCAGCAGGTGCCCAGACCTCTCTGCCGTGGTCCGGGGATGCATACGGGAGAGGCTGCGCTGACACAGCCAATGTGGAGCCTCAAGACAGAGGGTCTACGGGAAGGAAACGGGCTGAGGGGAAGGTGATGGGGCGGATTCCTGACACACAGGTGAGCTCATGTTGAAACCTGTTTAACCCCAGCCATCGCCAATTGATGAGTGAACCACCTCTAACACGAGATTCAATAAAACATGCCATTTTTAAACGTGAAATGGGTTTTACAGAGTCCCTGTTTCGCATCCCATTAGTAGACCTGTCCTGACCCCTTGAGAGAGCAGCCGCGGTGGTACATATTATAAGCACACTGCCCATAAAATATTTAAAGGGAGACAGAGAGGGGAGGGGCAGAGGTGAATTCACAGAAGAGTTTTCTGCACTGTATGAGAAAAGGAAAAAGATTCCAGCCATACAGACAAACCGGAATTTCCCTTTCACTCCCTGACCACACATGCACGGTGCACACAGAACACTTCGAGTCTTGTTGTGCAGCACTGGGGACCACCCAACGCGCCTGCACTTTCTGAACTTTTCTTTAAAAAGTTTTATAAATGGCAAAGATACTTTCAAAGGAATTGCCACCAACTTGGAGGCACACCGTCCCCCTAATGACCACGTGTATTACGGGATCTGCTATTACAGGAAGGCAGGTTTCCCCAGCTCTCTAGGTAGGTATGTTTGCTGCTACGTTATGTCTCCCTGAGAAAGAGTGGGTGAAACAAAAGCAGCTTTAGGGATGTTGACTTAGAAGCATTAGTAAGAACTTTTGAATTTCTCTGATTTTTTAAATGGTAATAAAAGGGTGGTAATCTTGCTAAGATATCAGGAGTAGAATGATACCTCTGCAAGCTTACTGATGACAAAAACAATGTGTTTGGTCAGTCAAAACCAGCTTTTATCCCCGGGATATAGCCAGATTCGGAGCTCATAGCTATACCTGTTAAGTATAGAATTTAGGCAATTTTGAGAATACTGAGGTAAATCTTCCCTCCACTCTCAATATTCCTGTACCAAGAACTATTGTAGGCTCCTTAGGTATGTTAATAATTTAATTCTCACAACAACCCTGAGGCAAGGTGTGTATGAGGAACCAAGGAAGAGGGAGGGAGGAGCCAAGCACTCGCAAACATCTGATACCTATGCTGATGAGAAGTTGATCATGAGCAAGATTAGCTAACAATTATTATGTGAGAGGAACATGACAGTTTTGAATTCCTTACATTAATAGGTGCTGCATTTTGTGCTTTCTTCACAAACTGATAGTGTAAAAAGTACGTTGGAATCTACAGAATGAATCAGTGTGGACCACTCCTTGTTGGTTGAGCCAGCATTTACGCAAGAAGGCCCTGGCACATGGTTGTATGTGAATGGACTGGATTGTACGATGCCTACTTATTCAAATGCTGCTTTGGAAATTCTGGAGAAAACCGAGTGCCTTGCTGTCCTCTGAAGATGCAAATTCCTTGGTGGACGCTGAGTGCATGGGATCCGGCCATGCTGGGGGTCACAGTGCTATTCCAAACTGCTCTTCTGTGCATCCCCACTAGCTGTTTAACATGGTAGGTGCGCAGAAAACTTTCAACTGCTATTTGCTGACATGTATTTTTATAAAAGTGACCTAAGCCAAGAATAAAAGGGTATTTGAGTGTGATAATAACAAAGTGATATATGTTATACTTTCTCTTCCTGTGGCAAATCACAACTAGTGGGGAAAAACTGTCCTATATAATAAAAGCGTAATATGCTAAGTGTCTGACCGATCGGTCGACCATTCAACCAGTCGCTATGATGCACACTGACCACCAGGGGGAAGATGCTCTGACTGGTAGGTTAGCTTGCTGCTGGGGTCTGGCTGATTGGGACTGAGAGAGAGGGCCAGACACACCCTGGAGCCCTCCCACGGTCCCTCCCCGGCCAGCTGGCCCCCATCACCCCAATCAGGACTGGGCAAGATGGCCATGATCGGCCCCAATGACCAGCCAGGCCGAGGGACCCCACCTGTGCATGAATTCGTGCACTGGGCCTCTAGTAGTGAAAATAAATGACTGTTTCCTCTTCATAGACACTGATATAGGTGAAGAGATTACAGCATGAACTGTGTAACAAGTGCCCAATAAAAATCATCATTATCATCATTATTTTACTTAGTGTAAGAGTTTCCCTGAGGGAAAAGGTCCCATTTGAAAGCTAAGAGAATATACTGGAAGGAATGGCCTTTTTTGGTCACCTGAGAAGTAAACAGCTAGTATTGCTCAATTCCCAGCTTTCTTCATATATACCAATCGTCCAGTGAAGAAGAAAACCTATAGAATTCCAACCGTTAACAGCTTTTGGCTTATCAGGCTCCAAGGATGCCTTGTTTAACCTGGAGTTACTCTACCTGTTCCTGTTTCTGTAACAATCATGGGGTATTGAAACCACTTACACCTGGCAAAGAATAAAATAAAATAAATACAGTAAAATATTATAGGAAAATTAGATTACTCTGGGTAGAATTCTGTGAGGGAATTTGGAGTCTGTTATGGTGATTAAGTCATCATTTCTGACAGATTACTCTAATCGGCTGTCAAAGAACATTCTACAACCCCATCTGTAACCTGGCATCCTAGTTACTCAGCCCGTGTTACCTTCTGTACATAAAACACATACAGACAAGAGGGGGTAGGTACAGCCCGGCATTTATTATACTCATTAGCTATGATTAGGTTCTTTGTTTTCACACTAAATAATAACACAGGCTTCCATTTTGCCTCATTTACTCTTTAAAATGAGAAGAAAAATGAATAGGCTCAAACTAGGAGGCATGGAACGTGAATGAAAAATAATTGTTATAACTGAGAACATAATGCTTTTGGAAGCACTGCTGTTCAAGTAGAATGTTAATCCTTTCTTAGTTTAATTTTTCTTGGGACTATTATAGCATAGTACACAGAGAGGTAAATCTATGATACTTTTTAACCCTCTAGTCATATTGGGTACCTAATTAGCTGTCACTTCAGTAGATGAGGTCATGTTATTGTGTTTAGCAATGTTATTTTGAGTAGAAAGAGGTGTTTTGATAACATTTCAGTTATTCCCTCTCTGTCTCTGCATCTTTGGGATATAACAAATAATTTATCCAGTCAGTTGAGCGCCCAAATAAATTTGGTGAAGAGCAAAGCAAAGCTAGTTAAAACTAAAAGAGTATATCTAGGCTTTGTCTTGAATCCTCTGTCTAGAGAGAGATGTTCTAATAACAAGAAACTGGAGGGTATAAAACAAGTTTGGAAATGGAAAAGGTGTGTAGGATCATCTCGCTGCTGAAGCAATACTATATAGCAGCAGTGGACCACCGGAAGGTTTTGTGTGACGGTTGGAAGATCACAATCACTGGTGATTAATGAGCCGAAAGGTAGTAATTTTGCCCTTCTCACTAATTGGGGAATATACAGATATCCTCTCTAACCGTGATTTCTTTTTGATTGTGGAACTGTCTTCCAAAATCAGCGATGGATGCTCCAAGAGTCATTCTTCCAGATGTTACCCAGATGCTAAATCAGACATGCTGCCTCACAGAGTCATGCCAAATCACACTGAAATTATAACGTCTGGCCTGGCCATTACGGAGTTAAGGACCCGGTAGTTCATTTCCATTTCCAATGCTATGATCCTACTGGCTACAAAACTTAGTATAATCTCATATTTTAAGACAAATGAGCCTGGTTTAAAATTAAAATGGTCCTTTTGACATTGGTCTCTTCCTGTAACGACCACCACTGCCCTCAGTTCTCACACGGCCTGAGAATAAATGAGAACCCAGCCTGCCTGGCTCCTGTGGCTCCTTCCCCAACCCCAGCTGCTCTCGGTCGTTCACCCTGACCCAGTTCTTAGCGCCGCACGCTGGTGAGTGGATGGCATTGCGCCTCTCTTGTTAACCTTCACTGTATGGCAATGACTGTTTTGTTTCACTGGTCCTGCTGCGTGAGTCTCAGCGAAACTGACAGCATGTCTCCTCCTCTGGGTCTCTCTCCTTCCCAGGGCTTGACTCCATTCCCGACAGGCCGTGGTACAGCTCCCAGGATTCTCTTTCCTTAGACTCCTTCAGCCACACCTGTGCCTCAGCCCCACAGGAAATACCTGTGGGCAGTGAAACATGCCCAGGTTGCACTTGCATTTGGACACTCCCTGGGCATGTGCGGTGCTAATGGAGCATCATCTCCTGGACGGAGCAGCTGCTGGGGCTGGGTTCCCAGAGCCCTCCGGGAACACTCAGGCTTGGACCTAAATTTGCTTCCTTTTCTTCCCCTTGGCATTCTCAGTTTAGAGCTATCTCCCTTAATTTGCTTTTTCTTCTATACTCCTTTCTATTCCCACTGCTGCTACCTTCCTGGGCTTGTCCTTCCTGCTCACTCAGATTCCTGCAATGGCCTCCTCACCACTCCGGGCCTTGCCTCTTCTTCTACCCTCTGCCTTTTTAATCAGTCTAAATCTTAGGTCTAATCATTTCTCTCCACTGCTCAAACACTTGCAATTTTCTACCAAATTAAATTCCAGCTCTTGGCCTGTCTTTTAAGGAACTCCATGGTTTGGCCCCAAATTACCTTTTCAGGGTCTACATTGCTCTTCTCTTCTAGTCAAATTGGACAACTCCCTACTACTGTAATTTCTGCCATTGCTCATCCACAGAAAAGCATAATGATCCTTCTCATGCATATAAACACAGTATTTCCTTTGCCAATATGACAGTTATTTGTTGGTTATACAGAAACACCTATATGTCAAGATTTTAGGTTGAATCGTGTGAAAGTGCCACATCTGCAGATTAAAAGTAGTTGATGATAGCCGTTCTGACAGGTGTAAGGTGATACCTCATTGTCGTTTCATTAGTGACTTTGAGCATTTTTTCATATGTCTCTTGGCCATCTGTATGCCCATGTTGGAGAAGTGTCTACTTAGGTCCTTTGCCCCATCCAGAGACATAGAAACATGGAACACACTGATGAATCTCAGAGGGAAGGCTGGGTTGGGTGGGTGGGTGGGAAGAGATTAACCAAAGAATGTATATGCATATATGCATAACCCATGGACACAGACAATAGTGTTGTGAAGCCCTGGGGCAGGGGTAGGGGGAGGGCTAGAAGGGGTCAACGGGTGAAAACAGGGTACATCTGTACAACTTTCAACAATAAAGATAGATTTTTAAAAAATATATATTTTATTGATTTTTTGCAGAGAGGAAGGGAGAGGGATAGAGAGTTAGAAACATCAATGAGAGAGAAACATCGATCAGCTGCCTCCTGCATACCCCCTACTGGGGATGTGCCCACAACCAAGGTACATGCCCTTGACCAGAATCGAACCTGGGACCCTTCAGTCCACAGGCCAACACTCTATCCACTGAGCCAAACCAGTTAGGGCAAAGATAGATTTTTTTAAAAAGTGGTTGAATAGCAACAATTTCATATGCTTCAACCTCATCTCTTGCATAGCAATGGAACTGCATTATCTTCTTGTCACACGACTCATAAAAAGTCCCTAAATCTTAATTCATGTAGGCTTTCTCCTTTGTAAGGTTTAGACAACTTTCCTGTAATTCACCTGCACTATTTACCAACTGCACAACTTAAGTTAAACATGAGCTTGATGACTTAAAACCACACTGCCCTCTACACCAACTGTGCCACAGAAGGCGCCCTCCATGGGCCAGCGGCAGCTTCAATGCTCTGTTAAGATCAGTGAGGCTTTACCCAGTAATCTATGGTTTCCTTTCAAATCTAAGGCAAACTAAAGCCACCACCAGAATACTCCTCTAACAAGCAAATCGTTAAAATCTCTGGTTCAAACCTGACTTGGAAAACTTAAGCCAACTGTACTTTATCATGAACCTTCTGACAGGATGTAAGGCGTTTCATCAAATCAATGAAAATGCTCCAGTGAATTTTGTATTCTAATGATCCCGCCATAGCTTAGCTTCTGCGTCCTGAGTTGAGTTGCTTTGCCAGCCACGTTCATTAATTAGTGTCTAACATTTCCATCTCTCGGCAAGTTGCAACCTCTCATAAAATATGCATGATTTGATTGGCTTAGGAATGACAACTTCATTTACAACAGACAAATAAATACCATACCTCACTCAGCAGTCTTTCCCCATTTATTTATTTAACTACCTCCACGGCCTTTGGGATTTGTACTAAGTGAATGAAAGTAGATAACTAGTGTAATATTCCTTTCTTAATCATGTTTAAGCAAAAATGATTAAGTATCACTCTCTTTTTTAAAACAAATAAGGCTAGCTAAAAAAAAAATTCCCAACTAAAAATAGATGGCAAGTTTGAAAAAAAAAAAATGCCTTCAGGGCTATTTCATATTACCCATTTCTAAAATGCAAATCCATTAAACATCTGAGCAAGACATCTGATATTGTTTTTAGCAGCTATGTTTATTCATCTCATCTTCCACAGTAGTACTCAACTTTGGTTGATATTTTGCCAAGTGAAGATATCTCCTCCAGTGCTGCTAATTCTTTATGAGTTTGACTTTAATTTTACTGTCTTATTTTGATTTCCACCTTCTACTCGAATGCAAGAGATCGTTTACCAACTTTGGAGATTACTGCTGGCAGAGCTTAGGGAAATTATGACGGCTCAATTCTATAAATAACCTTATCCCGAAGCTGAGTCTTCTGAAGATCAAATTCAAGGCTTGGGCCTTCAGCAGTGATGGCGAACCTTTTGAGCTCGGCGTGTCAGCATTTTGAAAAACCCTAACTTAACTCTGGTCCCGTGTCACATATAGAAATTTTTTGATATTTGCAACCATAGTAAAACAAAGACTTACATTTTTGATATTTATTTTACATATTTAAATGCCATTTAACAAGGAAAAATCAACCAAAAAAATGAGTTCGCGTGTCACCTCTGACACACGTGTCATAGGTTCGCCATCACGGAAATAGGGCATAGAACCAATGTTTAAATGGCAAAGGTTAACTCAGAAAGGGGATACATGGGCCTGGCCGGTGTGGCTCAGTTGTTTGAGTGCTGTTCCACGCACTGGGAGCTCCCTAGTTCTATTCCCAGTCAGGGCATGCATATGCCCAGGTTTCAAACTTGATCCCCAGTAGGAGATCGAGCTCCATGCAGGAGGCAACTGATTGATGTTTCTATCTCTATCTCCCTCTCCACTCCTCTCTCTAAAATAAATGAAAACAAACCAACAAAAAAGATATTTAAAAAAAACTATTAAAAAAAAAAAGAAAGGTTTGGCTCAGTGGATAGAATGTCAGCCCATGGACTGAAGGGTCCTGGGTTCAATTTGGTCAAGGGCATGTACCTTGGTTGCAGGTTCCCCGGGTCTGGTCGGGGTGCGTGCAGGAGGCAATCGATGTGTCTCTCTCACATCGATGTTTCTTTCTGTCTCTCCCTCTCCCTTCCACTCTCTAAAAATCAATGGGAAAAAATCCCGGGGTAAGGATTAACAAACAAAAATAAATAAAAGGAAAGGGGCTACATGGAGCAAGAAGATGGCAGAAATTTTATATTAAGCAAAGATAGTAAGAACCCTTCATTGACAGCACTTGACCTACAACAGCAAATCTACTTGGATGATTTCCTACCTCTCTGGTAGGAAATGTTGTGACCCAACCATAAAATTATTTTTGTTGCTACTTCATAACTGTAACGTTGCTACTGTTATGAATCATAATGTAAATATCTGATATGCAGGATGGTTTTAGGCGACCCCTGTGTAAGGGTCGTTCGACTGCCAAAGGGGTTGGACCCACAGGTTGAGAACTGCTGCTTTAGAGGAAACTAGAGCTGTTTTATGTTTGTTTTGTAATGTAAAGAATATCACAGTTAGAATCAGAAGATCTGGGTTCGAATCTTGGCTTTCTTAACTGCAAGTACCTATAGTCAGGCCACCATCTATCTGATCTCTTTAAGCCTCAGAAACTCCTACCATTTCTGATAGCAAGGATCATGTCAGAAAATGATTATCTTCATGGTTGTCTGGATTGAATCAGATAATATATGTGAAAGTACACAGTAATGTATAAAGTAACATATGACTATAAGCTCTTATTTTATTAGAGTGAAAAGTGCCTTGTGACTATACCCGTCCATGTCTCACCTTGTGCTTCTAGTTTGTGTGTGTGTGTGTGTGTGTGTGTGTGTGGGGGGGGGGGGGGGGTGTCTAACTGACCAAAAGGATTTCAATGGGGAATGAAAGTGTTGAGACCACCCACCTAACTCCCACTTTCTGCTCCACCAGTTCGTAAAGAATCCTTGAGATATTTTTATACGGAGAGGGCATCTATAAATAAAAGCTACCCTTGAGAGTTCATTTATTCAGCAAGCAGTTGTTGAGCAGCACCTATGGTGATTATGCTGGGATCTAGTAATGTTCTCTCTTCTCAAGGAATGTGGAGCTTAACATGGAAAAGGCTGAGATGTAAACAATCCTGTAGAATAAAACCCAGCAGGTGGCAGGGTAAATTTCAGCACATACTACAGTGGATTATAATGAAAGCATCTTCAATTCTACCTGCCGAGACACGTGAGACTGCACTTGTATGATGTCCCATGGATGGAACACAGTGTGGGAGCAAGAATGTCACAGAAGTTGGAGAAAAAGGAAGGGGCATAGTATGAAGTTCAGATCTCACTCTTTTTTAAAAAAATCCTCACTAGAGGATATGTTTATTGACTTTAGAGGGAAAGAGGGAGGGGGAGAGAGAGAAACATTGATGTGAGAAACATTAACTGGCTGCCTCCTATAGGTGCTCTGACCTGGAATCGAATCTGCAGCCTTTTGGTGTACAGGATGACGCTTCAATCCAGCCAGGGCAGATGTCACTCTTAAGACTCTGCAGTCGCATCCATTTTTTCTGCCCGAACATGCAACACAACAATGCGCACACATGCTGAGGGTGACGTGTAACTTCCAGTGTCCTGTGATTCCACCTGTCCTCTTCCATTCCAGAAAGCATCTGGAGGACTAACAAGTGCAGTTATCACAGGGATAACTTCCAAAGCCCCCTAATCCCTTCTGTGCTTTTATTAGCTGTGATGACAACTGGTAAGTCCCAACTGGTAAAGAGGGCAGCATTCTAGAGATGCTACCACGGTAGAATCCAGGATTTCCTCACTGACTAGAAATGGGCCATGGAGAGTGGAGGTACAGGAAGAGGAAGTGGAGGATGATTTCAGCTTTTTTGTCTTGGTGGGACCACCCATCCACTCAGACAGGTAACACCTGCCTGGGGCCTGGTTTGTGGGGGAACAGAATTAAGTATTGGAATTTCTTATGAATCATGTGAATGAAACGTCTCAATAACAGATATTGGATATCTACGTTTGGGGCTCCGCAGGAAAGTGTGATTTCAAGATCAAGACTTGGGAGCCAGCAGCCTATTGGAAACTGTGAGCTGGTGGAGACCTCAGGGAATCCTACAGCCTGAGAAAGGGTGAATATAGAACCTGTAAGGCATAGTTCTTTGCTTGATACCCATATGAAAAACATTAAATTTCTTTCTACTGGGAGAAAGTACGTCCTTAATAATTTCTCTTCATTGTCACAATGAAGGCACAGGGAAGGCACAGAGAGTATGTTCTCTTTTACACTCAGCTCTCTACTCCAATCCAGTTTTCCCAATGTTCCAAGCTTTAGGCCAGGCCCAGCCTCCCCTTTCATAAATCAATATTGGGCCTAGCCAGCTGGTGTGTTTACTCCTTCACTATTTAGAATTCTGTTAAAGTCCAAGCTAAATTTTCCCTTTCCCAGGAAAGCTTTTTCAAGTTACCATTGGAAACATTTAACGTCTGCATTACTATGAACTTAAAGAGCATATCCTGTTTAGAGAAGAGAGGCCAGATAAAATGCCTACAAACGCACCCAGGAAATCTGAACCACAACATCTATCCCACCAAATGCGCTCAGAGACTGAAGGTCCAGGTTCATTTAAGACTTTGGGATGCTATTTTGGAAACCGGGCACTTGGCACAATTGACTTAGAGAGACCTGCCTCCCCTGAGGTTCCTGGACTTGGATGCAGTGTTCTTGCATTTTCCTTTCCCCAGCCATGAATGTGAGCAGCTACACCTATGAAGCAAGTTACACAGAAATATAACAGGGGTGTGGCCTCAGAGTGCCATACTTCTACTCAACCAGTGACATCAAGGCACCTCTCAGGAGGTGTGCGCAATGATGGCCACAGGGACTGAAACATCCTTACCACGACTCTCTCCTTCCTTTCCAAGTGACAAGGAGACTGCATGGCTAGTCATCGAGGCTGAGAGTCTGGAGCTCATTTTCACTAATGAGCTTAGGTGCCGACTACCATGGGATCCTGTTGCCCTGGAGTTACAGTCTTCTAATTCTTTTTAAGACCAAGAGGGAGGGGACTTGGCCCATGTGACTCAGAGGCACAGAACACCCATGAGAAATAGAATGTATCGATCTCCAAAATGCATAATTAAGAGGCAGAAGCTACTTTTTAACCCTGATCCTATTAATTTAGCTCTAATCAGATCCTGAAATAGAAAAAAATGGGTAGAGGAATGTGAGCATGAAAGGTGTCACCTGTACATGAACTCAGCTGACAGGATCTTTATGACTCAGTCATTTGGTCGTGATAAGCAAAATTAACACAAGGTGTGTGTGTGCTGGTGTAAGTCCTGGTAGCTCTTCGCTTCCATTCGATGGACTCTTTCTGGATCGCTCTTCTGTTCAGGTCTAACACACCATCAGCAGCTGCTACACTGGATTTGCTCTCTGTCTGGGCACAGACTCTCTCTTGCCCTGCCCTACACCCCTTCCTTTTCCATCCAGCTCCTCTGTTCACTTTCTGCTTCTTATTTGGTCAACGAGCTACAGTCTGTGCTTTGATGCTGGTCTGATAAGCAAAGCTCTGACTCAGGCGAATGCTGGCCATGGTAAGTTTTATGTGGCAATAAATGACTCTGTGCTTATAGACTGCTACCTAGGATGTTGGCTGTACTTGAGGTGATTAGGAATAACCACAAATGTGAAAAATGCGTCCAGATCCTCAAGAAGTAAGATGGGAAACAAGAGTCCATTCAAGGGGATATCTCACAACTATTTGGGGCAGATGACATTCCTTTTAAACTTCCCAAATTGTAGAAACATACATGCATAAAGCACCCCTTACTAGGAGAGAGTGCATTTTACCCTCCCATTCATGCAGAGGTTACATTTTCCTTGTCAGCACAAGTCTCTCCAGCTGTGGACAGCAAGAGAAACGGGACAAGCAGTGCTTTGCTTTTTGGGTAAGGGACTTCAAGCCCAGGGGTGATGAGGCAGCAGCGACTCTACATGCGTATTATTTCTACAAGGTGGGCCCGGGCTGCCAAGTAGTAGGGATGAATTCTTTGGGACAGAGAACTGCTCTTCATGCTTTAGAATAGCTTAGTCTGGCCAGAAAAACTGTGCTTAAAATAGCACCAACTCTGTTTGTCCTCTTACAGACTGGGATGCATTAATTCTACATAAGTCTCACTCATGTGAAATAGGTCTTAGACTGCTGATGGGATGGACAAATACAGTTTTCCATACAAACATGCTAGCACACAGTACACCTCCTCATCTGCCTCTCCACCTGTCCCAGATGGTCAGGTCATCCCAGCGCACCTTCCGGATGTCCACAGGAAACCAGAGAGTGGAGCTCTGGCCTCTTGAGCACTCAGATGAGAGTACATATCATTTTGACAGTTGCCAGAGGAATGTATGCACATATATCCAATACTGCCTTAGAGGGAACTGTGACAGATTCCCTGGAAAACAGGTGAGGTCTGTGCCTACAGAACAGTGCTCTCAAACTTTATCGTGTACACGCGTCTCCCAGCGATCTAGCTTCAGTGCATTCCCGGATGACGCAACACTGTTGGTCCTCAGTCCACACTTTGAGTAGCGAGGCTCTGCTGTGCCTGTGGGCAGGTAAGAGTACTTCGCTATGTCCGAATGAACAGTGGGAGATGGAAACAAGGTAATCACCATCTCCTAACCCTGGGGGTTGATGAGTTATTCTCCCAATAGTGGTTCTCAAAGTTGCCTGACCATTGCCACCACCTGAGGAACTTTAAAAATACTGATGCCAAGTTTCTGCCTCAAGATATTTGTTATTTCATTTGCCTGAGGTGTGGCCAGGGCACATGTACTTTTGGAAGCTCCCCAATGAGTCTATTGCATAGAGCTGGGGATCACTGCCCCAGCTGTCGATGCAAATGGGCTTAATGAAATATTAAGACCACTTTTCTTTTCGTCATCCTTTCCTTTACAAATTCATCTAGTTCATCCATCATTTTAGGTAAATGGCTAGGATAAATATTCGTATTGTCTTTCTTAGAAAATAGAAATGAGAAAAGATATCACCTTGTTCTACCACCCTCACATCACAGAGTGTATGCCACGGACAGACTGGCCTTTGCACTCTGATTCTCTGATTCTCTAAAACAATGTTGTCATAATCTTGTAGAAAAATTGTGGGGGCATGATTTGTCGAGAAGAGCAACAGGCTCAGAGTTAGGAGACATGAGGTTTTGGGCTACCTCCACCATGAAGTGGCTGTGTGGCCTGCAGCCTGTCACCTAACCTTTCTGGGTGTCAGTTTCTTCATCTACAAAGGGAGGGGACTGGACAGTATCGTTTCTAAAAACACTTTTAGCTTCTACAGTCCTTGATCTATAGTAAGATCTGGCCTATTTTCCTCCACATGCCCTCTCTTCCTTTGCTGACCCAGAAAACATCATTCAAATAAACAGAAACCTACTGAAATTAGCCACAAGACTGTGTGGGCTTGTGACTCTTACTTTCATTTTCCTTACTGATACTGAGTTTGTCTAATGACCTCCAGGGGTTTTACATTTGGGAAACTTAGACTCAGGAGTGATTTAGGGGAATTAGAGATGAGATTCTCTAATAAATGACTCAGTGGTACTTGTGAGATTATTATTATTATTATTTTAGGAGTTGTGATTAGAGTTAAGGCCTCCATAAGCTGTAGAAGAAATTAAGACAGAACTCATCAAAATCTTGGCTAAAGCTCCCCTTCCCGTTTAAATGATAACTTATAAATATTAGTACATCATAAACAAGATATTAGCAATGGATTAGGATGACAGGGTGGAGTTAGCATTAATCAGCTGACAGTTGTCTTTTACATTATACTTGTGTCTAGTTGGAGGAGGCCAATTATTAGCCATAAGAGGTAGTCACTAATTTGTCAGAGAAATTTTCTCTATAGTCATAGCAACTTTAACTCTCTTGGGTTTAGAAAGATAGAATTCTAGTTGAAGGTCAACCAGAGTGGGAAAACAAATTATTACTTACTGCTTTATTTCCTAGTATATTATTATTTATACTAGAGGCCCGGTGCATGAAATTCATGCGGGGGGGGGGGGGGGTAGGGGGATAGGGGGAGGTGTCCCTTAGCCCAGCCTGCACCCTCTCCAATCTGACACTCTTCAGGGGATGTCCGACTGCCGCAGGATGGGGCCTAATCTGGCAGTTGGACATCCCTCTCACAATCTGGGACTGCTGGCTCCTAACCACTTGCCTGCCTGCCTGATCACCCCTAACTGCCTCTGCCTGCCTGCTTGATCATCGCCTAACTGCCTTCCCCTGCCAGCCTCATCGCCCCCTGCTGGCCTGATCACACCCCTAACTGCTTGCTCCCCTGCTGGCTTAATCACCCCTAACTGCCTCTGCCTCGGCCCCCACCACCGTGGCTTTATCAGGAAGGAAGCCAGACGTAGGGAAGATGTCCAGTCAATCCTGTCTAATTAGCATATTACCCTTTTATTAGTATAGATGAGGTCAAGGGCATATGAAGCTCTTGGCACCATGCCCAAGACATAGTAAGCACTCAGTAAATGTTAACTATTACTATTATATTTTTTAATTGGACATTTATTGTTATTGGTTAAAATTACTGAAATTCTGAAAGCCACTGAGAAATATAGACAAATGTAGACAAAATATTTATAAAACCAAAATGTGCCAGAAACTACTGTTCTGATGCTATACCTAGCATTTAACATGCAATGACAGCAATTCATTCTCTATTTCCTATCCTTACAACTTGTTGACAATCCATCTACTGTGCACTGGACCCCATATACCCTTTACTACAAAGCATCTGGCACAGTTTTCTGGTCTGTATATAAATATACCATCCTTCTGAAAGAACTCTAATACAGTATGTTTGGGCCAGTACAATAAAGCACTGAATTTTATCATTAAAATATACTCTGTTGACCCACCGTCACCCAGTTTAATGTTTCAGGGGTAAAGGTGAGTTTCCAGGGAACCTAGTCACTCTTACTTGGTCTTCCTGTCCCTGATGCAAGACAAGAATGTAGGAAGTGGCGGCCCTGATATCACAGAACTCCTGGTCTGACCCATGAGCTAGCAAACTAACGGTCACACAGCATCCTAGCTCCTGCTCCAGAACCAAGACAGTGGCGGAGGGGACCTCAGCCTCCCCAATACATCCACTTGTCTACATTCCCATCAACACAGACATCACAACGTGATGACCACACAGGATTAACTGCAGACCTTGCCCTAGTATCTCAGTCAGTACTTCAGCCTTTGATCCTAACTTGCTTCTTAACTAAAAGGGAGAACAGAGCAGATGGCTGGATGGGGCAGAGAGAGAAGGAACACCTGAGCTCCCTGGACCGCACGGGCCCAGTCTCCTTGCCTCGACTTTGCCACTCGGCTGCCGAGGGGACTGTGCACAAATTTGCTGCAAATTTCTTAGTGCCTATGTTTGTGGTGGAGAGTTTGATCCCCCATTTTCAGAAGCAGAGAATTCAGACACCGATATGGCCACACAGACTTCACTGCCCAGACCCCAGTGTCCCTATCAATAAAATAAGGGGTAAGCCCGGTGGTTCTCTACAAGCCCCAGGTCTCCTCAGCTCAGCAGGGTGTGGTGACGGAGGGTGGGCTGGAACTCCTGGTTACTTCCCAACCGTAGGCCACACCCAGAGCCTTCTTGGCTTCTGCTATTTCGTGCTTCAGTGGCAAGTAATAGGGTTTGCAAGCTCAGCCCCCATCTGCCCTTCCCATGGACAAGAGCTGGGGGTGGGGGGGAAGGGGCGGGAGGCCAGCTGGATAGAGCCTGGCATTAGGATGCAGGTTGTGGATTGGGACCGAAAGCCTGTGGATGCAGATAAAGAAAGGCACCCTAATAACATGAATGCTAATGAGGTGATGTTGGTAAAGCTACACTCCTCTGAAGAAAGGTGCTGCATTATAATCATTTTTGCAAAGCAGGCCCTCTTACAGTACGCACAGCCTTTGATTTGGAGCTCCCACTAGAGCGCTCAGTGATGGTCACCTTGCACAGAGCGCCTCGCCCACCAGTGTTTCTGGTGACCTCTGCCTGTGCAAGAAAGTATGGTTGCATGCACATCGAGGGCAAAGCTGCACACCGCGGGGCCCGGGCACACGTGCTGTCAGGCCTGGCTCTCGGGGGAGGGCACCAACTGACTTCTAGGAAGGTGCACTTAGCAAAGCACGGGGCCGGAGGTCCTGCCCTCAGGGAGCTCACCAGGTGACACCAGTATAGTAGCTGAGGATTTGGATTTGCTTTAGGACAGCTCCAAAGGCAGCAAACATGGTCATTCTAAGCTTATCAAGAAGCAATGCAAGTCCCCAGGGGGCGCGCTTCCTGACGCAGGTCCCCTGAAACAGTGGGGCTCATGGGATCCAAGCACTGGAAGCCAGGGGTGTTGGTTTAACCCTGACTGTCTATCAACTCACAGCCACCAGCTGTGTAACCCTGGACAAGTCACTCTTTTCCTTTGAGTTTCTGCTTTCTCATCAGTAAGTGGGGCTTTATGACACGTGTCTTGTGAAGTTGTGACAATTCCAAGTAATATAGTCCTGGGGCCTGCACGTGGTGCCTGATAGGCGGGCAATCAATAAACAGTCACTTTGCCATGGTTCTTATTGTGCTGTGTTGACCTCCTGAGTCATGCTCCCCACTCCCTACAATGTGGTGAATGTCATGCCAAAATCCACCGTCAGGAGGCCAGGCTGTTGGGGAGTGTTAGCAGCTGGGACTTCTAATTTGAGTTCTGTCGCGGCATTGCCAGGGGAGGGCAGAGAAGTTAATTTAATCTGTGGCACCTCGGTGTCCTCAGTGTAACAAGGTGAATGCTATCAATACATCACCTGAAATATTTTTAGAAGGGGCAACAAATAAATAGCACCATAAAGCCATCTACAAACACAGGCGGCTCACTTATCCATGGAGACTGGGGACAGGACTCAAACAGATAAAGAAAGCCACCAATAATCCTGAAACCTCATTAGGTTAAATGCCCTTACTTGTCAAACCAAGGCTGTAAGTGAGGAACTGGATTGACTTGTTAGAGTCCGTCACCTTCCCTTTCCTTTCTCTGTGCCCTGCTGGAACAAGGATGAGTGCTAAGCTCCCTGTTGGTTCCCAATCAGAGGGAAGAGGGAAGCAGATGTCCCATGATTCTCAGGAGTCAAAGCCTGAATGGTTCAGCTTTGTCTATACAAAGGACTCTGAAATGACTAACCAATACCTAAAGCAAGTCAAGTCATGTAAATCAGTCCATCTCTATCCAGCATCTGTCTGTCTGTCTATCTACCTACTTATCTATCTATCTATCTATCTATCTATCTATCTATGGATCAATCATCTATCTATCTATCTATCTATCTAGATTTTTAAAAACTAAATGTGACATTCCTGTAGGCAGTGCATGGAAGGTGAAGAACAGTTTTGTGACACTGGAAAGGACTCTAAGAATCACTTACTCCACCACCTTGTTTTGCAGATGAAGAAAGGAAGGACTGTGGAGCATTTTAAGTATTGATGGGGGAGGGAATGACAGCACGGTATGCGTTTTGAGTATTGGTGGGAGGTAATGACAGGAACAAGAAAGTACTAGACAACATTTGTCACAGTGTCCCTTTCTGTAATCTCCCTCAGGTACTGTTTATAGCTTATCCTTTCCTCTTGTGATTGGTGGGTAGCGAGAGTGTAAAGACTGGTCCTCAAATATGGCTTTAATAGGAAAAAAAAGGTAATAGCTTACGTCAATACTAATGTGGCTTCATGAGCACCTGTGTACAGGACAGTCTATGGCTAAAACAAGCAAAGGACACATGACGCTCTCTCCCTGCCTCTGTCCTTCCCAGTGGTCAGTATGCCTCCTCTATCCTTAAGTGGATGTGGCCCAGGGGTGGGGTCTGGACTCCCTCAGATCCTGGCCTCCCTTCCCCCGGCGCTCTATTTCACCTGGGGCTCATGTTATATACATTAAGTCAGGGGTCCTCAAACTACGGCCCTCGGGCCACATGCAAATACAAATACTGTATTTGTTCCCGTTTTGTTTTTTAACTTCAAAATAAGATATGTGCAGTGTGCATAGGAATTTTTTCATAGTTTTTTTTTTTTAAACTATAGTCCGGCCCTCCAACGGTCTGAGGGACAGTGAACTGGCCCCCTGTTTAAAAAGTTTGAGGACCCCTGCATTAAGTCTTCACTTAATGTCATCAACAGGTTCTGTGACTAAGCAAAACGACTTATAATGAAAGCAATGTTACCACTGGCTAACTGATATAAAAAAGAGTTAAGTTTTGACAGCATCTCATCCTTATAATGAAATAACGTCATGTGAGGACCTGCTATACTCTTTTTGTGACCTAGAGCTTGAGGCTCTGCACTAGCCAGCCCAGTTCAACTGGACAGTCTCCCAAGCTCAGCTTTCCAGCCTAACAGTCATATTTTTGGGTGATGAGTTCTCATGGAGACCACATACGCTGGAGGCCAAATGTGGACAATTTTCCAGCTTGATTTCCCCCTTTCATTTAATTGTCACAACCAACCCGTTCTTCTGCTGGCCAGCTAACTCCTCACGTAGTTCCACAGAGACCTTTATCATATTCACGAACATATTTTTTCCTTCCACAATCTTCGTTTGAAATCCTTTTTTTTTTTATTGCTTAAAGCATTACAAAGGGTATTACGTATGTGTCCTTTTTTTCCCCCCGCCCTTGACAATACCCCGGCTTCCCCTACCCCCCAGTGTCTTATGTCCATTGGTTATGCTCATATGCACAATCTTCGTTTGAAATCTTATTAACCTCTTGGGAACTGAAGTCTATATAAGTGAACTTAATATCCCCAATTTAAACTTGAGATACAAAGAAATGACTATTACTTCATTTGCCACTGTGTCATCCTACCATGTCCTCACATAACAACGAGGCACCAATACTCCTCACACACTGACCCAGCAATTTTGCACATCTGGCCGGGCACCGGTGCCAGGTCACTTTCACACGTGCTCTCGTAAACCTCACAGCAGTCCTACTAATTAGGTCTGTAGCAGAGAGTATGTTATTTGTACAGTAAAACACTGAGTTCTGTTTTCAAAAAATGGTGTCACTGCTCCCTGTTTTAGCCCTGTGCTAGCTGGGCTGCTTAGCTCAGTCATTTTCAACTTTTTCACCAGCAAGGACCCCTCTCATTCATTTTCTCCTATAGACTTGCTTGCATTAAGTAGTCCCTATTTTAAAAGTAACTAGGTTTTTAATTAGTTAATCAGACACACATAAATAGCTGTCATTCAAAGTTACTGAATTGACTGTCAGCCCAAAGCAAAAGCACCCCTTATTCAGGTGGCATGGAAAATTTCATCGTGGGTGAAACAGACAATTTCAATGGCTTTTCATGGAGCATTGAAATATACTTTCCCATATCTCTGGGGCCTGGGTCTGAAGGCTGGGAAGCACTGGGCCAGACATTTCTTCGTGTTCTTTCTCGCTCTATCTCTGTCTCTCATCCATCTATCTCTCGTCTCACCTGAGAAGCTAGCTGGCCAGCAATCCTGTCACATGGTTGAGACCCATTTGGGGCTGCTTCTCCATTGGGGCTTTTCTCCTTCACACGTCATGGCTCCCAGGGTGGGGGGCAGGGGCTTCAGCACCCCCAAGAAGAGCTCCTCGGTAGCCACACCGTGGCACTGCATCACAGTCCTTTAATTAGTCATCTTAAAGAAAGGCCTTCCTTTTTGTTCAGCTTATTTTTCCTCTGGGACTTAAGTGTTATATTAAAACAACAGAGGCAGCAGGAGAATAGTTGCTTTGGGACAGTCCTATGAGGTCAAGTACTTCAGCCCAGACCAAATTCTGCAAATGCAAATCTGCAGAATGCCCCCCAGATGGATGCTCTGAGTGGTACCGTCCACAGCAACTGCTTTTTGTACATTGGGTTGTTACCAAAGGAGAGTGCACACCCACAGAAACAATGTTGTAGAAGCACCTTTCTTCAGGGGCTCAGAAAGCTTGACATGCATTATCTCAGCCAGTCCCAAGCCTCCTGTGAAGAAGGTGGAGGCAGGATTATCATCGTTCCAACGGCAGTTCTCAAGAACCTTGTGCACGTACCAGAATTAGCCCTGATTCTGGTTCAGAGCAGAAACAGACAAACAAACATAAGACATTTCACTGAGACTAAAGTCAGAAAGATGGCTACATAGTAATTAAGGGTATGTTGGCAGGCTAAATAGAAAATGGGTTTTAAGTTATAATCTTCCTGTATTTATATGACTGAACTGATATCCACATAGAGATGTGTGCATTTAGAGTTGCACATAAATAAGTTACATCATTATACACACACGTAATAACAAATCCACATTCATCTTATATTTTGAATCCTTGGGAATACCTGTGGTCAGAATTATCATTTCTTTGGAATATAACTTGACTCCTCTGGAAATATTTTATAAAACTAACCCATTCCAGCATTAACTATTCCAGAGCTATTTATTAAACACTAGAGTGCCGGTGCATGAATTCATGCACCAGTGGGGTACCTCGGCCTGGCCTGTGGGATCAGGCTGAAACTGGCTCTTTGACATCCCCCAAGGGATCCCAGATTGTGAGAGGACACAGGCTAGGCTGAGGGACCCCACTGGTGCATGATTGGGGCCAGGGAGGGATGCGGGAGGTTGGCCAGGTAGGAAGGGACCGTGGGAAGGCTTCAGGGTGTGTTCGGCCTGTCTCACTCAGTCCCAATCGGCCGGACCCCAGCAGCAAGTTAACCTACCAGTCAGAGCGTCTGCCCACTGGTGGTCAGTGCATGTCATAGAGACTGGTCGACCAGTTGACTGTTTGCCCCCTAGTGGTCAGTGCACGTCACAGCGAGTGGTTGAGTGGCCTTAGCACATCATTAGCATATTACGCTTTGATTGGTTGAACGGATGACCGGCTGACTGGACACTTAGCATATAAGGCTTTTATTATATAGGATGGTTTCTACTATATTCCTTAGTGCCTAGAACAGTGCCTTGCAAACACTCAAACTCAGCAAATATTGGTTGAACGAGTCTATGAATGTTTCAGATGGTCCACAATTTTAAGGAGTCAAACCTATTTGTGCAGAGAAATGTTTTGGCTGTTTTTCATAACAATTTTAAATAAAAAGCATCGGAGAAAACACTTTCTCTAGCTTGACCTAGTTAGGCTTTGATTCAAATAGGATGCTTTTGGGGGAAATTTCCAAGATAATGATGACATGGGGTTTTAGAGATCTGATGACAGAAATAGATGACAATGATTATGATAAAATAATACCATCATAACTCTGAGAATAAAGGCATTAAATACATATTAATAATTAGAGGAGGTGGCTCAAAGTAAGTGATGATGTCAAAATGCATTACTTGGACAGACTGACTTTGGTCTCTGTCAGAGCCACACTGTCCTAGTGAAAGGACAGTCAAGCCTTGTTAAAGGGTACAGGGGGCAATTCTATGGAGAGTGGAGTTAAAGTCCTCCTTGGAGGAAAGCGCCCACCCCCACAGGTAAATTATCTCTTCCAGGGCAAGCCAGGAAGAGGTTCATTCACTTCGTGTGGGTGAACACACTTGTCCCAAGAGGCCGTTTTATTTACAGCTTCTTCCCCCAGATCAGGCTCATTTGTTTTTATATCTCAAATCTATTTGCAGTCGGTGCTCATGTCGCATGTGTTATTATAAAACACCTTTTGGTGTGCCACTGCCAGAAGGGAGTGCTCCAAACACATGTTCTCCTACGGCAATAACTCCTTAATATAAACTGCATTTAATAAAACTGGTAGTGACTCTAAGAGGGAACGGAGTAAGGCATATTCAGAGAAAATGTCTGGAAGAAATTTGCAATTAATATTTTACAAGACATTTAGATTCCACCAATTCCTTCTTGCTGTTAAAATTTAAGAGCTTTCTCAAAACTGTATTCCTCTCTGTTATTACATCCTTAATTAAATTAATTTATACAGTGAATGCTCTAATGATACTGCTGTAGATTTTCAATCAAAACGCCTTATTGCTAGAGACAATGTGTGTTAGGACCTTGAAAAAGAATGACACAGGCACAGAGCCATCACTGGCACAGGGATATCTGGACCTGACATCTGATTATTGAAAAGATTGTGGTAGTTGCTCTGCGCCGCAATTAAGGTCTTCATTTTATTTTTTAATTAAGCTAAATTAGGTCAGTGTAAACAAAATGAATCTTGCAAGTTGCCTTTCCAAGGGTTTCTCTCTGGGAAATACAATGGCAGATGATGGCATTTCTATTGAATGATCCCACTAGTTATGTTGTGCCTACCTGAAACTCTAAACAAAGGAAGCTAGCCCTAAGCCAAAGGCCTGCTGTCAAAGCAGAGGCAACCAAACTTTGTCCAAGAACACAAATGGCCCAGCTAAAGAAAGAGTCAGTCTAACAATTTTGCACCAAACTCAATGGCTCATCAAGTAGCCCAGCCTGTGGCCTGTGCAGACACAGTCGCAGTGTGCTCTGCAGGCTATGGAAGCATGATGCACAGGGAATTTAAGGGTGTGTGTGCACGTGTGTGCGTGCGTGTGTGTGTGAGAGATCAGAATAGCTTAGTCCCCTTAGTACACAGTAGGCACTCAATATCATTAGTGATTTGTTAATCTGATGAGATGTCAGTCATAAGTAGGGCACTGCACATAAGATTTGATCTGTTGCTCATACTTCAAGCTGCCATTTCTGAAAGAGAACATGATCAAACCAGGGAAATGAACCCCAGATGCCCATTCCTTGTTCTATGGGTTGAGCTACTGAATTTACTCCCTTTAGTTTTAATATTCTATTTCTAGGATTCGTGTTGAGCATTTCAGAAGACATAAGGCTCAAAGTGCTTCTCAGTCACAGGATGAGAGACAGGCTTGAGAGATGGGTCCCTAATGGCTTTGCACTGCTGAGTACGGCCCTGACCCTGGACCACATGCCCTGCACCCTCCTTGTACAGGGTCTCTGTAACCCACATATGACATGAGGGGAAGGGCAGGCACAGTCCACTGCATGACACATAGACCCGCTGGCTTTTTTCACCTCTCCCATAGCAACCAAGTTCTTTGTCTCTCTCAGGAAGGAAAGAAAGATGGTCCCTAAACACCTAATTTTGGTTGCATGACAGAGGTTCCATATGATACGAAATACCAACTACAAAAGAAAATAGAAAAAAATAAAACAAAAAACCCTAAACACCCAGCACTCTTTGATCTTGTTTTAAATTGAATGTTTTGGACACTTAAAAAAAAAAAAGGCAGCAAGTGCCTTTTTAATGGATTTTATCCGCAGGAAAATGATTACAGCAGGAAAGCTTTAAAGTGTCAGCTGGTGATGCGTTTTTCTTTATCCCTTTTATTTTTATTCAGAGAGATATTAAAGGCATATGGCACAGTGCATCATTAATTTCTTATTAATTTCATAATATGAAGGCAACCAGTAAAAATAGTAGTGATACAACTTTAAATTACTGAGCTCCTTGGTATTTAATGAGAGACCGAGCACAGCAGGGGTTCTGTTAAATTAAGTTGTGCCTTCACATCGCAGTGGGGAAACAGGTGTGTATTGGTTTAGAATTATGGAAATGTTGACTAATTCCAAGGCTTGTAATCAAACAGCAAGGCATCCTGTAATATTTTTTCCCTAAGAATATGCATTAATCTTTTATGTCTGGTCCCATTTCTTCCTGTCCACCAAAAGCTCACAGCTGAAAAGAAACCACTTTCATGTTATTCCTGTAGCTGTTAAGGGTGATGTTTATCAGATAAAACTATACATAAATGCAAGACCTGGAACTCTGTTCCCATTTACCTAATTGGAAATGGCAAGTGTGGCGGCAGTGTGCGTGCTGCGAAGGCTATGAGCCTACAAATCAGACCCGACATCTCAAAATTTTCATTTAACCCGCCTCAAGTAATTGGGCATATGAAACTGAACAGGATAAAAAGAAAACCCAAAACAATCCACAAACCCTGTTTTCCAACCCCAGAATCATTGTCCTTAAACAGGGGTCTCCAAAATCACCATCCCCGACTTGTGCATGTAGAAGTTTCAAGAAGAGAAAAAAAGAGAGGCATATGTGACATTCTTTTAAAATACAGAAGATACTATTGGTTTGCTAAGAAAAGGGTCAGAGTAAGATGTCCCAAACGGAAGCACGTTCATCAGTCACTTGTGTGTTTTTCAACATGGCTCAGTCACCATGTTCACTCCGGGTTTCTTGAGAGCCAGTTCACACATGAAGATGGCATGCTGAGAGCTGTGCTTCTACTGGGGACAAATGCAAGTCAACCAAACTTTGCATTCATTTAAAACAGGATGTGATTTGGCATCAATATACCCTAAATACCAAATGAACATTCAAGATTTCAAATATATATATAAAACATACATAGAAGGGATTTGGTTGCGTTATTATGACATAACATTGCAACTTCTTCGAATTTACATTGGGAAAAAAATCCCATATACATGGAAAATGGAAGCTGAAGTACTACTTTCTTTTTTAAGTCACTTAGACATACTAAAAAACCCCTCATAAGTTTCAGAGAGAAGTAGTTAAATCAAAGTGGGAGGGAGAATCCTCAGGCCACACGCTCGCTTGCTGGACCTTCTCTTTGATTTGCTCACATGAAAAGGGGAACGGCAAAGTGGTGTGATTCAAGACCAAGGGTCACAATTTATTATTTTTGGGTGATTAAGAAGCTAATGTTGTGAAAACCTTTTGTTGAGTCTTGCCAGTACAAATATTATAAACTTTTCAATGGATCAAAGGTGAATTACACAAATGGTCTCTTTTGTGGGTGTGATGGGGGGTAAAATTCGGACGTGTGCGTCTATCTACAGAGACAGCTCAGTGACACAGAGGTAGAATTACACCCTGAAAACATTAGGGGCATTCTGTTACCTTCCTTCTATTCTTACCAAACCACATTTCAATAAAATAATTAGCAATACACTACTTACCACAGGTTCTTCATGTAACCAATGCACATCATTATGATATTCAATGCACTCGGCACTGATATTTGAGTCAATGGGGGAAATATTCAAAAGCACAGGGATAGTCATACTAGCATGCACTATATAAATTGCCCCCAAACTCCAGAAATCATGTAGTCTCATAAAGTAGTCACATAAATCAGTTCATTTCTAGAGAATTGTACTCATCATCAGATATTATCGGGAAGGAAATGGAAAAAAAAAGCAAGCTTTGTATTTTCTGTTCTCTATCAACACGAAGCCACAAACAGGGCATTAAAACATTGACTTTGTTAACCACCATTGACTGCTTAGAAGCCATTATGAGGTTTAATATTATAGCTGTATAGGGTACATTTTGTTCTTTCAAAAGAAAAAATCTGAAGACTAAATTTGAAAAGGGGCTCCTGGTGAGTAAAAGCTTTTCCTTTTCCATTTGCTTCTCTTGTGTGAGTTGGTTTTTTTCCTCCCTTTTAAAATCTTAGCCCACCCAATACCCTTTGGCAGCCGCTGTGACCCAGTGGGGTCACTCTGATTTTCTAACCAGGGGACACGCGGCTTGAGAGCTCTTTCCGTCGCATTAATGCGGGTGCTTCTTTATGGGCCGGCCAGCTGGTTTGGCTGCCGCAGGGGAGCAGAGGGGTCAGCACACACTCCTCAAAAGACCAAAGTCATTTTTGGCACTAAGAGCCCATAACTAGAACCTTCAGTTGAAAGGACCATTTTCAAGCAATAAAGTGATTTTGGTACAAAAGTAAACCGACTCACCCCAGGTAAAGTTTTAATATTGTGCAGTGCATTCTGGGCCTCAAGTGCAGCTTTTCTTGTATAAAACGTTACGAAACAACAACCTACAGAGAGAAATGAAAAGGTTTTTAGAAATGTCTGTGAAAGCTTTGCTTAGATATAATGGAGACTGTGGCGAACAAATAATCTACTTAAAAGGATGCACAATTTAAAAATAATAAAGTGCATGAGAACAGTAATAACAACATCCCAAGCATTTACACAGTGCCTTTCATCCTGAATCATATTTATTAGCTTTGCCCGTGTTGAGATAAATTCATAGCTCTGTGCACCAGCCACCTGGAACACAGCCCTTCGGAAATGAGGGTGGGAGGTGGGGGGTGGGGGGTGGGGTGGGGGCTGTGAGCTGGTAATAGGGCCGCACAAAGAAAGGTGTTTAATCACAACAATAGCAGAAACATTAACTATGATTTCCTTAAAGGGTATCTCTAGGACATCACACTTTTAAAACACTTTCTAAACTCAGTGGTTTAGACAACTGGATTGTAAGCCTCTTAAAAGCCTGGATAATGCTCTATTTTATCTCCACCACAGTACGTAATGCAAAGTCCCGTACATGAGACACTCAATATTGATTTACCAGAATGAAAGACTCTATTTTTACCAGTTAGCAACTACGTTACAGTACAGGTGGCCACATGTCCAAACAGGTATCTGCACACTCTGTCCCACATCTCAAACCTGGCTGTGGCACATCGAGTGGCAACCTCTTGATTCCTTATCTCAGAGCTGATGGGGTCCAGGCGGCATGCCCCTCCGGGAGAGACTCGCATCCACCCTCCACACAGCCAACTCCCTCCACCAAAGAAATGGTGTCAGGGCCTTGGACCATTCCTTCTGTGCTCGGAAGGATGGCAGACTCCCCCCTCAACATGTAGCTAAGAAGACTGGATAAGACACCAGTTAACAACCTGTTAATCAGCACACGGTTTCTTAGCACAACCAGGCTTAGAAAAAGGGTGTGGACAAAAACTAAACATTTAAAGAAAAAAGATGCTGCCTCTGACCTGGGCTGTCTTTGGGCTGAGAAAAAAAGGTGGAGAGACGCCATCACCAAGACAGTACATATTTTACCCCCTTCAGTACAGGATCCTAATTCACAGAGATGGCGAGAGCTTTGAGAGGTTCTCCTACGCAAGGATAGCAGGTAACAGGCGAGAAGCACATGACCCTTAGGCATCAACATTGGTTGGCTCTATTTGGGGGAATGATAAAAATAAGACAAAGAGGGAAGAAAAGGTACAGTTGGAGGGCAGGGAGCTGGCACCACTGGCCATCTTTAGAGTGCTAAGCTGCCACTCTGATTTTTCAAACCAAACGCTCATTCAAAGGTAGAGGGGGAAATAAACGTACAATACTGTTCAGATAGCATTCCTAAATGCATGAAAGATGCCTCCTCCTCGTTCGAAAAGAAATTTGGAAACCTGTCATATATTTGATTTTATTGGAACCTGTCGAGATTAAATATGCAAAACCTTTTACCTTGAGGACAAAGTTGAGTATGAGCATGGCTTCCTGGCATTTAAAAATACAAGCATCGAGAGATAGGAAACCCTTCATATATGTATCACTGGCATGACAAGGGAAATTGGAAATTAGGAGGTTTCCTTAAAGAATCACAGGTGGACAGCCTGGTCATATTTATATGAGCTTTCATTTCAGCTATTTGGATTTCTTTGACCAGAGTTCATTTAGCCATGCTGCCTGATGGTAGATGTTTTACTGAACTAATCAAATTAACGAGTGGTTTTAGTTTCTCTGGCATTAGGTAAGCCCAAGAAAAGCTATAGGAATGGCTGTAGATCAAGGAATAATAATACAATAAAGTCAAGTCCCAGCTTCCAGTACCTATCATAATCACTCTAAGAAGAGAAAAAACTACCAGCTATACTTTTCTAGGCTTGGCATAGAAAGAAAAGCAGAGAAAGTCCCACCCATTGCCTTCTGAAAGCGTCTAACAACCAGACTCTCAGTAAGTTCTCTCCCGATCCTGGGCTTACAGGGTTAGATGCCAGGTAAGGATGCAGTAGGGAAGGCTCGGAATTTCCCCTCAACAATCAAAGCTTCAGAAAAAGCAGAATATGATACTTTCAAGCAGGTGGGTTTTGGAAGTGTGAAACTTGAAAAAAAAAATTAGGGCTGGGGTAGAAGTTACAGGATAGTTTGCTTGCCTGGGAAGAAGGAAGTTAAGGAAGATGAAGTTAAGGAAGTTAAGGAAGAAGTTACAGGACAGTTTGCTTGCCTGGGAAGAAGGAAGTTAAGGAAGTTAAGGAAGGAAGTTAAAACAAAGCTAGTCTGGCCACGCTCAGAGCTAAGAATGAAGTATTTAGTTTGGTCTAAAGAAGTGACAGGAGCTAGAAATAGAGAACTTAACATGATGCTAAGATAAATGTACAAGGAGCAAAGATGATGGAAACTGAGGGAAGCCTGTGTGCTCGGCCAACCTGAAGAGCTCTGACCGATACGCAGTGGGCTCAGGAATAAAGCAAGCTCTCCTGCCTTAAACCCCAAACAGAATGCGGACCATTTCCCACTGCCTGAAACCCACTGGAAAGAACAGTTGATTTCCTGTTTAAGTATTAATAGGGTGTCCTCAGGGGTGGCAATGTTTCACCATTCCTAGCTATTAACATCTTAGTATAAATTTGGCTGAAGTGTTTTCTTCTTGAACAAAGTTCTTAGTGGATGGAAGGTGGTTTTTGTTGGATTTTGGGAAAAGGCAAGTTTGAAGCTGAGGGCTGAGCAGTGCAGGATGGGGATGAAGGGGGAAAGGAAATGAAGAGAGGAGTCCAACTTATAGAAGGGGAGATGGGAAGATGCCCCAAATCTCAAACTCTGTCCAATTTAATCGGGGGCCTTCCCTGCCTGTCTAACTGACAAGGTGAAACCAGGCATTCATGATACTGGTCCTCTCCAAACTGTGTACAGCTCGTAACTCTCACTCCATGCCCATGTAAACAACGGTTGCTGTTTTTTTAAAAATGCTGCCAAGATCAGCTCTAGTTCTGGTTGCAATGCATTGGAGAAGCCCTGGCATAACATTGGTGATATGCTTCCCTCGCTACTTGCTGAACCCAACCCAACCCAACAGCTCAGCACCCAACTTGGCACCTTTGAAGAAGGTGTCCCAGCTCCAGGTGGGCACAGCCCGTGGCCTGGAGAGCAGCGCTCAGGCTGAATTTCTGCTCCGACTTGCAGCCTCCACTGGGCCCCATCACGCAGTGAACAACTTGCAGAAAGGTGGGGGTGCTGGGGAATATCACCCCAAGACTCTTCCCTTTGGTTTCTAACATTTGAATCCTGAGTGACGCGGGAAAATATCTAACTTCCTCTATACCTTAGCTACTTTAGCTTCATCACTTCTAAGTCAGTGAATAAAAACCAGGTCTGCCTAAAATCCTCCCCAAACTATATGGGCATAAAGGCAAAGTGTTTCATTCAGAACAAATTTTTAAAGTCAAAGGTCAAAAGTCTTCTTTATCTTTCTTGGGCTAAAAATGTCTTGCATTTCATTCAGCATGCATACTGATCCACTTGATAAAAACAGTGTTTGATTAAATTATCTTAAAATTTGCAGGGTAAATACAGAATTATAAATTTAAATAGTTCCCTTAAATGCAGCAATCTATTTTTCCCCTGATGGGACTTTAGTCTGTATACTTCCAGCATAAGAATGTGTTAAAGACTCGTTTCTGTGAGTACTCTCTAGAAACCATAGTCTTTTTTATCCATCTATCATTTGATATGCTCACTTAAAATTTTCGATTCATTGCCTCCCAGAGATTATTTCAACAAAGGAAGGGAGAAATATCATTATTTGCCCTGATATGGTAATTACCATGGAAAAAGTTCAGGGAGCTACTACAGATCCCAGAAGATCCATGAAGGTTCAAGAAGGATGGAATTTTCTTTCTTGCCTACCCTAACCGGAGGTACAGCTGCTAAGGGAACCACCTGTCTCCGAGATTTCCCCACACCAGCTGTAACTCAGGGCTGAAATTTACTGGATGCATTTCCAGGTCAGCTGCAGCACCAGATGGCTCGGCAATCTGATTCTGGGGACAGACTCCTCCTCCAGCAGGTCTGCTTCCAACTTCATCGTAAGGTGGGTGGTTAAACACCTACAACATCCACAGGTACTCTTCAGTGGTCAGCAGCCGCCACAGGCACCAAGGGGACAACCCCTTAGCTTTGGGGGTTCCAGGAACATTCATGAATGTCAGCCATGGGAAGTGACACCCTGGGGCCTCTGGGGGATGAGCAGAGGCTAATGCAGTTTGATGAGTCAGGTGCCTCAGCAAGCCTCAAACTCCTTTTTCTGCTTAATGCTGCTCATTTTTGCTACTTCACATTTTTCTGCTTTGCTCATTTGACACTAATAAGCACTTGGACTTCACAATTCTCACCACCTTTATCCACTCATTCAGGAGTTTCTGCCAGTGGCAGTAGCCAACTTACAAAAGATGAACATGACCTTCCACACCGAAGTTACTTTATGGCATCCTGCTTTCCCAGTTTCATTGACACAATCCATCTTTCACGTGTCTATTTATCAACCCCAGTATATTGCTCCTTAGAAGGGCTTTTCAAATTCACAGGTGAGATCGGTCAAGTGAACCAAACACCTGTCTCAGGCCTACACAGAGCTCACATGTGATGACTCCTCCACTGGTCATCAAGAAATGCTGATGAGTCTGAAACATCATTGGTAACACATTAAAGCACAGTGAACATTACATCTCCCTGAGAATTCATTTTGCTGCTTGAATTTATACATCTAGCACAGGCCCTAGGCAGGCAATGTAGGACAGATCAAGTGTGATGGTCGGTGGAAGAGGCCTGGAAAGGAAAGACCCGGGGTGCAGAGGGCCCTCGGTGAAGGCCGGGTGCAGGGCTTCACATGAGCATCTCTGGGTGGCCGCAAGCCAGTGGACGATGGGCACTGAGAGCAGGTGAAAGGCACAGAAATAGGCCACTGGTTCCAAAGCCCCTTGCCTGCCACCCCTCTGTCTCCTCAGAGCCCCGACAAGGGGACTGGGAGCCTTTTACACCCAGGTTCCCACAAGTGGACAAGTTTAGCAATCTAGTTGCCCATGTTCAGCTTGGAAAGCGAAATGTAATCAGTATTATAATTGTGCGGTAAGATTAGAGCATCTTGGATCAGAAGTTGAGAGTGGCAGGGAGGCTGACTGCTAGACAGTCCAGACAGGGGAGATGCATCTGACTGTATCTCCTCACAAACCATTTCTGCTGTTACGAAGGGTTCCCTCAGGTATTCTGCCGGCTTAATTGCTGAATAATTTGGGACACTGTCTTGAGGTTTCTGCTGTTTCCAAAGATAAAGCTCCGAACAAGACAGGCCAACACACACACACACACACACACAATGGTAGTATATTTAAAATCATAAAGAAGACACTCAACTTTACTGAAAGACTTTAATTTTAAATGATCAAGTAGATTTATCCTCAAAGAAACCATCTGGATTATCATAAATCTTTTCAAACCACAGCTGTTTCTCTTGAAAATCTCTGCTTGGAAACTCTTGGTAATACAGAATTTTTAAAAAATGCACTTCGCTTGTGGAAACCACCAGTTTACACCATGTTTTGCCCCGAGTCAAACAGCAATTCGTTTACGTCGTCCAGTGTGGAGGGTGGTGTAGACACAGCCCCAGAGAATGATGCGAGAGGTCAGATTTGTAAAATTGCCTCTGCCCCGAAGCAAACTGACCCCGTACTCATCGCAGAGGCTTCCTCCGAGGTTTCCAGACCTCACCAAGGTGGGGAGGAAGGGAACAAAGGTCTGAGGCTCTGAAGAGCCTTTGACTCTAAAATATAGACAATAAGGCAGTTTGCATCATGTCTGTGTGCTTGTTGTAAGGAGTCCAGGTATAAGGACGAGAGGTCAGTGACTTGAATGGTTTTCAATTATTGAAACAGTCGCCCGTCAGCTGTCGTGTAGACATTTCAGATCACAGGCCAACGATTAGGAAGCCAGCCTAGCATGCGGCTGGTCTAGTGTCATTCCTCACACGTCTCCTGGAGCCACCAGCCTGGGCTGAGCATGAATTCTCCTGGGAACGGTGCTCTCTTAAATGGGAGAAACGGCCTTTTTAGAATGTTCTGGCTCTAACGGCAAATTCTTTTTCTGATGCCACTCCAGTAATATCTTCATATGGAAAACTGTGGGACATTCTCTGAAGTACACAGAAATAACTGTACACTCTGTGGCTAAGCCACTAAAATAAAATGTGTCTCAGGTTTGGAGCTCATGGCGCTGTGCACGTGGACACCTGTCTCCTCAGATGGACTCTGTCCACTGGATACACAGGGGCCTGCCGTGTCTTCAAGGCCATTCAACATCATCCTCATAAGAAATCGATGTTACTTGATAAATCTAAGCAAATGAACACTTGAAAACAGCCACAGAATGATCATCTGATGGTTGTAGCAGACAAATTCAATTCAAAATACATTTGAATTCTGGATGTCAACAGTCATCACACTGTGAACTGAAAACCCCTTTAACATCTGCGTCTGAATTCTCAGGGGCTGGCAGATCGAGGGACAAAGGCCGTGGAAGGCTAACTTAGCCAACCCGCTGTGGCTTTTCTCTTTCTTTGAATGAAGATCTCTTTTGTGCACATTTGCAAGCAAAGTAGGTGCCTGCATTACACAAGTTGCATTGCAACTGGGATCTTGGCTTCTCGTCAAGTCAGTCGCATCCAGGCCAGTTGAAGTCAAAAGAGGACGCACTCTTTCTTCACCCTTGATTCCCCTTGTGATCTATTTCCTCCCTCAATCTTCGCCACTCTATAGAGAATTTAATACTTTTTCTGAGTCCAAAGGTGTTGATCCAAGTGGTGTATGTTGTGTCCAAGTGAATCTCCCACACACCAAGCTCTCCACTGTCAACCATCGGCCTCACCCCTGCCAGCACCCTGGACTCTCAGCACGGGCTTGCATTCCTGCTTCCATTTCCTTACCTGGGCTCCTCTCAACTTGGATATTGCACCCAGACGACGGCAGTGCCTGACATACACTGAGAGACACGAAGGCCAGGAATGAGAAAAGTGGCATTCAAGGCAAAAAATTAGTTCTAGGAAGAACCTACAAAGAGATGAAGTTTTGTTTTGCAAGCCATTTACTGCCTCCCCCCCACCCCCCGCCCCAACTTTTTTTTGCTTTAAACTCAGAAAAAGAAAATCAGAGGAAGTGAACATGGCATTCTCTTGGCTTCTATGCCCCTTTCATAGAATCAGAGTTTTATAATTCGTTAACTCAACTACCCTAACGAGAAGCTAATAGATAAGGCAAAACCATCCTAACCATTATTGGTTGACAGCACCCTTCACAGGGGGCTGTGCCATGAACCACTCAACAGTTTCTGTCTGGAACTCTTTCAACCTCCCTCATGTCACCAAAAATGTCCTTTTATAACCAAAACCTCTCTTGCTTGAAACTTCTAACAGTCTCCTAGGACAAACCTATTTTCTCTATCTAAAAGTGGGTCTTCCATAGCTAGCATGACAGCTACCCAACACAAATGCCACATCCTGTAGAAATCAACTTCGAATGAAACCATATCCAATTAGCTTAGTTTTACAGAGTTTGATATAATTGGCACCCTGATGTAGAAACTATTACCATCTGGCCACTACCTGGGAAGCAGAAAAACAACGCTGCCATTCTGCTCTCAGTGCTTGAATTACGTGGTTGTCATCGTTTGGGTCACCAAGGGCAAACCCCAGGGAATCCCTTGGGAATTTCACTGACAAAGCAGGAGCTGTACTTCTTACTTCTGGCTGCCAGGCGCAGGGATTCTCTGTTCCTCCCAGAACTGTGACTCAACGTTCCCAGCAGGACCACCGCTCTGCAGCAAATCTGAGCCAACCTATCAACCAGGCAGAGCACAGTGATCTCACCGTTGAGTGATCTCCCTGCAATCCTGCACTCTTTCCTCAGACGCCGCGCCTGATGTGCAGTGACCACATGACCACGTTCTAAGTGGCCACAGATCTAGGCTACTGCCAGCCTCCTGCTGCCCTGGGGACTTCTCTTGGAGAAACCATCTCCTGATGCTCCATGGCCCTGTGAGGACAGGCTCACTCTCTAAATCTGCCAGGAAAATTGAGTTTCTTTCTTTCTTTTTTTTACCCTAGATTAAATCTACTGCATTTTCAAACCCTTTGGAAAAGCAACTGAGGAGGAATGTGCACAGCTGTGTGTGTGCTGCAACACTCCTCGCCCATTATTATGTAAACACGAGGAGAGCAGGACACAAGCAGAAAAGGTATCAAGGGCAAAACTGCTGGGATCTGCTTTTCCCCTTCACCCTGGGCCTTTGAAATAAGTCACTTATGTTGAACCATTTCAAACGTCCAATACCTGTAAAGTATCTGAAGAATTTTAATGTCACCCTTTTCCCTTGATGTGACCATCATTGCATTTAGCCGCTTCTTGAACTCTCCCACTCTGCTCTAAGCAGGGGACGGTGAGTTTACGGGTGATGCACATGCTTTTCAAGGAACCTGGGACAGGATACAGGAAGCAGGCAATCTCCTTTGTTACAGAGAAGGTCACCTGAGCTTTGGAATACAAGGTAATAAGCAAATGGTATAGTTATCGCAATTTTATTTTTAATAATATATTTTTTTATTGATTTCAGAGAGGAAGGAAGAGGGAGAGAGAGCTAGAAACATCAATGACGAGAGGGAATCATTTATTGGCTGCCTCCTGCATGCCCCACACTGAGGGTAAAGCCCACAACCTGGGCATGTGCCCTGACCAGGGAGTGAACCGAGACCTTCTGGTTCATAGGCCAATGCTCAACCACTGAGCCACATCCAGCCAGACTGTGATTTTACTTTTAAATACTAATTCTAGATTAGGAAGAAGGACCATATTTTTTTTCTCTAAAGGCAAGAAAAAAAAGTAATTTCAGGTTGAACTTGACAAGCCAACTAAAAGGCCTACTGGGCAGTATCCCTAAACTTGGGGTGACTGGACAGACTCCCTAGGCTGGTGGGTCTCCCAGGAGTCTTGGTGATGAGGCAGAGATGGCACCCCTGAGGGTGGCAGCAATGTCTCCTTTTCCAAGGGCCCACGGCTGCAGTAGGCCTCCAGGCTGATTTAACCAAGACACCTTCACACAGAGGAAGGAAGGCGGCTCAGGGTTAACTGTGGGAGAAGGTACTTCTGCCTTGAATTCAATTAAAAAGGATTTAGTTTCTAAAGTACTGAGGAACCTCATTAAAAGGAAGTTTTTAATATAAGGTTATTTCATAGTATGGGTTCTCTTGAGGACAGGTTGGCATTTTAATTAGGAGTTTGGTGGCAATGGGAGTAGGTCAAAATCATGTCTAATTTGCTAGGATTCTCAGTTCAGCACACTGGGCTTTTAGACCAATCTGTTGAGTCTCAACTTCATTGCGCTGCTTCGAGGGTGTGGTGATCTGTCCTTGGAGACTAGGAATATAGACCCCTTATTATTAGTGTAAAATACGGCTCAGCTCTGTCCCTGTGTGGATATCACTGGTATTCTAGCTTTTTGTGGTCCTGATCTAGGTGGGGCTGAACTCTCCAGAGGCATTTCAATCCAGAGCAGAAACAAAATATTTTTTTCTGGAACTGGAAAAGGAATCACATCCACTTCCTGACGCTAGTCTTCACAGCCAAAGTGAAATGTAGAGGCCAACCCTCTGGCTACAGAAACGGTATGCTGGCGAGAGGAAAGCTCTGCACTGGTTTTAGCCTGTTTCCTGTTCTGTGACTCCAGGGAGCGGCCATTAAGACCACTGTAACTGCCTCACCCACTCCCACGATGCCTGCGTCATTTTTCATGTAGATCAGGGAGGGAGAGACTTTCACGAGTTTCCTGGAACAGCAGAACCCATGCAAGAAATGCACTTACGTAGCCAAGTATTAGTTAATGTTCCAGGGATAAGAAGTCCCAGAGTTCTCATGGCAGAGACCCTGACAGTTTTCAGTCACACTGGATTTCCTCTCCTGCTTCATTCATAAAACTTCGCAGTGAGTCAAGTAGTCAGTCACCCCGTATGAGAATTTCAGACTGACTTGGGGATGTGACACAGCTCTTTACCTCTTCAAGCTTCTGTTTCCTTACTTATAAAATCGAGTTAGCAATAACAGCTGTATCACGGGGTTGTCACATTAAACAAAATAATTTGTGAAAATGTATGGCACAGCTCCTGGCATATCCCTCAAAGCGCTTAATAAATGTTACATATTATTGTCCACCTTAAATTTGTTATGTTCCTCCATAAAGCCCCAAGGCAGGCAGGACCTATGCAGGGTCCCTAGGAGACAGGTGAGGGGCAGGCAGTGTTACCCCAATGTTATAACAGAAGCACCCGAGGGACCGAAAGGCAGCGTCAACACGCCTGCCGCAGTGCTGTGCTGCTCCCCGCTGGCCTCCGGGTGGACGGGAGACACGCGAGCCCCTTTGTAAATGATGGCCACGCACCCTTTAATAGGGTTTGGAATTGATTTTGTTGTCTTGCTTTCTGAAGTAATTACTCAGAACCAGCCAAGTTCACCCATTTGCATGGCCTTTGAGTACCCGGCACATCCATTTACATGGCCTCTGAACAGTCAATCAATTTTAATGGAATCATTGTGGTGACTTTCCTGCTCAGGGTATGACAAATTTTCCCCCAACTTTACCCTTCATGGTACTCCCCCAAGAGCCCAGAATTCCCTAAAACAGTTTGTTCTTTGGAATAAAACCTGTTGCTGTCTAATGAGCACACCCAGGTTTCATTACTAAGAAAGGAGTTGAACCACAGATGTGTGTCACTTCCCCTTATTTCAGCAACGAAGGAGGAGGGAAAAGCAGTGACCTGGGCTTCTCGTAAAGAGGCGGCACTCTCGATGTGTAGGACCGAGAGCTGAAAGGGAGGAGAACTGGGGTGCCTGTCCCCCAGGAGAATTCAGGAACCTGAAAATGAGGTTCCAGTGGCTGGATTTCATTTGGAGAGTCACCATCACACAAGGGTAACACACAGGAAATATCCCTGGGCTGCCTGATAAGCTGCTGTCTCCAATGGTAGTTCAGTTCCTGTTTTGCTATCATGCTACCTAGGACCACACCGAAGCTCTTTGCCGGCAGGGGCCACATCGGAAGGTCCCCTGGTCCCCTTAACAAGGCATGGCACTGTGCCAGGTATCGGGTGCTTTTTTTTAAAATATATTTTATTGATTTTTTACAGAGAGGAAGGGAAAGAGATAGAGAGTTAGAAACATCGATGAGAGAGAAACATCGATCAGCTGCCTCCTGCACATCTCCCACTGGGGATGTGCCTGCAACCCAGGTACATGCCCTTGACCGTCGGGTGCTTTTTTAAAAAAATATTTTTATTGATTTCAGGGAGGAATGGAGAGGGAGAGAGAGATAGAAACATCAATGATGAGAGAGTCTCATTGATCGGCTGCCTCCTGCATGCCTCCCCCCCCCCGACCCCCACTGGGGATTTAGCCTGCAACCCAGGAATGTGCCCTGACCGGGAATCTAACCACGATCCTGGTTCAGAGGTTGATGTGCAACCACTGAGTCGGGGCATCAGGTGCTTTTTAAATACTTATTGATTGACTGTCCTCAGGGCATTTCCCCATCTGTTCACCCCAGAGAAACTCGGTTTCTTTTAGATTTCATGTTCTACGAGCCTTTCTGATGAGGGCTATTCGTGGTGGTAAAAACAGGCCATGTGACACTCATTTCCCGAGAAATGACTCTGGTATGGCTGACCAATTTCTGGCCTAAGACATGTGTAGTTTGCTGGTTAGGTGAGCTAGATTTTTTTCAATCCACTTCTTAAGATAATCTGTACACAGTGCCAACCTTGGATTCTGGCATAGAGAAGTGAAGGTTGGCTTCTTTTCTTCCTTCTACTTGTGATATAATTTTAGGGGTACCATGGAGGCTTCCTCTAAATCTAGGGTGATCAAATAACTCACCAAGTGGGGACACTCTGGGAAGTAGAGGGGAGAATATTAATAGTCATTCTGGGACAACAGGACAAAACGAGGGCTGTCACAAGCGAACACAAAGACTCCTCTCTTTCGTTCTCTCTCTCAACTGCTTCTCTTCTCCTGTGAGCTTCATCCTTATAGCCGGAAGCTCTGATTTATATTAAAATAAACACTCCTCAAAAGCAACACTATGATCTACTTTTCCAGTGATGTACACTATAGTATAAATAAATCTCCAGCGATAGGTTTTGGTATGAGTTTATTCAGTGACAAGGCGGGTGCTGGGGCATGAGGTGGTGTCATGAAAGAGGGAAAAAAGACAAAAAACTGGGGTGGCTGCAGGAAAGAAACTTCACACATATCATAATTTTCACAAGGGCTGGTCCTGACTGACTGTGATCACCTTCAAGTGCTGGACCGAGAGAATAAAGAGAACTTAGCAACTGTGCAGCTTTAGTCCATTTCCAGTTAAAGAAACTGGGCCATAGCTCGCCCAAGTTGGCTCCGTGGTTGAGCATCGACCTATGAATCAGGAGGTCATGGTTGGATTCCTGATTCTGGGTCAGGGCACATGGCCGGGTTGCAGGCTTGAACCCCAGTAGCGGGCGTGCAGCCTATCAACGATTCTTTCTCATCATTGATGTTTCTATCTCTTTCTCCCTCTCTTTTCCTCTCTGAAATGAATGAAAATATATTTTATAAAAGAAAAGGAAAAAGAAACTGGGACATAGAGAGGTGGCATCTGGACAGAGCGTCAACTCTCTGGGTCCTGGACAAAGCCTGGGCCCGGATCCAATCAGGTGGACTCGCTTTTGCCAAAGACCGTCATGCTGCTTGATTGTTCTGAATCTCAACCCAGGTATAGTTGAGCATGGTTTTCCACTTTCCAGGAAATTAAATAAACATAACTGATTACGGGTACAAGAAAAATATAATCATGGTCCTTGCACTTGATGTGTTTAAAATTTAGCTGCACAGTGAACTGCCCATTCTGCAGCAGGTAGAGAGAAGAAGATTCATCTTCTTTGCCACAGACTGTCTCCCTGGAAACCTCAGAGGGAAAGTGAAATATTTCCCTGATTTCCAGGTTACAGAAAGCTCTACACGCCACACACTGATTAGCCGCTATGTGGCTTCACTCGAGGAAGACGCCATCTATCAGCCTTCCCCGCGCTGCACGCACACCGAAGCAGTGTTTGATCTAAAAACTTTCATTTTTCTCAATCATTGTCAACGACACTCTTTCTTCGGTTAAACCTTTAGAAAAGAGAGACAAGAAATATCCCACAGGCTCCCACTCTGTCCTCAAGATGACTGCATGAAGATGGATTAAAAGTCTTCAGCCCTTTTGGACTTAAGAGCCAGAACTTGGGTGGAGTTTACACACACACACACACACACACACACACTTATTAAGATGGGAGTGGGAAGAAAGGCGTGTTGGAAAACACTCAACAATGAGCTAAAGAGTTGGAGGCAACAAAGATCACTTACGCAGCAAAGCCTCTGCTATACTCGACTGCTTCCTAATTGTGCAGATAACAAACGACAATAATACTTCCTAGTAGTCAAAAGAGGCTCTCCTGCCACTGAAGGCCTCCTTATTCTAAATTTTGTTCTGTCACAGGAAGACCAATAACTCAGGCAATCCAAAACAGTAGGTATCCCAAATATTTTTTCAGGATGTCCTGGCATACTTTGAGAGGAAGAATTATCTTCCTAAATATTAACTGTCAAAGGCAAACATTAAAGTTGCTTTGAATTCCCCGAGCACACCCCAATTTGTCCGCACCACTGTTGTGTAGCACAGAGAGTAGGATTCAAATGTGCTGTGAAGAGCATATGAAACAGAAATTGCACACATCTCCTGGCGTTCTTCTGGCATGTTCAGGAGGCTGAGTGGAGCAGCTTTCTATTTTCCAGTTTGGGACAGAGGTCACCGATAAAGAATTCAACCCATTATTTGTCCAATATAGTTATGTTTTTAATTTCCATGATGATAAGCTTCAAAAGGATTCAACATTATGACTGGATGGGGGCTAGGGGGTCAGGGAACTCCCAATATTTCATTCCTAGTCAATCTTATACATTGACCTACGTGTTAAAGAGCTGCCATGACATAATATGTTCCAAGTATTTAATATGATCCATAAAACAACCGTATGTCAAAATGTCTGCTAACCTTGGTCAACTGAATGAAGCAATGAGCTAATTCAAAGAAAAATTCAGGTTTGAACGGACATATTAGTGTTATATAGTAGAGACACACTATAACTCTGCCTCTAAATTCTAGAAGAACAGAGATAGGTAAAGGGTGCCAGGAACTAGATTTCGGCCATCTAGTCTGCCAGCCTTCCTTACAATAGGGATCCTAAGACTGCAACAAATGTACACTACCCTCCCTAAATTTCATTACATCTTACGGTGTTTCTCAAACTTTCCTAAGACCATCACCTGGAATGTTTGTAAAAACACAGATTCCTAAAATCAATCCAGACATATTGGGTCAGGATTTTCAGGGGAAAGGCCTGGTAATATGTATATCAGTAAGTCTCATCCTCAAGGAAGAATGGGAACAATACAACCAGCCACCTGTGGTCTCCTCTCTTCTTCTCCCACAGCGCCAGGACTGAAGAAGAGTGCACGACAAAACCACAGCCGCTAGCTTGTCATGTCACTATGTACAGGACAAGGAAATGTGAATGGAAGTGATATTTGCTGCTTCAGGGCCAGGGCTTGCAATAGAACAGATATTTTCATATTTCCTTTTGGATGGATGCAGATGACAAAGTAACAAAAAATATAAAGAGGAGGTAGGGCTACAAGACAAAGAAGAAGGCTGGATCCCCGTAATATCACATGGAGGAAAGCCGTTCACCAACCGAACACCCAAAAAGGATTACTGACATGAGCAAGAAAGAAACTTCTACTAGGTTTTTAGTTGAAATACAATTTTGGGTCTATTTGTTGCAGCAGTTTACTCTACCCTGATTACTACAGTACCACTAAGGTGATACCTGGAAAGTCTGGGTGAATTTGAACATCATTCGTTCTGTTTGACCACAGGAAATCCAGAAAGCCTGTCAACATCTGTCCCTGGAAGATCTGCCCCAAAATAGATTCTCTGGTGCACACCTCCCACGACCCAGTTTTGTGACATTGGTGTTGGGGAGGCGCTGGGTGCTGGCTGCTCTGGAAAGCTCCCGGGTGAGAAATTCAGGCCATACAATCAGGACACATCTAGGTTATCTAAAGCCTGAAGACTCTGACTGGGTTACTCTTCACCACATCCCTTGCTCTTTATTAAGCCTCCCCTCCATAGTGCTGTAGAGAAGCAATGAGTATATCTTATAGAGTTAAAAATCCCTCTAAATTTCTAGCCATCAAGGCTAACTTCTTGCTTGTCAGCAGCTTTTAAAATATTGATGGCTTTTTCCTCATAACAGACACGCCAAGTGGAGTCCGGAGGGCCTGCTCTTAACTGTGACTAGAAATGGACTCCATGTAATTAAATATATTTTTCAAGAGAAAGTACACTAAGAAAGGCGGGGGCAACATCCATCAATCCCCCTTTGCAGGCCCCATCTATCTATTCTGGCCTTAGTGCAGTAATATGTGGGACTGCTGGCAAGCTTGACACCCACTTCTGACACCTCTGGCCGGAGAGCGATGGCAAGCCAGCCCATGTATGACACAGGAAGAGTTTGGCTGGAGGGATACGAGTCCGTTTGGAAGTAATTTACTATATATTCAGGAGGGAAAGAAGAAGGGCCAACAGGATGATTAGTAACTGAACTGGGGAGAGTAAGAAAACATCGCAGAAACAAAGAGAAAACATCTTGTACTGTTTTCTTAACCGAATGGCTTCTCACTAGTCTCCAATTAAAGATGTTGGTGCCAGAGATAATATTCTTGGGTTCTAATAAAACTATCATTTTACCCCCGATAATCTGTCACCTGTAAAAAAATAATCATACAACTGTACTCCCAGTTTTCCAAATCTCTGGAATCCTTGGTTACCTGACAGGTAAACTGCGGTTGGTCCACAAAATGAGAATAACCTTACAATACAACTCACTGCATTTCCTCCCTATGAACTGAAACACACACACTAGACTGAAAGTAGACTTTCAGTTCAAAGACAGGCTGTGTAATCTAATTGGCAGACCTTTATATCCAAGATTTTATTCTGAGTCTTGGGTCTTCCTTGAAACATCAATAAGTCGTATATGGATTGCTGTTAACATCTTTGTAAGCAGGAATAATTACCTCTAGAGGAGACTGAGTCTATGAAAAAAAAATCTATGATGCTTTTCCTTCAGACGAGCTTTGTAGAAAAGGTGAGGTCTGGAGCAGACCGAACGACCTCACCCTTTCAGGCCTTCTGCGGTAGCTGGCTATGAAAAAAGAATGTTAGAAAGTGGATACTGGCCTAGAATTACTTTTTTTCGTAGTCCACATAACCTTAGATTTTTTTTTTATTGTACTCAGAACAAAAGAAAATTCTAAGCACCAGCATCCTTATTTCTAAGGGGCCTATCCATGTCTAGATGAGTGAAAGTCTAGTCTAATCAAGTTTATCTAAAAACAAAAGATCAAAGGTAGAAAAAGACATTGACAGTAGATTAAATAAAAAAAGACATTGACAGTAGATTAAGTGTTCTGTCTCCCAGGTCTTGCCCTAAGCTTGCAGGCTCCTAGGAGGTCTGACCATCACAACCCATGTTTTTCCTCTAAGAAGATAACAAAATATTGGTGAACTACCTCATTCAGTCAGGGACTGGCTGACTGCAGTCTTTATCCGTTACTGCATTCTGCTCCCATGTCTTAACCACAGCAGAATAATTAGTTTTGAGATTGTACACTGCTGTATGGAATAAGCTGTAACACTAAGAGATAACTGACTGATTACACAGCCATGTTTAAAACATTTCATCAGTCTTAGGGCAGCAGATAAAACAACTATTTCATGTGTACCAGCAGGTTCCAGATTAACCCTGCGGAGTTAAAAACTGTGAAACCAAATATCAGCTGATTCCAATTTAAAGCAATAAATCACTGGCAAATGTTGACATAGTTATATGGGGTCTGGTTACCAGGTGACAGTTACTGTATATTTTAATCCAACTTCCATATATTTTAAAAAAAAAGTCTTTTGCAACTGCCTCAAAGCTGCCATAACAATATACTTTTAAAAGAGTAATAACACCAAAATGTAAAGAAATAGCCTTAATAAAACTGTCAGCGTCAAAAACGATACAGAAGTTTCTTCATGAAGACATGAGTTAAAATCAGGAGTACGTACACACCAATGAACTAAACACGCAGGAATTAGACAGAGTTTGTGTACAAGCACCTAAATATCAGATATCCATTTGGGAATAAAGATTTAAGAGCTGCTTCTCCCGCCCCCTGCCATCAACCATGGGAGTCGAACAGCAGTGAGCTTCTATTCAACGTCCCGAGCAGGGCAGCCCAAGGCCAGCCTGTTCCTTCCACTGTGCATTGTTAACAGAAAAGTGGTCGGTCCATTGAGAGGCCACCAATAAACGTTGCTGCTGCTTTCTTTGGAGGCATTATGGCAACCTGGACGCTAAATTGTCTTCTGCCGAGTACAGAAAACGAGCTTGGTTTTCCTTTTCCCCTGTGACATTTGATAAGGGATCCTTGGAGACCCTAGTATCAGTTTATTTTATGGGAACTGAAACTTGAGATGAAAATGGACCCATCTGAAGCCTTTTTACATATGTGAATGGAGAGAAGAGCTGTCCGGCATCCAATGGACGGACCCTGGATTCAACAGTCTGCCTGGTGCAACAAAGGGCACCGGCCTGAGTCCGAGAGGGTGGCTTTAGTCCCAAGTCTCCTGGCGGGGCTAAGTCACTGACATTCGACCACAGATTCCTGGGTAGAAGCAAGATGCCCAGCCCACCGCCTATCCCAGGGTCATCACAGGGAATAAGTGAGAGGATGATGTGAGGATGCACCACAAACAGAAGGAGTCTATGCAGATGGAAGTTACTATCACATAGGGCATCAGCACTCTCTGGTTTATAAACCTGGACTGGGCGTAGCAGAAGCTGAGCGGCTTTTGGCAAATCACTTCCCATGTCTTCTCTCCCTCTACAAAGAAGCTTACTCCGCTCATGAGTTTCACAGGTTTCCTGTGGATGATTGGTCTCAATGACTCTCACTTACATATTCATGGTTTATCTGATACTACAGCTAACCAATAAAAACAGCCCACTGATGAATTCAAACTGCTCTATGAAAATGTAAAGGACTAAGTCATTTCCAAGGGGCTAATTTTTTTTTCCCCGCGAGGTGGACAGAGGAGGTTTAAATGAAGACTCTGTTCTGCTATGCTTAAGAAAGGGCATTAGTATCTTGTGTGACTGCGTCTGTGAATGAAGACATTCAAGAAACCATTATGTTTTCAACGTAGGTTAATAATAAGGCTATTTTTCCACCCACTCGTTGGCACAGCTGTAATGTTCTTGGCCTCAAGTGGGAGGCAACGTGGAACAAGGAGTCAGAAGATGAATGACATAAAGCATACCAGCACCAGTTAGTATAAAATATTACCAGATTAGAAATGACTGGTTATTGTCTTAGTGATGGCGACTCTTTTCCCTGCTTTATTTCCCGCAGACGTGGAGTTGTGGCACCCAAGCCCGCCAATGGAGTACCCAGGTAATGATCAGTTAATGTCTGTCCTATTTCTAAACAGTTGCCAGCCCAAACTTCAATCACCATTCATCTCCAGGCCTCTTTTTCTTAGGTGACACTGATGTACCTGTGCATGGCTGCGGGCCTGGATGGGTTGTGGCAGGTGCAAAACTAAGTCGGATGATGAGGGAGGAGGGAGGGATACAAAGAAGTGATAGCTAAGCATGGCTATGGCTATCAGGACCCGGTGACCGGCATAGGAAAGACGGAGGGATTAGGGAATGCCAAACACTGCTGTTTGGAACCACCTACTTACTGTACCCTAAATCTCTAGGTGTCTGGTGCGCTTCTGCTCTCTCCAGTACAGAAAAACGAGCCGAATGGCAGTTAACACTCTCAGAAAGCACTTTGGGGATATTCTAGGAAAAGGACAGTGAAAGCGCCAAGTGTGACATTACTGTATTGTAACAGAATGAGAAATATTATCACACCTGGAGGTGCGATAGGAGGTGATTTGAAGTGCATAGTGGAACACTGACAATCAATATCACAGATTTATACAGCGTCCACAAGGGCACTTTCAAAGCTCCTTCTGAACTATGCACAGGAAAGGCACTATGGGCCCCATTATTCTGAGATGGGACCAGTGCCAGGGATGCCTAAAAGTGCCTGTTGAAAATGACCAGTTAGAGCAGAGGCCACCGAGATCAAAGCTCACCTCCATTCTTCCCTGAGATTATGGCTTGTCTAGCAAAGAGCCACCCGTATTTTTGTAACCCATGTGGCACTATAAAACAGGATGGTTTCTTGTTGTCTGTGAAACAGACAGCAAATAGAAAATGAGCTGAACTTCTCCATGGAAAGTGACACCTATGGGTGTTTGTATCTCCTGTCAATTTCTTCCAGTCAGAAAATGCTACCTGACTCTGTATCTGTTAACATTTGACATTATATTCCTAGTAAAACTGCATATGTTAACATGTCATTGATCTTTGCTAATAATAGCAGGTGGTGTGTGTGTGGGGGGGTGTGGTTCGAAAAGCTTATTTCAAGGACCCAGGCAGTTTGCTATACTTCTGCTTCAACCCTTCTGTGATCTATATTTGGACCTTGAATGTTTCAGGGCAGCCTTTGCAGAATGAGGACTTAATGACTCTAAAGGGCTAGATCAATGCAAAGATGCAGACATATCTGGGTTTCTGGACAGAGGCTAATTTTCTCATTTCAAAATCTTCCGTTTTTCTCAATTCAAAATGAAAACAGTTTTAATGTCTTTACTTTTAAAAATCAAAGTAAAAGAAGTGAAAACTCACAAAATAGAAAAAGCATCAAAGGAGAATCTTAACACATTTCGTACCGCTCAGGAGTTTTCTCGTGTTTCGCGCCCATGGAAAAAGGAGCGACTCTAGATACTTATGTAAATTTTGTTTGGTCCCTCTTCATAGAGGAAAATGTTTTACGCAGTACCATAAGTTTAAAAAGTACTAGGAACTTTAATTGTTTAATTGTTTTTGTAAATAAAAATGTTATAATTATTGAAAAACAACACCTAAAGTGCATTATGATGATTTAAATAACGTGCAGTTTGCCCAAAAACGTGTGGTCCCTGGCGTATGTCTTAGAGATTTCTATGCGGTACGCAATGTGTTAAGATCACAAGTCTCCAAATGGCCAAATTCGTAGCCAGGTGACCATCATTGAGACTGCCAATCTCAGTTTCCCCACCCACATCTGAGGATGAATGACTCCTCCGCCTCCTTCCCAGGATAACACTGAGAATTAATACTTGATAAATCAGTCCATGTGAAGCACCGTATAAACACGTGTGTTTTAGCATTTATTGGAAACGCTATTCCATTAATGAAGTACTCCAAACACATACAGAACCAAACAGTGCCTTAAATGATCATACACTTCCCACTAAACCGGCATTACTTTTTCCTTGCAGCAAAAACTGTACTGGACCCTCAGAAGGTATTCTGCCTTCTGATAAATATCCCCCATTAGGCAGGTTTGGTTCACACCCTAGCCCAGTTCTCTATGGAACAGGAGAGCTTTGCTAAGGGTGGACCAGCCCCAAACAGAACCCGCAGGGCGTTAGCAGGAACACAGGTAGATCTTAACGTTAATTAAATTATACTCCATTGCAAGTTCAGGTTCCAGTGACATTTTCTTCTGTACTCACTGAAATATAAATACTGCACTTATCTTGTCACTGAAACTTTTGAGTTGTTCTCTTCACATTCACATACACCTGTGATTTCTGGCAGACCCCTCGCTGTAAGATTTTGAGAATCTTACCCATCAGAACCGTTCCCTCCCCTACCCTTACATTTGGCACCTGTCTCGCTGAAGGAGCCAGAGGGGTTTCCAACCAGAAAGCAATTATTGCCACCTGAAGCCCAGCGTCCGCGAGGCCGGCCTGGTTCTCACAGTCCCCAGGAAAACCAGGTTCTCCCAGGGAGAGGCTATTATGAAAGTCCGCGGAAAAGTCACTGCATGCCCAGTGAGATTCGGTGGCGTTTGTGTTCAGGGAGGTGCACAACGGTGTCTACCTCTCTCTAAAAATGGCCTGGGTGGGTGCTGGAAGCAATGTTAAAAAAACAAAACAAAACCAGGTCATGAATGATTACAGTATCTTTCCGTGAGCAGGGTTAAAACTGTTCGACATCGCCAAAACGGGCGGGAAATACAAAGACTGCCACCACCCTGAATTTGCAGTGCGCCTTATACTTTCTCAGGCATCCTTGCCTGGTCTGCCTTGAGCCCTCTGGACACTGGCTCTGCATCCGAATCACTGGAACACCATCAGATGCTGACTGCGCCCTTCCTCGGAGGAATTCAGAAGTCCTGAGGGTGGAGTCCAGGTACTGACATTTTTGTTTTTCAATTCCTCTAGGCCAGTGGTCGGCAAACTTGAGCCCCTTGAGTGTGGCTCTTCCACAAAATACCACGTGCGGGCGTGCATGTACAGTGCGATTGAAACTTCATGGCCACACTCAAGGGGCCAAAGAGCCGCATGTGGCTCGAGAGCCACAGTTTGCCAACCACTGCTCTAGGCCAGGCGTCCTCAAACTACGGCCCGCGGGCCACATGCGGCCCGCCGAAAACATTGATCCGGCCCGCCGGGTGTTTTTGCCGCCGCTGCCTGTCCTGCTTAGCAGCCGACTCGTCCCAGGCCCACAGTGCGCATGTGTGGAATGTCTGAGGGACAGTGAACTGGCCCCCCGTTTAAAAAGTTTGAGGACCTCTGCTCTAGGCGATGCTCACCGACAGACAGGGCTGTAAACCACTGTGTCGGACCTGCATCTCACATCAGCTTTGTGAAAAGGGCTCAGAGCGGTGGGCAACTTACTCCAGGCCACTCAGGAGATAATTCCAAGTCAAAAGTCAGAAGTCAAAGTCCCTGACATCTTCCCAATATAACTTGGCTCCCTTGTAACTGTTGGAACCGACTGCCACGGGGCAGTTCTGATTGGCGGAGAGGGGTGAGTTAGAGTAGAGTGGCTGCCTTCCATGACTCCTGGCTCTCCTGAAATCTAGTCTGTTCGTATTAGCGGCTGACAGTCCCCCTTTCAATGGGCAGCCACAGGGCGGCAGGGCCAGGTAGGGCTGCGGCAGCATATTCTGCCTCGAGGTACACAGCACCGTGAGCAATGACTTGCTGGGAGCCAAGGCCAGCTGGTGCCAGCATGAATGAGCAGCATGGCTGGCGCTCCGACTAACTGCACTGCTTCCTCTCACCCGCAGCCTTGCTGGGACAAGGGGACCTAATCAGGGCGGTGCTTCCTCGGGGCGGGGCCTTCTGGGACTGCGCTGGAAGAGCCCCCCTAACCACAACCAGACGCCAGTACCCTGCTTAGAGCCTGTGACTTCCACAAGATCCCAGCCCGAGGGCCCGCACATCTGTACACGAGGGACAGATGGCTCCTTAACACTGATGGACGTGCTCGCACGAAGGCACGTGAGGAGCAGATGACAATCCCTCACTACTAACTGGCTCTTCCGGGCAAACAGCAGGAACCCATTCAACGGCACGGACTCCATACCTCCCCAGGAACATCCCCTGTTGTCAAATTCCAAGAAGCCAAAGTGACACAGAGCCTGGGACTCCGAGGACAGGGCGGGCGTGCAACATAAACCAGAGAAGTGGAATCTGCACACACACACCCTCCCTTCCTTTTCACTTGGGACTCACTGCTCTACATTCAGACTCCGGATCATCGCTTTGCTCAGAAATCCGAACGCTAATGAAACAATCACTTTTTTATTTATAAAAGAAGTCAAGTCTGATGATTTGGAAAAGATCTAAGCGTTGAAAATGAGGACACTTAGGGGAATATACCCTGGGGGGGTCCACACTGAAATGAAATGCAAGAACAGGCAGAGTGTTACCCCGAGCTCTACTTTCCTGCACTCAGTGACTTCAGATTTCAAGGCGTATCCCCATTTTTTTTTTTTGCCCTTAACGGGTTACTGTCCTGGGACCACCAGGTTGGCAGCTGGTGCCATGGTGGGTCCTGGCCCAGAGGTCTCTCCCTACAGCGACATCAGGAGCTGGCACACCTTTGAGTCTCCCAGCCCAGGGACACCTCCGAAGACTACAGCCTCAGGGTCCTGGTGGTGTGATTCAGTCTCTTACAAACAGGAGGCCAGGCTGAGCTACACTAACCACTGCTCTTTCCCAAGCCACCAATCATGTCCCCTCCCCTTCACTCTCCAAGCCTGTACTGGGCAGGATTTTCCAAGTAAGAAGACAGCCACTGTAAAGCTGACAAGGTCGGAACAAGGTGAGTGCCCACGATGTTACAGGCACTGGGTCAGAAACCGCTAGGTACATTAGGCCCCATTTATAGGTGAGAAAACAGACTCAGAGGGGATGAGCAGCTCACCCAGCCTCACACAGCTGGCTAGTAAGTATTGGGAACTAGAATTTAAACCCAGATTTACCAATAACCTTCCCCTAAATATGATCAAGACTTAAACAATTTCTTTTCTTTCTTTCTTTTTTTTATTGTGGTAAAATATATGTAACTTAAACTTTCCCACTGTAACCATTGTTGTGTTCACATCAGTGACAGTAAGTGCATTCACTTGGTTGTGCAAATACCACCACCATCATCTCCAGAACCTTTCTCATCATTGCAAACTGAAACTCTGCCCCCGCTAAACAACAACTCCCCACTCCACCTTCTCCCAGTCCCTGGCACCCCATGCTACTTTCTGTCTCTCATGACCTATCTCAGGCACCTCATGTAAGTGGAATCATGTCAATGGACTTTTAAAGAGCAAAAACACAGGGAGTCACAGTGTAGTTTTACGCTTTCTCCTTCTTTGAATGCTTTCAGTATTTCTTTTAGATTCTGAAAGATCAAAGCTCTCCATACCACATCCATGGGCCACACTACTTTGTGGCTTTTTAAATTTTACTTTAAAGAATAATTCTGAGAGGACCTCCCATTGGGAATTACTGCTGTGACTAAAGGGCTATTTCTTGAACCAGGTACAATACTGGGTTTCGGGAATACAGATTCCCATATAAAAACCTCTGCCTTTACAGTCATTCTTTTAAAGGGACAATGGCAATTCTCACTTGCAAAGCAAGATGGAAGAAGAGATATATCAGCTAAATTGGGAGTAGGACTGAAGCATCCTATAGCCAAATGCATCTCCCCAGTTACTTTAGCCTAGTATATATTCTTTATCATTGGGCTAGAATTTCATTAATACCTAGTTAGTGTTGATTCCCAATAACTGTGTTTTGAATGTACATGTATGGATTGCTTTAATATGTACACACCGTATGCTTCTAAATGCATCAGAATGAGACACAAATTTTGTACCCAAGAGAGTTATTGATAATTAGAAGAACTAAAACATGTGGATAAATAAGTTAGCACATGGTGCAGGATAATAGGATGAATTAAAGAGGCATATGTAAGTCTTTATAGGAGTTTGGAGAAAGATGAGATTATTTTCAACCTGGAGATTTGATAAAACTTTGTAGGAAATAGATCTTGAAGAAAGGCAGTCTGTTGAGAGAAAGAGAGAGAGTACAGGAATTCTAGCTTATAAAACATAGATCTGAAGGCATGGAGAATATGGAAGTGAATTAGAAAAAAAAACAGGAAGGATTATGGAAGATCTGGAAAGCATGGCCATGTACTCTAGGCTTTATTTACTGGGCCATATGGTGCCACTAAATGTTCATGCACCATAATCAGTACTGTGATTCTTCTGGATAAACAGGAAGGCATTATGAGAAAAGAATCAGAGATAAGAAACATAAGGCAGAAGAGCAGGCCTCCGCTTCCAGTCTAGAGGGATAGATAGCCTTACAGCCTGAAAAAGGCTGACAACCCTCACGAGTTTCCAGGCCACGACAAAGGAAGAGGGAGGCTGGGGGAAGCTGGTAGACATCCTGAGTTGAAGATCTGGAGCTGAGAGTCTGGGGAGGTAAGACAATTTGTAGGAAAGACTACTGGAGAGGAGAGAGCTACATGGAGAGAGAACCCTGGAGAGATGCGCACGGTCCCTCTGGAGTACTCAGAACAGTACTGATCATACATGTGAGTAAAGAAACTACCACAGACCAAGGTGGGGTGGAGGTGGAGGGGAGGACCATCCCAAAGGATTAAAGGCTAGGAACAGTGCCGTTCACACCAGCCAGACTAGAAAAATTTATGATTCGTAGCATATTGGGTAGAGAACTTGGAGAGCCTAACTTTAGAAGTAGGAAATAATGATCCAGACCTGCCTAGGACAAAAAAGAAGGCAAGACTCAAGAGGATCAAATTGTTTGGAAGTCTCTTAACTGCACTGCAGAACAAAACTCAATTTTTTTTTAGAAGAATATAAAACTTCCCAGCACCCAAAAAGACGAAATTGATAATGTCTGGTATCTCGGTAATCAAAGATTTCTAGGCATGCAAAGAAGCAGAAAAACATGATCCTGAGTGAAAAAAAATGCATGAATTGAAACCAATCCAGAACAAATACAGATATTAGAATCAGCAGACGAGGATACTAATATAGCTATATATCCCTGTATTTGGTATACCCCAAAAGATAATTGGGACTTAGAAGATAATAAAAAAGATCCAAAATGGACTTTTAGATATTAAAAACTATATCTAAGATTAAAAAGACAACTGGATGGGATTAATGGCTGATTAAACATTACAGAAGAAAAGATTAGTGAGCTGTGTTTCAAAATAAAACACAGAGAGAAGCAAACATTTTAAAAGAAGAAGAAACAGAAGCAGAAGAGCACATTAATGAGCCCCAGGACAACTGCAGGTGGCCCACTATGTGAGAAAGTGGAGTCCCTGAAGGAGAGGAGAAAGGGGACAGAAAAATATCTGAAAAAAGTAAGGGCTTAACATTTTCCAAATTTGATGAAAACTATGAAATCACAAATGAAGAAGCTCAATGAAGTCCAAGTACCAGAACTATGAAGAAAACTAAATAAAGACCCTTTATAATCAAATTGCCTAAACACAGTAATAAAGAGAAAAAAAGACAAAAATGGTGAAACAAAGATAAGGTTGATATTAACTTTCTTAGCAGGAATAATAAAAGTGAGAAGACAGTGGATCTTTAAAATACTTTAAGATACAGAGAACAGATTAGTGGTTGCCAAAGATAGCTACAAACTATCGGTTCCAAAATAAATAAATTCTGGGGATGTAATGTACAGTATGGTAACTTAAGCTAAAAATACTGTACTGTATTTGTAAAAGTTGCTAAGAGAATAAATCTTAAAGTTTCTTATCACAAGAAAAATTCTGTAACTATGTGGGTGACTGACGTTAAACTTATTGTGGCAATCATTTCGCAATATACACATTATCAAATCATGCTGTACACATAAAAATAATGCAATGTTATATGTAAATTAAATCTCAAGAACTACGAAAAAATAAAAAATAAATAAAACATGGAAAGAAAAAAACCCTGTTAACCTAGGGTTCTGTATTTAGTGAAAAAATATTTCAAAAACAAAGGTGAAACATACAACAGGTAAAATAATTTACCAACAAATGACCTACTCTATAAGCAATGTTAATAGAAGTTCTTTATCGGAAAAAAAAATGATACCAGAAGAAAATAGAGGTCTCCAGAAAGGAATGGAGAGTTCCAGAAATAGTAACAACATGGGTAAGATATTTTTCTTATTATTTAAATCTCTTTAAAATAAATTTAAACACCTATACAAAAATAATAACTATGTATTATGGGGTTTATAACATATGTAAAAGTGAAATATGTGACAATAATAGCATAAAGTCTGCAGAGGGAATGAAAGTTCACTACTGTAAGATTAACAGACTATATGTGAAGTTGTGTACTATCATTTGAAGGAAAATAATCTAAGGTAAAGATAAATACTATAAATCCCAAAACTAGCCCTAAAATAAAAAAAAAGTTTTATTGCTAATAAGCCAAAAAAGGAGATAAAATGGAAAAAAAAATAATCTTAAGAAGAAAAAGAAGAGAAAAAGAACAGACGAGAGGAATAAAAAGCAAATAGTGAAATGACAGTTTTACACCCCACTTTATCAACAATCAATTAAATATTAATTATATAAATACTTCAGTTAAAAGGTAGAACTTTTTACAGTGATTTTAAAAGAAGACCCAACTGTTTGTTATCTACAAGCAATTAACTTCAAATATAAAGACACAAATAGAGTAGAAGTGAAATAATGGAAAAAGATACACCATTGCAACACTAGTTAAAAAACCCTTGGTTGGTATATTTTATTAGTTGAAGTAGATTTCAAAGTAAAAGTACCAGAAATAAGAAAGATTATTTCAAAATGATAAAGGGGTCAATTCATCAAGAGGACATAAAAATTCTAAACATCTATATAACAGATAAAAAAAACTTCAAAATACACAAAGGAAAAACTAATAGAACCACAAGGATAAATAGAAAAAGCTACAATAACATTTGGAGATGTCAATAGCCTTTTTCAATAATTGATAGAACAATTATAGAAAAAATCAGTAAGGACACAGTATTTGCATAGTACTATCAACCAAATTGACATTTGCACAACACGCAGTCCAAGAACAGCAGGATACATCTTCTTTTCAAGGGCGCATGGAACTTTTACAAAGATGGGCCAAATTATGGGACATCAAACAATTATCAATAAGTTCAAAAGTCTTAAGACATTCAAGGTATATTATATTCACTGAGCACAATAAAATTAAATTAGAAATCAGTAACAGAACAATCTCTGAAGAATCCTCAAATATTTAGAAACTAAATGACATACTTTGAATAACCACAGGTCAAAGAAGAAATCAAAAGAGAACTTAGAATGCATTTTGAACTAAGGTGAAAATGAAACTATAACATATCAAAATGTGTGGAATGTAGGTACAGCAGTAGTTAGGCGGAATTGTATACCATTAATTGTGCTCATTAGAAAAGAAGAAAGATTTCAAATCAATGGCCTTAGCTTCTACCTTAAAATCTATAAAAATGGGAGCAAATTAAATCCAAAGTAAGCCAAAAAAAAAGAAGTGATAAAAATCAATGTAGAAATCAATAGAGAAAAATCAATAAAATCAAAGGCTAGTTCTTTAAGCAAAAAAATAAAATGAGACACTTCTAGCCAGATGAAGGAAATAAAGAGAGAGAGCACAAATAATCAATATCAGGAATGAGAGAGATAACATCATTACAGATTGTACAGATATTAAAGAGATAAAAGAAGATTATATATAGTTTTATGCCAATAAATTTGACAACTGAGGTGAAACAGACATATCCTCTAAAGGAGAGAAACTCAAGAAAAATATATAATCTAAATAGACTTATAGGTAAATACAGGTACACATATGTACATAGATTTAGTACATGTAAGTCTATATGTACTAAAGGAATTTTACTTGTGCTTAACCTCACAAAGAAAACCTGGGTCCCAGATGACTTATATGATGAACTCTAGCAAACATTTAAGAAAGTAATAATACAATTTAATACAAATTTTTCCAGGACATTGAAGAGGAGAGAGTACTTTGTAAATCACTCATGAGACTGGGGTTATATTCAACCAAAATCAGCCAAGGAAATGAGAAGAAAACAATATAATAACACTCCTGCTGAATACAGATCCAAAAATGTAAGCAAAAGAGAATCCAATAACCTAAGAGTTGTACATCACGATAAAGTGAGGTTTATTTCCAGCAATGCAAGGCTGCTTTAACACAGAAAACTGATCAATGCGAGTCACCATATTTACAAACTAAAAAAATGAAAACCATATGATCATCTCAATCAATGCAGGAAAAGCATTTGACAAAACCCAACATCCATTGTGATAATAATGCTCAGCAAAATAGGGATAGAAGGCAATGTCCTCACTTGAGTAAGGGCATCTGTGAAAAACCCATAGCTAGATCATACTTAACGGCAACAAGCAGAATGTTTTTCTTCTAAGATATAGAACATGATAATGATGCCCACTCTCACCATGTCTATTCAACTCTGTCCTAAGGCTTTAGCCAGTGTAATCAGGCAAGACAAGAAAAAGGTCCCTATATTAGAAAGGAAGTAAACTGTTCTTGTTATTATTATTATTATTATTATTATTTGCTTGTGACCGTGTTACAAAACCAATGACTTAAAATTAAAAATGTCTGCTTTTTAAAGACACTGCTAAGATAATAAAAAGACAAGACACAACTTGGCAGTAATACTGGCAAAACATGTATCCTATAAAGGACGTGAATATTGAGTATATTGAGAATTCTCAAAACTCAACAATAAGGGAACAACCCAAGTAAGAAATTGGCAAAAGATTTAATAGACAATTCATCAAAGAAGATATACGGATATCAAATAAGCACATGAAAAGGTGCTTAGCATCTTTAGTTGTATGAAAATTAGTGACGCACACCACTATACACCTATCAGAATGGTTAAGATTAGAAATACTGATTATACCAAGCATTTTTGAGGATGTAGAGGAACTCCTATATTGCTGGACTATAAAATGGTATCATCACCTTAGAAAACAGTTTGCCAGTTTCTTAGAGAGTTAAATATACACTTACCATATGATTCAGCCATTCCACTCCTAAATGTCTAGCCAAGAGAAACAAAAGCATACCAATACTTGTACATGAATGTTCATAGCAGCATTTTTTGTTAATAGTCAAAAACTGGAAACCACCAAATGCATATGAACAGGAGAAACGATAAACTGTAGTGCACATATCCATTCAAACAACTGCTACTCAGAGATGGAAAGGAATGAACTACCAATAGAAATGAATTACTGGTATTGAATTTTGAAATAATTATGTTGAGTGAAACTAGCCTGACCAAAAATAAAAGAAATAAAAGGCACATGCTATATGACTGTATTTACATAAAGGAAATGAAAACTTACAGTGACAGCAAGTGGGTGGGGAGGTGGTGAGGGGAAGGGAAGGGATTTCAAAGGAAAATGAGGAAGTGTGTAGAGGTGATGGATATGTTTGTTATTTTAATTGTGGTGATGGTTTCAGAGGCACAGACATGTTAAAACTTACCAAATTTTACAAATTTGGAATGTGAAGCTTATTGTATATTAGTATTAATTATGCTTCAATAACTCTGTTAAGTAGAAACAACCATTGAAAGGCTACTTGCAATGTCCTAAAAAAGTGGTAGGAATGGGAAAACATGGCTGTGAGAACACAAAAGTCTCAAACTCACAAGATTTGGGTGCGAGGGCAAGAAAAGGTAGGAGTCAGGTATAACCAAGATTTGGAGACTGGCTGACAGGAAGGCAGGTGGCACCCTTAACAGCAACAGGGTGACCAAAGGAAGAGCAGGTAAATTCAAGTACTGAACAGGCTGGATGCTGGCAGACCATCTCATTCCAAGGGGCAGCTTAAAATCTGGGACTAGAAGTGAGAGGCAAGACACAGAGCCTCTGGAATCCCACACTTTCAACTTGACATTTCTTCCGCATTCCCCTTGGGTGGATACCTTTCCTTCTGTGCTACAATCTGCGTCTCTGAGGGGAGAAAACCCAAGTCTGGAAGAGTTCCATTCAGCTACATGTGACCTTGAGGGAATTTCCAGGATCACGAAGAGAGGCAAAGTCTACCAGGTCCTCATCTCACAGAGTTTCAAAAGTGCATTCAGCCAAGTGGAGCTTTTGTAGCCTCATATAAAAAGGCTGTGTGTGTGTTGGCACCAAGTGAATGCAGTGATGTATGAACACTGGGAGGGCAAAGGCAAGGTGCACCACAGGCTCTAAGACACTGGAAATGTAAGGCCGATGAAGTCATTTCTCTGTTTGCTGCCCCACTCCCGCTACACCAGTCCTGCCAGAATGGCACGGCTCCCGAGAATGGCAGTGCGCTTCTTCACTCCGGAGCCAAAGGAAACATCTGTGAGTCTGGCGGGGTTTCAGGTGAGCGTGCTGCTCAGAGGGCTCCAACTACAGAGAGAACTGTTTTTCTCCTTCCTTATTTTATTTTAAATGTCAAACTTTTCACACTACAGTGACACCCTAAAATGATTCTCTTACTTCCGTTGCTTCAGTTGAAACAATATTTTTTCATGCTCCACAGAGTGCCCAGCAGCTGATTCAAACCAGGAGTGCAATGGGGCCCTCTCTTCCAAAGCATGAAAACAAAAATAAGGGGAAAGAACGGAGAATCGCTGGTGGGAAAAATACCCCCTTCTCTTGAATGTTCTGTATTCACTCACCCAATCAATGTTTATTACAGTTTTAAGGCACTGTGTGAAGTTCTACGAGGTTCTGTAAGTTATAGCAATGGACTACAATAGCCCAATTGCAAGAAGTTTTAAGTTCAAGACCAGTACATACACAACTTCAGTATGACACAGAAAGAATCTGCAGGGTGAAGCGGGGGCATGATGCCATGGGAATTTCGGTAGAGTGGAATTTAATGGAGTGTCCCAGAAGGAGCCTTATGAATGAAATGGCATTTGCACTAGGCTTTTAAAGGCCAGGATAAAAACAATCAGAATTGGGAAAAAGAAATAATCCTCTAGGTATAGGAAGTGGGCAGGACTCAGAGCATGGGAGCCAAGATCCAAGAAGTATCCAGGGAAACCTATGTAATAAAAGCCTAATATGCTAAGTGTCTGACCATTTGTTTGACCTTTTGACCAGTCACTATGATGCATACTGACCACCGGGGGTAAACGCTCCAACTGGTAGGTTAGCTTGCGCTGGGATCCGGCCTATCGCGACTGGGCGAGATGGGCCAGACATGCCCTGGAGCCCTCCCGCGGTCCCTCCCCGGCCCTGATTGTGCACTAGTGGGGTCCCTTGGCCTGGTCTGCACTCTCTCACAATCCAGGACCCCTTGGGGTATGTCCGCAGGCCAGGCCGAGGGACCCCACTGGTGCACAATCCCGTGCACCGGGCCTCTAGTAATTCAATATAATTTAACAAACATTATGAAGCCTCTGTTGGTTACCACATACTGTGCTAAGTGGTAGACATACAGAGATGTCACAGGTAACTCTTACCCCAGAGGAGTATAGATTTTTGAAGTGAAACGTAATTTTAGTGCAATAATCATAAATATTTAGAATAGAGATATATCCAGAATGCTGTAGGAACCCCAGAGGCAAGACATCAAAATAGTTAGGAATACAGACTCTAAAAACCAACTATTTAGGTTAGAATTCCATGTCTGCCATTCATTTGGATGTATTTGTTATCTAAGTTTCAGTTTTCTTGGCTATAAATGGGTGCAATAAATAGTATTTGCCACATAGATTTGTTGTGAGGGTATGTTATAACAAGATATTGTGTATAAAATTCTTAGGACATGACACATAGCAATTATCCCATATAAATATTAGTTGTTGTTGTTATTGTTGATACTACTGAGAACTGATCCTGCTTTAGCTGAAAGGCCACTTTGTCAGGAATGCAGGCTGCACACTGAGCTGTTGCTGGGGTCAAAGTTAGGCTGTAATGGCTCCCCTAACCTCTGTGACCTTCAGTTGTCTCATCTAGAGTAAAGTGGGAAAAACCAGCCTACTATGTGCCAGCCACTTTTCTGAGTGCTGTGTATAAGTGATGTCATTCAATCTGTAAAACAACACTACTCATTTTGCAGATGAGGAAACTGAGGCACGGCGGTGTCAGGTGACACAAAGGAAGCAGGTGGGAGAGGCTGGTCAGAGACCTAGGCACTTTGTCTCCAAGGGCTGTTTTGGAACACGCAGTAGTGTTTAAGCTGCACTGTATCTGGTAGGCGAAGGCTGAAACAGAGGCTCAGCATGGCATGGGGTTGAACCTAAACCACGAAAGCACACACCTAAACATTACACCTCACATTCGCATGGAGTTTTACAATTTATAAAACGCTTTTAACTTATTTGGCCCACTTTCCCCCCTTTCTGGCCCCAAATTATAGGCTAAAAAACACAGGCTCATCTGAGAAACACCTCAGCCCTGGGTGTTTGAGGTGCTGACTGAGAAGACTGGGGGGAAAGTTTCTTGTTTTGAAACAGTGCTGAGGGCTAAGGGTGGGTCCAGCCTTCCCCAAATATCTAACAAGCTTTCCTAGCTGAAGGCTTGATTTTCAGCATGCGCAGTGGGGCCTCGAATAATGTCGTTGCTTTATAACATTGATGAGATGCCCTGGGAACTTAACTCTTGTTTATAAATCAATTAGCCTATGGTGAAATTGGTTTCGTTATACATTATTTTGTCTACAGTCACAGAACCTACCGACAACATTAAGTGAGGCCTTACTGTACTTAGCAGAACACTATACAAGTTGAACAACTCAGATGTTCCTTCCCCCTAGATGTACATTGCTGTTGTTCTTAACCTTTATTGGGTTGGAGAACTTTCAGGGAAAAAAAGGAAGAATATGATAGACTCCTTCCCCAAGCCCCCGCCCCTGGCCCTACCCCCCTTGGCCTTGATGTGCCCCACTCCAGTAGATCTGAACACCCTGTGGACAAGGGCCACACCTTTTGTCTTTGTATCCCTGGTACACTGCACACTGCCTAGCACATACGACTCTCAAATATGTCCTAAGAATGAATGGAAGCCTCCCTGTTTCTCAGCAGCAACTCTGTAAAAATGGGTAAGCAGTAGTTACTTCCTTCATTCAATCCGCAGCGAATTTTGAATGTCTGTTGCCCTGCCAGGCACTGAGCTAGGCACAGGAAGTTCAGAGATACAAAAGGCCAAATTTTTTAACAGGCAATTTAAGCTGCTCACATGAAAGATACCTATGAAAATAAGTGTTATAAGTTCTAAAAGATTTTCAAAGTGTGCCTGGAGCTTTGATTTTTACAGTACAGTATTTTGTGCCTATTTTTATTTGAATCAATGCCAGCAGAGTAAATGGGCAACTCAGTTGTCTTTTGAACTCCATATACAATATTAAGGCTTAGAGTTAAGGTCATAAAGAACTCACATGGTGTAGGTAAAAGAAGGAGAAGCATTATAAAAATTACTTCGAAGGATGTATTAGATTTTAAGGCCAGATCAGCAATTTTCCCAGGTATTCTCAGCCTTGCTCAAAATATCACTTAATCTTTGTCTTAGGTTCCCCTTTTATAAAGTGGGGGCGATTCCTAGGGGTGTGGGGGAAGTGGCCGGAGGGCAAGGGAGGATGTGATATGGCTTAACAGTTTTCTCACTTTGAAGTGTTCTAAAAATACAGTGTTTTCACTGCAAACATGTGATGGAATATGTGTCAACACAGCATTTTGTGTTGCTAGGGCGATCCAACCAATAGTTTTACATATCCTCATGCAGCCCTTCAGCTAATGCAGGGGAGAGAAAGCCACAGAGAGGCGGGCCCCTCTCTTATCTCCTTAGCGTCCTCAGCATGGCATCCTGAAGGTATGTGGCAGGCCCTCCAACTACTGATTACTCTACACGCAACAATCACACGCTGCCATTTGACACAGGCTCGTCCTGTCTCCTCTTAAACTGTCACAATTTCATTTGCCTTGGAATTTAACCTGTGGTGTAAAAGCCTGACATGTCCCACTTAAACACTGTGCTCCTAAGTACAGATTAGAGTACAATTAGGTAGAGAGGAAAACCCAAAAGACCTGATTCAAAAAAAAAAAAAAATATGTGTCTTTAATTTATTCATTACCTTTTCTTAAGTCTTTTTTCTTCCTTCAAAGAGATTAGAGCAAAGCCTTGGCTCTTGGAAGCACTGCCCTAGGCAGGGACATGGGCTTAGTGGAGGGGCCCATCACTTTCCCACCCCTCCCGTGGGACACAGGCCATGTTGGACTTGCAAAACAGCTCAGACCCGCCACCATCTGGCAGCTGTATGGTGGCCTGCGTAAAATGAACTGGTGGTCGCAATCCAGTTCCCATTAGACAGATGTCCACTTCACAAAGAGAGCATCACACTCAGCAGCCTACTTGGCAAAGAGGAGACAGGACTGGGCATGGGAACTGCATGGACTTGTTCTGCACAACCAGGTTGCTTACTCAGTCGGACTGAGGCGAGCGGAAGGGATGAGGGCAGGCAGTATGTCAGCAGCTCCTGGAGGAGAACGCTATGTTTGCTGATCCACCGGACTCCTTACAAAACACCTCAAAGCACTTCACAGACACTGTCTCATTTATCCTACCGCAAAGCCATGTTTTTCCAAAGTAGGTTTTGGCTCACAGAGCCACACAGTGGCCGTCTTCTAAGATCACCACCAGGATACTGACTTCAATCAGGGACTGACAGAGCTGCCAAGGGCCCTGGTACTCTCCCATCAGCTTCCAGCACAATAATGGGAAAGCATTTGGGCATGGAAGGCCAGGAAAGGTCCCCTTTAACCTTCCTGGGCTACTTTGCATTCTTACCCTAAATGAACAAGTTATTGTTGAGTCCTAAAAAGAAGGGGGAAGAACAATGGTCCAAAATGCCTTAACTACCTGGACAACTCATTAGCATCCTAGAGTTAAAACAACGGAAGCACTATTTACTGTTTTGCCACTGAGGTATTTGATTCAATCTAGACAGCGAAACTAAGAGGGTCTGTTTCCTCCTTCCTTAACGGAAGTGGGAAAGGAGGGTATGTCTCCTGAGCAGCAGTAGAGTGCACAAATTAAGCAATGTTTTTCATTTTCTTCACTCATGCAAACATTTTGGTTCACATCCTCTCTTTAATAACCTACCATTCTTTCTATAAAATTCACACACATAAACACCCAACTAAACAAACACCAACCAACCTTAGAGAATCTTTAAGAAGCAACATAGAAAGTGAAAAGTAAAAACTCGACTTCTTTATTAGATTTCATTAACTCTATGTTAAAAAAAACTACTCAGAGTTGGTATCAATTATTACAATATTTCTTTACTAAACAGACTAAGTGCCATGTAAGGGCTGCCTTCATAATATAATATATATTTTTTTTTAGAGAGAGGGATGTTCATGTGTACAAAAGCTGATGTTAATGTGCCAATTTCCTTTTCACACTTGTGACTCTTTTAATGATACTGTGTCCAAAATGAGTGACTCCACATAGGCTTCTGAAACCCAAGGTGATTCTGGGTAGGTGCAGGGGAAGGTTAGGAGCTAGCCTCTGTGTGGAAATGATCTTCATGAGGATGGTTAGAGTTCAGGAGTCAGAGAGAGTCCTGCTGTGGAAGTCAGTACACTGCACTCCCTTCATGGTCACAGAATGCTGCTCTAATTCCAATCAGCCACCTTCAAAACCAAGGGCAGCTGAGAGTAAGAGAGGCTGTGTAAAAGAATGAAAAAAAAATTGACACACTTTCAAAAATAACTCAAAAGTATCATCTTGTTGATGGGAGTTTAGTCAACTGGTCCACAATGTCAACTTGGAACAAATCATACAGAAAGCTCTGTGTGCTGAAGATAAAAGCAAATCACACCTGAAAATCCCAAACAGGAAGTCTAGTGCAATATCAACACAGTCAGTGTGCTGTGCGCCATGACACGAGGCCTCCCGTGGTTACAGAATGTCCACTGAAGTTCGGGCCAAAGCAAGATAATCATAACATGTAATTATTCTGAAAGAGTCCACTGTCCTCAGGGCCAGGGACACTAGGATCAAAAATTCTGAAAAATTACTGAGGTTTGGAATCAGGTGTCTGATTCTGAGTCTTAAATGTTGGTTTTGCCAACTCTGACACTCTTTCCCCATAGACCCCTGTTTTTCTTGACTGCCTATTCCCCTGCCTTATTCCACCAGGTCTTTCTCTTTCCCCACAGAGTGCTGATTTAAACTGTGCAGTATAATGTTTTCTAGCAAACCAGTTGAGAAAGAAGCACCAGAAGGTTTCTGTGCATGGACATTTAAAAATAACCCTTCCTAATACACACTTCACAAAATCAAGATACCATATGCCGCGGCTAATTTTTCACCTTTGTGTTTCTCTTCTACATCTATCATATATGACTTACTATCCTTCCGTCAGTTCCCACCATCCCCCAGGCACTGCATGAGGCAACTTAACGTTTACTATTCTTTAAACAATTTATTCCTCACAAGTCTGCTATGTGGACACAGCCATTTGAAGAAATGATGTGCAAAGAAATAAAACTCTGGGTTACCACAAAGTCTGAAAAATATGTATGAGCACATGTACACAAATACCTCCCATGAGGGGCAAGGCAATTAGCGTCAACTGGATGGAGCTCTATCAGGTAGCAGCCGGACTCTCTTCTTCAGGATCCTGTGCCAAACACTGTTACACAGGAGGAGGGAGGTGAGGGCCAGCTGACGCATTACCAACATCCTAGTCACACTAACAGGAGGGCTGCAAACTATACATCCTTAGGTTTAATGGAGAACCCCAAGAAAGATTTGTTTAGTGAAACTGTATCCTCTTCTTGTCCTATACTCCCTAAAACAGGGGTAGGAAACCTTTTTTCTGCCAAGGGCCATTTGGATATTTATAACATCCTTTGTGGGCCATACAAAATTATCAACTTAAAAGTCAGACTGCTATATTTGGCCAAACATTTAACTCACCCTAATGCCTTGGCAGGGTCAGACTAACTGATCTCATGGGCCTTATAGGGCCCGCAGGCCGGACATTCCCCACCCCTGCAAAGGGAGGAGAAAGAAGAAGGAAAAGGATGTACAGGGCAGGTTGCTGAAAGGGAAAGGGGTGGACTCGTAGGTCACATGATCTTGGGTTCTTGTAACACTCTCATTTCACCTTTATTGTATGAACAGCACTGGATTCTCTGCCCCTGAGGCCTCGAGTATATTTTCCAAGGGAGAACACACACACACCCACACACGCCCACACACACACACACACGCACGCACGCACGCACGCACACGTGCATCAAATGGGCACTGCTAACCTAAAGCTGGCTCTCTGTTTTAAAAAAAAAAGTCAGTCCTGCCTTTCATAGCGCTCAGTAACTTCTCTCTTTTTGGGGCAAAAACCATGGCCTGTTCACCTTTATATTCTCAGCACTAAGTACAATGCCTTACACACACTAGGAGCTGATAAATATTTATTGCCACATGACTGGTACTTTGGTAAATACTTAACTTTCGGGGTCAAACCTTTCATTATTTTCTATTCTACATGAAATTCAATATTAAATGGGACCCAAGACTTTCATGGCTACCCTACCCTCCAAATTCCTCTTACAAAAGAGCTGGGCATTAGCCCTGGGAGAGCACTGGCCAGAGGTGCACTCCTGGGGATCTGTAGTTAGCTGCCCCCACCCTCTCCTTAACTTTCATCATGTTCTCTAAGTTCACCACCTCTTCTGTGTAAAAGTTTGGCTCAAACTCTACACTTTGCCTGCCGTTCCAACACTTTAAGTATAAGCAGCAGAATCCTGGGGTTTAGCATTAATGTAAAGAGCTTATCTATATATAGCCTCACACTGTACTTTAGCATCTTCAAAACTTCAATCATATTCTCTTCTAACTTTTTTGAAAGCACGATCCCTCCTTTTATGTTTTGCTACAGCTTTTCCCTCTTTTCATTCTTGTGACTCAATGCTCTCAGGCCTTTTAAGTTAACCTCCCGACCTTTCCATCTGGGCTCACCTTCCTGGACCTTAGAGACTCATGCTGCTCTCCCTCAGAAAACCTCCATCTCCTTGATATATCTTCAGTAATGTGTCCTAATATTGGGCACAGTGGCCTACATAGGAGTGAAAAGCACTCTGTGACAAGTGGTGAATTACCTGCCCCTTAACACTTGGTGTCTGGTATCTTCATTTGTAATATTTAGCATTTTGACCATTAACTTGTCTGAGGCCTTGTTTGTTATGACCCTCACTCTCCCTATTATTAAGTCTCTCTCTCTCTACATGTCTGGGATGCTGGGTGCTGTTTCCATTAAACCATAAGAGTTTGGGGAAGCATTTTTTTTCTTACCTTAAACTAAAAAGAAGGCAACAAAAGAGCAGCATTTCATGGACTCATCTGCCACAACCATGAAGATGACTATGGGGAGACAGGTCTTGATCCACATACAGGTCAGGCTGTGAACTTGGCCTAGATAGGCCTAACAGACCCCAAAACACTTTAAAATGTCCAGATTTTGGGTCATTTATAGACTGTAATAAGTGATATTCTGTTTCAATCATTTAATTCATTTCTCGAACTCTAATTTATGATCCTCTAATGGAAACTGAGAAATTCATTACATTATTCTTCAAACTGATTACTGTCCGGAGTATATGTCTCCAATTTGGTTTCTCCAATTTGAATTAATGCCAGAATGTGGATACTGGATTAAGGACATCTTTCTCAGTCATTTACATAGAAAGTGAAAAAATATTGATCCCAATACCAATTCCTGTGGTGTTTCATTTGCCATCCCCATTCTCCTTGACCCATTAGTTTTTACCATTATAATCTGCCCATTCAGCTAACTAGCTCCCTTTTCCATTTATAGTGAAACCTGTTTTATCTTAATTTTTTTAGCTACCTATGTGTCAATGTGACTCAGCAGAAAGAGGCCGTGTGAAATCCAAGTACATCATAATCCATCATGCCACATGTGCCTTTTTTTCCCCAAGTTCCTTTCTCCATCACATGTGCTCACCAAAGCTGCTCTGAAAATATCCTTAGATATTTGAAGAACCAGATTCTTTTATACATTTATTTGACCTAATTCACTGAAAATTTCTCTAGTGTGGTACCTAATGTAGCACTGAGATACCTAATGTCTAACTGATTTTCCATTGATTTTCACAGTTTGAGCCAGAACATTTTCAAATCTCTTGACCAATTGTCCTTAAAGCCAACACACTAGTATCATTTCTGTTACCAGAGCATATAATCTATACCAATCTGTTGCTAAATCATATTATTTCAGTTTAGTTTTTACTTTTTCCCATTTGGCCAATTCTCTCTTCATCCCTTTTTAGCTTCCAATGGTGTTGAAGAACATAACGACTGTTCTGCATTTCATGATGGTACACCCGGACACACACGTCTCGCTGGAGAGAGAGTTGCTCTAGTAAGAGGTTTGGGCTAGCCAATATTAGAAAACAAAGCATGAGAGTGAATGGGCTGAGGACCAGTGAAATTTGGACAAGGAACAAGGATCCAGAGACCTCAAGGTGAAATCTCTTTAGCATCTGTGGCCATGTGTCCAGGAATGAACATTAAGAATTTATGAACACAAGATAAGAAAATGGTACTAACTGCACTAAGAGCATTGTGCGTTTTACTACGGTTGGACTTTTTACAGATAATAAACTTCTTTAAAAGGTATGTGATGATTTTATTTATATTTTTAATCCTAACCTTCTGAACACTTCTGAAATACAACTTAGCTATGGTGCATTTTAAATTTTCATTAGAAGCAAAGTTTGAAGAAGGAAGGAAACCTCGCAACCCCATTGGAGCCTCTGGAGTGGGAGTGAGTGAGGGAGAGCAGGGCACGCGAAGCCAATTCCCAGGTGAAGCACATGTATTTAGAGTGACTAATAGCATTACCCATTGAAACACATCTCTTTCCGGGTAGGAAACTGGACCTCTCCTTGCTAAAGGCTGGTTTCATAATGACCCACAGGATGGCCACCCAGAGTGGTACCATTGTGTAACTGATGGTGAAGCACCTCCAGTGTCGAGCAATCTCGTTGGGTACAAATACAGGGAGACGAAGACTTCTAAGCAAACTATAAATGCACCACTGAGCAACGCACATGGTGAGATGCCCCAGACGAAGCTCTTTCAGTCAACCTGTAATATGTGTTGGAGGAATTCCAACAGTCTGTCCTCCTATTGTCCAGAGCCATTTTCTTTATTTTTTGCTACTTTAATGCCAGAAATGCAAGTCCACTGGGGACAAGAGGACTGGGGACCTGCTGATGTCCCCCAGGCAGAGGAGAAGGAAACAAAATGGTTAAAGCAGCCTTAAGTAATGTCTTTTTGTCTTTGATTTGGGCTCTATTGGTGTGTCCTATCTATCCCCCCCCCACTTTCACTTCTTTTTTCTCCCCAGAGATGTAAGACTCAAAATGTGCCCAGGAGAGATACTATGTGCCAGGGTAGAAGCTGTTCTTTGATATAAACAACAGAAATCCAGCTCTGTGCAAGACAGACGTGGTCCAGTCTCTAAGCACCAGGTGTGGAGTATTTAAAGAGATTTTTTTTCTCACGATAACTTAAAAGAGAATTATTTAAAATCTCATTTATCTCAGTCAGTTCTATGAGTGCAATCTGTGTATGTTGAAATAATTAAAACCTCCATTTTGAAAAAAAAAAAGAATATTAAATTAAAAAAGCAACAACTATATAATGTAACAAATGACTGCATCTCTTCCAAGGATATGATAAGGATCCTGCATGAATACAAAAATTCTGACTGTGTTTCTGTTAACCAGTAGGACCTGAGACAGCCCACAAAGAAAAGATGTCATAATAAGTTACATAGTGATTTCTGTTAACGTAAAATTAATCAGGATGAAAAGCATCCTTCCTGTAGGCCACGGAGGCAGCACTAACAGAACTGGGACTGTCCCAGAAAATCTAGGGCAGCAACCCTAGTTTTCAAGAAATTCAGGGCAGAAATCCCAGCCCTTGCTTGTATGCATTAAAATGTAAAATTGGCTCATCTGCCCACATTTTCAATTCTTCCTCAATTACTGATTTCAAGATGACATTGCCTTAAAAAAACTGGCTCCAAGTCCATTTCTATTACTTAAGGGAAGTTTCTGACAGTTCTTTTTTTTTTTTTTTAAAGAAATAAAGGAAAGACATAAAATATGAAAATGAACCTCTCCGCTCCCACTGCACTCCTCCAATATGATTCCATTAATAAAAAGGTCAAAAATGTTCTTTACAAACCTTCCACATTTTAAAGAAGAATGAAGTTTATAAGATTACCAACTCCCTTTAGACTAGCAGCATTCGAATTGTTCTCTCACAGAATATGTCAAACAACTCTGGGGTAGGCATTACTGTTATTGTAAGGATAAAAAACCTGAGGCACGTTCTCTAAACTAGCTTGTGATAGAACTTTGTAAGTCTCCCGACTTTCCAGGGCCTGCCCTCATTCTACCAGAGCACAGAAGAATCTCTTGCCCTCAAGGCTGTCCTCCTGCCAAATTCTGAAATGAGTAAAATTAGGCGTTGGTGCCTTTTAGCCTTCTCCCCTTCTACTCTCCCTCTTAATTCCGGCCATCTCATCTCATCCTCCAGAAACTTTTCCATTGTACTGAACTGGGAAAAGATTAGAACAAACGCAGATTTTATTAATGAATTCTTGAAGACTGAAGTCAAGCCTTTACGATGGAAAGAAGGGACTCATATTCTGTCACAGTCTAAGCTCAGTGGAGGTGGGGAGAAGCATCAAATTACCAAAGGGGAAGGCGAGCTGCTGTCCAGGCCAGTCCCCTCGTCCCCCTAACTGCTGCCTGACCATCAAGAACAAGAACTGGTAACAGCATCAGAACCACTACAAAAGGTGCTTTTTTGAAATTTAAAGTTAATAACCCTTCCCAGAGGAGCCTTGAATTTAATCTTTGTTCCACCCAGAAAACTCTGGGCTTCAAGCACTGCGAGGGCTGCAGCTGCACCGCAGTTACGCCATGACCTGAGCACAATTCTAGAAAAAGGGAAGTTTTGTCCCTCAAGCCTGTGGCACGCAGTGAGAGTCCACACAAGCTACTTCCTATTTCTGGCTCTCTGGCTGCAAAGTCACCAAAGAGAGGGTAACATGGGATCAGCGGAGCAATAGGCAGGACCGAGGGTCGGTTTCGCCTTACAGTCTGAAATGCCAAATGATTTTATTCTAATCACTCGGCACAGGCTCCTGAGTGTTCCTCTCTGTAAAACCAGATGAGCAATGCCTAGCCGACTGAGCTTAAACAAAGGTAACTAGCAGTCATTAGAGGAAGCTTTTACAGGGTGCTATGAACCTGGGTTGCGTATTGGATGAAAATTAAAATATCAAGAGAGTGAGGATCCACGGCACAGGGTTTCCCTACCACTTACAGGTTCTGAGTTTGGTCTCACTGAACACCATCTAGACCTGCCACCTCTTCCACTGACCCTTAGCCACGATCTCCAACTCCTCAACCTCTCCTTCTTCTCCAGACCGGGAGCTGCCTTCTGTCTTCACCAGCCTCCCTAGCTTAGACTTCAGAGAACATTCTAATGCTTTCAGCACCCTTCCTGATCTTCTACCACATCTCCAACTCAGGTTCCCTATGATTCCGTTTCTCTGCTCACCCACTGAGGGACAGGCACAGAGCCACACTACTAAGGCCCACGCCAAATCCACACCGCCCAGGTACAAGTGGGTCCATCCTGTTGCTCTTTCCCCATCAGCTTTTCCCAAAGCTGTCATTTTAAACCATTCCCATTCTTCTTAAGTCTTCAACTCCACCCAACCTTCTTAGCAATGTGCTATCTGCTGAGAAGACTGAAGGCATCTGTACTGAGTGTCTATTTCCCGCCCCCATTAGACTGAAGTTCTCTGTTACTTCCTCCTAACTGCCCTGCTGTCTCAAATGTCGGTTCTTTCCGCCCTTTCGCATGTGCTCTTCAGCCACTTCTCCGGTCTCAATAAGGACCCTGATTCCTATCATCCTTACACTTTCACTATCGCTTTTTGCTCTGCCTTCTTATCTCTTGTTTAAAAAACAAGCTGTATCTAAGCTCTCTTTCTTTCACGACCAGACTCCCAGAAAGGGCAGACTCCACTCACTGGCCTGCACGTAAACCTAGCAATCCTCTCCCAAGCCCGACCTCCACCCTTCTGAAGCGCTCTCAAGTCCTCTCAACCGCCAAGTCCAATGGCTTTTCTTGGCCTGCATCCTTCTTGACTCTCCTATGGCACCTACACTCAACATAATCAACACTGAACTGAGTAGTCCTCTCCTTCCCTGTTCCCACCATTGCTGACTGCTTTTCCATTTTTCCCAGTTAAGCCAAAATCTCTTGGTCATCATTGCCTCAATTTAGTTATCAAGTTTTTCTTCCTTCCACCCGGTCATGTCTGTGCCATTCAATTCCACCCTCTCTGTTGCCATGACAGATAAACAGCCTCCCTGTTTAACTCCATGTACTTCAGATAACACACTGCACCGATCCCAGCCCCTCCCCTTTCACAGACTCGTGAAAATCTAGCAAATAAAATTCAAATATCTTAGCCTGAGAATTAAGGCCCTCTAAGAACTGGACCGAGCTTATATTTCTAGACACCATGACCTTCCCGTCTTCCATTTCATTTCATGTATTTCACATTTCCTCTGGACTCTGGGAGAATTCATAGTTCCCAGAAGCCACCCCACATTTTCTTACCTTCATTCCTGAATCAAGCCAGTCTATCCATGTGTAATGTCCAACATTGTTTTTACTTATTGAAATCTTTTTTTTTTAATTGAAATCTTTTTTTTTTTTTCATTCAAGATGTGGTAGAGATGCCATCTTTTCCTAAAGGTAGTTTTAAGTTATTCATTCCTCCCTGAACTTCCAGAGTTCAAATATGCTCGTATCTTTCTTACTTCCTCTTATTTCATATTCTTTTAGGTTCTAGTTACCTGTGTACTGGCTGGCCTCTTTGTCTCTATTAGATTTCAAGTTCTTGAGGACAGTGATGATGATGATAATAATTGTAATAATAATCACCACCACCATCATAAGCTCCTACCATATTCCAGCTCTGTGAAAGCATGACTCCATTTCAGCAGCCCTCTAAGGACTGTCTCCACTTTCAGATGTGATTAAATAATGTGCCCAAGGCCAACACTCAGGAGTGGTAGAGCCAGGAATTGAAGTTACGCTTGTCTGACTTTAAAAGCCATGCTCTTAACTACTATGCGGTATTTCTCATCATCTATATACTTGACCAATAATCAGGGAATAAGATATCTACTCCATAAGTCCTAATAGGTGGGATCGTTGACTTAGCCAGGTTCCCCTAAGTGGCTGAGCCTACATGATCAACAAATACAATTATAGGGAGAACAAACAGATAGCTTAGGGCCTAACTCTTAAAGGATGATTTCAAAAAATGGAACAAAGTTTTTATGCCTCAAGTCTAAACAGAATATCAGATGCAATGTGGGAGAAACATCTGTATCACCCGGATGAGGTAATACCTTGACCTGGTCTCCTTCCTTGGAATCATTGATGTCAGTAAGGCAATGAATCAAGGCCACTCCAAAAGCCTTACTTAGATCATTTAAACCACATTTAGAGAATGCCTTCAAAATTCTAATTTCTGAAACTCTGATATCAGCCATGAGAAAACATGATAATTGTACTCTGCCGGTATAGTCAGGACAAATGTAAATGTGGGGTCCTATTTTATACACACACAGGTAAATGACATATGACACACACAGGTATCAGTGTAAAGTAAAGCGGTGGTTGTTGCTCTCTACACGTAAGCGGCTAAGGCCTGTAATCCTCCAAGAGGAATGTCATTATACAGCTCAAATCCCATCACAACAAATACCGTTACAACAGAGATGTCTGTATAACAAAAACCCTTTCAGGCTTTGGCTGACAGCCCACGTACTTCTAGCAATATTTGATGTGAGACTTGGAGTTCACAGTAATGGAAATTGACCTATCTTTCCAAAGGTAAGATTTGAATGATTTCATCTGTAGCTTCTATCCCATGATACCATGAGTTGGCGTGATATACAATCTAAACCCATGAGCATAAAAACTGAACACAAAGACAGAAACAAATCAACCCTGCTCTTAAAGGGCAAAATTCCCTTTTGTTCACCTGGAGAACACTGTGGTCAAGGAGAAGGCCTCTCACCCAATTCTGAAACGGGGCAGAGCAAGGCTGGTGTATGGCCTGACCTCATGGAGAAGCAAGCTGGTGTACATAGCACATGAAGACGGAGGGACTGTCCTCAAATTTCTACTCTACCTCTTTCTAGCTGCGCAAACTGGGCTAACATTTCTTAACTTTTTTTCTGAGCCTCCTCTGCAAAATGTGGCTAATATCACCTACTTTCAGGATTTCAGTAAGAACTACAGAAGAGAACATATGTAAAACTTCTCACATAGGACTTGGTACAGAGCATGGGCTCAAAAAGCCCGTACCAGGTGTCCCTTTTCCTCTAAGACCATGGGCTTATGCAAACTATTTTAATGAAGTTAGTTACAAAACCCAGTGAAAGAAGTTAATGAAGTGTATAGTCTCAAACATACCCTGATGAAGAGACTGCTCCGAGGAACATCAGGAAAAAAGAGAGAATATGGTAGAAGAACTAGGCCGTGTACAAGTACTCACTCAACTGAGAGAAAGGTCTTTCTGGCTAAAGTAACACATGTAGAATACAAAGATAAAATGCAAGTAACCAGGCATCATAGCAAGAAATGAGCTTTGAGCATTCTACCAGAGGACATGTTGAAAAATGCGGACTTCACTAAAATTTGGAGGCACATTTTCCTAGCCAAGGATGAAGGGTGGCTATTGCTCTGAAGCACTAGTTTCCTGCCTCTGGCCTAGTTTCCTGTGGGTGTCATTCTGCACGGTAGGGGGGCCCTCATTTGCTAAGTCCAGGCCAGGGCATTATACTGTCTTTCCTAAGTAGGATACTGCAGGGGTTAAGTATCAAAAACCAAATTCTAGTATTTTCCATTTGGGAAACATGTAGGTAAACAGTTTAGGAATATGACTCAGAAAGGCTCTTTCAACGTTGTCCTAATTTGTGATGGGTTTAATCCTTCTGTTTTATATACCTAATGTCCTATTTTTCAAGTTTAGGGACAACCAAGTGTGTGGCGACAAAATTTTATGTATGTTCTTTTGAAAGTACTCTTGGTGTTACTGTACATGATTATATTTTGAGATAGAAAATGAGAGCCTTCGGAACGGAATCGGAAGGTATGTTTGCTCACCTTTATAAAATACGTATTAGGCTTTTACATTTCTTAAAAGGTTCTAAAAATCCTATCAGACCTCTGCAACTATAGGGCACAAGAGATGACCCCTTTCTCAGAGTCACAACCATCAGGATTTTAATCGTTACTTAGTCCCATCCCTTCACCTTGACAGTAAGAAAGAGGTTCAGAGACAAGTGTGTGCTCATGTTTATGTGCTCCCTAATGAGCTTGCAGGAGCTCTTGTGAGAGGCTACAAAGAAATAAAATAACAGGCCGAACAGAGATAGGAAGATATAGAGAAAAAGGAAATGTGGACCCGCAGAAAGACAGAGGAGCCCTGGGCAGAAAGACCAAGAGATCAAGAACAGAGAAAGAACAAAATTACTAAAGCAAGGTTAACATATCAACAGAGACCAAGTGGCAGCAGAGGAGTTAAATTCAGTCTGCACAGAGCTTGCAAAGGACGACTCTCATACACTGAAGCTTCAATGTGGTGCAGAGGCTTCTGGCTTCTCTCTATTTTGATAACTGTCCCCCCACCCTCCCAACATCACCCTCATCTTAAAATGGAGGCAGGAGAAACCACCAGATTGTACACGTGAGTCTTAGCACTGGTAAGGGCGTAAACCACAAGCATTTGGAAGGTGTGCTAACTATCTCAGGCCACTAGGGTGTTACTTCCCGCCCCCGATGGCATACTTCACCTAAAGATGTCCATCTACACCCCAATAATTGATATCCCTCCTAAAAGTGTACCCTTTATTCCTTAGAGCAGTGGGATCACACCAACTGTTTATAAGGCATCTCAGGATCCCCACGGGCTATGGAAAAGTGAAATGCAATTGTAATTACATGAGCAATAAGGGGAAGGTAGGGGCAGAAAGAGTTACTCCTGAAATGCAAGACTAGAAACACGATTCCTTAGAGAGGCTGGCACTCCACCGGGGAAGAGGAGCCTGCGCTGCCTAGAAAGTGACCTCAGGAGAGCGATCACGCGCCTGGACAGAGGCGCGGCCGCGCCCCTCCCTCCGCTCCTCCTTTCCTGCGTCCCAGGCCCGCTCCGTCCACCTGCCCGGGAGGCGGGCGGGGGCGCGGGGAGGAGCCGGGCTGGCCTCGGGCACAGGGGCAGCAGGCGGCTCCCGCTCGCAGTTCTCCCTCCCGCCGCGATGCCCAGGACACCCAGGAAGGCCCCCAACCGTGCACACCCCGCGGACTGTACCTTTACTCTGGGGAGGGTTCTGACTCCGGTCCCGGAGGACGTTGATCTGGTAGACAGCTCCGTAAGGCTCAAAAAGTTCTTTCAGCTCCTTTTCCGACCAAGACCTGGGGATCTGCCCGACAAACATCTTAATGGCATCTGGGTCTGGCTGGTCGGAGTGATCCAAAGCGCCGTTCATCTTGTTGGCTGTGCCGTTACTGTCAAAAAGGGAACCGGGAGCCAGAGTTAGGGCTGCACGGTGAGGGACAGGAAGAAAAAAAATAGCGGGGTGGGGGCGGGGAGGCGGAAGGAGGAGGAAGAGGAGCGTGGGGCAAAGTGCCTAATGAGTCGTAGAAATTTGATGAACTAAAACAAAGCACAGGCACCATTAGGTTGCTCCTCGGTGGCAGGGCGGCGGGCTCGCACTGCAGGCTGCTGCTGCTCAGCACCCAGCCCGAGCCCAGGGCAGCGCCCCGCCGGCTGTCACCCGGGGCGTGGACATCTTGAAACCCAGCTCGGAGGCAGCTGCAAGTTAAGTGCAGGTCTCGTTCTGCAAGGCTGCCATCAATGCATCTGCAGCCTTATCAGCCTCACACTGGCTCTCGAGTGAAAAGAAAGGCAGGGCTGGATTTCTGCTGGATTGCTCCCCTTCCCCTCCCCTCTTTGGAGATTTTTTTGGGGGAGGAGAAGAGAGGTGATAATGATAAAGTCACATGAAAAGAAAATGAAACACTTGGCAGTCCGTCAGATGACTAATGCAAGATGCTGAGGATGAATTTGCAGAGTGCGCGAGGCATCCATGTGTGCATCAAATTAGTACGTTGTTGCTGCTCAGAATGGAAAGTGCTCCAGCAATGCGGCTGGCTGCAGCCGATTGGCTGCTTACGCTGGAGAAAAGGGCCAGGGCGGGGAGGGGGCTCCCGTTTAAAAAGCACATTGTTTATGGGACCCGGGCACAAAGGGTTTAATTCAGAGAGGCAGAGGCGATCTCAGAACTGCCTGCTTTGTGCCGGAAAAAAAAAAAATGCAGCCGCAGAAAGTTGAGTTCCCGCTAAAGGACACTGAATATTTCAAATCTTTCACACTCCATAAATTGCTCTCTGTGTGTCTGACTTCCAGATGTTGCACTTGAGTTCTAAACAATCACACGTTTGGAAGTGAGAAGAGGGAAGTCTGCCTTTTCTTCTCCCAGCTTCAGTAAATATTTGGGGATGATACAAAAAGCAAGAACATAAGCCTTTACATATCCATCTTCCTTAAGACTTGAAAAGCCCCCATTTGGAAGAGAGCCTGCAATTCTAGTCACCATCATGAAACATGATAATGAGGGTGTTCGTTTTTTAATTGGGATTCCCCCCCGTTTGACCTTCAGTAAATCATAAAGCAAAATCACATATCCTCTTTGTCTTCCCTCCTCTGAATGCTCCCTAAACCCACCTACTCTGCCAAGAGACAGGGCTGAATGCCCCGAGCAACATGCATTTGCAATACTGTGCTCTTGGTTCAGCATCTCAGCCCGTGAAAATAAAATGCGCCTAAATAACTGCACACCTGGCAGACAAAATATCTACAGAGTCAGGTCCATGATCGTCCTCCAGCCCCTAGCCCAAGAGGTAGAAAGATCAAAAAGGGCCCACATAAACTAAAACTTCACTGCAATCGGCAGGTGTCATTTCAATGTAGTCTTGGGGTTATAACAACAAGGTATTCAAAATGATGGCAAATACTCTTCCCTAGGACCTGCCTTTCATTTCTACTTCTTCCAATCGCCCTATTTTACCACTCTATTTTTTTTCTCCGTGAGATAAACAATCAAACCATGTAGCTTGAAACACTTTCAGAGGATTCTCTAATCAACCTTATTGTTATAAACCATGTTCTGCTAAATAAAATATTGAGCACAAAATCTTCTTGCAACAATTTAGGTGTAACGTAATGCTTGTTTATATTACAGATCAGTCATTTATCTTGTTCCTGTGCACCTTTATTTCTTTTCAAATCACCCTCTGAGAATTCAATCAACACTTTAACCCCAAAGAGCTAACTCTGGTGGGGTGGAGGTGACAGAGCCCCACACAGAGCAGAATGTAGTGTTCACAACTCTGTGAGAGCTTAGAGTGTGGCAAGACTCATTTCTGGGGCAGGAAGGACTTGTGGTTAGTGCTGTTGACAATGAGCTAGAATGAAAAGAGGAAGGCATTGCCACAGGTCTCAGCTAACGGAGAACGGAAGTTCAAAAATGGGGCTGGTGCATTTTGTCTGCACAGAGCAATTAGTACAATGAAGGAGCTAGGTGAGAGTATACCAGTCCCGGCATCTAAACTTAGAATTCTAGAGCATGCATTCCGTCATGTCTCTCCAAACGAGAGGGCCTTTTTACTTTCTCAAAAAATGCACCCGTAGTGGAGCACAAAGGAGGGGAGATGGAGGATATCTCTTATACCTTTGGTCTTTATGTTGCTGAGTCCATATTTATAACCCCCTTCCCATCAGCCATACTTCAGAAATGCCTGGAGACTTCTTATCACCCTGAGGCAGTGGGGTGTTGGAGCTCAGGGCATGGGCTCTGAATCATGGCACCACCACTTCCTAACTGTGCCACTCTGGGCCTCAGACTCTTCATCTGTAAAATGGGAATAGAGACTTCATCTCCTACAGTCATGTGCTTAGTACAGGAAATGGCCCAGAGTAAGTGTCTAATAAGTGTTAGCTATTTCTATTTTTAATCACTTCTTTGCAGTTGTGACACACTTGAAATGAGTGACCATCACATGTCTACTTTTCATTCCAAATTTTCTCATGGAATAGGCTCAAACACAACTCATATCCTAAATAATAATAAGTATCTTTTACTGAGCATTTATAAGCTAGATAGTGTGCTAGCTACTTTACATACATTATTTCTAACCCTCGTAACAACTGTAGTGAAAGTATTATTTTCCAGATGCAAATATCTAAGAAATAAGTTCCTTTCCTGAAATTACCAGCTCACAAATTATAGAAGCAGAATTCAAACCTAGGCCCAAAGCACAAAGTATTTCTAATCCATCATGTTGCCAAATATTGCATCAGGTTTGCCTCTGACTGAGAGTGTACAGCTCACAGCAAATCTATGAGAAGGCAAGGCCAAGAGCAAAACATACTGGATCCCCGGAAGCCCAGCGCCAAATAAAAGGTACCACTGCAAGAAAGACACACACCTGTCCTCTTTCTGTCAGTGAGACATGCTGAACTGAAGAGTCTGTTAGGACTACTTCACAGCCCACATTTCCTCACTAATCACATAGGTGTCTCCATCTCCACAGATTCCCTTCCTCTCTATTCCCAGTCACCTCAATAAGTGCCTCTCATCTACATCCAAATCCCTTCCTAACTACTTGCATTTTGCAAACAATGATCCCAAATATTTGCATCATATTTGCATAACAATTCCTTCCTTAAGTAAATCCAAGGGCCTCTAGCTGTTATACAAATTCAACAATGACTACAACAGTACATCTTCCTCAAGGAAAGCTTCCCTGTAGGACAGGTTGGTCCCCCCACCCCCGTCCATGTGATGCTGAATCCCATGCCCCCTGCCCCCCCCCCCCATATTGCAATAGCCTAGTTAACTGTGTTCTAATGCACACAAACTCCTGCTTTGGACTCCCAACTTTCTGCCTGGCTGAGGCTCATTTCTAGCAGAGACTTAACTGACTTCTTTTGTCCTCATGGAGCTACCAGCACTGACACTTCTAAGGAAGCCAGAAACTGTGTCCCACAATTAACCCTTTGGGGGTACTTGCCAGAGGCCACGGAGAGCCAATGTGCTCTTCAGAGGAATAATTATGGGAATAGATACCCCAAATCTCAGCAAGACTCTCAGTAAGACCTATTTCCTAGAATCTGATATTATGCTTAGAAAATTAGACTAGCTCGCTTCTCTGCACTCCCCAGACCTCCTCAGCACTCACCCCACTACAGTACAGGAATTAATTCTAATTCAAATAATATTTACTGGGGGCCTACTCTTTTCTAGAAACCTTTGCCAAGTGTTTGACATCCAGTACCATGACAGCTCTAGGAAGTTGAAATCGTTACCCCCATTTTGGAAATAAAGTAACTGAGAGTCGTCGTGGAGGTAAAGTGACTTTTCCTATGTCACACCCCTTAGAAGAGATGCCTGCAGAATCTGGACACATGAAGATATGAAGGCCAACTGTCATTGCTCAATATTCCATAAACTGGGTTCCTCTAGGGCAGTGGTTCTCAACCTTCCTAATGCCGCGACCCTTTAATACAATTCCTCATGTTGTGGTGACCCCCAACCATAACATTATTTTCGTTGCTACTTCATAACTGTAATTTTGCTATTGTTATGAATCGTAATGTAAATATCTGATATGCAGGAGGTATTTAGGTGACCTCTGTGAAAGGGTCGTTCAATCCCCAAAGGGGTCGTGACCCACAGGTTGAAAACTGCTGCTCTAGGGGGATGTTTCCTATGGACTCAGTGGCCACGTGCAGGACCTAGACACAGGCACATACATCTCTGCTGGCACCAATCCTACAAACTGCAACAAGAGCCTGAGTGCCAATTACGCTTTTGCTCTTGGCAAAGAGCCAACTATAAGGCTCCTCCCCCCGGACAGATGCCATATGGAACCAGACCACAAGTTAGAGAGCACTAAGCCGGTGGGCACTGGTGGTATCAGTCTCAGAGCCAAGAGGGAAATGTCACGATGTTTGGCGGAAAATGAGAGTGCTTACTTTCTGCTTTCAGCACAGGCATTGACCTACTTCCCTACTCCATTTTGGAGTAAAGAGAAGTAGATCAACAGAAGGTATGCAAAATCCTTGGAGGTTCCTCTAAGCAGCAAAATGTCAAAATTATAATAACTGATTGAAATAAATGATTATTATTATTATTATTACTATTATTAATTCCAGGACAGCAAGCTTTTATAAGGCCCAGAGAACTGCACATTTTCTTTTGGAGAATGGAAACAAAAGAATTGATATTTTTGTTCTTTTTTGAGTTCCTTGGACAGCAACTTTCTGCATCACATCTCCTTTATTTACATAAAAGGAAGAACAACAAACTTACAAAAGGAGTATGAGAAATGCCAAGTGGCTATAAATAATTATATTAATGCTGAAAAAAAGACATAAAATGCCACGTCCAGAAGATATTCAAACCCAAAACCAACACACAAAGATGCCTTGTTTTGAAAAAAATTCTGTAGAAAGATAGCTAATCTCCCTGGTACTTAATAGTCTTATTATTCACATGCTTTTTTATCCTTTGTATTTTTTTTTGTTCTGTGGAATATCCTGCATCAGTTCTGTCCCAGTCTGTGCAATGACGGAAATGTCTTATAATTTGTACCATCAATATGGTAGCCACTAGTTACATGTGGCTTCTAAAGACTTGAAAGTGTCTAGTCCACCTGGGAAACTGAATTTTTAATTTTACTTCACTTAAAAATCTAAATAGCTCTAAATGCAAATATACCTTAAAAAAAAACTAATTGGAGTTGACATTTACTAAAATATTATTCCATCATGAGATTGTTTTGGGAAAATGGGAATGAGGAGCCAGGAAAATGACGTGGAGGCTTGAAGCACACGACAGCATGTTGGTGGGACAGTGGGGCAGTGGGTTGGCAGGCTTGGGCTCTTGTCATGGTTCAGCATTCAACTATGTGTGGAATCCCACGCAAATCATATAGTCATTCTGTGCCTTGGTTTCCTTACTTGTAAAACAAAGAGCAAAATAGTTTCCATCTGGCTCTTAATTTCGGTTATTCTATAGTTATGGTTTGGAACCTAGATGATGATAATATGGAAAAGATAATTTACGTAACATGACCAGCTGCCTGAAACCTTGGGATGATTCCCTGTGTCCAATTTAGCTCACAAGTGACTAAGGCATGGGCCGGGGAGCTGACGAGTGTCACCTACACTGTGGGAGTGCAGCCTGCAGGCTCAGACAGAGCCACTGGGTGGCTGGTGGCTTGGGGTTGCTGCCAGAGCATCATCTCTCTCAATTTGTGCTAATTCTTCCTAATATCCCAACCGCAGTCCCACCATTTCAGTCAGCTGACAGGCCACTCTTTCACAGGCCCGGGAATTGTTTTCTAATAATCGCCTGAACTTAAATAAAAGCACATGAAGAAACGTTGTCTGGTGATCACAGGAAACTGTCCAAGACTGAGCCGAACGAGGGAAAAGCAGCAAGAAGCTGGTGATGGGCCTGGTGCCTTCTAGTGGACAACAGAATGGGCATGAAATCCAACATTGTGACCCATCTACATTGTCCATGTTGTTGTTATTATTTAAGGACAGAATTCTTCCCTGACTGGCTGGCAGTGTGGCACCTGGGGACAGCAGTAGCTCCTTCCCTCGCTGCGGAGAATATTCCAGAGCCTTGAACTAGGCCTCCTCAGGAGCCTCCTCCCTCTCCTCTCCACTCACCACATCCTCTCAGTTTAGAAGAAGGGATCAGCTGTCATCCAACCTCCTGCTCTGGGAACTGCACCTCCCATTTCAGAAAGCCTCATCTGTCTGCCTTTCCACAGAGCGCCTCTGGCACCGACGGACGGACGGATGGATGAACGGACGGATGCAGCTACATCTTAACCCTGGGGCCTCCTGGGTTGCTGAGTGACTGTGGCAAGCTCAACAGAAATCTCTGGACATGTTTTCTCACCAATAAGAAGACCAAACCAATGCCATTCCTGTATTTACATGGAAGGTATTGTTACCACTTACCAAGTGTAGCAAAGCCTTGTGAGTCGTGGCCACACCAATACAGAATGGGGCCCCAAATCTCGGAGCTGAGACCTCTGAAAATCGGCTGAATTCACAGATGATTCCCTGGCTCAGGTGATACCCTAAGTCAGCGACTTTCAATCTTCCTCATCTCATAGCACACATAAACTACTAAGGTTCTACAGCACATCAAAAATTATATTTTTGTGTGGATCTGACAAAAAAAGGTATCATTTTGACTCATTCACACTGGACAGCTATTGTTGTGTTGGCTGTTGTCAACTTTCATTTGACAATTTAAGGGAAAAGAGGTCAGTGTCCCTGAATAACTAGTCAGGTATTGCATATTTTAAAAATTCTTGCGGCTTACCTGTGCCTGCTGCAGGACACTGGTTGAAAATCACTGCCCTAAGTAGCTGGAGGAGGCAAAGGCTTTCTCCAAGGGCTCAAACTGTAAATAAATTAGTTTGTGCTCCTCTGAAGAAAACGTTCAAGTTTCCTACAAGTATACTTACATGCAATATGTTCATCCCTATACTTTGCCAAAATTTGAAATAAAATTTCATTAAGAATGTAGGTTTTATTCACAGACAGCTGGGAAAGAACACATATGTGACAGGCATTCTGGTGGACTGCTGGAGTTAAGGTTAAATTGTATTTGGTTGGAGGTCCAAAAGCTATACAGATGATCCTCAACTTATGATGGGGTTATGTTCCCATAAACCCACTATAAGTTGAAAATCTCGTACGCTGAACATGCATGTACTATACCTAACCTACCTAACATCACAACTTAGCCTTGCCTACCTTAAACATGCTCAGAACACTTACAGTAACTACATTTGGGCAAAATCATCTAATGCAAAACCTAATCTATCTATCTATATAAAAAGCTAAGTGTCCATCTGTCCAACTGGTAGCTATGACACACACTGACCACCAGGGAGCAGACAGTCAACGCGGGAGCTGCTATGACGCACACTGGCCATTTAAAAATAAACAGCACCGCCCTAGCCAGTTTGGCTCAATGGATAGAGCATCGGCCTGCGGACTGAAGGGTCCCAGGTTCGATTCTCATCAAGGGCACATGCCTGGGTTGTGGGCTTGATCCCCAGTAGGGGGCTTGCAGGAGGCAGCCAATCAATGATTCTCTCTCATCATTGATGTTTCTATCTCTCTCTCTCTCCCTCTCCCTTCCTCTCTGAAATCAATAAAAATATATTTACAATAAATAAATAAATAAATACAAAATAAAATAAAATATAAACGGCACCACAGACCTGGCACCAACAAACCAACACTCAGCTTCCCCCAAGTGGGACACAGGCCGCGCCACCACCCCGGAGCGACACCCCATCAAATCACAGACCCCATGGTGCAAAATGCGGCCCACAGCCCAGCCCAGCCTGAAACGGTTGCTGTGGGCATCAGGTAATGACGTCACATAACAACGCCCGGCTTCCTCTCCCTAGCGACTAGCCTCCTTGGAGTTTCTTCAGCCCAGGAACACGACTTGCTTTATAGCCAGGTGCGAACATTTACAGTTTTACCACATGTTTGTGAAGCGTTTTCATGTGCCTCATCTCATTTGAACCTCACAGAAGTCCTGGAGTAGGTAGATAGGAGACTCGTTAGAATCTATTTTCTTTTCATTAGCTGGAAAACGGAGATTTAGAAAGCTTAGAAACTTGATCCGACTGAAAAGAAGAAATGGTGGACCTTGAAAATGACTTCAGGTTTTCTCTCTGTGCAGAATATAGTGAACACTGCTACAGTTAAATATTTTACCCTTTGTTCTCCCTGCATGATCTACAATAATGATCTGCTTCGTGTTGATATTTACTGCTGTGTTGCTGACAATTACCTGAAAGAGAAGTTGGGGTGCTTCACTGGGCTGGAAAAAGTTTAGCTAAATCAGAAAGCAGGCCTAATTAAGCAAGTTTATTCTATATCTATAAAAGGCTAAGTTGACTCGTGCATGCGTGATACATATAAAGCTCTCGCTGGCACCAATCACACGCATGTGTTTCGATCTGTCATTGTCAATCGTGATTTTGGTTGACACTTCTATTATAGAGAAAGGGCGAAGAGCAACATTAAAATATTTCTTCTAATTAATTTCCTTTCAATGTGCAAAATCTGTGCACCCGGACACTAGTTTATAATAAAGTGTTAAATATCTCATGTAATTTATTATGCATATTGCTTTTGCACCGCCAGAAAGGTGCAGAATCTCAAGTTGAACCAATCTGAATCAGGGGACATCTGTACATTTGTTTAACAGGGTGAATGAAGCATAACCCTATTCCTGAGGAAAAGGCTGCAAAACACAGGTCTTAGGGTTCACCATGCGAAAGAGAAACCTTATTACCTTACCTCAACTTGACCGCTAGTAAAAGGCATAAAGCTGGAACACCCCCACAAAAAAGTAAATGTGGAGGCATCCAGGCGGGACCTGGAGTCTGAACACACAATGACCCTCGCTGGGAAGGCAGCGAGGCAGCGGCCCTGGACAACCCCTGTCCAGGGAACTCATTTCCTTCGGTGATTTATCAGAAATAGTTCAGGGGACTGCAGAGCAGAGCAGAGCAGAGCAGAAGGCATTTGCACAGGGAGAGGTTTCTCAGATGAACTTTCAGAAATGGCAATGGGGAAATAATAATCACACGGAAGATTTATATCGGCTTCACATTTTCCAAGTGCGCCAAGAGCGCACATTAATTAATCCTCCCCTCATGGCTGAGGTCAGGATTACTGCCCCAACTTTACAGATGGGGAAAGGAAGGGAGAGGGGGACCCACCCGGCTCTGGTGTCCATGGCGAACTGCTGCAGAAGTCACCTGTTTGCTTGGGCAAGTACTTGTAGATGCCCCCCCCCCCCCCATCAATTAATTAACTGAAACGTGAATCCTTATGAAACAAAGACACATGTGGGAGGAAACTAAGTAGTCATCTGAACTTCCCAAACTGAATATTGATTTTCACTAAAATTCCAATTTTAGCAGCAAATGATGAAAATAAGGGATATACACTGAGAGCCACAAACAAAACAGACACGGTGCCAGGTACCCTGGACCTGGGTTTTAGCAACTGTGCTTCTCAAAGCAAAGAATCCCCGCGTTCACAGCTGTCTAAAAGAAAACATTTTGCTGGTACTTATTCATGCAAGAGAAAGCAACCAGAGAGGATTCTCAACCCTCTCCACCCACTGAAGAAATACTAAACCCGCCTAAGTTTTATTCTCACACGTGGTCCTTTTTTTAAATTCGTATTACAGTTATTGAGACTCACCTTATGTCAGGCATGATGCAAGGTGTGAAGGAGAGAGTTGAAAAATAAACAATTAATGCCCTTAAGCTACACAGCCAATGAGAAGAGACAAAACATGTGCACAACATAAAACCCAAATACAAAGGGATAAGGCGCAGAACAGAGCGATATAAGGCCTGCAGAAAGCCAGCAACAAGTGACTAATTTGGCTGCGGGCACTGGCATTCAGCATTCTAAACCACACTTCACCCCTGTGGTCACATTTTTAAATGGAATGTGAAAAATTCAGAGGCAACGGATGATAAGCTGTACTCTTTTACTGAGCTGACAAGGAGCCTGAAAGAAAGTAACTGAAGGAAAAAGTAGGCTGTGACAAGGGTGCCGAGACTTGAGAGAAAGCAGGTGCCTCTCTCCCACAAGCAAGCATTTGAGACAGGGGGACTGTGCAACACTGGACAGAGTGCCCACACAGACCCATGGCTGGACAACCATCCTGTGCACTGCTGGCCCTCACACTGGGGGGCACAGCCCAGTCCCCGACCTATGCTGGCTTGCAATGCCATACACTGGGAACCTACTGCCACCCATAAAGCCCCACCCATCTCTGAGCTTTACTCTGAGCTAATTCCTCCAGAGGTGACCATCTCGCCAATGTTCCTGTCACTCACTACCACTCATGTGAAAATCACTTCTCTGGGCATGTCCATTCAAGCCTCCAATCTGATCTTCTATAGCTACAGCTGACAGAGAGGTCTGGCCCCACCTCAAACTCAGCATTTCCAAAAATAATCTTGTCCTCCAATTGGGTTTCATGTTCAACTTCCCAGTTTTTCCTACTGGCTCAAACTGTACCCGATCCTACCCCAACTCTGAGAAGAGGGACAGTGTCTTCCACAGAACACACACTCAACGCCGAGTTATTGCTAGATTAGACTAATCTCTAATTCTTCTCTGACCACTGAACCTACAGAAACAATATTACTGAGCTCCTGATCAGTTAGTTACATGGTGAGATTGAAACTGTGAGGACAAGGATGTCTTAATCATTAATTCAGTACGTATTTATGAAGTGATTCCACAATCCAGGCATTATTTAAGGTGCTAGGGAATACAGCAATTAATAAAATAAGGTAAAATTACCTGTATGGAGCTTATATTCTAGAGGGGAGCATAAAATGAGTGGAATAAGCAAACCTAAGAGATTAGAAAGAAATCATTTCAAAGGAGAAAAATAAAGCAGGGAAGAAAGACAGGGAGTATTGGGTGTAGGATTGCAATGCTACATTAGGTGTTCAGAGAAGAACTCATTTGAAAGGTGAGCACAGTGCCTTGAACTCAGTCTCAGGATATCCTCAGTACATATTTCCTGAATGAATAGATTTAATACAGCAAGAAGTCTTACAATTTGTAAAAATTAAGTCACACAATTCGTCACCATTATTATAAAAAACTGTGTTGTCCCATCTAGTACTGTTCCATTGAATCTGAGGGTCAATACACCTCATTGCCAATGAGTTACGTGCCCATTTTTCTCTAAATGCCCAGTGAGTCCACTTGTTTCAACATAGCCACTGTCGCCATCCCAGCTATCCTGATGCGAAAACCACTGCAAAACTGTTCAGAGAGCTCTGCCTCCTACTCTGACCTAAAGGACAGACTTTACTGAGCTTTGTGCTCACCTGGCATTCCGAACTCTATCTACCCTTCCCTTAAATATTATCTGTCCATTCATCATTCATTTTATCATTTATCAATGGCAGAATTGAATCTCAGGCTGGTCTCTCCTCAAGCTGTTTTTTGGCCAACCTTCTCCCGTCATAAATGATGTGTAATTAAGGAATACAACGTAAATTGAATGCCAGCCCAAGGGATGCAGCCAGCAGTGTAAGGTTTGATACAAATGTGTGAGAGATTAGTAAGTCACTGCTTCTTCCAATGATCCAGAAAATCAAAAGTTGACAGTAAATAGTACCTAATTACGTCATACTAATGACTGTAGCTTAGGTCAGAAAACAGAATCCATGTGTGAAGAAATGTGATTCTGTAGACTAACCTAATTTATTAGATTCAGATGTGTTTCTTTTTTTTTTCCTTTTTGGTAATGCCTTCAAGCTCATGTGTTTGTGAAATGCCAACAACAGAGTTAAGACATAAAGGACTTCAGAGCTGTCAACATGTGTGTCACCAAGTTCCTGTCCTGATGTCATGCCCTTTAAACCCTCTGGGGAACTTCCCAACTCCTTCCTCAGAGATTTCTTATGTTATGCTGGTTTTTCAGCCTTTGTCACCTGCATTTTAAACCCACAGGAGATCAGAAGGAGCACACAGGATGGCTTGTAATAGGAGGCCCGTGGAGTGATGGCCAACGCACATGAGAATCTGAATGGGCCCAGCAGGGAAAGCCCACTCAGAGCTGAGCCAACTTATATTCCCCAGACCTTCCCAAGGACAGCAGCGTAGCAGAATAATTAATTTGCATAACAACAATCTTGTCTTCGCTAAAGGGTCACATTGCGCTCAATGCTCAATACCTTCTGTTTAAGGAGGCAGGGAAATATATCATCTATTATTAAGAAGGATTTCTTTAAAATGAAACAATAAAGAGAATTGGTGCCATAAAGGATAAGCTTTCATCTCCACTGCAAACTTGGCTAATAAGCCTGTTTCCTTCCCCAGGGACTCCAGGTATCTCAGATTTTACTTTCTCAAACACTCCCATGAGTATCAAAATGTAAGCTTTGTGTAGCATCTAATTTGTTGTCATTAAACGCAGCAACCGATTTTGCCAAGACGCTTCAGCTTTTGGGAAATAAATCTGTGCTAAGTCTTCTGCCCTATTTTTACCTCCTGTTATCATTGTTCTTGCTGTTGCTGGGCTAGCAGAAGTGAGGGAGGTGGGAGGGGCCTGCAGAGAAATGAGTTGTTGCCCTTGGGGAGCTTGTTTCCCTCAGTACACTATGCTTGTTCACAGATCAAGAAGTAAACTTGAATTCATTCTCTTCAAGACATTACAAAAGATGATATCTGAGGTTTAAAAACTGGAAATGAAAGGCCCATAAGAGATGACTGTGATACCATTCAAGAGACTAATCATGAATTTTCTAGACTCTTTATGTCCCGATATAAGAAAAGTCACTGAGATGTTCTACAATGAGTGTACTAAATTCCTAGATAGCAATCCAAAGAGCTGCCTCTCCAATACTCTGCTTAAAGAAATCTGCAAAATAACAAAAAGGAATAGTGCCAAGTTTGTAGACTGACTCAGAGAAGACTTCCAGAATTCTATGCATGTCAGCTCTGTTTGGTTCCCTATGATACAAGCATACATTTGTCATGCTACAAAACTACGTAGCAAAAGGCAAAGTCCAAATGACATTCTACTTTGCTAGTTTTGAAATCCCTAAATCACATCTTAAGATGAAATCAATACCAAACACATTTTGATTCATATAGTCCTGCCCCCCCCCCACTTTGTGAGTATGTCATAAATTTCATTTAGCATCTTAAATCATCAATTAAAATAGGCTTTGACATTTAATTTGCTGTTTTCTTAAAAAAACACGCCATCAGATCTAACCCACTAACAAGAATAAAAAGAGGATTATGTGCTACACTATAATGGTTGTTATTCTAAGAGGTAGAATATCATTATATCAAAATTCCCATAGCTCATTTTTTTAAAGTCATTTCTTCATTTTTTTGACACTACATCTGGCACAATGAATATAGATTTGTTTATATATCTGTCTAACTGCCTTTCCCAAACATAGCCAGATGGAGTCTTTCAAAATCAAATTAATTTCAGATTAATTCACTCTGGACCCACTCCAGTTTCATGACTCTTTGCTTTGAGGCACCAACCAAACTGATGTGAAATCATGAACTTAGAAGAGCACAGGTTCCTCTATATCAAGGGGAAACAATGAAATGGCACCAGTGTGTGGTTGCTCCCCAGGTCCAGAAAGAAATCCATCAGACACCATGAACCACCAGGTTAAGGTCTGACCAACATTTTTCATTGTGTCAAAATCATCCAGGAAGAATTTCCTTTGGGATCCAAATAGAATCATAGTTAATTTTACATCCAATATTCATAATGCTTTGAGATGATTCCAGTGAAGGTGAGCGACCTAATTACTAACATGAGAACGAACAGTATTATGGTAAACCTGCCATATACTCAGAGTCAGGCACCACACGTGACAAAAGAGTTACTTTTTTTTTTTTTTTTTTTTTAATTTCTAAGCACCAAAAGTGTATATTCTCTATCTCTAGCTGTAGGAACTATAAACAAATGTAGCCAGGCTTTGCATGCTGTCAATCTCAGTGGATGCCTTTATTATCCTACTTGTTTCAATTGCAATTTGGGTTTCCATGGAGACACAACAGTCAGCTCTAGAAAATTATAAGATAAATGTCAGGCAGTGATAACGGTGTTAATGAAGCTTCGGTGACAAGCAGCTCTGTGCTTCAAATAATAAGCTTATTTCTATTAGCATATGTATAACCTGCCAAAAAACCTGGAAGAGATATTAAAAATTAAATATCTTTCTATTTATACTTAAGAGAAGGGAGAGACCCCTCTAGAGTGGCTTAACTTTGGTGGGTCAACCTGAATAAGAAAAAATGTAATCACTGGTTTCTTGGGAAAATTAGGCATCAATCATGGCTCTCAACGATGCTTCAGCTGACATCCAGAAATGCCTTACTTTACCCAGTAACAGACAGAAGTTTTTCTTATGATGTGGTTAAAGTAATCTCTTTTGTTTATGGAAGCTAAGAGTTCACCTCATTAAGTCTGACCATGGCAGACTGTGAGCTTCAGAGAAATAAATGCTACAACCAACTTCAGGTAACTGGATTGAGTAAGCCACTGCCTCCCCTCTCTCTATGATGCTGGATAATTATGATTCAATTGCTAGAATCCAGAATCCAAAACCACCTTTGACTAGTCTATAACCAAACATGTGCCACTGAAATTTTACCAGGAAATACTTTCAGGTAAAAAAAAACCAAAACTGACAACTATGGCTTTATGTTAAGGTTGATGCATTTTGAATTTACAGATTAAGACAGTAAAAATTTGAACTACATACAGTTCAAGGTTAAGTTCTACAAAGAGAAAGTGAAGGAAAAATAAGTTTTATTGGGAAAAGATGACTTAGGAATAGAAAAAAATTTATGTTTTCTTCAAGAACATCCTTCAGAACCCTGAACAGTTAAAAGGATGATAATTCTCCAAATCAAAGTCTCTCCAGAAACACAAAAGGAAGACCTATACATATTTACTCCTCATTTATAGTAACTGCTCTCTGACCTCACCATATTGTCCATTATGATTTCATTTACAGCATATTTTTTCTTTATTATTTTTAAAATATATTTTTATTGATTTCAGAGAGGAAGGGAAAGGGAGAGAGATAGAAACATCAATGATGAGAGAGAATCACTGTTTGGCTGCCTCCTGTACACCCCCTACTGGGTATCCAGCTCGAAACCCAGGCATGTGCCCTGACCAGGAATCAAACCATGGTCTCCTGGTTCACGGGACAATGCTCAACCAACTGAGCGACACTGGCCAGGGCTTTTCCTTTATTATTAAAAATCTGTTTATTAAATGCCAGGTAAGACATTGTCACTGCCCTTACATCTCTCATTGTAACAGCTTGTCCAACCAAATATCCAAGATCTTGAACAAAGTATCACATGGTTTTATTTTGTTTTTGGTGTTTTGGTGTGTGTGTGTGTGTGTGTGTGTATGTGTTTTCTGTCCAAAGTCTGGTCCATTTTGAAGTGACTACCTGACTAGGTATTTCTGGAGTGAGACAACTCTTTTTGCTACAACTCTGCAGTGGGAACAGATGGCTGCTCAAATCCGCCTCTACCTACCTTGTTTTTCAATTGCTATAACAAAAATACCATAAGAGTGGGTGGCTTATAAACAACAAGCATTTGCTTCTCACAGTTCTAGAAGCAGGAAATCTAAGATCAAGGCACAGCAGACTGGTTGTTGGGTGAGACCCACTTCCTGGTTTACAAACAGCCATCTCCTTGCTGTGTGCTCACATGGGGGGTGGGGTGAGGGAGCTCTCTGGGGTCTCTTTAAAAGGCCACTAATCCCATGATGACAGTCCTACTCTCAGGACCCAATCACCTCCCAATTAATAGTATTACTCTGGGTGTTATATTTCAACATGAATTTTGGGGGGACTCTCACATTCAGTCTATCACTGCACACTTGCTACCACTCTTGATTCCTTCCCCCCTACTCCATTCTTCAGAAGGAAAATTAACAGGGTCAAACCCCAGTTCTAGGATATAACTAGGCCCTGGTGTTGGGGTAGGAACAGCATTTGAAGAAGCTCACACGGGTTCTTATTTCCCGATAAAGCGTTTCTTTTTCTCTTTGGACTGCTCCCCTGTAACTCCATATGGCTGGCTGGTGCAGAATGGACTCGGGCTGCGTCCCACTCTGAGAGGTGGTGCCTCACCCATCTTTGCACATCTAGCATGGCAGAGTGAGACCCAGGGGAGACTGGGGGGAAATGAATGGCCTCAGCCAGATGCTCTGGTTTGAAGGAGAAAGGCTGTTCTGCTTTTCCCAAGAGGCCTTCCCTACATTCTTTCCTTCCGGACTGATTTCACCGTGAGGTCGTGAAGACCCAAGGATTCAAGTTAGGGTGTGGTTAGAAGAAACAGCCCCAGGCCTCCTTTCCGTTTCTGGCTTAGCTCACAGAGCACAAAGAACTTCAGGTTCTCCTCTGGCCAAGAGGCAGGGCTTCCACACCATGGTTCCTGGCCATACACAGTGTCCCCCAAGCATTCGTTATGGTACGTCTGCAGGAGTGGTGAAGCTGACAGAAGGCTCCTGGAGTTCAAAATGCTATCCACCTCATTCAAATGCAAGGAATTCCTATCTCCTTCCCTCCAGGCAGAATGCAAGAACACACATATATCAGACTACCATCAACAACAACAGCCTATAATATCTTCATGTGTGCTCACGGTATCATTCCTTGTTATCCCAACCATGGAAAACACATGAAAAAAATAAAATTCAAAAGCACACAAAACTGAAGGCATTAGCAATATGATTCTTTACTAGGATCTATTTGATGATTGGGATCCAGGGAATACATAGGAAAAATCACGAGGTTTAAATTTAATAACTCAACTTGGACTATGAGACCTGAGTTTGAAAACTTTTCAGTTGCAAATCAAAGCTCAATACTCTGTTACTAAATACTGAGTGAGTAAACAGCTGTGGTCATGGAAACAAAGAGATTATAAACAGCATGCCTTTGTCTCATCAGTTAAACATCCTCATCTTTTAACAACTTTCTTTTGATCAGTACTCCTCACTTAATGTTGCTCCTCTTAAAACTTTTCATGATCGCTCTTGAAAGGTGTTGGGGACTCAAATATAGACCTGAAAAAGTCACCTGCAATTATTATTGTTGGTATTTTTAAATCATTGAAATAATTACTGTTATCTTTAATAACAACAACACGAAGCATATTACGACAGTTCTTCAATTTTAAAATGACAGCTCTAAACTGGGGCAACCGAAATTACAATAATAATTTTCCAGAATTGACAATATTTGCTAAATAGACTCCTGGAAGGGAAGGAGGTTTTACACATGGGAAATAAACAGGAGATTATAATTTAAGTGTGGCACAGCTTTAGTAGTGAGTTTAAAAGTGAAAGCCGAAAACAAAGCGCTGCCTGGATTTTTTGTTTTCCTCTTGTTGTTTAATGTTGAGAGATTTGATTAAGTGGAGACACCTTGGCTTTTGCTGATGGGAAAGCAGGGAAGAGTTGCCCACCAGGATTACACGCTTTGAAAGGTGTTACAAATACCTTTTAGACTTTAGGTTTGTATGTTTATTTTTACAGAGAATGTTATGAGGACAATCAAATCAAATAAATTGAAGAGGAATTTTCATATCAATGGAGTCATTAAAATAACTACATGAAAGAAGTAGTTCCAAAATAATGTAGAATAGACAGTAAGCTGCTCTAAAATTGAGATGAGAGGGTCACATTTATGTAAAAAACAGACACACTTATTACAATGGAAGTAGTGTCACAAAGTTAGTAACTGCCAAAGCGCAGAAAGTATAAAACACAAAAAGTGTGATAGAGTGCCTTCAGCTCCATGTTTACTTTGAAAAATCATTATGATTGCTTGTTTTTCATAAGCCTGATTGAGGGGGAAAAAACGACTTGGATTATGTCTTTTGTTGTTGTTATGTTGTTATTACTGAAAGCAACAATGAAACAGAAATAGTAATGACACTCAAACCTCGCAAGTCATCCAGGACAGGAAGATACAGAAATATTGAAAACAACAACCCAAAGAGCTATAGAAATGATTCTAACTCCCCTCCCAGAATCATATGGCATCAATTTTGGAAACCACACTTCCCTGGGATATATAACTGTGGAGGTTTTCTGTGTCCATAGAACTAGGAGCGTATTGAACAGCAGAAAGGACAGGGATGTTTGGATATCAGCTGGCCCGAGGGTTCACGGGAGTGAACGAACACTGAGGAACAGAGTGTGCTGGTCAGGGAGAGTGGCTTCCTAACAGTGGACCTACAACTGCACTCGTTCTTTCAGGTCGGCTTGTTTTTGAAGCTTCCACACAGAGCTTTCATTAGCAACCCAACACATCCTGATCTCTGCGGACGGCTGGCAACGGTCCACCTCGGCTCTCGGGACCCCGAGTGCAGTGCGAGCATGGAGAGATCTAGAAATAACAGGAACGCCAGATGTGTCCCGAGGCCACACTCAGAAAGTGCAAAGCCCCGGTGTTTATATCAGACACTGCTTCTGGAAATCCCACCTCCGCTGGCCATACCTTCGTGCATTGTATTGATAGAATTTGTTCTTTTAGAACTTTCAGCTAGATGACAGAAAACCATAAAATCTGTGGTTTCAGCCAGGTGGGGAAATCAAACTGCATCAGCGGAGGAAGGCAAGGGATCTCCTTAATATCTGTGTTAATAATTTAGGTGTGGGCGGGAGGGATTGGGCGTAAATCAGTAGAAAGTTCCTCTGGTACATGGGTTACTTGTGATAAATGGGTTCCAGCGCCAAGGCAGTTCACCTGTGAACTTGGAATGATGAGGTTTACCGAGGCAATTTTTAATTCACTAACTGGCCATTATTGACAGGCTACGAGGGCTGTTTTTTTTTGCTTTGTTTTTAAGACAACAATCGATAAAAACAAGGGCAACCAGGTTGACTGGCTGGAGGGAGACATTGTACAGTCTCTCTTTCTCTCTTTCTCCTTGATTAACAATAACATTCAAAACCCTGACAGAGAATAATGGTGAAATAAATTATGGAACCACTTATGTATGAAACCATACATTATTAAAACTACTCCAAATGGGTCCTTAATCTAAATAAAGATGGTCATTTTAGGAAGCCAAGCATCTCAAGAATTAGAAAGGACACAATAACATGACCCACGATATAAAAAGTGTGTCATTTTGCCAGCCGGCCAAAGTATCAACTGTCCTTGGATTTTATTAAAATTCATATATGTCTCTACTCCTGGCTGAGTCTCAGCTTCAATTATTTACAGCCCTGTATTTCTGCTGGTTAAAGATAGGAGAAAGAAGCACATTGGGCAAAATTCAGGTCTAATATTTACACGTTGCCTGTTTTAACCAGTCAGCAAAAGCAGTTCCATCTGCTCTCTACCGTGAAAATGAGCCCAAGGACCACCTCTGGCAAACTCTGAACGATGCACAATGCATCATAGCGTGGGAGTCTCTTTGTTGCTTATTATACTGATTTTAAGTATGGTTGGAATACCTTTTATTTTGTTAATTTTTAATACAGGGATCTTAAAGAATGCAGTTAGGAAAAGCCCCATCCTTATTAAACCAGGTCCTGGCCATACAATTCCCACTTTCACTGCTGCTTAACTTACTCAAATAAACAAGAACATTTTTTTTTTTTTTGGCAGCTTCTATGGTGCTAAACTCTAGTCTACCTTTAATGTAAAATTTATTTAACCTAACACGTAAGTAGTATTTCTGACACCGGCAGGCCAATCATCATTCTGATGTGTTGCTCTCCACGGGGGAGAGTGGCCCTCTTTGCTGCCATGGTGGCCACCGCCCCGCTGGGAAGAAGGAAATCTCACCACGTGAGAGGCCCGGGCACAGCTCTGCTTGGCAGCTTTACACACTCGTGGTCAGGCGTTCATGAAAATGAATTTTCAAGTGACACAGTAACTTGAAATCTCCACTCTACACCACGGAGATCTTATAATCAAAGCAATTTCCTCCTAATAAAATTAGCCAACAGTGATTATGTATGTTGCTATAACTTACAGTCTACCCTCCGTGCAAGAGAAATCCACTTGCCTCTCAGCTACTGCCATGTGATTATGAAACACTGAGCTCAATCGTTTTAACAGGCTTACCCTGCTTAACAAAGACATCCTGGTTTGTATGCATGGGGGGCCACGCTCAAAAAGGCTTATGGGGACAAGCTTTGCACAAGCATTTTAGTTTTTAATGACTACAGAAGCTCTTGGGGCTCATCATATTAAAAGAACAAAAAAGGCGGGAAGTAGGATTGGTTTTTAATTACTGCTACCTCTGAGGCTAACAATCTTAAAACCAAGAGTTCCTTAAACATTCCAACATCAACTAAAATGCGACCTTTCTGACGGTGCCACTACTGCTGGCATGAATTCATAGATCAGATGAGTAAATAGGATATAGTAATCTGTCTCTTAGTTCAAGTACTCACCTAACATTCTAATAATTTCTAAATCACTTTCTAATAATTAAGGCACCATTCATTCAGAATACCAATTTAGAAAACTACATTTACCATTTTGGTTCCATCCTTTTCTTTTAAATGAACACATCCTTTCCCATCTAGTTCTGTCTTCATGTGCCATGGCCTTGGGCTGGCTGCCACACCGCCTTCCTTTCTCACCCAAGAGATATCAGGAGATCAGACAAAGATGTACTAGGTGGATAAAGACACTGAGACGTGGCTGTGGGTTGTAAGTGAAAGATGAGCTATCGAATGATAAGGAGAGTCAAGGCTGCTCTGGCTTCAGAAGGAAAGAATTCTGAAAAGACCTCTTAGATTATAGGAAAGATTCCATTATTTAGAAATGTGAATAGCAACAACTCACAGATAGAATACGAGAGCACGTGGCCATCAGGGAATGGTGGAATGTGGCTCAGTGATCCAAAGATATTCTCCCCGAATCCACTTTATGTGTGATTTCCTTCAGCCAGCTAAGGATGGATGGTAGGTGCGCAGGCCACTCCAGGGATAATCATAAAGTGAAGGGGGCAAAACGGTTTCTTGTTTAGATTGTAACAAGGATGTTTCTTCCCCTCTTTATTATGATGAAAGTTTGATTGTTCAAATCATCACAGTATGCACCTTAAATTTACACAATGTTCTATGTCTTGAAGCTGGAAAGAATTTTAAATTTAAATTTTAAAAAGTTTGACTGTTCAAAACTGAAACATACTTCTTTCTCTCTCTCCCTCCCTCCCTCCCTCTCTCTCTCTTTCTCTCTCTCTTTTACAATATGTGTAGAGAGACAGACATATTCCTGAGAGTTAAAATATATACCCTGATGAGAAGCTTGTTGAGTCCTTTTGGAAAACTTCATACAAATGCATTTAATACTATTAACAAAGTAGTATTATTCAAATCATTCATTCATTCCAGATTTGCTGAATGTCTATAAAATACTACAAAATATTTCTAGGACGTGTAATGAATGGAAAAGGGGGGAGGTTTGATGCCAGCCAGATTCAAATTCAAACCCAGCTCTGCAGCTTTCTTGAGACATAATCCTGGGCAAATTCTTCAGCTAGAGAATAAACACAGTAAGGCCGTTGTAAGGATCAAATAAGATATTTTAGATGCCTAACAACACTTGGAAAGAGTATAGCTGCTCTCAAAGTGTTCTCTAATTTTAAGTAATAACTGAAAAATTTTAAAAATGCATAAATGAGTAAGGAATATAACTGTTTCTCACACAAGATAAGCAGCAGCATACATCAGCCAGATTTTAAATGGAAGCCACATGGCCTAACACAATCCCAAGCCCTCAGAATGCTAAATAAAGCTTAACCAATATTGATCATGATGCTAAAGGAAGAAAAATAAATTAAGCAACTTCTTCTAGCCTGCCGAGGTCTGGCTGAATTTTCTAAACCCTACTCGGTTTATCTGTGGTTGAAGGGAGTTCCCTATTTACAATTCTCTCTCTGTAGTCACCATGCATCTACCCACAGCTCACTTCTCCCTCTTCTTCCTGCCTCAGCATCCCCACCTTTCTTCAGTGGCTGATTGGAGAATATAGATTTCCCAGAGCAATTCTACTCTTTAATATCTCCACCCCACCAATTGGTTCTGTGCAAACAATTTTACCTGATTCTCATATTAAATGTAATCACTCACCAGGCACTGTGTTTGCAAACGTGGGAGTCCTGCATACAACCTGCTATGATTTGCCTGGTCAGCACAAAACGCCGTTCGGAGCCGCTTATGAATTCTGATGCCCTGGAAAACCTATGTGAAGCGCAGCCAGCTCTCTCAGAGATACATAAAAGTATCTCTGCCACACAGATGCCTGAGACTCATTTATAGACCAATTACAGGACTGGGGCGGCAGCAATGTTTTACATTTGTTCTGTTTTGTATTTTTAGCCCTGGCGTTTCCCTCTCGTGGATTATGGTAAATACAACATTTGCTTCCAGAACTGGGACTTGCTGAGATCATAAAGGAAAGTGCCTAACAAGCAGATTACCTTTGGCTACTGCATTATAGGGATACAGACAGTTACGCTAAGTGGCTGGATTTAGTCATATTCAAATTCTATTAAGCTGCCTTGCCTTCAACATGCAAATAAACAAGAGAGGCTTAGTGTGTAGTGTATTTTTCAATGGCCTGTTCCTCCGCCAGCACGTCCCCGTGAGGGCTTCACCATGGGGGAGGGTAGAGAGGCCTTTAAAAAAAATCACCACCACCACCACCACCACCACCAAAACAGTCAATGTTTCTGTAAGTTTGTTTCTTAAATTTCTTTCTTTCCTTTAACGTTTTGTAAACGGCTTTCCCAACACTGAGCCAACAAAAGAGTCAGTAGAACAAAGTAAAGAAACACTATAATTCATTGGGAAGTACATACTGCCCATTGTGAAGAGCCAAATAGTAACAATTTTGCATGTGGCACTGTGCTTTGTCCTGAGAAGGTGACATTACTTATGACTCTATATCCCATGGCTAAATCTATTAATACAGCATCAAACTACAATTTGTATATTTTGCCTAATTGCCCACTGCACAAATCATTATGAGCATGAAGGACAGGTTTTTTTTCTCCTCTTACTCCCAAGCCTGCTGCTTTTCTGACCTTGCCATAAATTAGTGAGATACTGAGCTGTAAATCCAGAGCTGCGAGTGTCTTTCAGAGGCAATTACGGTGAAACTTTGTTCCAGCATTATGAAATGTGGCATTTTCACTAGATAATGTTCATATGACACACACCAACCAGAGGCCTTGAGAGTGGACCTTAGAAGGAAAAGAAAATGTAACACACGGCCCCGCATTAACTGTGGCGATGCTGCAGGCAGCTTAGTTGCTGCAGTGATTCCATGGGTGGACGGCGGCTGTGGATATTATTTAGGGGGCTGTCTCCTGCAGGTCTGTGCCTTTAATAGTTCCCCCTTTTTTGAGGAATAAGGTAAAGATGTTTCACCACTCTAAAAAGAATTCTTTTTAAAAAAGGTCAGGTCTGGCCGTTGAAGAGAAATATCTTTTCATAAAAATGACAATTTTCTTACGTCTTTGTTTAGTGGCTATCTGTAGTCACAGAATATGTGCTGCATGAGGATATAAATTTGTGTATCTTTTGTTAACGATATTTTCCTAGCTCCTCGAATTGTATCTGATGTATAGTAAGGTGGTCAATAAATATTTAAATGCATGAATGAATAATAAAATATAAGATAAAAATGGCAATAAATCTCAAAGATATATCTGGAGACTTCCAAATGTAAGGAGATGTTTGTAGGGAATGAAAGGTTAATGCAGAGTCTAGAGTAAGATGGATGCCTTTGGTAGGAATTCTGAAATGAGGAATAAAACATTTCAGGACATGTTCAACTGTGAGTGGGACTGAAGTAACCAATGAGATATGCAAGAGATTAGAAATGAGGGGAGAGGAAAAAATTACATGTTCATTAGAACACCTCCAACTAATCCACCTGGCTGAAAATCATCCAGAACCTACGTATTCTAAGTGCTGATGAAGGTGGGAAGACAGCACTGGGAAGAATTATCTGACATGAAGATAAGGAAGCCAATGCCCAATCTAATGTGGAATGAAAGGAAAAACCAGGCCAGCTGGTGTGAATAAGTGGTTGAGCATCGAACAGGAGGTCACAGTTCGATACCCCGATCAATGATTCTCTCTCATAATTGATGTTTCCATGTCCCTCTCCCTTCCTTTCTGAAATCAATTAAAAAATTTTTTTAAAATATATTTTATTAATTTTTTACAGAGAGGAAGGGAGAGAGATAGAGAGTTAGAAACATCGATGAGAGAGAAACACCGATCAGCTGCCTCCTGCACATCTCCCACTGGGGATGTGCCCACAACCCAGGTACATGCCCTTGACCGGAATTGAACCTGGGACCTTTCAGTCCACAGGCCGACGCTCTATCCACTGAGCCAAACTGGTTTCGGCAAAAAATTTTTTTAAAGAAAAGAAAAACCAGCAGAGTCCCCAGGACCTGAAGAGAAGTGACCGTGTTTTTCTGCAAATCTCTAGCATTTCAAGGGTTTGGAGATTTTCAATGTACTGGAATCACAATTATTAAAGTCAGCAAAACACTTCATTGAGCTGGATATCAGAATCATGAAAAGGTGACAGAAAGAAGACCCTTAAGAAGTGATGGGCTGAGGGGGAAGTGACAGAGGGATGTGAAGGAGAACAGGAGGGACTGAAGACGCAGGAGGGAAGGAGGACACACCTTGGCTTTACAGCAATTTCTTCCCAACTGGCCAGGCCTCACATCTCACCTGCCCGTTCATTCCAGGCACCATGGCTGACTTCTTTTATCTAATGACATATTTCTAAGCCCCTGTAGTCTCCAATCTCTTCAGGATGGCCCACACACGTTTAATCCCGACATTCAAGTTCTTCACATTGGATCCAACTGGTCCTTCTGGTTCTTTCCCTATTTCCCCTACAAGAACCACTGGGCACAAGCATTCTGCCCATTCACTTCTCACCCTAGAATTGGCTCCCTACCACATCAAGAAGCACACTACAATTCAAGACACGGGGAGGGATCAATTCTCCAAACTCCCCACATACTTCTTGCCTATGTAAGCCACCTGATGACTGACTAATCACATTTTATGTAATCTCATATATTTTCTTTTTATATACAGCTATACAGCCACCTAATTATATTATTTAACAAGAGTGTTGCCTAGTGGCAAGATCTCCTGTCCAGGAGTCCAAAGACCATGGTGGGAGCTGCAGCTCCATTACTTTACAAACTGGGCCACAGAACATGGATAGAGATAGGCTGCAGTATTCCATTAATGAAATGTCGGCTGTAATAATGTGACATATCACTGTTGATTTAAAAATCAAAAGAGGTATATTGTATGTGAAGTACTCTGCAAACTATTAACACACTATATACTGTACATGTTTTTATCTTTCATCCCAACTAGACTCTGATGATCTTAAGGGCAGGAACCAGGTTCAACAGTTCTTTGAATTCCCAACTTCACTTGTCAAGGCACCATCAGGATCTAAACAAATGCACCAGGAACTAAATGAATATGCAATGATTCAGTATTCTGCACTCAAAGTCGAACAGCAAAGGGTCTGAGGAACCAGGGCCTGTTGCTTTGTATTTCCCTCACTCTAGGGTTGTCTAGTCTCCATCACACTAATTCATTTTCCACGTGGCTCCCAAGGAATCTTTCAAGAATGTAAATCTGCCCTAGCCGGCTTGGCTCAGTAGATAGAGCGTCAGCCTGCGGACTGAAGGGTCCCAGGTTCGATTCTGGCCAAGGGCACATGCCTGGGTTGCGGGCTCAATCTCCAGCGGGGTGCATGCAGGAAGCAGCGGATCAATGATTCTCTCTCATCATTGATGTTTCTATCTCTCTCTCCTCCATTCCTCTCTGAAACCAATAAAGAAATATATTTTTTTTAAAAAAGAATGTAAATCTGCCCCTGTTACTCCGTTCCTTAAAAACTGTTTAAAGGTCCTTTAAGTAATCTGCAGGCTCTTCTGAATGACCAAGACTTTTTAGAAATTCGTTTGTAGCTAACTCCATACTATTGCTTGTACTATCCTACCACTCAAAGTCTCTGCTCCAAACCTGCTGGTCCCACAACGGACCCAACACACTCTTCCACCACCGCCCTCAGTGTGGGGCTGCCTCTCAGTTCCACTCATTTGGCCAAATCCTATTAGGCTTTGTAATACCCGTCAGGGAACTCCTCTCCCACTATAGCCCCTAGTTCTAGAACTGGTTTGGAGGCACTGTGCTAAGTGCCACAGTAACACAAATATGACTTCGATGGAAGGCTTCCTGACAACGGGCCATGCCTTCAGATTTTTATTCCCAGAGGTTTGCACAGGCCTGGCACATGGTGAGTGTTTAAAATTTAGTACTAAAGGAATGCCTCCATGGATGAATTAAATAAACGATGTTATCAAAATCTATCTTTAACGCAAATAAGCGATGGGTATTATTTCAGAAAATTATTAGGACTTAAATGCAAAGACATTCAATGTCAAAGAACTAAATGTGACAAAACGAAAAGAGCTCAGTATTTCGTCCGCTTTTTCAACATTTCAAAATATTTTTTCATGATTAAAAGTATGTTCTCATAAAATGACATGAGTCTAGTCAAAGCGAATAAAACCACTGAAAAAGTGAGGTGCCTGAGGCTAAAAGGCAGCTGGGGCAGAATGGAAGACTATTCCAGGTTCACAGTATTTCCTAGAGAAGCACACCAGATTGCTGAAATGGGCCACTCATCAAAAGATGAAGTCTAGCCTGGCCAGTGTGGCTCAGCGGTTGAGCGTCAACCCAGGAATCAAGAGACTGCCGGTTCCATTCCTGGTCAAGGCACATGCCTGGGTTGCGGCTCTATCCCCAGTAGGGGGAGTGTAGGAGGCAGCGGATCAGTGAAGTTCCTCTCTCATCAATGTTTCTATCTCTCTCTCTCCCTTCCTCTCTAAAAATCAATAAAAACATATTTAAAACAAAAAGATAAAGTCTGAAATATAATTCCTGTCCTGCTGGGTACCTGTCACTGGGGAACCGTCCAAACTTATCAGCTAGATTTCTGTTAAGGTGAGTTCAGTTCCTGCTCCGTAGTTTCCATTAACTGACTGAGCAGTGACACTGCTTCCCTAAGTATGTTGGGCTCATCATCCCATAAGAAGTAAAGGAGAGCATTATGCTAAGTGAAATAAGCCAGTTAGAGAAAGATAAATACCACATGATCTTATTCATTTGTGGAATATAGTGAACAACATAGGCTGATGAACAGGATAGATCCAGAGACAGAGAAGCAGCGATCAGACTGTCAAACCTCAGAGGGAAAGTAGGGGAGGGTGGGGGTAAGGGGGAGAGATCAACCAAAGGACTTGTATGCATGTATATAAGCCCAACCAATGGACACAGACAACAGGGGGATGAGAGCGTGAGGGGGGGGGTATGGGGGTTTATGGGGATATGAGGTCACATATATTCAATACCTTAATCAAAAAAGAAATTAAAGATTTAAAAAAAGTTTTTACTTTAAATGAAACCCCAAGAAACTGTCTACCTTTAACCTTCCAGGAAATAACGAGGATGAGAAATTAAAGGTGGTAACAGTGGCCATGAGGAGAGGAAGAGGACTGGTATACATGACTTGAGGGTGGGGGGGTTGTTGAATAAAACATAATTGAATGATGAGGCCTAACTTAGGGTGCTAGGAATGGAATGGGGAATAAGTAAAGAATAGGATAGCGTTTGTAGAGCTAAAATTTATGGGATAAGGCAAGTAACCAAATGGGGGGTGGAGGGGAGAGAGAAAGGGAAAAGGTAAAGGTCTGATAGGGTTTATAACCATGAAGACTGTTAGTTCTGTGAGAGAGTCATGGCGCTGTAGGAAGCTTCCAGAATAACAATGGGGAAAAGTATATAACAGTCGCACTGAAACAATTCACAAACTTGGGTGATAACTTCTTCCCTGTAGGTTTCACTTTTACTTAAAATCACATACTCTGCATAAAGGTTTCATCCCAAAAGGTAAGTGAAATATTTATAAGGAAACATTAATATGGCCCCTTTTTGAACATAATGCCATTTTATAAATATGTGTTTGTTTTTTTTGTCATTTAAAAATATTCCTCAAAAAGATCAATGATTAAAAAAAATCCTGAATTTTAACAGGGTTTCTTTCTTCACTCTTTCAAAACTATTTTAAAGTATATTTTGCAAAGATAAGCCTTCTTAAAATGCAACTTTTATATTTAAAAAAATTTAAAGTTACAAATTAAAGTGTAAGTTTCATAAAATATGTAAAAAGACTTAAAGGTAACCACAAGCTACAACATTCTGGTAATTTTTTTATTGTTTAAAATGGTACTGATTCCAGCATAAACTCAGCTTTTATTCATTGCAGTTTCTTTACAAGTAATACTCTCAGAAGCACTAGTATTTCTATAGTCAGCTCTATACAGGATGGTTGAAAAATTCTCAATGTGATGATGGTAATTCATTTTCATGACTTAAGTAATTGAGCCCATCTTCAGAGTTATTAATTATAATTACATTATGCTGTATTTCCAGAGGAAAATAGAATAAATAGAATATAATCACTATAACCATACTGTAAAAAACAGTAATTACATATTAACTCCCATCAGTTCAGTCACATACCATTGCACTTAATGCCTCAAATACGTTCCAGGCTTACGCTAAATGAAAAGCATTAACTTTCTCTCTTAGACTTGGTTAAGTTATGGCCTTTCTCAATCACAGCACCCAAGGTTCCATCTGAAACCATTATAAATCGTTTAGGAGGGAGAACATGGCTTTGTTTAACACACTTAAGAGATGGTCTCCTATTGAAACATGCCGTTCACTTTAGTATCCTGGTGTCCTAAAGAAAACAAGGTTTGATATACATTGAACAAATAATTCACAAACTGCCCAAAACGTATTTTTAAAATAGAAATTTGGGCCGAAACCAGTTTGGCTCAGGGGATAGAGCATCAGCCTGCGGACTGAAAGGTCCCAGGTTCGATTCCGGTCAAGGGCATGTACCTTGGTTGCAGGCACATCCCCAGTAGGAGATGTGCAGGAGGCAGCTGATCGATGTTTCTCTCTCATCGATGTTTCTCTCTATCTCTCTCCCTTCCTCTCTGTAAAAAATCAATAAAATATATTAAAAAAACAACAACAAACATTTCTTTAAAAAATAAAAATAAAAAATAAATAATAAAATAGAAATTTGGGAGCATGTCTTCAGGCTAATTATGTGTTAGACTGTAAATCCTTTGAAGGTAACTTTCCTTGTGTTAATCCCCATGGCACCCAGCTCAATCCTGCACATGCTGTGCTCTTGGGATGTGTGTCTGCTGAGTGGATAAAGGAAGAGACACACACAGGACGAGACTGTGAGAGTTGTGTGGCTTTTACAGCACTGGTTGCTCAGAAGTCCCCCATGTGTCCCCTGAAAGCTGGGCCTGGATGGTCGAGAGCCAGGGCTCAAACACCTAGGGAGTGTCATCACCCAGCATGGGTAGGTCCCCTCAAGTCCATAGGCCTGTTAGCCTCAGGACAAAGGTCATTGGATTTTGTGTCTCAGTTTATTTTTTTAGAAATGTTCTAATATTTAATATGTAAGCAGTTCCAAGAAACAACGGCTGCTGGGAAGTGGAAATTCCATCATCACTGTCAATATTTCCAGGCCTGTTTTATGGGAACTATCAGATTCTGCTTCAGTGCCGTTTCATACGGGGCTAATTTTGTTCAAATGAGTTTCACCATCCTAAATTGAGCATATACTAGTTGGTATACGCACTATGAGCTACTAAATTACGCGTCTGTAAATTCATACCCTTCTTTGGGTATAGATTACAAAAACACATTTGAAGCTTGTCTCCATAATTACAAGATTTTGGATAATTGAAAGAATATGGATAATTCTATTTTTAAAAAGTGTACCAAATTGCTGACATACGTGAAGAATCAGCTGTTGAAAAAGACCAATCAGTTATTTTGTAGAACCTAGTTTGTCTTACTTTTTAGGCAAAGGCACATAAATAATGGTACAATGGGTTCTTCCAACGAATAATAAATAGTGATATAATAATCAAAGCTCATATTTATTGAAAGCTTAATTTCACCAGACCTTTTGATTTAGTGCTTAACATCTTAACTTATTTAGTATTTCCTATATCTCTATTAGATAAGTACTCTGGTTCAGGCCACCTTATCGTTGGGAAAACTGAGTCTAAGAACGAAGTCCCATGGCCACATAGTGAGAGAGCCTGCCATGAACAGACAAGTGTCTGATTCTAAACCAAAGCCCTGAAACACAGCTGTATTGATGACGTCTCCACCCTCTGCGATTTACAAGCATCCAACTTAAAGCATTTAAGTGCCTTAAATTCCAACACTTACATCCTAGAGCAGTGGTCGGCAAACTCATTAGTCAACAGAGCCAAATATCAACAGTACAACGATTGAAATTTCTTTTGAGAGACAAATTTTTTAAACTTAAACTATATAGGTAGGTACACTGTTATTAACTTAATTAGGGTACTCCTAAAGCTTAGGAAGAGCCACACTCAAGGGGCCAAAGAGCCACATGTGGCTCTTGAGCTGCAGTTTGCCGACCACTGTCCTAGAGGGCAGAGCCCAGGAGATCCCAGGAGGGGAGTTATTGGAGAGTATGACACAGAACATTTCTAACTCACTGTTGTCTACTGACCTATTAAAAATTCCCTAGAGAGGATATTCCAGTTTCCTCTACGAAACCAACCGGTAGCAATCTTTAATATCTCAAATAATGAAAAAAGTTCTTGTATCCTAACTTGCAGGTGAATTAATGTATTTTGGAACCACATATTTCCCAAGCATATCTTCTTTCTCCTTGGATTTTTAATGTGTGTATACACTTAACAAGTATATAATATTTGTTATTCACACAGGTATATACATACACACTCACGCAAATACACTGTGTGCCTATACAAATACACACACATTCAAACTGGGTGGCATTTTAAGAAAAAAAATTCCCATTTTATCTAAATATACCTTTACATAACTAGGTAATGAACCTTTGCTTTATAGTTAGACAACGTGAAGTCAGCAGAAGATATGGAACAAAGGTTTCAAAAACTCCAAATATTCTCTGGTAATATGCACTACTTTAAGAGTGATATTTAATATTATACATTAATTTTTTTCAAAATACTGGAAGTAGGATGGACTCAAGGTGGGGAAAATTCCAGATGGAAGAAGATGCACAGGGCAGAGTAACATCCAAGACACCGATGTTATCACTAGTACCACTCGACAATCAGTCATGCATCAGATCGTGGTTCTTTTGCATTGTCCTACTCAATGATTTGACTTATCTCCTCTTGTTTAACTTTTCATATGCTGTTTTCCCAACCAGAGTAGAAAACCCTCAGAGCCCAGGAACCATGGTATATTCTCTATTATCTCAAGTGTTCAGCACAATGCCTTTCTCCTAGGTACTGAATAAATATTTGTTAATTGGCTGATTGACTGAAAATGTCGCCTCCAGGTTTGCAGGCATTTTTCTGAACCTCTCCATATGAGGCTCAGTCACATCTCAAAACAAGTGTAAAGCAGCACATTCAGGCTCCACGTCTGTTTTTGAGCATCTCTCTAGTCCCAGCATCCACTAGTGAAGTGCCTGGGACATTACCAGCCGTAATGAATATTTGCTGCATGGCTGTAACTGATCTCAAAGGGCCAAGCATCACCTGGGAGCTCAGCAGAAGGGAAACATCCCAGGCTCCACTCCCCAAGCGTGATTCCGAAGGTCTCGAGAGAGATCCCAGCATCCGCACCGCTGCGCCAAGTGACACTGGTACTTACAGATTACCCCTCTGCTGCGAGAATAACCCCAGGGCTGCCCAAGCTGTTTGACCAAAACGCAAGGGGGACAGTAATGATGAATTTTATAAAGCAAATGAGAGCAGGCCTTTCCTATGACCTTAAGTTTTATGATCTCTTGAGAAGGAGAAAAACATGACTGTAGGTAGTTAGAATATTTCTCAGGCAAGGGTCTTTCTTTTTCTTTAGAAGATTTTTTCATTGATTTTTAAAGACAGAGGAAGGTAGAGGGAGATAGAGAAACATTGATGTGAGAACAAACATTCATTGGCTGCCTCCTGCACGCCCCCTACTGGGGATCAAGCTCATAACCTGGACATGTGCCCTGACTGGGAATCAAATCAGCAAACCTTTGGTGTACAGGGATGACACCCAACCAATTGAACCACACCGGCCAGGGCCAAGGATCTTTCAGATAGCATATTTCACAGGCGCTGATTTGAGAAAATCGGTTTGCTAAGTCGTGAACTATAATGAAGACAAGTCAGAGAAATGCATGCTTAATAAATGAGAGTTCAATTTTCTTTCTTTCTTTTTTTTTTTTTTGACCAGGCAAAAGATACATAATGTACAAGCCATGCACTTGTAGATCCAGGCTCCTGACCTCCACCATGTCAGGGAAGGAAGAAATTGCTAAAAAGAGGTGTGCAAGTTTAATATAGAAACTGCATATACATTATGTTAAAACAAGAACTGAGACATCAATGGCACTGTGGGAGAAAAATGAGGCAGTATTTCCATTGAGAGGCCACAAAACCCTGTCATAGCACATTACACCAGCACTGGTTGGCGCAGGTGACTTCTTGGAAGGAAAAATGCACGGGAGTCAGGACCAGAGATGCCAGTCTTCTTCTCAGGGTCACCCTTCTCTCAAAGCATCAGTCAATATAAACATTTAACCTTTAAAAATTCTGTGCTGCTGCAGAAATGGGCATTTGAGGGTCACATGAGAACCTAAGACTTTCAACAACACTGACGTGAGGCTGTGTGATTTGGATGATACCCTCTCAAGCCACTGGCAAGAGCTATTTCTATTATTTAAAAGGAAAGTGTTTCAATTCAAATTACAGTGGCATGCACCTCTTAGGTTCCCAGGTCACCCTACCTCTTCCAATCAGGAGGGTTCTGCCTGCATGGGTAGAGGCTGGGAGGAAGGCAAGTTACCCAAGAATCCCCATTCTCTCCTCCTGCCCTACTTTTCAGACTGCACAGCCAGCAGAAGTGCTAATACTTAGGAAATAAGCATTCATTCACGCAGTAACTGAACAGGTGCTTACTGAAGGTCTGCGACATAGTGGGTATGATGGGACGGTGGTGAACTAGGGGCACTTGGTCCCTGCCTTCATGAACACCCCTAGCATGAAGGACTGGCTCAACTAGTGATAATTTCAAGAAAGGGGAGTGCTGAGAGGGAAAAAAAAAGTACATGATAATTTTGGAGTCCACAGTGATGCCCATGGCATTCGTCAGGTAAAAACTAGTGCTATTTAACTAGTGACCATCCCCAATACCCAAGGGGCTGCACTTCTAAGGCCGCATCTGACTATCTGCTCTGTCAGCATCAGTGCTTCCAGAGCGCCCAACAAGAAACCCACCACACCTTTTCAATACGAATAAGGAGAACCCTGGGATCTAATACAGCCCTGAGGACAGTAACCTTACACTCACAGGAAAAAGGGAATGTTCTCTTTAAGTGGAGCACCTTTGCATCCGGCACGAATGCTGGACTTGACTGCAATGCATCCCTCAATCGGGCTGGAGAGAGGGGAGGACAGCAGTGCTCACTTCTCTTTAAAAGAGTGTCCTGTTATCCTTGGTCCAACATATGCAAGTATTGCTGTGCTAGTGACTGCACACTGTAGAAAATAGCCGACAACACACAATGCTAAGCAAAAGGTACACAGAGAACCTATCTGTGCAGAGAAAAGGCAGCTGTGAAACTAGCACAAACTTTGTTGTGCACATGCTGAGATTTTCAGTCTCTGGTTAACACCTGCTAACTTGGGGAGGGGGCATTCTTTAGCAATTTCAAGGTCTTTTCCAGTCCAGTCCTAATGAATTCTTCTTCTGAGAGAAAGTCATGTCTTTCACTGCACCTCCCAGAAGAGAGACTAATGAGCAGAGAACAGGAAGTCAGGCAAAAGTGACAGGTGTGACAGGTGCAACAGGTGGGGAATAGTCTCCAGCACAGAAGTAACTGGGCCCTTCTGAGATTCAGATTTCCTGTACCCTCACTGGATTGGAATGAGAATTAAATAAAGTGATATGAATATGTTTCAGAGAGCCTAGTACACATTTCCCATTTTGTTTTTAAGGAATATGTTTGCACTTTTTTTTCCAGACATTAACAACATATTCCATAACTTGTCCATATATATATGACTTCCCTTTCACAATTACTATTGTTGTCACAATTAAATGTGGCATCCTTGCACAGGCCTCTCAATTATGAAACTTGAAGAAACCTGTATTTTTATTGTTCTTCTTGGTCCCACAGCAGAAGCTGTTGGATCAAAGTTTCAGTATATCAATGGAGAGAGGGGACATTTGAATGGGGGATCAATATTTGAATGAGGGGATTAATATTTGAACTGAGGGACACTTAATGAATCTAGCTTTTTAGGGTCTGTTTAGTAGGGGTGGGGAACATCCAGCCCATGGGCCATATAAGGCCCGGGAAATCATTTGGTCTGGCCCTACCAAGGCATTAGGGGTGAGTTAATTAAATGTTTGACCAAATATAGCAGGGTAATTTTTAAGTTGATAATTTTGTATGGCCCGTGAATGATGTTATAAATATCCAAATGGCACTTGCCAGAACAAAGGTTCCTCAACCCTTGTTAGAGAATTCTGATCTAAGGTTTTCTACATCTGTCCACTCATGGCTCCAAAACCTGTTATTTGACCTGGCCCTCTCCACCTAATGGTTCATTATGCACGCAGGATCTCTTTAGGAAAAATTAGGGGCGTTTTCCTTCTTTCCTAAACTTTGACGTTTTCTGTTTAATGATAGAAAGCTCGCTGGTCTTCTAGAGTAGACCACACAGGTATCCCAGCTGTCTTCTTTACGCTCCTTACAGTGTTATACCTTCATGCTTTAATTAATGGCATTTTCATCACTCACATTTGGCTCAACAGTTCTGCCATGCCTTTCGTAACACGGTAGCTTTGCTATAGATAACTACCAGTCATGCCCCTGAGATTACTCAGTCCTTATCTGCTCTGTCGTGGGGCTGGGAAACTCTTCTGGTGCCTAAACAAAGCAAATTCCATTGTATAAATGACCAATACTTTGGGTGCATGATGAACGGTGGCCTAAAGGTCCCCTTGGTGTCCCTGTTCTCCTGTGTTCTCTGACGGCCTTTGGACATGTGATTAGATAACACTGTGTCACTTTTTCTCTTATGGACATTTAGCATTGCTCTTCATTTCAGTCCTTTGCTGGTGGAATGATTTTGCTGCTGTCAGACTGCATTATGGATATTACATCTTGAATGAGCTGTAACCTTCTGCAACTGAAATTTATATCACAAAGACAATTTCATTGGGCCCTGTCACTGTTTAACACACAGTCCCTGATTACTCAGGATCCTGTGGGTTTCTAAGGTGCTGCCTCTACTGCCACATGTGCTGGAAGAAGAAGGTGGTTCATTTTCATTCCTTTACTGTGCTCTTGAGCTGATTCAGCTTCACCGTGACCAAAGTATGGTATTTCCTTCCCTTGATATTCTACCTCCTAATACACCAGGCTTTTGCCCTCCTCAAAGCATGTCCTACTTGTAACAACTGGTACAAATGAAGAAAAAGGATATCCACCCAGAAGCTCATTTTAAATATTAGATCTTTTGCAAAAAGTAAATTTCTTGCAAGAAGTAACATGGATGATCTTTCCTTTTTCTGCCTTGTTCTTGACAACACAATGGTGGACATATTTAATTGGTAGCAAAATTCTTCAGAACAAAACAGGAGGGAGGGAGAAACCAAGAGACATGGATACAAGGACAGGATAAACCTGAAGATAACTAACCTGGACACACATCTGGATAGAGATATAAACTATACCTTGTGTAAAAAAAGGTTTAAATAATTACTAATCTTCCGCTCTTTTAAATTAGAGTTTAATCCATGAATGTGAGACTTAAAATTTAACATCCACCCAAAATATTACTCAAACTCTGCTATAATTATATCTATGAAAAATAGAAAACCAATCATTTTATTTTTGCTTGGTAATTTAGGAGTACTGGCTTTAACCATCTGCAAAACTAGATCCCTGAGAAAACCTTTTAAACGATCTCTCTTTCATCACAAATTCCTCTTTTTCCTTGAAGAAATCACCAAGGCCAACTTATTACTGAGCTGCAACTAGTGCAAAGTACAGCCTGTGTACAACATTCCGACGGTAGCCTATGAATGCAGGTCATAGACCAGTGGTTCTCAACCTGGGCTGCACTTTAGAATCACCTGGAATCTTTTTAAAATCCTGATTTCTGGGCCTCATCCTTTGGAAATTCTGTTTCTTTGTTATGGGGTGAGGCCACAACATTAGTAACAAAGAAACAGAATTTCCGGAGGATGAGACCCAGAAATCAGGATTTTAAAAAGATTCCCAGGTGATTCTAATGTGCAGCCAAGGTTGAGAACCACTGTCATAGATGATGCTGGGGAGGAGGCCTGAGAATGGTAGAAAATCTGTCCAAGGAACCAAAAATATACAATGAAGAAAAGAAAGCCTCTTTAAGTAAATTTTCCCGGGAAAATTAGAAAATCACTTGCAAAAAAATGAAACTGTACTACTGCTTGTCCCCATATACAAAAATTAACTCAAGATGGACCAAAGACCTAACTATAAAACCAGGAGTAATAAATTACATAGAAGAAAACATAGGCATTAAACTTATGGACCTTGGTCTTAGGATTTTACGAATTTGACCCCAAAGGCAAGGGAAGTAAAGGCAAAAATAAATGAATGGGACTATGTCAAACTAAAAAGTTCTGCACAGCAAAAGAAACCAACAAAAGAAAAAGTCAACCAAGCGAACCACAGCTCTGTCAAGGGGTTAATATCCAAAATATATGAAAAACTCATACAACTCAACACCAAGAAAAAAACAATCCAATTTAAAAACGGGCATAGGACCTGAAAAGACACTTTTCCCAAGAAGACACGTAAATAGCCAAGAGAGAGATGAAAACATGCTCAACTTCTCTAGCTATTAGGAAAATGCAAATCAAAACTACAATGAGATACCGCCTCACACTTGTTAGACTGGCTATTATCAACAAGACAAGTGTTGGAGAGGTTGTGGAGAAAAAGGAACCCTCATTCACTGCTGGTGGGAATGTAAACTGGTACAGCCACTGTGGAAAACAGAATGGCAGCTCCTTAAAGAAAGAAGAATGGAGTTACCATCTGACCTAGCAACCCCTCTTCTGAGTATTTACTTTAAAAATCTGAAAACATTTATTAGCAAAGATATATGTATCCCTACATTCACTGCGGCATTATTCACGGTGGCCCTAACATGGAAACAACTGAAATGTCCTTCATTAGCTGATTGGATAATGAAGATGTGGTACATATAGACACTGGAACAGTGAGCCATAAAAACGATGCAATACTGCCATTTGCCCTGGCCGGTGTGGCTCAGTTGGTGGGTGTTACCTGTGCACTGACAGATAGCGCGTTTCATTCCAGGTCAGAGCTTGTGCAGGGTTGTGGACTCGATTCCTGGTGGGGGTGCGTGCCGGAGGCAGCCGGTCAGTGTTTCACTCTCACATAGATATCTCTCTCCCTCTCTCTACCTCTTCTCTAGAAATCAATAAAAAAAAAATCTTAATAAAAAGAAAGAAATATTGCGATTTTCGACAACATGGATAAACCTTGAGAATATCATGCTAAGAGAAATAATTCAGACAGAAACAGTTAAGAACTGCATGATTTCACTCATGTGGAATATAAAGCTAGAAGCAACAAATAAAAAAAAAAGAAAAACAAACAAAATCTCATGGACACAGACAGCAGTTTGGTGGTTATGAGAAGGAAAGGGTATGGGGAGTAGTAAAGGGTAAAGGGGGCAAATATGTAGTGACAGGAGATGATCTGACTGGGTGGTGAGCACATAATGCAATATACAGATCATGCATCATAGAAATGAAACCCATGTACTCTTGTTAACCAATGTCACCCCAGTAAGTTTAATAAAAAAATTCTTTGTCCACAAAATTTGTGGTGGTTGTTATTTGATATATTTGGACTTCACAAACCAGTTATGAAGACGGGTCAAAGTTGGCTTTCAGAACAGGTCTATTAAGTGCAGGATAAACCCTAGCCACTAACTGAAACCTTTTCTCAGCTGAAATGATGAATCTCAGAGCTTAAAATTGGGCAGCAGAATCCTGTAAAAATGTCACGACACTTCTTCTGTGAGCAAGTGTACCAGGTCCATAATGAGCCCCAGGGGGCCTCATGCTTCTTGGTACAGTGTATCTTTCACGAAACCAAACATATAGGAGAGCTGCTTCCTTTAGGACATAGTTAAAGGGCACTGTGATCTTTGAAATTATCTTCTTGTCCTCAGGCTTCTGAGGCAGTGTGTCAACGTTATCCCCAATTCAATTATGGTCCTGCCACGTTTCTGGAAAAGTCAAATATTCAAATTTCCAAGCTGTTTTACTGTGAAGTCTTTTCAGTGAAATTGCAATTTGAGGCATTTTAATTTATTTTTTGGTTATGAAACCACAACTAACGTGTAACAAAGGATTTCATTTTGAATGGTCAACAAATAATTCTGTTAAGAAGCAAATGCACTAAGAATGCAGTTTTAGGGGTTCCACAGATTTCTAACAATAAATGGATCGCCTTTTTCTAAGTTTCAACATTTAGTGCAAAGGTAGAGCAGAAAAAGAAAGTAATTGACATTTCGTGAACTAATAACAGACTGGGGTTTCAAGTACAATTATTTGTTTAGCACTTACAAATACACAAGTACATAGACATATAAACTTAGGAATGTAAAAGATTATGCTAGCAGTGATGCGGGGAATAAAGATAAATCAAACACACTGTACTCTCAAACACATGTAATCCAATTAGAAAATAAAAATCATTTATACTTCAAGACTCAGGGCCATTAATATAAATACATATTACAAATAAATATATACATATAAGTACATAAGTATTAAGGGATTTAGAGCATCAGAGTAAGAAAAAACTTCGTGGTGGCAAGTGAAGAGGGGGACAAACTTTTTTTTTAAAACATATTTTTATTGATTTCAGAGAGGAAAGAAGAGGGAGAGAGAGACAGAAACATCAATGATTGAGAATCATTGATTGGCTGCCTTCTGCACCCCCCCTATTGGGGATTAAGCCTGCAACCCAGGCATGTGCCCTTGACCAGAATCAAACCTGGGACCCTTCAGTCTGATGCTCCATCCACTCACTGAGCCAAGTCGGCCAGGGCAAGGGGGCCAAACTTAAACACTTAATGGATATGATGGCCATGGCTCCTATTGCCTCACTGGTTTCATGAGACAATTTTGTCCCCCTAAGTCTAGTATTAGGGAAATTTGAACTGTAGCAATGCTGGCATAAAGACTTTGTTGAATGAATGGTTAAAGTATGAATGAGAATGGATGACTGAAGAGTGAGAATGTTCCTGGGGGTGCATAATAAATTATGCAGGCAAACACTCCGATTATTACAAAGCCATAACAAAGATAAAATGCTAATGGCAACTAATAACATGAAATTTGCCAAACCTCAAAGACCCATTCCATGTCCACAGATACGACTGCTTTCTCCTACCCTCTCACTAATATATTACATCTTATGTCTCAACATCATTGCTTTAGCTCTGTAAATGATATTAATTAGCCGCAACCAAAGTTAATGAAGGGAAACCAATTTTTTAATACGTATCACCAATGTTTCAATGTTTTATTCAGATAATAGTTGGAAAGATCATCACTGTATTTTGATATAGCGACAAAAACATACACACATGTATATGCATCTCCTTGTATGCATAATGCTACCTTGGAAATTTGGGGGGCTATGTTAAACCCTTCTCTTACACTCTGCAAGGGCTATATTGACATTGTTGTAAGTATACTGGTCCACTGCTGATATCCTGAAACATGAGTAGTCGTGTGTGAGAGAAAAAGCAAGTGCTTAACAGGTGCAGGGGTGATATCTGGTTCTGAAAGGATTCAAGATTCCTTGGTTGTTACAGAAAAATCTATGAAAGATAATAGAAATAAATATAGAATGGAGAACTGGAAACTTAGGTACAGATATTACTCTCTTCTACGACACTGGCCATTATCGATGAACTGTCCTTCCGTGGTCACTGTTTTCTAGGTGGCACATTTTGGTTACTCAAAGGAGATGAAAAGTGGCTCAAGCCACCAGAGTTGAAGGATTTAATACCTCTGTCAAATGGACAGAAAGATGTTACTCTAAGTGATGGAAAGAAAATTTGAGGACATAGACTGAAAATTAGAAGCGGGTGTTGACAGAGAAATGAGATGAATGGTTTACACTGGTAGAAGCCACACAAACCCAAAGGCTGCGATTTTAAAAACGCAGGAAATTAGAGCAAGCGCAGAGTATTACTCTGAAAAATCGCAGACATATAAATTAAGTTGCCAAGGAGGACATCAAAACAAACAGTATAAATGAGTTTTAGGAGACAAGTAGACACTTTAATGGGGACAGCAGGGATTTAAGGCTATAGTGACAAAGTAAGGAGGTAGGACAGCGAAACTGAGAGGTGACAGGCAGTGTGACAAAGCGTTACCATCACTATTTTAATAGCATCAACTCTGGACCACTGTGCCATTTTAGAGTGACTTAAAATGAAGAAGGCGCTTTATTAGATAATAGATCATCAGTTTATTACAAAGGGGAGTGAATGGGGGAACTCAGTCCTTTACAGGAGTATTTTCGAAATTTAGTTGTGAAGGTTGAGCTATCTGTTCTGAGCTGTTGGTTGTTTGTGTGAAACCCTCATCTTTTATCAAGTTACCCATCCTAAGCCTGCCTCTCTTTACCAATGTATCATACTCAGGGGCTTTTTGCCCCATGGCCACACTACGAACAACAAAGGCCATTGAATAATTCCAATTCCTGGCTCACAAATGTTTAGATGTATGTCCAAGCCAAGTTAGTGTTACACTCAAAAGAAAAATGACCATTCTTTCCCACTCGGAGCCCCGAGTGTATGCCAGCCCGGGAGTTTGGTTTGCAGGACACCTGTTGTTTAATGATCTGCATTTGCCTGGGGCCCCGAGGTCCTCTCACTCCATTTGTGTAAGTTCGAGGCCATTTCCACCACTGATCAGGTCAATTTCAAGAGAGAGCCTGTTGAACCTGAAACCATCATCCTTAATGGTCCAGCTAAGTGGTGCCCATTAGAAAGGAAGTCATTTACATTGAAGTTACTTGTAAAACAATGTCATGCATTAACATGGGAAAATTCTGCCTTATGCAGATTGGTGACCTTCGTGTTGTGGCAAGAAAGATAATTTCAGTGGGTGTTTTCCTCCTCCATCCTGGCCTACAGGAAACAACCTCATGCTTTTCTTTAAAATGAGCATATGTGAATCAGAGTGAAATATTATGCTGTCCACATGCTACAGAAAGTAATTATTAGAGGAATTTATGAAAACATATTAACAGGATTTGAATCTGTTGAATACCTTTTGAAATTTCATATATGATGACAGACTGTAAGCTCCATGAGAGGAGGGACCACGAATGTTGTATGAACCACTATAGATCCAGGGCTTATCACAGTGCCTGGAATATAGCAGATCAACAAATGCCTGCTGTATAAATGAATGAGTGATAACGCATTATGAAATTTCCTATTCGCCTGACAAAAATGATCACTAAATTTTGGAGAATGTTAAACACTGTCATTTAATGTTACATTTTAAAATGCTGAGTCCCTTTCTCTGTTAGATATGAAAACACAGAATTGAATTACATGCATATTTATATTGCAATTTATTTTCAACAGAGCAACCTTTATCCCAACCCATTTCCCACTTTACCAGGGATAAAGAAGCTAAGTGATATGATCCCCTGTTCAAATGGGCACACAGACAGTTAGAGCCAATTTCACTGCTCAGGAAAGTCATCAAGAATGACAGGCACGGCTGCACTGAGTGTGTGTCGGGAGGTGTGTTCACATAAATGTCGAGCCTTTCGGCATTCAGAGAGAGAAGGGGGCGGGGAAGGCGAGAGAAGAGGAAGAGAGGGAGTGGAGAGAGAAGACACATGTTTTCACGTTTCTGTATGTATTAGGTTTATAATTGCTTCCATGTCTTTCTGCTTTGTCAGAGCGAAGCACTTCCAGATTGCGATCTGTCCGTGCCCTCCCTGAAGAAGGCGGCCACTGTGCTGCACGGCAGGAGCAGCTGGTTCTCTTCTCCGTGAACAGCAAGCTTCCCACACTGTTAAGGAATTGGCCCAATGTGGTTTGCAGCACCTGAGACCTTGCCAACATTACAGGGTATCACCACCAAACTCTGATCCTTGGCCACCCATCAAAACCCTGCCTCTGAACTGAGCTCCCCAAACTGTGTACGGTTTTAGAGTCATGGCTGAGTTTTCTCAGGCCCCCTGCTCTTAACGCATTCGCTTCTGGTGTAGGATGGATTTTAGAGTGGCTATAATGAGAGGAACAGTGTGTCAGAACACTAATCCTAAAGGGCGAATAAAAAATGCTGGAAGACAGGAAGTGTGGTCCAGGAAGCCCTGGCGACTTGGATAATGGTGTGTGGCCTTAGAAACTGCCCATTTCCTGTACTTGAAGGTGGCCCAGCAGAATGTCATTAGAGACAAGGACACGTTGGAGACCATGACCCTTCCTGGCTAAGGAAGATGCCTCCTCCTTTCACATCGATGACTTTCATTCCATGAATCTGCACCTGGAAACTGAAGGCCTGGGGAACAAATGAGAAATGCCAGGGGTCACACTTATTTACCCTTTTCTGCTTTTCTTGTGACTTCTGGGAGACTGGATCTCAAAGTTGTAAGTTTTGGCCCCAGATATTGCAACTGCACTGCCAGGTCTTGGACAGATGCTGCCCCCCTCCTCCAATTCTCACCCTACACAGACCAGGAGCCCTGCTTCCAGGTCCCCTAGATCAGTTATTAACTTCTTGCCAGCAATTTCAGACTCTAAAATAACTTCCTGTCTTTGTGTCCAAAATAGTAAGTTTCCTGAAGACAAAAATTACATTTTGTAAGCCACCACGCTTGGCCATCCGCAATCCTTGATATACCCAAATCAAGCTGTAACCGATCTGCACGAGACAATGTTCTTTCTCCATGGCTGCTTGTTCCTCGGGGGCCCCTTCCTCCTGACTTCAAATGAGCAAATCCACGAGGCGGAGGGAAAAGGGGCCTCTACTCCCACCACCAGGTTATGGAGTCAGGAAGATTCTGCAATGCTACCTATGACGGGATTACTTTCTGAAGACATTCGAATGAGCACGAAATCAGCGGCTTCGTGCAGTCACTGTTTGGAGGGTACAGCTGGTTGGAAACTGGCACAAAGAGTCAATTGATTTTACCATTAGGTTTTTTGACTTTGTCTAACAGGCAATTTCTGAACATCATAAAAGCCTTCTTAATTTGGCTTCGTATTGTGTAAAGCAGATGTCCTTGGTTACTAAACTGATTAGTAAGTGGTTTATATTATTCTAATGGTTGCCATCGTTATTACAAAAAAAGAGAGAGAATAGTTGAGTAAGGCTGCAAAGCAAGCCTTTTCTGCTCAGTACTAGGGACAACAGGATGTCACATTCAGAAAGGACCCATGTATACAGCCTTGGACTGACTGCAAAGATCCATTTTCCAAAAACACCGCTCCTCGTGCTCAACAGTGCCGTGCATTTCAAAAATGATGTCCCATTCACTGGCTTCTTAACAACTATGATGGAAGGCAGGACAGAAGCCAGAGGCAGTATCCAGATGCCTGAACTGCCAGGAGCTTCTCACCTGGATCTGAAGTGCACCCAGCCTTTACAACGTCCTCACACTCTGCCATCCTTCTAGGCTATTATTATCTGGCAAATACGAACAGGATAACCTCCCTCATCAGTCTGCATGAGCCCTTCCTGGCAGAGTCAACTTCCTTAGTAAAAAGCATAATAGTTTCCATGGAAGTCATAAAAATCTTTACTCTCCTCTGTTATCAGAGCAATTCTCTTAGCATGCTGGGCGTGATGTACTCAGAATAAGTCCTCCCAAAAAACAGTGCCTGCAAAAAGCCCAGTGGGGGCAACCCTTCATTTAGAGACAGACACATGGCAAAACCATTTCCCCCCAAGTGAAAGGACAGACACTCGCCTCTCAGCACCAGCACCACCACGTGTTCCTCACACACTAACCAGAGTCTGTAACTTGTGATTATTTTCAGGATGATTTGGCTAATGTCTGCCTCCTCTACTTGATCACAAGTTCTATGAGAATGTGAACCAGCTTTGTTGTTGTTGATTATTGTGTGCCAAGCATTACATGGAGTCTGGCATGGTAGTAAGGCCTTAAATATTTGTTGGGGAAGGAAGGAAGAAGAAAGAGGAGGAGGAGAGTCAGAGAGGAAGGGAATAAGGGAATGAGGTGCTCAATAGTTTGGCATTAGAAGAGTTTGCCTAATTTCTTTCATGCAAATAGTCCTGACCTACAAATACTCAGACATCTTACATGACCTATATATTCACAAGCTCACAGAGAGTGGCTAGCCTCAGAAAACACTGAGCTAGGTCTTTAAAATTTTATACCAACCATGTAATTGGACCCATCAAGGGAGAAATTGGTTTTCTATGCCTGGAAATTGGTGGGAATTTTATTACTTCTGAATTTTCAAAATAGCATTTAGTTGAAAAGTCCAATCGTGCAGACTTACCAACTCTTGAGGCCAGATCAGGGTCTATGTTGGTCACTTCTGTACCCGACAGAAACATGCCTTAGGGGTCTAAGAGGGAAACCGTAGGCACTGAGCTCATTCACAGGCGGCGCATCTACCTGCAAGCTCTCGGCACAGGCGCAAATGGACACGCTTAAAAGCTGTTGATTTGAGAGGCACTGGTTGGCCAATCCAAGCACTGTTTGAACCACACCTGCAGTAATTTTGCACTTGAAGGACTGCAGGCTTCAGAGAGGAGCACCAGTGAAGTATTTGTAAGAGGCCGGGCGCTCTCTCCAGTGCTGCTGCAGGGCTCTTGATGGCCCTCTTCCTTCTCTAGACAGTAATTTGGAAATCAAGGGCCCACAGCACCAAGTGGATGGAGGTTCTGGGAGGGCTGAGGAAGGGGTGGGTGAAGGAAGAACCCGGGACCAGGTGCAGAAAAGGTGGAAGCACAGGCGCCTCAAGGTCTCAGGTCTGAAGGGAGCTCCCGTAGCGAAAGCTGGTACTTGGAGGTGGATCTCCGGAGATGCTTGATATTTCAATTTCAAAGGTGAATTTCAATTTCAAAGATGATGGGGGTTAGCATGTTTCCAAATAACGTAAAGTAAGCTTCAAGTCTAACTTTCTCTTGGTAAATATCATCTTATTTAACAATGATGGAAGTATCAGAAATGAAGTCATGCTAGAACATGAAGTATCTAGAGTAAAACCCAGCAAAGTTTTTCTTCTTCCTGAAAGTTGGTGGGTTGGGGGGGGGGGGCAGGAAAGGGGTAGTATAGGGGATGTGGACAATCTGTCCACCTGAAAAATTGATTATTCTGGGAATATCTGCTTCCTGGCATTACTAAGCTGCTATCCTTTACATCATCAATGTGTGATTAGTAACTAAATATGCACTTTCCAACTGCAAGTACCCATACTTCCTGCTACAGAAACTCCTTGAAGACAGTATTCCCTGCGCCTGGCAAAAGTGCCTGACATATGACAGGTGCTCAATGAATATTTGCTGAGTTGAATGAGCCCATTCACATGTAGAATTAGCACTGTGCCTGCATCTAAACAAATTCTGCATATGTCAGGAAAACTGACTTCTGGGAAACTGAAGCATGAAAAAGAATGAAATGGACTAGGTGGCATTACAAGATTATACACAATTATCAAAATGCAGCAAACTGCACACATAAAGTAGTGTATATATAATACCTTAATAAACAAAAGAGAAGAGAAAAAAATCCAACAGCCAAGTAAATAGTGTGGGTCAGGACTTAAACCCAGATATAGCTATCCTCTTGACCATTAGAATGTTCCAGTCCCTTTGATCATTACAGAATCAGGCTGAAGATTTTTGCATGTGTATATTAGAAATTTTTTTTATTTTGCAAAAAGCCTATTTGTATCCCTTATCCATTTCTTTATGGGGCTTTGAATTCTGAAATATAATCTGTAAAATATTTTAAATATCAAAATATATAAACTGTCAATAAAAGAACTAAATATTTATAGTACGAACATGACTTTTCTGAACATTTTTCCTGAAATTGATAGGATAAGATATTAATGGTTAGACTATGTTAGAGGAAACCATAAATTTGATTGGTTGTATAACAAAATTTAAAAAAACACACGTTTTTAAAACGCTATGAAAGAGTCCATGAAGAGTGCTTGTCACACGCTTTCACAAGAAATTATGTTCGCTCTCCTGAACCACAGGGCATTTCCTAGCTGGCTGTGAGGTAGGTGGCTGACATCGACTGTTCCTTAAGAAAGATGGATGGCAGTAAAGTAAAATCTGACTTTTAGGAAACATGTCCCCTGAATTTCACCAACTCAGTGTATTGCTCTATTTTATCAAACACTCTCAAATTTATCTGTTCACTTTACTTAAGATATCTAGTTTCAGAGGGGGGGGAAACCCCCATGTCTTCTAGACCACCATACCTCATTAATACAAAGAAACAGGTGACAAGGTTATACTGCCTTTTTGATGCATCTTCTTACTGAAAAATTCTTAGTCCCCAACGAATTTCAGCCTCATTTGTGTATCTGGTCAACCAGACAGTGGCCATGCCTTCAGCAGCCCATTGTGTGAGCCTCTCCACTCTCCTTTCTTTATGAAGTCACCCTCTGGGACAGGCAGGGGACCAGGGCTCCTCTATCCTCATTTCACAGAGAGTGACAGAGAAGTTAAGTGGCTTGTGAAAGGTCAAACAACCAGTCTTTGGTCAGGCCCAAAATAGAATCAAGGTTTGCTGACCTCCTTGTCTCCTGCTCAGACGAATCAAGGACAAGAGAAGTGACTCCTGAGCTGTAAAATAACACGACGAGAGGCTTTTGATTTCCTTATCCTTGAACAGGATGAGCTAATGCATCTATCTGGTCTAACATCTATCTGGACATCCGAATGAGAGGCTGTTGAACTGGTGGGGAAAACTTAAGGCCAAGAATCCAAAAGTTAATAACGTCAGCTTTTCCAGAGACTACCTATAACCTTATGCAAAAACTGAAAGCTGCGGGGTCTCAGTTTTGCTCTCTCTGAAATTGGGGACCTTAGGAACTCATTGAGTACACTAATCTTTTAACAGAAGTAACAGATCCTTGAATATTGTTACTCAAGGCTTTGGGAACAGAAGATATAAATATGGTTTTTGATCATGCCTCTTACAATGACAACAAGAATCAAGAGCTGGTGACATCCTGAAAACAGTACACTGCACCCTGAAGCAGGACTACTGAGAACAGGGATGAAGAATAAACAATCACTTAAAACAGGGCTTACTCATCATGCAACTGGGCAAGGAGCCCTCAGTTCAGCCCTGCAAAAATATATCACCTTTGCTGTGCAAATCAGGCTTGACATCGGGCCTTATTTAATTCACAGACATGCTTATACTTCTGCATAACTGAGAGCTTTTAATTACTATTTGTAGAGCATCTAAGACAATTAAATGCTTCTGATTACCCTTTTGTTTTTTAAAAACATAGAAGCAGAGTGTAAACACTTCTACACAACCATTAGAGCAAAATGCCTTTTGAGGCAGAATGCTTTGAATACATTCTGCCTTATAAAAAATGTATAAAAGGATAGCACAGCAAAGGGCTGTGAGGCGTGACATGGCCTATCATGTTGTGCATGCATGAGTTAGCTCTTACAAGATCAGAACCAGGAGCTAAGATGAATACCATTCAACCTGAGCCGATGCGCTGGAAGTTCAGTATCACATCACTCAGGGTCAGTGGCAGAGCCGCTCAAAGGTACCCTCTCTGGAGAGTCATGCATTTAAAAAATATTTGAGCAAATGTGCTATTTATCACCCAGAATGAAGACTCCGTTCTCCATCTTAATGTGAACAGGGATCGTGTTTATCTCATGATAGTGTCACAGCCTGCTCTTTGTTTTAATCATGAATGTCCAGCATGTCCTCACATTAGTCCTAGGTCTAGAGGTGGCCTCCTTGGCACCTACAGGGAGTAACAGGAAGCCTGGGGCCACAGGAAGACAGCCAGGCCCCGTAGGGCACGGTCATCACTAGAGAATCACTGGTCTATCTGAATGAGGCCGAACCTATTTCTATAGTGTTTTACATTTTACAGAACGTATCGTTATACTCATCTGGCAATGACAGTGACTCAGAGAGATGACTCTTCCAAAGTCACACAGCTACTACACGTCAGAACTCAAAGACGGGTCTTCTAAACCAGCACACCTGGCATTCAATGAAGTTTCTTAATCGTGTTTAATAAGATGAGTGGAGAGATATGCTATAAAGGAGTAAAAGGAACTCTATCCCTGATTGTCATGTGATTTACAAACCATGCCTTGTATTACTTGATGGAAAAAGAATAATCATGTAAGCACAGTCTTCAGCCAGAGCGCCCAGATTCAAATCCAAGTTCTGCCATTACCAGCTGTATGATCCTGGCAAGTTTCTTAACCAATTGTGGCTAAGTTTCTTATCTTTAAAATGAGGACAATAACAAAACCTACCTCATGTGACTCTCATATGAATTAAATGGGTTAACATCTGTAAAGCATTTAAAATAGCATCTCCATATAATGACTGCTATATAAGCCCCGGGGCTAAGTGAATGAATAAATTACTCTGATGTGGAGGGTTCTTCTCCAACTGTCATTAACAGCTTACAGATAAATTTTTAAGACACAGCATCTCACTGACATCTTCTTAAAAGTTCCTGTTAACGAATCCTGATACTTTTCCTTATCACATGACCAAAAGGAAGACAGGCCGCTTTCCTCATTGATTTTAAAAAGCAAAACAACCACTCTAGGATATCCGACATATTTCCCAGACTCACTAGGGTCTCTCCTCTCTCTGAGGCTTGGAAAACTCACCAAATAATTATTTCACCAAATAATTACATGGGTTCATTAAAGATAGAAACTCTTTCAGCCAAAGTGGTGACCACCTCCACTAGTGCATTGTGGCTTGAGACCTATAGCCCTGATCACCAGGCTTTGGTTATCACCGCACCTTCTGGGACCTTATGCATACAGTATGCATGTGAAAGGGATCTACCCTGGATAAGATCTGGCCACTTCCTGCCAGTTACAATTACATAGGGCTTGGTCTTTGGCTCTTGTGAAGGGATGATCTATAAACATCTGTGGTCAAATGCATTAATTAAAAAGATTTTATCTTCAAAATTACTAATACCATCCCACTGAATGATGGCCATTTAAAAAATGATTTACTATTTTCCTGCATTTATGTTTTGGAAACCAGGATATACTAGTACCATACTGGCTGCTGTCGGAAGACAGCAAGGTCCCTTTGGTCACTGTCATGCTATAGGGGAACGGTCCTTTGTGCTGTCTTCTCACACCGATTGTCAAAGCAGAGACATCAAGTATCTTTCAAAGGAGGGCGGTGCAAGGTGCAAAGAAATCAACCTATTTTTCACTTTCTGACAGGGTGAAGAGACACATAAAATCAATCCCTATGAAAATTAGATTTTTAATACCACTGACAACTAGCAGCACCAAATTGGGTTAACAGTAGTGATGAGCTACTTGAATCTGCCTATATTTTCATCACACATTTTAGTATTTTGTTTCTTGGGTCTATTGTTTTTCCTCTGCAGCTCAGTCAAGTGTCAGCTATGACTTTTTGAGGAGCTCTGAGTAATGGGATCAGCTAATGTTCTGTACATGAAGAAATTCCATATCATTCGCGTCTCTAAAAATACGGCTGCCTGCCGCCAGAGCCAATCCACAGTGATGAATAGCTAAAGGGACAAGTAGGTCTCTAAATTTACTTCATATCTGACAGCCCTTCAGCAGATACGGATAATGGATCCCTCTGACTCACAAATTCGGCTCCCTCCTACTACAAGCAAGCCTTTTCTTTTCGATATGAGAAAGGGCAAGGACTCTTAATGACCCAATACATCCGTCCCTTCCGCTTCTCAACCACCCAACAAAAATTTATTAAATGCCTGGAGTGCCAAGTTCTCTGCAGCTGCGTGGCTGGATATAAAGACACACATCCTCTTAACCCATGAAAACCCATTAGTATCTGATTTGATGTGACCAATCAAAATGAAGCTAGGAAAAAATATTGATGTGTATACTAGTATATACATGCATATACTAGTATATACATCTTGCTGCTCTAGCTAGCTAACTAACCCCCACAGACCCATGTGGTTAATCTGCATATTGAACAATTTGCAACAAGTTCATCTGCAAGGTTTATGTAGGAAAAATTACATTCTCTGGGTGTGTAGTTTGAATTCATCCATTCAAATATGTTTATTAAGCCCCTACTATGTGCCAGAAGCTATATGCTACAACATGTTAGAGAGGGGGGCGGCAGTGTGATACAAAATGGACAGAAATACATAAAGAAAGTCAATTACCTACTGAACTGATAACCTGAAGTGAAAAACATAATTGTGATGTACTGGTTGTATGTTTTAGCTAAGCAAAGCTTAAATGTTATGCTTTATGCTAAGATTACTGCATATTCTGCTGTGGGTGTTTAGACAAGGTAATGGTCTTTCCAGAGTATATACCTCTTTGTGAAGTCTAAGTCTGTAAGGTACACTTAAAATTTCTCAACTCTAAAGAATTAAAGAGCTTTTGTCAACCCATTACAACTAGAAAATCATTTACTAAGAATCTTTTCATTTCAAAACCTACCACGATTACCCACTCACTCAACCTCACACACAGAGCAGAGCTTTACTGTGTTGAAATTCCATCCATGTGTCTTCATTTCAAGTCTTCTTTTGATTTATGACTCTGAGTGTATAGCTAAGTAAGAGCATTAGCTAGTTTTAAATAGCCATGAAGTGACGTGTGACTTATCCAAATTTGGTGTAATCAAAAGATCTGATATAACATCTAAAACTGTCAAATTGTCTTCAATATGCTATCTATTTACTGATACTTTCAGTGTTTCTCATTAATATACCTTCACATCTGTTTCCGCCCCCACCCCCTGGAATTTTACATAAATACTATTGGCCTATTATGCTTGTGGATAGAAAGAAATTATTTCATATTCAAAACACTTTTAAAAGTTTTTTTTTTTTTTTATCATTATTCACTCTCCTTCATTATGTTTACTCCCAATATGTTCTGAGAGCCAGGCCCTGTGCTAGGCACTAGGACTAGAAAGACAAATGAGAAATGGGGAATCTGTAATTGAGCTATCATATCACATTTTAAAAAATTAAGCAGGAGAAATGCGAGGGACATAATAATCAAAGCATAGAGGCATTTGCCAGAATTGGATTTCTTAGGAGCTGTTTTTGCTCAATTACTACTTTAATTGAACCATCTATAATTCTTTCCACTTATAGTTTTAGTCTAGAGGAAGCCAGACACAAGATATTACACATGAAGCCAGAAGCCAGTACACTTTCTGACAGCAGAGACTCCCGAAAGTCTATCAAAATCACTAGAAGAAAGAAAAAACAAGAAGGGATGGTACTGGCAAATGACACTGTCTAATCCAGAACCTTGATTTCATTTCTTATGTTCCTGGGCCAGCTGCACAGAGTGGACAAGCCAGGACCCCCAACTCAGTCAACTCTACACATGGGGGGGGCCTGCTGGGGCCCAGGTCAAGACAAACTGTTGTGTTTAATGAGGGATTCTCAAGAACCCAGCTCGACCAGAAAAGCAGAAGCCACTTCCAATTCCGATTTAAGGAATATTCCTTCCAAAACAGGACAACTATATCATGTAGACATCATTTCCCTGCTTTAGTATTCCATGTATATTTACAGATGCAAACATGGAAGAGGGCCGACCTCTCCTGCCATGCCTACCTCCACCACTCTCTCTGCAGCGTAATTTTAATTAATGAGACAAGTCCACTGAATGTTATCACCCTCTTTCCTTCACCCTCTGATACATTTCTATATTCCCTGATCAGCCAATTAGTATAGCATACAGGAGAATGACTTATAATATTCGGTGCCCCCAATTCCCCATGCACCATCTAGTGGTGATGATAATTATATTAACAGTAATGATGATGCTAATAATGGGAATCTTGATGAATTTAAAAAACTGAAAAAGGCCATTTTAACAATGAGTGAAGGATTTTCCTTTTGGAAACATTTCCCAAGAAACATAAAATGCTCATATTACCTTGACAAGAATCACCATGGCCTCCAGGTTAAAATGCAAGTTAAAACCACCTGTATTTTAAAATAAGAAGATACTGATTTTCTAAGCAATTGAAAATTTCATTTCCTTGTTCACTGGCTTTCCAAATACTGATAGTAAGCCAATAAAGTAATTTTAAGTTGGGGCACAGGCTTCAGCTATGAGCTACACATTTGGAAATGCAAAGCTTTTACTTATTATGATATAGTTTCAAAACAATCTTCCATCATAATTTCATTTACACTTGCCCTGTTTTTGTCTATAAATCATTTTTGTTGCCCAAACTTCTCTTGCCTCACAGATGTCTAACTTTAAAATTGACTATTACTACTGCTTTCCCCCAAATAAATATTGGTGTCCATAGTTTACTGCCACTTGAACACCTCCTTAGATAAACACAAAGGCATCTCTTTGGCTATCCACACTTCCATTTCTATTTTTTTCTTTTTTGTGTTTTGTGTGTGTGTGTGTGTGTGTGTGTTTGTACTTCTATTAAAATATATATAAACTAACAAGGAAACCACAAACACAGCTCATTTTGAATACTTCCTTTCCATTACCAGTTGGGAAATTGATGAATTAGTACTAGTTCAACCAGTAATTATCAGTAATTATAGTCTTTCTAATTTAAGAGTGTGTGTGTGTGTGTGTGTGTGTGTGTGAGTGAGAGAGAGAAAGAGAGAGAGAGAGAGAGAGAGAGAGAGAGAGAGAGAGAGAGAGAGATTAGGGTTAGGGACATACACACATATGTATGTGTATTATGTATATATGTATATATACACTTCACCAGCAATCAGTTTGGCCTCATCTTTTTTTAACTCCTGTAGTAGTTTCAGATTCTCTTTCCCATATCAAATAACCCATAATCTCAAATTTTGTATGTGTCCCTAGTTAATGATCTCTCACTGATGCCTTCCACTTCCTGCACTACATCTTAAAGAAACGAAAAAGCTTACTATAGGTGAAGCAGTACATGAAAGAGCCCACAGAGCAAGATTTCCTTGAGAAGACATTAAAGTCCAACACAAAAGCCGTATGTCACAAAGTGTCAGCTCAGAATCCGCACTGATACAGAGCATTTCTAAAATTCTGCCCTAGGATTTCATGTATATTTAAATGAGCCAATATGGGCCCCTCCCCTTAAAAGCCAAAAATGGATACAAGAAATAAACAGGTAAGTAGATTTTAAAGATGTTACTCTGTAGTATCCCTAAAATACTTAGCGTGTTAGCTTTACAAAAACCAGGTCTATCACACAGGTTGCACTGACCCTTTTTGTCAGAGAATTGGGCTCTCCTACCCAAAATATCTGAATATTACAAGTCAACCAAATTCACACAGTGCACCTTCCACTGCTTTAGTTGAGAAGTCTCTTTCTAAAATGTATTACTGCCTGAGGTTCTGATCTGTTCTCACGTTGCCTGTGGAGACACTGAGCTTCAGTGCGTGCGCCACAGACTCGGGGCATTTTGCCTGTACTACAGACACAGCCCGGGAAGACCCAGTCGTGCGATCTCCATCATTTTTCATCCGTAACCCCCATGACACGAGGTCACGCTGCTTAGTAAAAGGGAGAAAGCTTTCCCATCAGACAGACAAGCATTTGGAATCCTTTTCCACCCATAAACCAGGAACGGTTTCCCATTTAAAGAAAGAGAAAAATAAATCCTCTTTATAATTGAAAATAGCTTTCCTCTACAACTCTGTTAGGCTTTGCTGGGAGGAAAAACATTTCCTAGTTTATGAGGCAGATTTGATTGAAGGTGGATCAAAGAGAAACTAAGCGGATTCTTTTTAGGAATCCGTCTCAACCACACTGACGAACGTTCACTACGAACAAAAGCCTCAAAATGTGGCACCTACTGTCCGGGGCTACCTCCTTCAGGTATCGCTAGATGACCTACCTAGCGGAGCAGTCGGGTGTTTAATAGTTTTGGTTGGTCATTTTCTCCCCAACTTTAACATGAAATTTTAAAATAAATAAAATATCCAGCAGAAAAACGAAGATTAATATTAAGAGGCCCAGAAGGTTTTTGAGCCCCTGAGTCAAAAATTATTCCACGAATGCTACGTATTATTTCATCAAAGGGTTCAATTCCCTCCCAGATGGCAGGTCCCACTTCAGAGGCAGACAACTGAACAGCAAAGCACAGCCTAGGCCAGCCGTGGGCAAACTACGGCCCGCGGGCCGGATCCGGCCCGTTTGAAATGAATAAAACTAAAAAAAAAAAAAAAAAAAAGACCGTACCCTTTTATGTAATGATGTTTACTTTGAATTTATATTAGTTCACACAAACACTCCATCCATGCTTTTGTTCCGGCCCTCCGGTCCAGTTTAAGAACCCATTGTGGCCGTCGAGTCAAAAAGTTTGCCCACCCCTGGCCTAGGCCCTGGGCCCTAGGCCAGTGATGGCGAACCTTTTGAGCTCGGTGTGTCAGCATTTTGAAAAACCCTAACTTAACTCTGGTGCCGTGTCACATATAGAAATTTTTTGATATTTGCAACCATAGTAAAACAAAGATTTATATTTTTGATATTTATTTTATCCTAGTAGCCCATCACGCAATATTGCGCATAGTAGGCCGCCCACCGCTTCCGTGGGAGTCAGCGGGAACTGCAGCCAGGAGCCGCACTACTTCCCATTCAGCTTCCTGCAGAAGCAAGCCACTGGTGCCCATGGGAGCCGGGAGGGAGCTGTGCCGCTTCCACGGGAGCCGGGAGGTAGCCTCGCTGCTTCCACAGGAGCTGGGAGGGACCCGCACCGCTTCTGAGGGAGGCGGGCCCACCATCTCCTCTCTGGGCCTGCACTTGGCCGCAGAGGCTGTGGGCCGGACCCCCTGTCCCTGTCTGTGTCCGCTCCGGCTCTGGGGGACCTACTCCGCCCTTCTCTGCCGCTCCTACCCCGCCCTTCTCTGCCGCTCCTACCCCACCCATCTCTGCCGCTTCTCTCCTGCCCGTCTCCGCTACCTCGGCTCTGTTGCTTGGCTTCCTTCTATGGTGTCTTCAGTCTTCGCTCCCAGCCTGTATATGCAAATTAGCCACCATCTTTGTTGGCGATTAATTTGCATATCATTCTGATTAGCCAATGGTGGGCATAGCGAAGGTACAGTCATTTTGCATTTTGTCTATTATTAGATAGGATATTTAAATGCTATTTAACAAAGAAAATCAACCAAAAAAATGAGTTCGAGTGTCACCTCTGACACGCTTGTCATAGGTTCACCATCACTGCCCTAGGTGAACGTTTGCAGAGTGGGGGCAGCTGAACTGATGGTCTTCCAATCTGCCAGCCCCTCTCCCAGCACCGTGTCACACACCCCAGTGCTTACGCAGTTCTGAAAGTAGGGGTACAAATGTGTGTGGCTGTAGTGTATTCCCAGGGGCCTGAGACCTAGCTAGTGGGGGGTGAAGGCGTTACATGGGGTGGCGGTGAAGGCCAGGCTTGGGGATCTGAGCCATGAGTAGGAAGAGCACCAGATGAGACTCTCCCTTTGGCACACTTCAGTCTATTGTTCGGGAAGAAGCAGCCCTTTGTTGGTGCACTGCTGAGAAGGCAATGACCTTGGAGGACCCCATCGAGGTCTCACAGGCAGCCTCACTGCCTTCCTCCCTCACTAGTCACCAGACAGTAAGCAGCAGTCACCAAGCCTCCCTCTTCCCTCTCCTCTCTGACTTCTCCGCTGTGGGACACTACTCCTTATTAAAGCTCCTCTGTTTCTATTACATGAATTAATGCACTCATGAACCTACCAGTGTTGAGGAAGACAAAGAAATAATGCAGGTGCCCAGGCAGGGCACGTGGAAGGAGTTGCATGGCTTCTTAAAATTCTTTCTGTTTCATAACAATTTTCTTTTCTATTCAACTCAATAAGAATGAGAGAGACAGAGGGAGAGAAAGAGAGAGAGAGATTTTCACACTGAGAAACCTATCCTTGTAATGCATATAAACACGGTGCATCTAGGAAGCAATGCCAGGGAGATGTTTTCTGTGAGACATACATTAAAATACACAGTACCAAGAGGCTGTTCTGTCACCTTTGCTCTCCAGTCTGCCTTGATTCTCAACTGCTTCTTAGGCTGGTACCAATAAATTCCCTTTTGCTACAAAAGAAGAAAGGAAGGAAGGGAAGGAGGAAGAAAGGAAGGCAGGATATGAAACATCTGCACCCAGTAGTTAAGGAGAATCACCAGCCTAAATAGAAAACACACTGGTCACTGAAGAAGGTCATTCAACAAAGTCACTGGAAACCCACAGAACTGTGACATGCAGGAGTAGAGAGGGAGGCTGAAAACAACCTGCTTTGCCCTGGAGAGCAGGGAGGCAGCCTGGGGAATTCAAAAGACACTGGGCTGTGCAGGAGGAAACGGGTAACAGTCCTGCATCTGTCACTGGCCTGTGACTCTGAGCATTTTGATCTAAATTTCAGACTCTTATATGTAAAAATGAGAGCACACTCGGCTAAGTGTGGCTCAGTGGTTGAATGCTGACACATGAACCAAAAGGTCACTGGCTCAATTCCTGGTCAGGGCACATGCCTGGGTTTCAGGCTCAATCCCCAGTAAGAGGCATGCAGGAAGCAGCTTATCAATGTTCTCTCATTGATGTTTCTATCTGTTTATCCCTCTTCCTTCCTCTCTCTAAAAAAACACCCAATAAAATATATTTTTTTAAAAATGAGAGCAAAAAGTAGATTATATTTAAAGGCCTTGGGGCTTTAGAATTCTAGATAGAAAACTCCTTGAGTCCATTCCCCAGCTGCCTGAAGTTCTAGGGATTCCAGTGACCTAAGATGCCCAAGTCTGTAGGCTGTTCTAGGAACAGAATCAGGCTCCTAAAATGGATCCATGTATATGTGGCAACTTGTTATACAAAAGAAGTAGCAATATCAATTACAGGGAAATGAATTATTTAGGGGATTGTATTGTAAAAACTCCTTACTGTAGAGAGAAAATGTTGGGTCAATACCTCACTGCCATAAAGACAGAACAAATCCCCAAAAACTTCCCCTTCAAATGCTGTGAAGATCTAGATATGAAATACAACTATGAAGCTAACAGAAACAGCTACTGAAAAACATTCTCAATAGCTTGAGATAAAGAAAGATTCCTTAAACATGATTTTTCTAAGTCATAAAGGAATACATTGATGGGTGTGTTTACAACAAAATACGACAGAAAAAATGGATAGAAGGTATTTGTTATCTCTAAAAATGAACAAAGGATTCATATCCAGACTAAGTAAGAGATCAGTGAGAAAAGAAGAAACCCAAAAGGAAAATGTGCATAAAATATGTACAGGCCATTCAAAGAAGGACAAATCCAAACAGCTGAGCAGAATGTGAGAAGCTCAATCTCTCTAGTAATCAGAGAAATGCAAAAAAGACAATGATACGGCTATCTGATTAGAGCTAGAACTTCAAACACTGCCCTGTGGAGATGCGGGAACACAGCAAGGCTCATTCCCAGCTGTTGGGAGGACAAACTGGTTTCCTCATTCTGGAGGATATGAAGATAAACTGGTTTCCTCATGCTATAGAAGTATAGCAATCTTCTACTTAGTGAAATTAAGTGTGCCCATGCCCCACAATCCTGAGACTATACCCCACAGGAACTCACTCCCAAAGCCAGAAGAGGGCATGGATATTCAGCACTGCACTATTTTGGAACACCTGGGAATTGGAGGCAGCCGGGGGTGACTATTACTAGGGAAATGAATGAATGTGGAGGATTTATGATGGCATACCACATAATTGTCAGAAGGAATGAATAAGACTTATATCCAGCAACATAAGTAGCTCTAAGAGCAGCACTGACTGAAAAAAAAAAAACCAGAATCTATAATACAATGTATGTATATTACAAAATTCATTCATGCAAACCTGTGTTTTTCAAGGACACACATACATCTGAGGTAACACTGAATGCAAGAGGGGAAACAAAACGAAATGAGGGGGTCCTTGTATGGCCTGATAACGGGATGTGCCATGCAGAGGAGAATGACTCTGTGATCCAGCTCTGTGCACCTGACCAGGGTGGGAGAGGGGAGAACCAGCTGAAGAGTGGTTACTGCTTTTGACACTGGAGTGCAGACAGGGTCAAAAACTAAGAGGCAAACCACTAAAACAAAAGACTTTAAAAGAGGATGCATGAGAGATGATAGCTTACTTTTCAGACATACATGTCCAGTTAAAATATAGCATGACATTTGCCCTCGCCGGTTTTGCTCATTGGATAGAGCAGTGAGTCCCAAAGTGGGCGCTACCGCCCTCCGGTGGGCGCTGCAGCGATCCAGGGGGGCGGTGATGGCCACAGGTGCATTTGGGGGCGATGAGTAACTGCTATTAAAATTTAAAAAAAAAATTAATTTCCAGGGGCTAAGTAATATTTTTTCTGGAAAGGGGGCGGTAGGACAAATAAGTTTGGGAACCACTGGGATAGAGTGTCAGCCTGCGGACTGGAAGTACCCAGGTTCGATTCTGGTCAAGGGCACATGCCTGGGATTGCAGGCTCGATCCGCACTAGGGGGCGTCCAGGAGGCAGCCAAGCCATGATTCTCTCTCATCATTGATGTTTCTATCTCTCTCTCCCTCTCCTTTCCTCTCTGAAATCAATAAAAATATATTTTAAAAAAGATAGCATGACATTCAATTCATAAGTATTTACCAGATAGCCTGGCCAGTGTAGCTCAGTGGTTGAGCATCAACCCATGGACCAGGAGGTCAGGTTTGATTCCCGATCAGGTCACATGCCTGGGTTGCAGGCTGGATCCCCAATAAGGGGCATGCAGGAGGCAGCTAATCAATGATTCTCTCTCATTGATGTTTCTCTCTCCCTCTCCCTTCCTCTTTCTGAAATCAATAAAAACATATATTTTTTAAAAGACTCAATCATCTTAAAAAAAAGTATTTACCAAATAAATGGTGATGGAAGGAGACTTGACTTGGGGTGGTGAACACACAATACAGTGTATAGATGATGTGTTGTAGAATTGTGCACCTAAAACCTGTATAATTTTGTTAACTAGTATTACCCCAATAAATTCAATAAAAAAGAAAAAAAAGAACTAGTTATAAAGCAATCAATGCTAGGAATTTGATAAGGCTTCTAATGAAACCAGCAGAAGAGGAGACAAAGACTTTTAGTACAGATTTGGTCATTATTCTTCTAGTTAGGACCTTCCTATTTTAAGTGTTGAAATGTGGATGGAGGTAAACAAGAGTATGAAGATCACTTTTTTCATAAAGCAATTCAGTAAGTTGTTTATCTTGTGGAAATAAGAAATATGTCTTACAAGACAATGAAAAGCAACTGTCTTGATGTTTCTCACGCAGCTATTATTCTGTTTGTAGATAAAATTCCCAATTATTGCATTATATGTAATTCAAGGTATTTTTATTCAAAAGACTTAAATTTGGACAATTGTTAGATGTCTCAAAATGTAACTCTTGCCTGGCTGGTTTGACTCAGTGAACAGAGTGTCAGCCTGTGGACTAAGGGGTCCTGAGTTCAATTCCAGTCAAGGGCACATGCCCGGATTGCGGGCTCGATCCCCAGTAGGAGTTGTGCAGGAGGCAGCCAATCAATGATTCTCTTTCATCATTGATGTTTCTATCTCTCTCCCTCTCCCCTCCTCTCTGAAATAAATAAAAGAAATATATTTTTACCAAAAAAGGGTGACTCTCCTGTAGATGAAGACATTGTATCAAAACAAAGAATTTGAGTAAAATAGTTTCTGAAATGAGAAGTGTTTCTAAATTGACATATTGTATAAAATAATTTTACATGATTATGTAGCCAAAGTCATATTATACAGTTCAAATAAACACTGGCTATCTTATTAACATTCATTATGTTTATATATTCATGTTGATCAAAAAGCTTTTGGTACCTTTTCATTATGAAAACAGAGGATCAGCTCACATTTAGGGCTGCTTTTTCATCAGCATATATAATATTTTTTAATATTAACCCTCATTAACTTATTATCCTTGAGTCTAAATCCATGAATAACATAGTCTGTGTTTTTGCTAAATTGGTTTTATTTCACTTTGTGTCATGTGAGAACTAATACTTATTTTTATGGAATAAATGCATTATCAATATGATTAATCTTTGAACACAAGCAAACCAACACAGTCCCATACACTCAAAGACCTATTCAACATAGATGGATCTAATGAGAACCACAAATAAATGATAGGACCCTTGGCGGAAAAATTCTCTTCTTAGTCTGTGAGGTAGCCAGAGCCCAAACATGGACCATGGATGCACCAAGTCATATCCCGCTCTCTGCAAAGGCCCAGATCCAATATACACTGTCTTCTGTTGGAAAAGAACTACAGCTCACACACCTGTGAAAACTCAAGTAACACCATCAGCTCTTCTGTGCAGATTTGCACTTTTCTCACGCTGAATTAAATTGTTATTTTTATGCATTTTAATACCTATGTATTGTTTATATCTATTATAATGGAACTAAAAAATCGTTTATTTTTCACTGCAATGTTAGAATTTAAAAGAAAAATATGCCTGTTGGCTCATAGGTAGTGGTTATGTCTAATATTTCATTTGTCCCACACTTGTATTTTCAAGCTCTAACTAATGAACCATTATTCTACTTGGTTATTCTCCATGGCGCCCCTGAATGTTAGGAAGAGCAAATGCTCAACAACTCTGTGGACTGACAAAAGTGGTTACTTATTTGTAAAAACAAAAGGGATGTATGTTTTCTATTATGGTTAAATGTTGACTTACTAATTGGTTTTCACTAGAAAACTGTATACACAATAATTTACTATTCAAAATAGGTAGGCATCATTATTTCTCTTTGAGATGGATAATTAAATCAAAGCTGAATAAATGTCTTGAATGAGAATGTTTAAAAAAACAGGCCAGATTAAGATCTCTTTGAAAGAAGGGCTTAGAAAAAGGGCACACAGTTCTAGTTATACAGATCAATCGCCTGAGAGATCTGCTGTACAGCATAGAGCCTACAGTCAGCCATCCTGTATTGCTAAGAGAGTAGATAGATCTTAAGTGTTCTTAACACGTGTGTGTGTGTGTGTGTGTGTGTGACAGAAGAAAACTTTTGGAGGTTATTAATATGCTTGTGGCATTGGCTGTGGTGATGATTTCACTGGTACATACTTACTTCTGAACTCATCAAATTATATACATTAGGAGGGCGGAGCCGCTGGGCGTAGGACCGGAAACTTGCAGACAAAGTTCCGAGCTCCGCCCCTCGCGTCGCTGCCCCACCCACTGGCCCCAGCGGACCCGCGACCCGCTACCAACCAATCTGCCCGGCACTCGCGTGCACCATGTCTGGTTCCTTCAGCGTCACCCCTATGAAGAAAGTGGTTCAACAGCTCCGGCTGGAGGCCGGGCTCAACCGCGTGAAGGTTTCCCAGGCAGCGGCAGATTTGAAACAGTTCTGTCTGCAGAATGCTCAACATGACCCCCTGTTGACTGGAGTATCTTCAAGTACCAATCCCTTCAGACCCCAGAAAGTTTGTTCCTTTTTGTAGTAAAATGAATTTTGAAGGTGTTCTAAACCACTTTTCTTGAACCGGCGAATATTCAAAGAGAGCTAAATCTGAAGCCTGCACAAAAAGCTTACCCTATAACATGTGCCATACTCTACAAACTTCTGCTTTTGCCAGTCCTTAACATCTACCTCTCTGAATTTTCATGAATTTCTATTTCACAACAATGATTATTCTATATACACTGGCAGCAGCATACAAATAAAATACTTGGTATAAAAAAATTATATACATTAAATACAGATTTTTAGATGTCAATTATACCTCAATAAAGAGTGTTTTTAATTGGTAAAAAGAATATACATCAGACACTTGAGACTGTAGTAGGTGTTGATGCAAACTAAAACCAGTTCTACTATGGATATGTTGTGACTCCTATAATCTCTGACAGGCTTGCCACTTCAGCTCCCAAATCCATGGGACTCTTGAAAAAGGGAAGATAGCTACTGGTGAATGGGAAATGATTCCTAGAATCTCAGAAATATAAATGTGTGTGTGTGTGTGTGTGTGTGTGCGCGCGCGCGCGTGCACACATACATCTAATAAGGTATCTATTCATCTATCTATCCACACATGCACAAATGCACATGCACACACACATATATTTGCTTAGCCCAAACAACTTTCCTTATCCTAGGAGTAGCATGATGACCTGGAATACTTTCTGTTAGAGTGAACCTTAGACAAAGTGTAAAGTCTATTTTCAAGAGCAAAGGTCACAAGCTTAGACCATGTTATTGAACTAGCTGCCAATACTTAGGTTTTACCTTAAGTCTAGATTACTGGTTCTTGTGGAAAACTGGAAAAGTCTGGTACGATGGCCCGCCTATCAGTTCTGCCCGGAACTGCTGGGGCTGCCTTCACACATCAGTGTGGCCTCGGCTTTGCCACAGGTCCCACCCAGCCCTCCTTCCTGCTTGCACTGCCTGCCACGCCTTTCTAGACAGCTAAGATGGGGACACTGCTATTGTCAGTCACTCACTGCCAGGTGGGACAGTGTGCGAGGCTGCCCTGAGCCACAGAGGAAACTGGTCATCGTTCAGAGCAGGCCAATAATGAGAACAATGTAAGACCCAGCTTAAAACAAGCATGAGCGCAATTCAAGAGGGACCTGGAGGGCTCAGCTCCCTTTGTAACCAGCAGAGGAAACGGGGCAGGGGAAGGAGAGTCGCTGGTTCACCTGTGGTAGGAAGATATTCAAGCAGGCAAGGACCCAACAAGTTGTGTGAAAGAAAGTTTAGAGTAATCCAGAATTGAGAAGATGCCTGTGTCGTTGGGTAGTCATGGTCCTGAGGGCAATTACTCCTTTCAAAGTGAATATACCTGTAACTCTGACTCCTGGTTCCCTGCTCAGATGTTATCTCCTATCAAGATGACAAAAACAAGCAATGACTGTCTGCTCCATACAGTATTCATGGTCTAATTTATATTAACTTTCATATCCTTGCTTAAAACATCCACATCAAATACTCTGAGGATAGTGGTCCTTGTCCTCATTCCATAGTTCTATGGAAATGAGTATTGCTCATGTCCTAAGATTAATATTAAAAGTGCCAAGATGATTAAGTTCTGAGTTTAAATGTCCTTTTCCGCTTAAGTCTGTCTTTAAAGTGGCTAGGACCATCTTAAAATGATCTGGGCATATCTGATAAGGTACATATGTAGGATTGATAAGGACCTTATGTCAATTCATTGAAATAAATAAAGCCAGAATTTTCTATCAAAACAGGTAAGGTACTACTTTTATATGCTTTGTTCTGAGTTTTTTGTTTGTTTTTTTGTTTTTGTTTTTTTCCATGAAAAAGAATCTGAACATAAATAACATATTCTAGCAGGTAATAGTACAGATTATAAAAAAAAATCTATAAAAACAGGTAGGAAGTAGAGTGTGACTGGGATGTAATATTGTAGAGAGTACTCAAGAAAGATCTAACATTGTGGCAGAAATCTAAACCAAGTGAGAGAGCCTCCAAGTTAAGTGTTGCATGGGGAAGAGCATTGTAGGCTCAGGGGAGAGCATGTGCAAAGGCCCTGGGGCAGACATGGGCATTAGGTGACTGAAGAAGCACAAGAAGCTCAGTGTGCTGGAGAGTGACTGAACTGACTAAAGAAACATGGGAGAACGAGAATATTTAGAGTGGACCAGAGGAGAGAAAATGAATTAGGTAGAGGTATACAGAGCCCAAAAGAAAACGAAGTGTTGACCTGTAGTGGGTAGTTGTAAAACACAACTGGATGTTAAAAAGGGCAGGGGCTGAAGAGGTATCCAGGGGTCACTGGTATTTTGGAGATAAATGAAGCCCTAGCTGACTCGCCCTGAAAGGCAACAGAAAAATCAGCTCCCACTTCTGATTCTGTGCAGAAGCTATTGCACAGTTTTACAAACACATAATCTCACTTAATTTCCACTACACTTCTTTGATAAAGGTAATTAATCATTCCATTTTACTGATGAGAAAACTGAACCCTAAAGAACTGAACTGAGTCAAGGTCACAGCTAGAAAGCTGCAAGACCTGAATCAAACCCAGATGGTCTGGCTCCGGAAGCTGTGCCTCACTCACTGCTATAGACTCTTGTTTCACCCAGTGGAAACTGGGAGATGTCTTGATTGCTCTGAACTTAAAGTTTTAGTCCCCATTCCATAACCCAACTGGATGGGTATTTGAATTACTGTTTTAATTAGCTAGTCATGAAATCATAGGGTTGGGAAGATGTTTGGCCCAACTCCATCTCAGTTGGACCAGTGTTTTGATTCTTTAAATGTGGAACTTCAGAGAAGGTGACCTGGCAGTGGCTCCAATCTCTCCTGTTCCATATTCCTCACCAAGTCACCTGTGCCTGTCCCACGCTATGGAACCAATCTGTACACCAACTATACACACTGATGCTAAGGCTCAGAACATCCCATTATTTCCTCAAAAGGCTCTTCCACATATCAACTCCAAAGAACATTATTAGAACATGAACTGTCACTCGTTTTTAATGATCTTTTTTCTTAGTACATTCAGTGGATTTTTTTCTTAGTTCAAGGTTATTTCTTAGGTCTCACTATTCCTGGTAAATATGTAAAGTTCATGAGATAAACCTAATCAGAACATTTTGCATGTCGTTTCCTGAAAATTGAAAACCAGATTTTTTTTTTAAATCTGAAAATTATAAAGTTATTAGGCCATCTGACAGAGGATTATTATAGTTTATAGGGCATGAAAAAAGGCAAGCAAATAAGTAAGAAATACTAGAAGAATTAAACTCTTTCAAAATTACTTTCCTCTAAATATATGGAATTGTGTAACCTGATATAATTAATGGCATATTAAACATGGAATGATATGATAGCAGTCAACATCAGTGATAATCAGATTAAAGCTGGAGATCAAATCCTAAGAGCCAAAGGGTGAGGTCAGTCCATATTTCTTTGTCGAAATATCTCCCAGGCTTTGCTAAATGAAAACAGAGTGAATGAGCATAAAAATCATAACCCCAATTTCTCACATTTCAGGAGGATAAATTTAGGAATTATTACAGTTTGCTCATTCAATTTTAAAGTATCCAATAAATTTAGCCTTCTGATCCCAATAACATTATCATGTCTTAGAATGGTTCTTATTGTAATCTTCGGGCCTACAAAACTACATTCATATGTGAATTCACTCACTTGTTTTCTATTCATTGAGTATTTATTGAGCTTCTACTAAGGACCAGTTATTGGAACCCACAATCTCAAAAGATAAACATCACCACCACCGCAAATAAATGTGTCCCAGGCACAGTATTGGACTTACTGATCCAAGTGCTTTATTCAATTTATATCAGATAATTCTGATCACCCTTTGAGATAGGTATACTAGAGTCTCACTTTACAGATGAGTAAATGAGATTCAGAGCTCATGGTGAAATCGGGTTTCAAACGGATTAAAAGTCTTATGGTTTTTAAAAGGCACCAGGCTATATTGCCTCTTATAAAGTGTTAATTAAATGTATTTAAAATGTATTCACTCTGTGCATACACAATATCATGGAAAAACATAAAGGGGGAGTTTAGTTCTGAATGTATAGGAAGCCATCAGGGCAACATTATATCAGGGGTGGATCGTAAGTGATGGACAGAAGCTCCAAGGTGGAAGCGTGGCTGTGGGGTTGGCTGGGGCAAGGTGTGGACTTCTTCAAATGCTGGCACGTGGATTTGTCTAGCTGGGTGAGGAGCAGATACGAGCTGCTAACGAAGCAGTTGGAGCCTCACTGGGAAGAACCTGTAGGACATGCTAAGAATTTGAAACTTCATCCAGGAGACAAAGGGAAGGCACCGCAGAATTTCAAACAGGAAGTGATATGATGGGACTCACATTTTAGAAAAATCAGTGACTTCAGTGTGGAGGCAGGGAGGTGCCGATTACTGCCAATGTGCAAGGAAGAGGCGATCTGTCCATGCACAATGAGAAGAAGGCGACTGACTTTTTTACAATGTAATTAAGAAGAAATATATATGGGACCAAGGGTCTCATGAGCTGTGGGTACTGAGGGAGAGAAAGGACTCTTATGCATTGCTTGGATGATTCTGTAAAACTTCTGTAGAAACAAATTAAGAGAGGGAGCTACAAATTCCATTTTACATGAAATATGACTGCTTGTGGGAGATAGAGGTAGACATTTCCAATAGAGAATTACTAAAATTCAAGCAAAAAGTGGGGCTTGAGATTAAGATTTCGAAGTCAGTGCAATATGGATGATGTCTAAAGCCACAAGGGTGGCTGAACTTGGGGCCAGGGGATAATAGTGCCCAGTTTCGGGTGAAAATAGCACCCCCCCCCCCCCCGAAAAGTTATAGACAACCATCTGCTTCTAATGCCAGAAGGTAAGTCCACATTTTTTAAAATCTGAAGACTCTTTAGCATTAGCAAGATTCAAGAGTAAGACAGAGTTTAACTTGCCAACAGAATCAATAGCATATGCTTTCGTCCTATCTTCAGCTACAGCAGAGATTATTTACATATGGGAAAAGTAAAGTTACTCCATGAACCGACAATTGCTTAGACATCTACATTTTTTCTTACCTCAGTTAATATCTTTTTCTTTCAATCGATGCTTTAAAAATGGGCGTGTTGGGGAAAACATCTTGCAATCTATTGAAGTTCTATTTTTGTCAGAGACTGAAAAGCTTCAGTAAACAACATTGCTATTCTTATGAATTTATTTCTGCTTATGCAATGGATTCACTGGGTTACAGTCCGACAAACTATCAAACTTTGAAACTTCAATGAGGTAAGTAAATTGAGGGAGGACATTCATTTTCCTCAACCATCATAGCTCTCGTAAGAGTCCTACATTAGAATTAATTCAATAGAGGCCCAACTGCTTTTACATAGCACACCATTCTTAAAATATATTTATTAAACTTGGACTCTAACTTTATTTTGGGAGTTTGATACTTTCTCCCAGGAAACTGCTTTAAACCAGGATACCTCAGCAATAATAGTATTTTCCTGTCATTATCTAAATTGTCAACAAAAGGGAAGATCATTATGATCCCATATAAGATAGAAAGAATGGCACAATAAACTAGATAGATTTCCCACCGGGTGATATTAAAGCAAAATTATTCCAGGCGAGGGAGGACGGAAGGGTTTCTGTGGTGTCGTGGTGGTAAAAACACTACCAGCCAGCCATGGTGAATCCTTCTGTTTAGAAAGCACAGCTGATTTTCTACAAAGGAGTTTAGATTCTGATGTTGCCAACATCTATCTAACTATGTGTGAATGGAGAAAGTCTCACATTCCTTTGTCTGGGCTGCCAATTCCTCTGGCCTTGAAATATTCTCCTGACTTGGGTTCTGTGACATACCTGTTCTGGAATTGTCCCTACTTCCTGGGCTATTCCTCTACCTTCTGTGCAGGCCCATCTTCTTACCAGCTGATAAGTCATTTAGATCTCATTCACACTCTACTGAAATTATTCCTATATACACATAGTCACAATCTATATCTTCACCCAAGCCTTTGCCTTGTAGTCCAGATCTGTACACCCAATGCCTACTAGACATCACCACGGAGATGCCTTGAAGTATGGCATCTCACTCCTCATACCTGAAACCTAACACTCCTGATCATTCTCGTTCAAACCTCGTTCCCTCCCAGCGACTAGCCTTCTGCTTGACTACCACAATCATTCATTCAAGGACACAGAAATCCTCCTGTATGCAGCATCATTTATGCCTCCCACTCTCACCTTCCCTATGCAATCCATCACAAAGTCCTATGAGCTTTTCCTTCTAAATATCTCTCAAATATCCAATTAAAAGAGATGTAGGATTCAGCAACAAAATATTTTAGAAACAATCATCAAGCCTCAAAATCTAACGAGACAGCACCCAGGGTAATTAGTGGAAAGAGTGCCTTCTTTCTCTTTGCCCAGATTTTCCACCATTTTGCCATCTACATTTTCAAAAAATTTACCTTTATTGTTGAAAGTACTGCAAATGTCCCCCTTCCCCCAACACCACCACTGACCACCTCCCAGGCCTTCATTGCACTATTATCTGTGTCCATAATACAGGTTTTCACTGAATGAAATTTCCATTTCCTAGAAGAGAAGAAACTCCAATAGCTGGTTTATGAGACCTCCCATCACAGTGAACAAAGAAGAGTGAGCTTTCCCCACCTCCCCCATGGTGCCTGTTCACTGGCTCTGAATGTTTATATATGTGCTGCTAGCAACTTTTTCCTTGCTTTAAAAATATCTCATGTTATTAAATGGTATGGGACCTCTTTCTGGGCAGGCACATGTTTATTATTATAGTCACAGATTTAATGTTTAATAGGTAGTGAGGGTGTGAAGAATGAAAGATAGGGTTAAGTGTCATCTTTTCTTTCAGATATTTGAATGAATTTCAAAGACTTCTAAAAGTTCCTTTTCACTTCCTAGACAGTATACACTACGTATATTTATTAGGAACTCACATCTGGCTTCGAACAAAGAAGACTGGGTGTCACTTATTAATAACATTGTGTTAACATCTTAAGAATGAAACAAGGGAGAGGTTTTCTACACTTAGTATCACCCTCAGCTGCTATTCTACAGCATTCACTTGTTGACTCTGGACAATGAGGCACTGTAATTATAAGTTCTGTTTTTTTAAAAAGTAGGGGTGGGTAGTTTCCAGTAATGGGGATAACTATGTAAATATAATAAATTCAGTATTCTACCATTAAAAATGGTAGCAACCTACCCCTTTATAAAAAAGACTAATTTACACAGCAGTAAATATAAGTAAAATATTTCTCTAAGAAAAGCCAAATATATAGGCAATAACAGAGCAAGGTGTTGAGTTGAGAAATAATTTTACCTGATCACGAGTAACAGTGACTATAAAATTTCAGTGAAATTTAAGTGACTACATTGGTGCTAATTCCATCACAACCAAAAAGCAGAAATAGAAGGAAACTGGGAATTCTCTGCCCATGCCCTATTCCTCTTTTTAATCGGCTCTGAAATGTTATTTTTCTTAGGCAGAAACCAGTAAAAAGCCAATGAACAGGGAAAAAAAATCGACCCCAAGATAATTTTAAATGAGAAATAAAATCTGGAGGGAAGCCATGCCAGAATTTATTGAAAAACAGATTTTTCTCCTTCAAAAATGTTATTAAAAAATACGAATGTTTTCGTGACTTATTGCCAAGTATATTTTATAAGCTCTCTGCTACTCAGATGTACCATACCATACTGTACAATGTGATGGATGGGGACTATTAATCATTTTTACTGAAGAACAGAACAGCCCATGCAACATACTGCTATTAAAAAGGTGAGGGTATTCTGAGAGTACATTCATTTCCTCATAAAGTCACATTTCACATATCCCTTGGTTTTCAAATAGTTTCTTCCTACGGACTAGCATAGTCTGCAGGTTGTGAAAAATGGGGCTGGCTTGTGATAGAGGATTATCACATTGCCCCTGAACAGTCCCAATACTAACTCCAAACTTTCACCTGCAGTCACCCCTGTGTTTCATATAGTACAATACTATTTGCACTTCTGTTCATTATCTAGATTTTAAACTAAGCCCAGTTTTATATATTCTGTTCCTGGACTGTACTCAAACTGAAGGGATGGGAGAAGTATGAAAAATTGCAGGCTCTCACCTCTAGGCAACTGCCCAGGTAATATTATCACCCCAGGCAGAGTCTAGCTTCAGTGAAATCAGTTGCCTATTGGTTCAAAGAAATTAACCACACAGATGAGGTAGAGGGAGGCCCAATCTACAGAAAAGAGGCATCAGACAAGTGAATTTCAACTGGTGTGCTATAAGAATTTTTAAACTATTCAAGGGCACTGACCTCTTTCCCTTAGATAGTCAAATAAAAAAATGATGTCAACACAATAACTGTCTGGTGTGAATGCCCTGCCTTGAACCATAAATATATAGGACATATAATTGAGCTGTATCTTATTGGTCACATCACATAGTAAGGTTGGGTCTGATTGGTTAATTCTTGGTACCAGAAATCCTTATATGTAAGTATAGGCACCTGATTTTGATTTTTTTTAAAAAGTCACTTTTGAGCAAAAAGAGTAGGTAGTTACTATGATTATTATTATCTTAAATCAGTCAATATCATCCCTTTTTTTGTCAGATCGGCAAAGAACATATTTTTTGTGTGCCCCAGAATTTAGTAATTACTTTGTATGCACCATGAGATAAAAAAGGGTGAAAATCACTGAGACAGACTGTTTTAGGTAGGGCTTTTATTATTTTCACAAGGAAAACAACATAATTCTTATACATATTGGTATATCATGAGTTATTTGTCTTCAATAGAAAAGTAATGAGAGCCCATTATAAATAAGAGTCTCCATTCTAAAGAGATAGACATGTTTTTGGTATTAATCATGTCCTCTTTCATCCCCTTCCTTATCCATTTTCCTCTTTCTTCTCCCCTATGTCCTCCTTCCTCTGTAATTCCTCCCCCAAGGCTAGCGCCCTCATTCCTCTCCAATCCACTGGGGTTTGAGCTGATGCCCAGCTGCTCCTGATCCAGGAGTGAATGGGCCAGAGAACATGGCAGCATTGGACATACACCTTTTCTTGTTAAGATTTGTAGACCCCCGTCTATGGCTCCTGGGTGAAGCAGAGTCAGGAGCACTCGAGATCCCGACCCTTCACAGAAAGAAAATGTGGTGGCTCTGTCCACAGCAAATTCTACTAACCAGCTTCTTTCCCCCCAGTCCTAAGAGGTCCATTCAATCCAAAATACACTTTACCCTTCAAAATGACAAAACTCGAAACCTTCACTAACTCTGCCTTTCTTTGAATAATTATCCTGAATTTGCTCTTCTGACCAGTACCTGGGGATGCATGTGGTTCACTGACAAGGCCTCCTCGCCTCTGGCGAGTGCTCCGTGCTTGTCAGACTTTAGGACTGCAGTGCAACACCCAGCTTCGTGTGGCTCACTATGTTAGAGTTTCACGTGGTGAGCGGCAGGCTGGGTGACGCCTTAAGGTCAGAATCTGGAGCGGGACCAGCCTACTGCGATCTGGGAAGGCCCCGATGACAGGGATCCTGGGGGCAGAGTTTACCAATTAATGAAAGAGAGAGACCCATCATGTGAGGGTGTTCCTAGCAGGCTGAGAATAGTGTTAGAAAATGCCATGGAAACTTGGGATTCTAAGAGCAGAAATGGATGAAAGGGCTATGCTACATGGAATATGTGGGAACCTGGTTAAAAAAAAAAAAAGAGGAAAAGACAGATTTCTGAATTGAGGCATAAGGTCTAAGACAGACAGACAGTAAAGGTGACATGAGACCTAGCTACTAAAACAGAACAGTGGACTCCTTCAAATCCTATGGTCCTGAAGTTCAGGGTAGAGTGGAATCTTCTAAGAGTGGGGGGTCTCAACTGATTCTAGGTAATGAATCATTTGACTAAAGCAGGTCCGTTTATTAGGTATTTAAATTTTCCCAGACCAGCTTCCATCTCCCACCATCTCTCTTCTCCTATACCCTCCAACTCAGAAACTTTAAAACTTTCTGATCTTTCTTCATCTATATCAAGAATAGACAAAGAACTTAAAAAGCAAATGGCAACTCCTTTATGGATAGGTAGTTAAAAGGAAAAGATATAAGCATTTTTAATGGCAAATGTCATACATCAAAGTTTCAATGAAATAATTCTGTTTTCTTAGTTTTTATTATGATACCCACAGGCATACCACAAAAAATGAATGGAATGGTCACCCCTACTTTTGTGGAGATACATATAGGGAATATTATAAATCACTAAATTACACTAAATAGAAAAATATGGAAAGTGTCAAATTAAAATATGATCAGGAGAATTTTGTAGGAACCATAGTATTCCTCAGACCACATTTTTTGAAACCTTCACTTTGTTGTTGGCATTAACATCGGAAGATTGGCATGCATTTGAAAACACAGTAGGTAGTTCTTTAAAAAAGGCAAGGAGGAGGAAGATTTGGTTAGTAAAAGTTTGTTTCAGACCTTTTCAGATTAGTCAAGTATAATATTCTCGTTACTTTTCAGTTTATTTAAATTAGGGTTACAGCAATCTGAAAGTCATTTCCATCATCCTGGGCTAAGAAGGAGAAGAATGTGTGAGTAGGTCCATAGAGCCAAACAGAAAGGGTACCTGAGGCTTTCTAATTGTCAAAAGATGCTTATACCTGTTAGAATCTACGATGGTGTTGTGTTTTGTTTTTGGTTTTTCTTTTTCGTCATTTTGGATCAATGCCTCAAAAAGGGGTTCCATGGGGAAAAGCTTTGCCAATCCCCAGTTTGGCCATCCATCCAAACCCAGTGGACCTTCAATTAGCACATGACACAGACTTGAGAGATAGCAGAACTTTGCCTCTTTGTAACTGCTTTTACTTTCCACTTTATTTAAGATAATCTGTTTTTAGTGATTTACTTTTCTTGGTAATTGGATGTAGCGATTAACTATTAGCAAGCATCTTTTCCTTGGCCATGCAGTTTTCCTTAACAGAAATGAGCTTAAGTCAACATTACAGTTGCAGGGATTAAGTGTAGGGATTTGTGAAGGGGAAGCAGCCAACTAGATCCCCTCTCTTCTGCTTAAATGATGCAAATTAGAGGTAAGACAAAGAAAGAAGTAATTAGTGGGAGGGAAGCAACAAAATGGATATTTTGAATGCAGAATCCACTCATAACATAACACTTCTCAAGAGAGCTGTTCTAATAGACTACTTGCTGAAATGCATTATTTAAGCCTTAGTTGTTTAGCGTTAGAAGTAACTGCATCTACTCTGCATTTGGTGCAGAAAGCCATTGGAACAAATGCAGGTCAATATGAGGTGACCGATTTGCCTTTGCAAAATCAGAACTGATTATCAGTACAAAGGCCAGATGCCCTAAAAGGAGCTATTAATACCTAAGATTTCGATGTGCAAACATACTTCCAAGATAATATGGAATTAAAATGGCAAAATGTTCAAACAAATTGTGAATACCCAGGAACTTTTTTTTTTTTAATTTAAAAAAGTTTTACTCAACAAATCAGCTAAAATAATGCATCCTTTTTCACTGAGGAGTTTCACAAGCTGTTCCATCACGGGCTTCCTGAGTCTAAGTGTTGGTCTCCTATTTTGTAGGAACTGCATTTCACAGTGTCTCCTGTCGTTATGCTGAAGCCCGGCTTCTCCGACTGAAGAGTGTCGCACTTCTGCCTCCGACACTCTCCTTTTCCGGTCTCCAGACAGAAATTCCATCACCACCTCTTTTAGGCAAGGGGGCCTTTTCCCAAGCTGAGAGGCTGTCTCCAAGTGACAACTCCCTGTTGCTGTGAAAATGTGAGCGAAAGACAGAGAAGTTTCCGGGCCTCTGGTAAACTTCACTGCCCTGGCCATCTGCGGGGCACAGATTAAAACGTCCCTGGGCTGCAGCCTGGTTACAGGTAAAACCATCACAAGGGAAAGGAGAGAATAAACTGCACACGGGAGGGCTGAAGCATGGGCAGCTCTGTGACAGCGCTCAGATTCCAATCCACGTGACAGATTCCGGAATTACACAGCAGACAACCAGACAGCTGGCTACTTCCACACAACACCAAGGTTCTCATTTTAATGAAGTCGCCAGCTCTGCTTAATAAGCCTGCGTGTGTGAGTGCGTTTGTGTGCATGTGCACTAGTGTTTTGCTAACAAGCCCAGGAAGAAACCCCATCACGTCAATCCCCTGCACAAAGTCTTACTGGGCAATGGTTCGGGGCCGGTGCCAATCTCAGTGCAGAATTAAAAAAGAAAAACCGCAAATGAATATAAATGCAATTAAAAAGGATGAATGATGGATAAGAATAATAAATAACTTTCCAGATCAAAAGCACATCGAATCTAGTTATGACTCTTCCAAAAATATCAAAATGTAATTATACTGTTTTCACACATCATTATTTGCCATTTCAGGAAATTAGAACGGACACATTAATTAATGTACAAATGATATTCAATTAAAACAACTGCCGTGTATCCTTCATGGCTTTGCACTAGAATTCTTGCCAACGTCCCCTACTCTAGGAGTTTATGCCGAAAAGTCTCACGTGTGTTTATCTGATGTTTAAGGTTTATCTGCCAGGGCCATATTCTTCCTTGGGAACATTCAGAAACCAAGTGACAGACATTCTGGCATGGACACTTAGCAGGCGGTCTTTTCCCACAGTGCTTGAAACGCTGCCTTTTTTTACCTTTAAGAATAAATCAGCAAATGTATTTAACACAGAGACATGGCTCTTGCTTTCCTTTGGCTTGTTTCCCTTTCCAGAGAAAATGTTTTCAGGAAAAGGCTGGTTGCTATGGAAGCTTTACTGTCAACCACTTCAGTATCAGAAGGTTGGAAAACATTCAACCATTTTGAGTCACCCGATCTACTAAACATTCCCAAGTTCATTATAATAAGAATGAGGAAGAGAAGAGACCCACAAGGTGATTTCCAAAAACAATGCAGCCCTTTGCCCACAAATGGATGCATAACCCAGTAACTGGAACCTGCATAAAAGACAGCTGATTCTCACACGCTTTTCTTCCAAAGCTACTCTTACAAATGACGGCATTTTAGAAAAAGAAGACACATTCCCAGATTTCTAAAATAACACACCATTGTTGTCATTGTTATGTTCTTAGTGTAAAGTTACTACTCTCGATTCAATTCAGTCAGGCAGCTAGGTCTCCGGCAAGTTAATTTGCCATAAAGACACGTTTTCATAAACATGAATGCAAATAAAGCACCGGAATCCGCCAGACGCAGTGCTCCACACGGGCCTGGAAAACGGAACGGCTTCCAATCTACCACTTGGACGTCCAGTCTCTGAGAACTCACGTGGACTGTCACATGGTCCATAGGGTCTCCTCCTAATACCATTAGCAGAAATGAACTGTAACCAATCGTAAGTGGCTACTAATTGCCCATGACAATGATGGAAAAGACTGACTCAACCTCAGAAGAGTTCATTTAGTCTGAGTGGTAGAGATACAGTCTGAGGCTATCATAATCATATCACAGGTTGACCTTATTAATTAGCCATCCTGGGGTTCGAGCCGTAAAACAGATCAAGAAATGAGTGATCACACGGAGGACAGTCTGGGCCACGTTAACAAAACTGACTGGCTGATTCAGCTGGAAAAAGGGGCCTGGATATGCACGTAAGGAAGCTGTTCCCTGGTCCATACAAAATCGTTCCATTGTTTGACATATGTGGATTAGTAGGAGTACCGGGTTTGTTTAAAAGTTTGCTTGATGTTCGGAACAGCTCCACGGTGATGCCCAGTGTGATGACATTATGAAGTTGAGATAGGCATGTATGGCTGTTGGTTTGATTTTTAATCCCACTCATACTTTTCTTCCTCCTCTTCCAGGCCTCCCCACATTCCTAGCTTGTGTGACATATATTTTCTTTACATATTGATGTAACTTAAAATGACCACAGTTTGAATTTCACAGTACCCTTTGTGAGGCCAGGCTACTTCTAATTGCTTCTACCTTTTCCCTGTCTCCTTACTCCTTTATCTTTTGCTCTCTGGCTTCTGCCTTCAGCCAGCAACCAAAACGACTCCCTTCTACAACTCTCCCTCCATTCAGAGTCCAGGACTATATTCCCCCGGGTCCACTGCCCCTTCCCGGGCTCCTCATCTTGCCTTCTCTATGTAGGATGCCAGAAGGAGCCAAGCTTGTCCTTGCCACCTTCTCAGCACACACCCTCTTCCTGGACATTATTCCTTATCTCCAGTCTAGAGCATAATTCCTCCATTTTAAATTACTGTGCCCTTTTCACCTCCAAAGTCCTATGGCTACCTCCAACTGAGCCAGTGCAAAACTGAATTAATCATTTTTGCTGCTGTCCACTGCCAACCTCCACCATGACACACTGTGTTTGCCAAAGGTGGCTGCAATCATCACCCCTGTCCCACATGCTCCTCTGAAACATGACCTCCCACCACCCTCCGAGAGGGAGCCCCGTTCTCCCCACTGGAGCTGGCTGGCTTTATTGACTCTCTTACAAGCAGCAGAAGTGGCAGAAGGAGCACTGTGACTGGAACCTGGGTTAGAGGAGCCTGCAGCTCTTGCCCGGTTGGTTCTACTCGAAGGCTCTCCCTACAGAAGCACGCGCGTGCTCGCTCGCTTTCTTTCTCTTTCTCTCTCTCTCTCTCTCTCTCTCTCTCTCTCTCTCCCTCCCTCCCTCCCTCCCTCCCTCCCTCCCCCCAGAAGCCTTGCTGCATGGAGGGGCCATGCATGTGCTTCAATCGCCAGGTCCAGCTGAGCCCAGCTTTTGAGTTACCCCATCCTGGGTGTCAGATGACAAAGATCCTCTCCTGGAGCAAACTCCAGCCAGGCTCCTCTGAGCCCTTCCTCCACTCGGCCCTACGCCGGCCTGTGAAGACTTTAGCAAGCACTAATGGAGTTTCAACACCTCCATCCCCAGGGTAACTCCTGTCCCCCTTAAAATATCTACCTGGGAAACCTCAAGGATACCAAAGAATATGCCTTTTGTTCCAGGCAACACCTGAAGATAGGGTCTCTATCTCCCAGCCTCAGTGGGGGAGGTAGGGGGTCTAAATTCCATAAGAGCCAGTTGACAAATCCAGATGGGTTTTATGTGGACCAAACCCTCCTTCCTGCTTTTTGTAATTTCCAATTTCCCTGACTCTGTGAACTGCCTCTCACCCCTTCCCTGTTCCCTCACTCTCCCTTTGGAATGCCCAGTCACCTCTGTACAAAATGAAGTTGAGTTCAGTTCACACTGGACTCTCTCCATATTGCAATAACATATTAGTGATTAAAATCTGCCCTGACCTCTTTAACCAGCACTATTCACCTTTCACACAGACATGGGAATTTGAAGAAGGCTCCAGATGATCCCAGTCCTCAGCCTTGAGTTGCCACCAGTCATTTAAATTTCTCCAGCAGAGGCCCCAGACCTCAAGGAGCAGACATAAGCCCTCAGAGACACATCCTGTCCAAATTCCTGACCCTCAGATGCCATAATGATGTAGTTGTTGTTTTCAGCCACAGTTTGAGATGATTTGTTGTGCAGCAAAACCACCAATTCTGCATGTCCCCTGTCGTCCAATGAATGTCTCTTATCCATTACGCAGCTGAGGTGACGCAGGTAATCATTTTACAAGTCTAGTGAGCATGGATACACACACTGGCTCTGCTTTTATGCTCTCCCTCCATTCTGTATGTTGCTGAATTCATCTTTTTGAAACCACAGGTCTAACCACATCATTCCCCTGCTAAAAACCCTTTAATACAGCGGTCACCAACCTTTCGGACCTCACGGACCACCGGTTGGCAACCACTGCTTTCATAGATCTCTGAAGTCTATGGAACAAGTCTTCTATAACGTGGCCTACACTTACATTCTCTGACTTACCTCCCATTTTCACTGCTCGTTCCAACCCAACTGGATTAGTCAGTCACTATACTCCCGAGACCTCCAAGATGTTTCCATGGCTTTGCCTCGTTCATGCTGTCGACTCTGCCTCGAGTGTCTTTTCCTCTCAGTCAGGGGCATCGGTTTACGCCTCCTTCAGCACACAGGCCTGCCTCACTGGACTGTCCCCAGCACAAAATTACCTTTACTCTTGCGTGCCCCATCTTTCCTCCTGTACAAATATTTGTCTTTACATCCCCTCCACTACCGGACTGCCGAGTTCATTCAGAGCACAGATCATGTCTTGGACATCTCTCTTTTCCCAGCCCCTGACGCACTGCTGTGCCATTGAAGAACACTCAGCCTTTCTGTCATTGCTGGGAACATACCAGAAACTCGGACTTCATTAGCAGGAAAAAAGTGTCATCACCTGGTCTGGAAATTCTTCCGCCTTAACACTTAATAAATGCAAATAAGGTAGGAGGCCATGGAATGACCACCTCCACTTCCTCCTGTGGAAGGTCTGAGAAAGAAGAAGTACTTCATTTTAGGTAAAAAGAGGAGTTTATAAATTTTAACGGTAGGTGCCTGGAGAAGAGGTCTGTAAAAGAACAGGTATTTGCAATCCAAAGGTGGCTGGGAGGAAGGGACAAAAAGCTCCCAATGACCAGCTCCCATTTGGGGGAAGCAGGATAAGGTGCTACATCTGGTAATGTAGTTGGGTTTAAAAGACGTGCATTACCAGACCCTGTTTTTATTGGTATGTGTTGTTCTTATAGGTCTATTATCCCTGCTGACTGAATAATGACTCAAATCCCATCATAAGTGTGGCACATCTCATTCCAGGCCCTGCTGCAATTCACTGGCATCTATCTATATATATAAAACCCTAATATGCAAATAGTCCAAATGGCAGAACAACCAAGCAACCAGTTGCTATGGTGTGCGCTGACCACCAGGGGGCACGCATGGAACATGGTGGGCGTCAGTCACGGCGGGATGGTGGAGCAGGTGAGTGGGGGCGCCAGACCAACGTAGGGCGCCGGTCGCTGTCATCGGGGCAAGCCTCTGGTGGTTACTGAAAATTCTTTGCTCCCACGCACCGCGGTCCTGCCCAGCGCTCGCATCTGCCACTTGCACCCGCTGCCAGCCCAGGCCCTGATCGCTCGGCACCATCAGCAGGTGCGAGCAGTGCCTGCCAGCCCCGATCACCCTTAGGGGTTCCCCACCTTCCCCTGCTCCTGACAGCCATCTCTCACATCCGCTGCTGGCGCTGGAGCCGCCACTTGCATCTACTGTCGGCACTGGCCCCACTTGTACCTGCTGCCGGTGCCCAACGCCAGTCCCGATCACTTGGCACTGTCAGCGGGTGCGAGCAGCGGCTGCCGCACCGATCGCCCCTGAGGGCTTCTCCACTTCTCCCTGTTCCCGAAGGGCAATTGGGGCAGCAGTCGCTGCTCACACCCATTGCTGGCACCAGCCCCAAACGCTCTGTGCCATTAGCGGGTGCAAGCAGCGCATGGGAGTAGTGGCAGCGGGAGTGGGGCTGCTGGCAGACAGGGGACCGGGGCCTGCAGTAGGAGGGGCTGGGTGGGAGTGTGGAGGATGGGCTGAGACCCGCCCCTGTGCCCACTGCAGCCTCACGGCCCACAGTTCCTTTCAAGGTGCACGAATTTGTGCACTGAGCCCCTAGTATGTTAATAAAGTGATGGACGGGACAGCTTACTGTTGTATGATAAAGTCTTTCCTTCTCAATTTAATGCCATCAGAAAGTCATAATTGAGGATGGGAAGCTGGTTGCTAAAGTCCTTCACTTGGGCAACTTTAGTTAACACTCTTTCCAGCACTTAATTTGATACATGATTTTGCCCCTTGCCAAAGAGCTGGGAGCTTTTAGGTGTAAGATAATGTAGTCTCACCTGACCATAAAAACATGCTATTGTCCACACCCTCCCCAAGTATGTCACCCATAAGCCCTTTTGTAGTTGTACATTCTGTTTGGTGGCTGGAATGTGAAGACCACTCCTATGGTAACCCATCTACCCTGTGAAGATAAATGAATTCATCAAACCCAGCAAAAACTCCTGAAATCCAAGTGCCAACTTTACTGATACAGAATGTCCCTGACATCCCTGCATTTCTTATTGGTCCTTGCGAATTCTTCTTAAATTCCACCTGAGGCTGGAACTGCACAATTCTCTCGTGCCCTGTCACCCAGTCTCTCAAACCCACCTCACGCTGATGCAGTGATACACACAGGCTTGCTGGCATTGCCAAGAAAATCAAACACACCTAATTCCTTATAAGAGCCCATTCTTCAAGGATCAATTTCTCTTTTGGTGGTTGCTTCCCCATCTCCTCTGGCCCCTTTAAGAAGGCAGAAGAAAATACCTTTCCCTGGAATTTGCAGAAATATATTTTTAACTGAAATTTTATTTTGGTCTCGCCATGCAGGAAGCTATTATCTGTCCGCTATCTTTATGTGCGTGATTAGGAATAATAGCTGATTTGTGAAGTTATCTATTCCGGGGAATAACCAAGATTAATGAGCCCTGTGGCACTTGCTGAATGCCTCGGAGATTTATTGCTCAGGCTGTGCATTTCTCTCCTTGTGTTGTTGGTGCTGTCAGGAGTTTTTTTTACAAATGCAAATGGAGATATGGATTAACTGGAAGAGGAAAAAAGCTCTTTCAATGTTATCAAACATTGTGGATTGCTCAGTCCCACCTCTCCCAATTATGCTTTATTCCACATAATAACGTTGGAGTCTAGTCCCTATCCTGCTTTAGACACAGTGAGAGACTGTTTAGCTCACACCCTCCATGGCCCAGGGACCACAAACAAATAATACTGGCCAGTTAAGCATCCTCTCCCAAAATCAAGATTTAGTCTAGATGGAGTGTAAATATGGATGCTACTGCTGCAAATGCCAAGGGAGTTTTTTCAATCACTTGCCCAGCCAGGGAGGTGCTGCTCTATTCCTCTGTGGAATTGCCCTGTGGCTGATAGAGATGTTGTACGTGGAAAAACTGTTGCCACCATTCTGTCCCAAATTTCCGGATCGACTGAGGACAGTTCTGAATCCTATGCATCACTGGAAATGGGACAGTGATCCAGGATGCAAAGGAAACCTGAGTGGTATTGCCACTGTATTGTACCAACTATGAAGTTAATAATGAAATTACAAAGCCAGCTTCTGACAAAAGATGGTTGGGAAGAAGGGACAAAAAGCTCCCAATGACCAGCACTCACTTGGAGGAAGCAGAGTAAGGTGCTGGGTAGGGGGCAAAGACCCTGAGCCCCAATGCCTGCATCCCAGCTGAGGAACACACTCCACCTCTGGCCACGTAAACCCTTTGCACCTCACCATCTGTGAACCTCAGAAAGTAAGGGTACCAATGTCACAAGGTCATTGTGATGGGTTAAATGAATTAAAATATGTACAAGTGTTTAGGTAAACTTCATAAATGTTGGCTGTTATTATTTTTAAATAGCCATGTGTCAGTGGAGATGTAATTAAAATCCCCTGGACTCTTAATCCATATCAACCTATAAATTGCCAGTTCTGTCAATGGATAGAATGAGGGTATAATGGATGAACCCCAAATTCAGAGCTGAAAGGTCTGGCTTCTAGACCCAGGTCAGTCACTAACCAATGAGGTATGATGTTGGTCAAGGTACTTTCTATCTTTGGGTCTAGTTTTTCTATCCACAAAACACAGATTTAGAAAATGATCTCAGATGTCTTTAAAGAGGGTACCACATACACAGTTACACTTGTCTTTCTGTTAATTTAGGAGGAGGAACAGTACCAAGAGTGATTGCAAAATTAATGCAATCTATCTGAAATGGTATGCATATGAAAGAAAACCTAACAAAGGTACATTTGAATATTTAGAAAATCACAGCATTATCAACTAATAAAGACACAGGGTGTTTACTTGTAGAAATTATAAAAAGTCACAGCCTCTAAAAACATACTTTGCAAAATACAGGAATAGCAGAGCATCCCAATAGGATACTTTTAATGTGCTGGAGCCTGCATTTCCATAATGATATTAAGAGAATCACTGGGTTTATTTAAAAGCATATATACTGATGACCTTAGCAGTTACATGGTAACGAACTTTTTGGTGAAGAGGGTTATACTTCCTAGACCGTAATTTTCCCATTGTCTTGGCAGAACTTAGTCCCCCCCACCCCTGCTTTTATTCTTTTCCCAGAGACTTGTGAGTTAATTATCGTGTAGAGTCTGAGATGACTACACCAACAGCAAACTGGCTAGTTTCTTTTCAGCAATGTATTTTCTACTTAAAAGCAGAAATTACTGCTTGTGAATCATATCACTTGTGAATTCAAAAGTCTGATTTCTTGATTCCTTTCTCCCAATCCTACGCCTGACTCTGATCATTAACATACTATCCATTTCTTTTTAGGCCCAAGTCAAATTCCAAGTTGTCATCTTCCACCTTTCCAAATGACATTCATTTTTCCCTTCTCGGTGCCCCAAAGCCTTCTGCACCTCTAATGTAGCAGCCTGCCCATCACACTTAGTTGTGTGCTGGTGCGCCCCTTCATTCAGCCCAATAAGGCCCCTTCATTCAGCCCATAGAGGCCATCTCTAATCCATATTTACTCAGAGATATAGTCAATTCCTCCATTTATCCAACAAGATAAAAAAGATGCGTATATCTTAATTAATGTTTGTTTCCCCTCCAGTTCCTGGGTTATGCCATCCATTCACAAAGCTGCTGCTCAATGTAAGTGAGAGCATACATTGATTATTTCACTCTTCGGGGTTATATCCAATTAGAGAACAAGAAGGTAGATCCTTCTGGATTCTTCACTGTTCTGGAGGGAAATGAATGATCTAGGTTTGAATGATCAATTTCTTTTCTTCGACCCCAAACTATTTGCTCAGACCACTGACAGCCAGCACACACTGCATCTTCACGATGGGCTGGTAACTGCTCTGAACCCCCAGCACAGAGTTCAGCTCACTGGTGGAGATAACGGTAACTAATGTCTCAAACGGCCCATGCTGTATTTGTTGAGATGGGCAGTTGGAAGTATGGAGGGAAGATGTGGTTACTACAGGACAGCGTCTGCTTCCAAGCCCTCACCACCCATTCCGATTTAATCCTCCTTGTCACCAAATGAGAAAAGCATTATTCACCCCCCCCCTTTTTAAAAATATATTTTATTGATTTTTTACAGAGAGGAAGGGAGAGGGATAGAGAGTTAGAAACATCGATGAGAGAGAAACATCGATCAGCTGCCTCCTGCATATCCCCCACTGGGGATGTGCCCGCAACCAAGGTACATGCCCTTGACTGGAACCGAACCTGGGACCCTTCAGTCCGCAGGCCGATGCTCTATCCACTGAGCCGAACCGGCCAGGGCTATTCACTCCCCTTTTAAAGATGAAGAAACTGAGGTACCTCGGAGGGAAGTGGCTTGCCCAGATAGAGAGCTGATGGAACTAAGAGTCCATTCAAGCTGTCTGACCGCAGAGCCCTTGCTCTTGACCACAAAACTTGGCTGCAGGGTCAAGGGACAAACGCATTTCTCACCACTTCAGGAAAAGTGGGGTCGGGCACGTGGGAAGAAGACGGGAAAAGCGGAGGGTTGAGAGAGGGCACACAACAGCACCCTCCTAAAAGCTTTCATGTAAAACTCAAGTCAGTTTCAGTCACTCAGGCTAGTGATTTGGCACTTTCTCACTCACCTCAATGACAGAAATACACATGCCAGTCATCGCACTCCCCTTAACACCAGTCTCCACTGGCCTCACCACCTCTCTATTATTTAAATTCAATTATGTTTAAGTTCACAGGTTCCTATAAGCCATTCTCGAAGTGAGTCAAGAAGCAGAAATACACATTTGCTTTTTATTATTAGGAATTTAGCTGTTGCCATAGTCCCCAATAATGGGTATCTGTCAACATGACAACAGTCCTTTTACCAGGTAGTTTTTATTTTCCCAACAGAGCTGTCAGCCGTCCACAGATTCCATGGTACGGACAGAAGGGGCCTCTGACCTCACTGCCAGTCCGGACAGAATAAAAACCACAGCTGAAGGAATAATGCTTGTTGGGATGGAACCTGGTGTTGGGATCCATCTTCACAAGTGGCTCTTCTGTGAGCAGGAACATTTTTTTTTCTTATATAAATGGAATTCTTTACCTGGCATTTATTTGGAGACATTAATATGAAGTGAAATCCTGTTCTAAATAATGTTCAGACAAGAGTGATTTCATAAAAGCAAGTTGTTAGATGCAAAGGGGCTGTTCAAGACACACACTCCAAAGGGTGGCAAGGCTTTGATGTGTTTGCTTGGCCTCCTCTGCTGCTACAATAAACACCTGTCATGATGAGACAACTGAGCACAAACCACGCCACTCCTCAGAGCCTGCCGTGTGCTTCTTGCTGAGAATGGAAAGAATTTTGTTTTCAGCTTAAATTTGGAAATGTGAAATAACTGGCTCCAGAGATTGGTAATCAGAAAATCACGGCGCTTTAAGACCTGGAAAGGACCTCGGGGCTCAGTGAAGTATTCCCTTCATTTCACAGGTGAGAGAAGAGAGCCAGGCAGGTGTGACTGACACGCAGTTTCTCAGCTGCTCACATCAAAGTGGAATCTGGAACCCACGCTTTCCGTCTCCTAGGCGCTGTGTTCTCCACTTTGCAGAGAAACCTAGCACACTGCCTTGACCACATCAGCCACCAAGACTTTGCTGTTGAATATGCAGCTAAGTGATCTGGGAATCTAGAAAACATGGAGGGAATAGAGTTTAGAGAGAAAGACCTGGGCCAGATCATGGGACTCATCGCTCCCATTATTTCAAAAAAAAAGAGGTAGTTCACCCATTGCCTGAAAGTGGACAGACTTTTCTCTAGGGTCCTCTGCTCAAGGAAGTAAAGGATGGATATCATTTGGGGAAAGTAACTGGTTTTGAACTCTGAGAGAGCACTTGAGGGTTAAGCAGGAGTGGGGAGGGTAAGAAGGTCGACAGGACTAAAGTCCATAATGTGTTACCTTCTTTACTTCTCTCCTCCATAGAACCCTGGCTATGACTAGAAACAAGGAATTCAGAGCCCCAGCTCCCAGTTCAATAGTATATTGACCATTTTGTGATAAACTGGCCAAAATTACAGGGAATTTTGAAAGTCCCTTCAGGGAAAGCAAAGTAGGTCAGGGTGGTGTATTGGCCCCAGAATAAAGCTTGTTCTGTTTTTCTTCCCTGAGTTAAAAATGTATGAAAGAAAGCACCAGGATAAAGGGAAATTAGAATCCAAGGAAATGCATCAGTAAATGCCTGACATGCCCTGAAAGCCTTTCTTTCCTAAGAAAAAGAACAACAAGGATGCCTAGTTGATGCACAGTGGAAACCCTCTAACAGTGCTTATTTACCAGAGTGGGCAAGAGGACTGTCAGTACTTCAGAGAAAAATAAAACCAAGCAACCCAATACCCTTGTCCACATTTTCATCTACTTCCAAATTAATCATCCATGAGAACCTTTGAGAGGTTCCAATGTGTCAGTTTAATGAATTCTCTTTTTTCCTATCTCAACCCTCTCAGGTTCTGGCTGGTATTTGAACCCATAGTGCCAAAATAGTGAAAGAGGGTCTTCAAGTAGAACTTCCATCTTTCCTGGGAACAAATGCTATAGGGCAGTGGTCGGCAAACTCATCAGTCAACAGAGCCAAATATCAACAGTACAACGATTGAAATTTCTTTTGAGAGCCAAATTTTTTAAACTTAAACTATATAGGTAGGTACTCTGTTATTAACTTAATTAGGGTACTCCTAGGCTTAGGAAGAGCCACACTCAAGGGGCCAAAGAGCCGCATGTGGCTCAAGAGCAGCAGTTGGTTATAGGGAATGTAAATGCTCTTGTCCCAACATCCATTACCCAGTTTTTAAGACTCAAATTGTCCCAGGTGTGACTTCATTGATGTAAAATGTAAAAAAGTGAACTTGGATGCTAGTTGAACTTGCATTTTCAGGAGGTACTCTTTCAATTCTTCCTCGCCCCCTGTTGGTCCTTTGCTAAGCTAGTCGATAGGAAATCAGGTAAGAGGTGGCTGCTTCAAAGCCTCTGACTTTTCAGCTGATGTTCTTAACATGAGACCATGCCCTAGGATACGAAAAATCTTATGTGTTTAAAAAAAGATAAATTAGTGATTCTTCTCTTTACTAAAGTATTTGCTAAAAGTTGAGTTGCCCTCCTCCGAAATAAGTATCTTTTTATTTCAAGGAATAATTTTTTTAAAGTTTAATTTCTATGAAATGGCTGCTGAAACAACATTTCAGAAATTCAACAAATGCTTTTTTCCCCCTCAAATAAATACTAAACTAATTCATCTAACAGAGCCAACTTAGAAACTAAAAACAAAAGGCGGCTGAAGCAGACAGCTGTAGCCCGCCTCCAGGAACTGGCAGCAGCTAGACTTGATTCTAATGACAACAGACCTGCCTCAAATCAAGGTTCACACAATTTCCTTTTCACTAAGTGAATATTAGGACTTTGATTCAAATTGAACACTGTCCCAGTGAGGGCCATCCACCACTCTCCAGAACAGCACTTCTTCTCCTTACCCAGATGTTAAGGGAAGCAGGCTGGGCTGAAGGACCTCCCCCCCCCCCCCCCCCCACCCCCACCCCTGTGCACGAATTTCATGCACCGGGCCTCTAGTAGAGGAAATAATGGCCACATCCACTAACTCAATCCATGAACATTTACTGAGAAATCAAGATGAACTAGAAATGGGCACAAACTAAGGCATAGTCCATTAATAATGGCAAAAGACTTGTAAATATACAGATTTACTGAACAGAGACAAAAAAGCAAAGTGAATATCAACAGGGCCCCTACTTGGACCTTTTATACATTACCCCACTTAATTCTCATAATAAGCCTGTTATCTCCATTTTTCTTTAGATGGAGAAATTAAGGCTGTGAAAGGTTAAATGACTTGCTTAAGGTGACATTTAACAGCAATTTGAAACTAGTGTCTGCCAAGGGCAAAACTCTTTTTATTCTACCTTACTCTCGTAAATATGGCAAAACATTTACTAATCAGGAAGCAATTGATAATGGTTTATAACCTTGATTATTCAGCCAGATTCTTTTGTGTGTGTGTTAGGAGTGGTACAAACAGCCTAATTTTTATTACTAAATGTTTTTGCTCTTTGCACTGCATTGTGGTAATTCTGATCACATACAATGATACAGCCAGGTGACAGCAAAATGCTGACCCAAGAAAGAGACCTGGGTGACAACTTCTCTTTCTACTTTGAATAGCTAAATTACATTGACCTGCATTTCACCCATATTTTCATTTTGGGGACAGCTGTACATCAACCCATAAAACTGGGTGTACACTAAAACCAAGGTCTGCAGAAATTATTTGGAATAATAGATCATTTATGTGATAGGACTTTATTTCAATTCGATCCTAAAATCTTATGAATTTATATATTTTTCAGATGTCCTTCCCTCCCTATCCCTCTGAACAAGTTTTAAGAACATTTTAATTTTTACTTCTAGGCCAACAGATGCAAAGAGTACCTTAATACCACAGTGAGGGCAGGGAGGCAAAACAGAGGAGGCAGGGTGGTTTTATACATTCAGCCCATGATGAACACGCAGCACTATCACACCTCCACTGTACACTCGGAATACAAATGACAGTTGAAAGTAGGCTATCTGCTCTAGTGAATTAATCAATTGTAAAACAAATCTCTTTTGGTCCAAAAGTGTTTGCTTACTTAATTCTTTAACCATATCACATTTATACTGAAGATAGGAGCAATATGATGCTCTGAAAGGAAAGACACGCCCAAAAGCATCCTCACTTTCAGATCTTATCTACTGAGCATCCAAAGGTTTGTCATCTTTTCTGCCTAGAACAAGAACACGTAAGAGGTGAGAGAATAAACAATGGCTGCCTTGGATTATTTTTCTTTTAAAAAATATTTTTTTATTGATTTCAGAGAGGAAGGTAGAGAGAGAGATTGAAACATCAATGATGAGGGAGAATCATTGATTGGCTGCCTCCTGCACTCCCCAAACTGGGGATCGAGCCTGCAACCCAGGCATATGCCCTGGACAAGAATTGAACCATGACCTCCTAGTTTATAGATTGACATTCAACCACTGAGCCACACTGGCCAGGCTTGGATTATTTTTCTATTTTCTGGAGGCAGTGCATGAAGAGACAGAACTAGCCACACTTCTGTGATCTGACAGAATTATTCATTCAACAAGCTTTTCATGGGTATATAACACTGTAGTGTCACATTTCTGAGTAGTAGGTTTGGAGTGGGTATGGGTAGGTTTTGGAAGATAGAGAACTTAAAAAGGAAGAAGATTCAAAAGTGAAACTGGTGACTAGAAAATGGGTCAGGTACTAGAGTGGGGCCAGAAAAATACACACCGAGGGAATTTCTCTCTTACAGTTATATCAGGTTCAACTCTGGAAAAGCAGTGAGTTCATTCCCTTTGTAATCATTTTCTCTGAGCAAAGCATACATTTATGAAAGGTGAAATTTGTAGCACCCAAGAGAGCAATGCTATTGAACTCTGTTTCCCATTGCATACATTCCCCACAAACTCCTTTCAGGATAATACGAGGGAAGAGCAATTATGTAGAAATTGGAAGAGGAAATTAAAAGAAAATTTAGGCTGAATGTCTTAAAGAAACTCCCAAATACCTCTACCTATTAGACTGTGAAATTGCCCTCCAAGGGAAGGCATTCAAAACTTAAATGGATGAAATGTAAAGGATGTAAGAGGGAATGACCTTGAACTCGCAGAAAATGGTCTGCTCCAGTCGACCTAAGCAGGTTATTTCCCAAACACTAATTTGTACTTTTCATTCCCTTTGATATGCTTTTCTCAAGGATTACTTGGGGCTTTAATTGCAAAACTCCTAATATGCTTTCATAAGTATTATTTATGTCTACATCCTGATGTAACAGTTTGAAAATCAGACTTGTCTATACTTTTCTTCTACTCTCACAACTTCTGGAGCACTGGGACTGGATTCTGTACAACTGAAATTGACTTTATGTTGATGTGTATGGTATGGTTAAGATTATGCACGCACTGTTCATAATTCATCTGTCAAGAGGCTTACCCTGTTTAACATACTCAGCAATAAATAACTTAGAAACCAATGACTTTCTGGGTTCAACTTCAAATTTTACTAATAGAACTAATAATACATATTTTTTTAATACAGCTCAGAAGACCTGCCTTATTTTCCAGGAGGGAGAATACACACTCGCAAGTACTTGGAAGATAGAAGTTTCTAATGCTGACCAGTTGCCCTAATTACTTTTGGTGTTTTGCTTGCATTTATAGTGTCGAATCCCTAGTGATACAAACCTTATCAGAACACCTCAAAAAATGGGACCAATCAGAACTGACCCACTTGGGATTATTTAGTATTTTTTTATAGTGTAGTAAGTCCTTACTGCATCTGAACTTGGCTGTGAGATGAAAGAATATTGGCACTCAGTCATCATGAAACCTTTAATCAAATAAAACCAGTGCAAGATAACTCTTGCGGTGGCTGTCGGCACATCCACCTCCCATCGTTTCACACATTCTTCCTACAACCATTCTATACACTAAAAATCTGATATTTATGATGATAACTCTAGGCATCTATGAACTACATCACCAAGGAGACATTAACACATCTCAGAGTTAACGGTTTTTAAAACTGCAAAGGACTTGGGAAATCACCATTTTATAGGTGAATAAATGGAGGCCCAGAAAAATCAAGTGACTTGCCTAAGGTTATGGAGCATTAAATGGCAGAGCGAGAATATAAAGCCCGATCAAATCTACACATTCAATACTTTTTCACAGTCTCTCTTGTTACTACAACCTTTTTTTTTTCTGTAAAACTACATGCTACCAGTAACCAAGTTAGATTTGCAAGGCAAGTTGTCCTCTGGTCAATCCCCTTTAAGCTTGAAATTCTACCACTGACTACCAATGCCTTGATTTGTGGAGCTCACACCAGTTAATTTAAATTTTCCTCAGGTTTAGGAAGCTGAAAACAGATAATGCCCACCATCCAAGCAATGCTTCTTGTCTCACAAACCTCTAAATGAACCCACATTTTTTTATACATACCAGGAGAGGTTCAGTATACCATTTCCTCTACAGCCAGTGTCCCTGTGAAAGAGAATGCTAGGTACTACGTGTTGCAATGCTAACTCAAACTTTCCTTGTTATCAATCATTGCTTAACTTAATTCTGGGTTGTAAAACATTCTCATAAGGTTCACCTAAGAAAACAGTCAGGCATTGGAAAGCAGCTGTGGATCTAGATCTGTTCCCAGATATTAAAGCAGGCAGTGCACAGTTAAAGCCCTCAGGCCATATTTATCCATGTCTTGCTGTATAATACAGCCTGCCTACCTCCTTGCAATGCAAATGAACCTCACAGCATCTGCCTTTTCTTTTTCACTGTGCAGATGAAAAACTCTGTTCTTTTTTGCTTGCTGCTAAATACAGACTCTATCACTTAGGATTCTAAGATAAATGCCCCATAGAGCATTATCTTTATCCTCCAATATTCTTCCTCAGCCAGGAATCAAGTTTGCTTGAGTTAAGCTTGGTATATCTGTCCTCCAGGTCAAACACCCTCCGTCTATGACAATAAATATTCCAGCCACTTTTTAAAAACATCTCTCTGCTTTTTTATGTCTATCAGCAATCTAACTGGACTTTTTTTCTAAAAAAAAAAACAAGGGATCGTGACTTTTCTTTCTAAATAATTCAAAAGTTTTCTTAAACAAGCTAATATTCTGAATTAATCAGTGTTTTCTCACATTAAGAATATGCTCCTGCATCATTTTTTTACATGCCTTTTAACTAAAACAGGGAGAAAACCCTTCTCTGCTTTGCTCATTCTCAGATGTTAATGTGAGCAGTACATTATAGATGTCAGCTAATTGAGATTTTGCTCTAACATTAGTAAAGTTTTTCTTGCCTACAAAGTTCCTGACTGAAACTTCACAGTATCTACTTGCCTGGATCCTTCATGAATGCCATTCCTTGTTGCTAATAATTTTTTACTAAGAATTTCTAAGAATTCTAAGAATTGAACTGAGGGGATGCTAAAATCTCCAGGTGAAGTGGGCACTATGCTTTCTTCAACTACTTTGTAAAAGAAATAAAAACATGTTCAGGTGACTTATGAACATCCCTTATAAATGGAGACCAACACGATGGGGGCTCCTCCATGCTTCTGCCACGCAGAAGTAGTGGCAAAGGAAGGGGACAGCCATGCCATGCTTGGCAAGGAAAGAAAGATCATTCACTTTTAGGGCTGAGGTATTAGAACAGAGGGACATCTTTCCTTAGCAAATGAGAATATTATCAAAAATATTTTTCCATTCCCTTCTAAGTTAAAGAGGGTTTTTAAAATAATCCAATTGGAAACCTCAATGTAAAGCATTTCTATGAGAAATGACGTTCCGAAATTCCAATAAGTGACTTAGACTTTTGACTAACTTGCCCTTTGGAGACCAAACTGTTTTGTTTTGGATATTTGACCACAGAATGACCCACTGTTCCTATGGCTGGGCAAGATCACAGTGAGTTTTTACGAAAGGAATGGGTGTTTTCCTAGGCAGAGGTTCAAATAGAGCTATGCCAATTGGATGATTCCGATCTGTAATACACAGGTTATGCCTTTTGTGGCATCCAGAACCACTACTGCATTTGATGTATTTTTGTACCACATGCTTTGTCTTTGCATACACAGTGTTGCCAATCACATCAGTGAATAGAATGAGGGCTCTTTCAGCATGATGCAAAGACTAAGAGGTAATTTACTTCACACTTATTATTACTCAGGGAACCAAAGAACAGCAACCAGACACTGGCTGGAAATCTTTTCCTTTAATTCCAAGTTGCTTCTAAGGCAGTGCTAAGATATTTTGAGAACTGGGTTATTCATTTCAATGACAAAATTTTACTTAGAAAAAGCTGGTTTACTTTCTAAGAATGGAGAACCAGGTTAGAAGCCAAAGTCACTAAGTCATTTCCAGTCTTTGGCTATTTTTTAGAAATTTCCTTGAACGGTAATTCCCACGCTTTTTGAAAAAAAAAAAAAAATATATATATATTTAAATTTACCCCTCTTCGCCCTGGCCGGTTTGGCTCAGTGGATAGAGCGTCGGCCTATGGACTCAAGGGTCCCAGGTTCGATTCCGGTCAAGGGCATGTACCTTGGTTGCAGGCACATCCCCAGTAGGGGGTGTGCAGAAGGCAGCTGGTCGATGTTTCTCTCTCATCGATGTTTCTAACTCTCTATCCCTTTCCCTTCCTCTCTGTAAAAAATCAATAAAATATATTAAAAATAAATAAATAAATAAATAAATTTACCCCCCTTCTGTGTAATAGTTGAACTTCTGGTATCAGATGACTGAAGAAAATATAAAAGGTTATAAAGCTACTTTGCATTGAGCATTGTGATTCAAACTTAGTTTTTTTATTTTACTAATTATTTATTTTACTAATCAAGATAGCAACAAAATAGATTGGACAAATGTTATAACAAACATACACTCACATACACCTCCATCTACAGAAAATGCTTAATGTGTTCAAGGGTTTTAGAACTTGTAATAACTCTGCAGGCTCCTCTGGGGCCTTGGGCTCGGAGGCTGGAAATAATTTCTCTAAAATAGTCTTTCAAACCCCAAGTTTCCAACTCTATGTCACGAAAATTAATTTCTCTCACTTATTTTACATTTGGTTACATTTTAAAAATATTTTCTTAATTATTTTAAATGTAATTGCCAAAATAATGACTGTAAATACATTCTGAATTAGATCATAACTTTGCTTCACAAAACTATGTACAACACAAAGTACACATGTGGGTTTCCATGTCACTATTCTGTCACCTTCTCTTACCTGCACGGGGGACAGCCCGCCTCTTCAGCGAGGTGGGTGTGACTACGATCGGTAGGCTGAGGAGCACAAGGCCATTTAATGCTATGATAATCTCTAACCAGAAAACTACAGCAGAGTCAAATATAAACATCTTTTCATTAGAAACCAAACAGTCTGCATACAAAGTGTGTAGGCGCAGTGCCTGATAGAGAGTAGGTAGCAGATTTGGCTATTCTTACAACATATCACAGGCCAGTAATTCATTAAACTTGGGTATTGTTGAAAACAAGTTAACAGGCTCAAAATGGAGTTGCTTATGCTCAGCCCCACATCATCAGCCAAGCCTTCATTACATATTTGGCTTTTCAAAAATGAACTCTTAAACCTGTCAGTCAGGAACGGCCTGGTGAGGTAACCTGCCTGACAGACCCTGCCGTCCCCAAAGGAAAGTGACTCTGCCACAACCAACCCACCTTTTCCGCTCCGGTGGCTTCCTGGCTCCTGCTGCCTTCTGCCTATAAAAGTCTTTCATCTGGTACAGCTCCTCAGAGCTCCTTTCTAGCTGCTAGACTGAAAGCTGTCTGATTCATGAATCATTGAATAAAGTCAATAAGGTCTTTCAAATTTACTCACATGGATTTTGTGGTGTGTTTTTTTTTTTTTAGCAATGTATACCAAATGCTAGAAAACCTTCCATACTGATATATGTTGCAGAGATTCCTAAAAGTTCACTGGAATTTTCATTCCTTGCTTCTATTTTCATCCCTTGGTTTTAAAGAAATGTATGGTTATTCCTAGTAAAAGTTATCTGAAAAAACACAATCATGATAATTGGGGGAGAAGACCCATTCCTCCCCTCCTCCCAAAGAAAGCCTTCTCAGAGGAAAATGCTACAGGAATTTGAAACCAAATGGCCACAGTTCCGTTCACAGTGAGAGCAATCTGTGACACACACTAAAATCACACTGCTGGAGGGCATTATACCATATTCTAACTTTTGAGATTTTAAATGTTTTTTTAAGTATCATGGCTATAAATTGTATATTAATATTCTAATAATTATATTAATGTTAATTATATTATAAAATGTGTAATTATATAATTTGTAACATAATTTATAATTTGTGTAATATATTTTGTTTAATGCACATATAAGGGTATTATAATTTACATCCTATATAATAAAAGCCTACTATGCTAAGTGTCCAGTCATCCGGTTGGCCATTCAACCAATCAAAGTGTAATATGCTAATGATATGTTAAGGTCACTCAACCACTCGCTATGATGTGCACTGACCACCAGGGGGTAGACACTCTGACCCGTAGGTTAGCTTGTTGCTAGAGTCCGGCTGATTGGGATTGAGAGAGATGGGCCGGACACACCCTGGAGCCATCCTGCGGTCCCTCTCCAGCTGGCTAACCTCGTGCGTCCCTCCCTGGCCCCATGCAGGAGCTGCCCCCTGGTAGTCAGTGCCGCCAGGCTCACAGCTGGTGAGCTCAGTGAGCACAGTGGCAGTGGTGGGAGCCTCTCCCACCTCGGTTGCAGGCAGGCGGTAAGGAGCAAGGGGTCCCAGACTTTGAGAGCCCCAGATCTGCGAGAGGAATGTCTGACTGCCAGCTTAGGCCAGATCCCCGGCTTAGGCCTTAAGCCGGCAGGCGGACATCCTCCAAGGGGCCCTGGACTGTGAGAGGGTGCAGGACAGGCTGAGGGACCCTCACCCCAAGTGCACAATTTTTGTACACCGGGCCAAAAAAGAACCAAAGAACAGTATGCCTGTTTGATCTACTTATTTTAAATGTTATTTTCTTTGACTTTTATGTTTCAAAATGAATTTTATGTATTTCAGGGACATTTGCTTCCATCCCTAATGTACCTGTGATGTATAATGGGAAAAATGAATTCACCTAAAAGGGTATCACTCAAATGGATATCAGTCTCATGATACATACTAGTGCAAGGTGTCTTTTAAACTTAGCTAGCATCTGTGAACTCCACAGGAGTAGAAAACTACAGTAGTTACTCCTTATCCATGTTGTTATTCTCCACAGTTTCAGCTACTCATTGTCAATTATGGTTGGAAAATACTAAATGGAAAATTCCAGAAATAAACAATTCATAAGTTTTAACTTGCCCGCTGCTCTGAGTAGCGTGATGAAATCTCTCACCGTCTGGCTCCGTCCTGCCTGGAACATGAATCATCACCTTGTCCGGAGTCTCCACACTGCAGAAGCTCCTCACCCCTTCGTCACTGAGGAGCCACCTCGGGCACCAGACCGACTGCCCTGGGATCGCAGTGCTTGTCACCCTTATTTTACTGAGTAATGGCCCCAAAGCCCAAGAGTACTGATGCTGGTAAGTCAGACATGCCAAAGAGAAGGGTAAAGTGTTTGTTACGTATTTTCAGAAGGTCAATAGTAGCCTAACACTACATCACAATGCCTTCACGATTTGCCTCACTTCATCTCATCGCACAGGCATTGTATCATCTCATGTCACCACAAGAAGAAAGGTAAGTGCACTGCAATGTAATATTTTGAGAGGGGAAAGAGAGACCATATTCACATAACGTTTTTACAGTACACTGTTATAATGTTCTTTTTTTTATTATTGTTGTTGTTAATCTCTTACTGTGCATAATTTATAAATTAAACTTTATCATAAGTATGCATATATAGAAAAACAATAGTATATATAGGGTTCAGTACTAGCCACTGTTTCAGGCATTCGCTGGGGCTCCTGAAACATATCCCCACGGATAAGGGGACTACTATACATTTGTGTATCTATGGCAGAGGCTGCCTCATTGCAAATCTTTGTTTTAAAATTCAGTCAGAGTAAAGTTCATATTTAGGAAAGAACATCAACATCATTTTGCCCCCAGGCCCAGTCTGAAATACCACCAGGATGGGGGCGCCGGTGCTCAGACCTGAATATGCAGAAGTGAAGCTTATAAAGAACAGACACACAGAGGCCAGCATCACGTTCCAGCCTCACAGAGTGAGTGCAGGCATCAGAAGTTTCACTCTGGCAGTGGTCTGGGCAACGTGCAGAAAACAAATGCCTCAGTCCTAACACCATTTACTGTGACACCATAAATTTCCCCACAAGGCAAAGTAACACCTTGTCACATGCAATTAAAAGAGATTCTGTGAGTTACCTTTAGAGAGATGCAGAAAAGGAACAAAACTCTAGGAAAGAAAAAGGCACAATTCTTTCAAAATAGTGCCTTCTATAGGCTGAAAATGGGTATTAAACAGGGACTTTGATCCTGAAGAAAACCCTAGAAAAGAACCAAAGAACACTATGGCTCTACCTCACCTCTGTCAACTCTTTCTTCAATTTTACATGGAATTTGTGATCCCAGCTATACTTGGGTGGGCCTGATCCCACTGTGAAATCAAAACAATATAACAAGCAAGACCATCTCAAAGCCACCGCTGCCTTCATAAACTCAACATTTCTATTTCAGTGCACTCTGATTAACACTGAAACAAAATCTGCCTTGATAAATAAAAACATAGACAAGATTAAAATGAGTTAAGTTCACTGTCATAGTTATTATCTGGCTATTTGATATTACTGTGTCTTTTTTCTCTGTTCCCTTCACACAGACACATTTCTTAAAGCCGTTATCTAAGCTGTCTCTATTTCCTCACTTTCTATCCCATAACTAATTCCACCTGGCCTGTTTGCTTTACTGAACTATCTCTCACTAAGGTTTACCAAAAATCTCTACGTTGCTCAATTCAAAAGTAATTTTTAAAGCTCACTCCCACCCCCATCCCAGCAGCAATCAATGCTGTGGACCCCTCGTTCATGTAACCTTCACTTTCTCCATTTTCCTTCACACAACACTCTCCAGGTTTTCTTTTAGGTCACTGGTCCTCCTTCCCCTGTCTCCTCTATAAGCTCATCTTCTCTTCAGGGACAAAAATAATTGGTCGTCCCAGAGACTGGGTCCTGGATCTTCTCTCACTTCATTCTCTCCCTTGGCTGATTTCACACTGATCAAGATATTAGTAACTAAAGATTGTTCAACTGAACTAACTGTAGATGAATCACAGCTTAAAATGTCCAGCCCAGAAACCTCTCACATACATGGCTGTCTACTTGATATCTCACTTGGGATACTTCAAAAATCACCTCAAATGCAGCTTCATTTATTGAAAAGCAAATGTGCTAAGGCCAGTCCGCTGCTTAAAACCCTTGGTTGGCTCCTTTCTTGGGATGAAGAGAAAATGCTCAACAGGCTACAAAGCATGCATCATGAGTCCTCACTCCTTTCTCCAGCCACACCTCCCTCTCCTCCTATCCTGCCTTCCTTGCATTCCAGCCACATGGCTTTTGTTTAGTTCTTGAAATAGTTCTCTCTCCTACCTCAGAGCTTTGGCAAGTGCTGTTCCCTCAGCCTGAAATTCTCTTCTCTCACTTTTTTTTGTGTGTGCCCGCTGAACCCTCTATGTTTCAAGAAAAATAATCATCACCATTTACCATCTCTGTTCAATGGACCCGTGACATTTTTAAAACTTTTTTTGAATGACTTTAATGAATAATTATAGAAAAATACAGGGAGGGTAAAAATAACCTTATTAAAATGTTAATAAAGACTTAAATAGCAAATTTGTATTCCATATTTTTCCTGGCTTTGAAGGTATCCAAAATGGGTAACATCCTTCGAATTCAACTGAGTGCTCAGCCAATGTGCTGAAACATACTCATCTTGCAAATGCTGATTTCAGGTTTCCAATACATCTCTAATAAGTTCTAACCTGTCATTACTCCTTGAAGTTACATCATCAAAACACAGTATCCTTAACATTCTGATGGCAAATAATCTTGCTAAGAGGATAGTCTCATTCTTGGCTCAATAATTGTACAACAGTATCATTTTTTTATTTAGTAACACCAATGAGAAGCCAATCCAATGATTTTTATTTTTATTTTTATATGATCTGTTTCTTTCTACCACCTTTGTATATACACTGACATTTGTCCACATGAAGTAAATTTTTGGTGCATAAACATCTTAAAAGACAAAAGAATATTGCCAAATGTTCTTTCCGCAAAACAGGATAATACAGGATTTTTTTAAAAAAATTGATTTCAGAGAGAGGAAGGGAGAAAGATAGAAACATGGATGAGAGAGAAACATCCATACACTGCCTCCTGCATGCCCTCTACTGGGACTACTGGGGATCAAGCCTGCAACCAGGCATGCGCCCTGACCTCCTGATGCATGGGATGATGCTCAACCAACTGATCCACACAGGCCAGGCTGATGGAGGTTTTTGCTGCACATGTATAATGAAGCACTTCCTACTGAATTACTAACCGGATAAGAGTACCATGTTTCCTTTTAGTACTTTGAAATGTACTATTGAATCACTGAATCCTGAGTTAGGGAAAATTCATCTAGGATACCTTTTTAAGAAGAATCAGTCTGAGATGTCACTTATAGAATCAATTTCACCATCCTCATTAGAGTCTAGAGTGCTTCTATATGTCTTCTTGCATTTATTTCCTGAATATGTAATACTCGTGAGATATATTCCTATTAACTTTCCTCTCTTTGCTATTATAGAAGAAAATTCTAAATGATTAACTATGTTCAATTAAAGGTTTTAAAAAGTACAAAGTCTCTAGACTTCTTTTATATCTTCTTGAAAGATGAAGCAAAACTGTGAGTAATGCAGTAAGAAAACTCAGGGATAACATAATAGTGAACTTTTATTTCAATATTGCATCATCCTTATAGATGATTCCATCATTCTTTGCCTTTTTTGCCATTTTTACCATTTTTGTGTGTGTGTTTTAGCATGGTTGGGAATATCTAATGAGTAATGGTGAGCTAATTCTCAGATGGTAAAACAGCAAAATGTTAAGATACAGGAAAGATAAGATCACTATGATTGTACGACGTATCTTAGATTTACAAGAGTCCAATGGGACCATGTGTAATAGTATGACAGAATGAGTTGTTTCCTGCTTTAAAAGAAATAAATAACTTTTCTTTGTTCCTTGAAAGACCTCTAAGAAAGATAAATTTATGAGATAGCAATCTGTAAAAATAGTTAAGACTGTTCAAACAAGAAATTTCAAAACCAAAATGGGGCCCAATGGGCCCTGATAGGGTTAAAGGCACCTACTCACATTTAAGTTATCAGTATTGTTGCTCCTTTTTTCAGGGAAGGTTTTCTGAAACACTTTGCAATTATGTCAAATGTCCTTATTCATTTTTATAACATCATTTCCCCCTTCCACAGCACTAAGCACAGTTACAATTTGACATTTATTGGTCTCATTAGTATGTAATCAATGTCTGCTCTCTCACCAAATGGTGCATATCATGAGGGCAGAGACTATTTATGATTCTGATCTCCAGTGCATTCTCAGCACCTAGAATCAAGCATGGCACATAGTAGGTTCCCCATGGGGATCTTAGGAAATGAACCCCAACTCAATTTTTTTCTCTCTACACTATGAGAAATGCCTATAAGTGCCCATTATTGTTTCCTAATTTTTCCCTTTCATAATATGACATATTTTCATCCTCTCCCTCCCCCAAGTCCCACCAACCACATGATCTAAGTATCTACTGGGGACAGGTGATTTACAGGTATTGTTTTGTTTTCAAATTTTCATTATCTTATAAAGTGAATATTATTTTCATTTCACAGATGAGAAACTTGGATTTAGAAGGCTAAATAACTTGCCCAAGGTCACAGCATCAATAAACAGAAAAAATAGATTCAAATCCAGGCCTGATCTGACTCTGACCTGTGATCTCTCCATTCCACCCAAACATACACAAGGGAAGCATTTCTATCCTATATAATAAAAGGCTAATATGCAAATCAACCAAAAGGCAGAATGACCAGTAGCTATGATGTGCACTGACCACCAGGGGGCAGACACTCAATGCAGGAGACAGAAGCCAGCTCATGGCTAGCGAGAAGCTGGCTCATGGCTGGCAAGTGCTGCAGTGGTAGTGGGAGCCTCTCCCACCTCCGCGGCAGTGCTAAGGATGCCCGGCTGCCAGCTTAGGCCCACTTCCCCTGGGGAGCGGGCCTAAGCCATCAGTCAGACATCCCCAGAGGGCTCCGGGACTGTGAGAGGACGCAGGTTGGGCTGAGGGCCCACCCCTAAGTGCATGAATTTCGTGCACTGGGCCTCTAGTTTCTTTTATAACTATCCAGAACACAGACTTTCTTGCTTGGGAAACAATGGGTTCTAGGTGGTATTGTCTAAGGAACTATGATTTCATTTAAATCAATATTTAGATTTAATTTATCTGTGGAGGTTTTTTTTTTGTTACTTTTTAATATTTCTGCAAAGCTTGTACTTTCTTTGCCTTGTGTGTATGATCTTATTTAAAACTAGAGGCCTGATGCATGAAATTTGTGCAAGGGACTTGGCCCCTGCCCCTGTGGCTTCATCCGGAAGGAAGCCCAGACTAATTAGCATATTATGCTTTTATTATTATAGATTATTATAGATTGGAATCTATACCACAGAGACACTAACCTGCATTTTCATTTTCCTTGGAAAACAGGAAGTCAGCTCCAATGTATTAATAACAATGTACTATAGATGCCATACATTTGTGAGGAAGTTTTCCTTAGCAAAATCTGCAAGTTCCCCAATGAGGGATTTGCCTTTTACCATCACCTCAAAAATATATTTCCACTGGCTATCATAATGCTTGTTTCCATAAAAGATGATGAAGGAAAGTAAGCCTAGTGTTTTTAAATCTGTCAAAAATGTACACATTTATGTCTTCCTGCAAGATGTTATAATGGTTCCCTCCTCAGAACTCATTTCACCTCATACATTTCTATTAGATGCTTAGGTTCCTCCTTTCAAGTGCAAACGCAAATTCATGAGACAATATTGTTAAGGTCCATAAAAAGGTTAGAGTGACATTACAAGACTAATAACTGGATGTAGAAGGCAATTGAGAGAGGAGTGAAAGTTGCAAATTTAACTCCCTCATGATAATGTTACCTGTAGGCAAGAGAATCCATTGTGCCAGATGATGGTTCCTGCAGACGGCAGGTCTAATTAGCATATTACCCTTTTATTAGTATAGATAAGTATTTGTCATATTATTCTCTACTTTTCTGTATTTAAAATATTCTAGAATATTTTAAGCAAATAAAAAAATGGTCAAGTTGCAGAATAATAAAAGTTTTGAAATACAACCTGTTAGGTCATCCGTCTGGTCGTTTAGGTTGTGACGGCCCCTAGATTTTTATATATTAGGATAAAATCCCATAGATGACTCTGACACAAGCAGTAACAGCTCCCACTTCTAATTCCTGGCAAACACAGAGAGCCACATGGTACAACCCATGTGCACTCCTAGGTTGACCTTACATGGTCCTCAGGCAACCAGGTCTGTGGAGTGGAAAGGCAGGGGGCTGATGAATCCATGAGCTGCTCAACAGCAGGTCTGCAGCTGACTTAGGGCAAGGGGGCACAAGTGTTTTACCACAGTGGTTAAGCACCAGGACTCTGAAGAAAACTCTCGAGCTTGAATACTAATTCTGCCACTTACGTGACCCAAGATCCTTGGGTAAGTCATTTAGGCTACATCTCAATTTCCTTATCTATAAAATGGAAATGATGATAACAGTTGCTTAAACTTGTAAGGGTTACAGGGGTACAATCTACATATAGTGATTGGCAATTTACCCAACACAGCAAATGTTAGCCATTGTCCTATTTTTTGGAGACAAAAATGAAGAAAAAAGTGGGTGGATCCAGAAATGATATGAAATCTGTAATAATAAAAGCATAGTATGCAATCAACCGAATGACCGAATGACCGAACAACAGAACAACCATTTGGATAACCTTCCGGACGACCATGCTATGACATGCACTGGCGCCAGGCCAGCCAAGGCAAGTGCAATGCGATTGGTCGGGGGGCCCTGCCATCGCCCCATGATTGTGCCGCAGAGGGAGGGCCCAGGCCACCAGCTGGCAGGGCTATCGATGCGGGGGGCAAGGGGGTGGATAGTTTCATGATAACCCCAAAGAGGGAGGCCCAGGCTACCTGGCCAGCGGCACTGCGGCAGGTGGGTGAGGCCTCCCTCTGTGCTGCAATTGATCGCAGAGCCCCGTGATCGATCGCCCCAGGCCTCCCGGCCAGCAGCCACAAAGGAAGGCCCAGGCCACCCAGCTGGCAGCATTGCAGCAGGTGGGTGGGGCCTCCCTCTGCAGGGCGATCTGGGGGCCCCACGATCAATCGCCCCACAGAGGGAGGGCCCAGCCAACGCCCAGTGATGCTGTGGCGGTTGTGTGGGGCCGGCCAGCGATCGCCCCGCAGAGGGAGACCCAGGCCAGCCAAGCAATCGCACCCTCAGAGTGGGGCAGCGACACACAGATGGCAAACAGTGGCAGTGGCGGGGGGCAGGGCCAGCTACCGGCAGCCGGGGGAAGGAAAGTCCCAAAGGCCCTGATGGCCGGCCAGGCCTAGGGACCCTACCCAAGGGGTCCCGGATTGCGAGAGGGCGCAGGCCGGGCTGAGGGACAGCCTTCCCACCCCACCCCCCGTGCACAAATTTCATGCACCAGGCCTCTTGTCCTATATGATAAAACTCTAATATGCAAATCGACCAATTGGCAGAACGACCAGTTGCTATGACATGCACCGACCACCAGGGGGCAGACGTTCAATGCAGGAGCTGCCCCCTGGCAGTGCTAATGACCCTGAGGGGTCCTGGACTGTGAGAGGGTGCAGGCCGAGCTGAGGGACTCCCCCACCCCTAGAGCACGAATGTCATGCACTGGGCCTCTAGTTTCTGAATAAAAAGCAATTACTAAACATCTGATGGGTGCTAAGACACACAGGAATCCCTCTGCTCAAACACTTCCAAGGGCTTTCCACATCACTCATCACTAGGAGCAAAGCCAATATCTTCAACAAGGCCCACCAGACCCTAGTGGTCTGGACCCCTTCAGCTCTGTGACTGATCTCCTAGTTCCCCCTACTCCCTTCAATCTGGCCACACTAACCTCCAGCTCTTCCTCCAACCTGCCAGACACACTCTGGGTGTTTCCACCAACTGTACCTGCTGCCTGGATTGTTTATGCCACATGACCACCTGGTTAAATCCCCCATATCCGACTTATTTTTGTTCCAACATCTCCTTGATGAAGCCATTCTGACATCTTATTTAAGACTGCAACCCTTCCCCCACCAAATCTGGCATTCTCAATCTCCCTCCTCTGATTTTAGTTCCCAGCCCCCCATGGAACTCATCATCTCCTAATATAAATTAGTTATTTTATTTAGAGTCTAGTTTATATTTCTCCCACTGGATTGTATGCTCCAAAAGGGCAGAGGGACTCGTCTGTCTTGTTCACTGATGCTCCATAAATATTTGTTGAATAGAGCCCCAGCTTACTATTTCAGATTTCCTTTAAGTTTTTTCACACTGGTTCAAAGAAGAAAACCTCATTCCTGCCTTTTTCCAGTTCTGACTTGGATACATCAAAACAATGACTAAAGTCCCTTATGATTTAAATGACTCAGCAATCCTCTAACCATCACATTACATTGTTTACCAGGTAGTAAAAGAACTTGTGCATGGAATTTATCTCTATCCATCTCTGTTGGGGGAAAAAATCTGAGATAGTTTCAATGGTAAGGAATGTCCCTTTAGCAATATACTAGAAGAAACCTAAGTACACAAAAAGATAATTTCACATTTTTGCACAAGGAAGTATCATGATTAAGAAAAATACACTTGAATACACAATACAGAGTCCTGGTTTCTAGGACAAGTACAGATGCTCTGATAATGGCAATGACAGTCAAACCTGTGCCCATCAAAAAGTTCCCAACATACATCGACCATCTCCAAAGAGGAAACTCTTTCACAGAAGGTGTGATTCCCACGTTATAAACAGAAGACTAATCTTAAAATATATAAATTGCTTAATTGCTGAATTCCTTTGAGACCAAGGCTCTTCATATTAATAAGGATGAGCTTTAAGGATTACCTGGAATAAACTACTTACACATCTTGAGAAAAAGATATTCCTGAAATTGAGACCAGGTCTACAAAGCTTTTGCAGTATTTTTCTGCCTGATCTAATTTTAGACAATTCTCTGAGCAATGAGTTTGCACTATGCCAGGTTTACCCCAGCTCAAGCAACAGATTTTCATCTCTATGACTGCAGGTCACATTATCTCATGAATGAACTGCTATTTAGGTCAGCTAAGAGTCTCTGCCTAATTGCATGTGCATTTTATCTCCGGTGTTCATGCTCTATATATCAAGATTGTAGATAGTTATTGGGAGGGTGGGGAAGAGAGAAAATACTGGTATCAGATGCAGAAGGAACTATAGTAGTTACACTTGGTTTGAGGCAGAACAATTTAAAATACCAGAATAATTTAAAGTCTCACTTGAATGATGGGTTTACTTATACAATGAATCACTATCATTTAACTGATATTACTGGCTTACCTACTACTTCTTCCATGGTATTAAACATGTTTGTTTTTTTTAACCAAGAACTGCTGTTTGATTTTAACTCTGAAGCTTAGGTTTCTAGAAAAATAAAAGCAATGTACTCTTTGTTTCTTTATAAACAGGCAAACAAAAATGATTCTTTGGTTAAATGACCACAGAACAGTGTGAGGGACGCACAGCACAGAGTGACTTGCTGGAAATAGTGAATTCATCCAAATACTGAATATGGTTGAGAAGAAACAATAACCGAAAGTCAGAAGTGTCAAGCACTCTGAACTGATTCTGACAACCTAGCCCAGACTTGAGAATGAGGTTAAATCTACCAATGGAACAAGATGATCCTGTTAGTGCTACATTCAGACTTTGAAAAGATTCAATAAATGATCTTTTGCCAAAATCAAAAAATATAACCTCCAGGAGAAGGGGATCAAGTCTTTCCCAGCAGGGGCTGGAATAGTGTCTGATACACAGTGACCCTTAACATATTTGTTGAACTGACTCGTGAATAAAGGGTTCCCTGTAGTTCAGTTGAGTGAATACAATGCCATTAGATGAACACTTTTCTTCAGGAGCAATTATTTATATGGAATACAAAAGGCACAAATCGCCCTAAACCCCCTTCTCTGCCCCCACCCCCCCAAAAAAATGTTCAGGTTCCACCTTTCAGATAGCTTAGCTTAACTGGTCAGAGCAGGACCTAAGCATGAGTGTTTTTAAAAACTTACCCAGGTCATTCTAATACATAGCCAAAAATGAAGAACACTGATCTATATAACACTAAATGTGTAAATGTAAACATTTTTACATAATGTTTTATCCATATTGACAAGCAAAAGAAAAAGCAGGCATTTGCCACACTCATGTAACATTTAGACCAGTGGTTCTCAACCTTGGCTGCACATTAGAATCACCTGGGAATCTTTTTAAAATCCTGACTTCTGGGCCTCATCCTCCAGAAATTCTGTTTCTTTGTTACTAATGTTCTGGCCCCACCCCATAACAAAGAAACAGAATTTCTGGAGGATGAGGCCCAGAAATCAGGATTTTAAAAAGATTCCCAGGTATTTCTAATGTGCAGCCAAGGTTGAGAACCAGTGATTTAGACAGTGTTAAATCTGAATATTTATTTTATTTTTTAAAATATATTTTTATTGATTTCAAAGAGAGAGAGAGAGAGAGAATGAGAGAGAATCATTGATCGGCTGCCTCCTGCACTCTCCACACGGGGGATCGAATCGAGCCTGCAACCCAGGTGTGTGCCTTGACCAGAATCGAATCATGACCTCCTGGTTCATAGTTTGGCGATCAACCACTGAGCCACGCCATTCAGGCCAGAATCTAAATATTTAAATTTAAGATCTATAAGTATGTTCTAAGACCATTTTATTTCATATTAAGTCAAGAAATAAACCTTATACCCATGATGCTTACACTTAAAATGCGACCCCAAATTACTTTGAAGTAGAAATGCTATGTTCAGTACCTGACACACAATGGTGCTTTTAAATAAAAATTGATAAATAAAATCCTCCAGCTCATATGTCAATGTCTTCATGCTTCTGCCTAGATTTCATAGATAAATCACAAGTGTTATAGTTGCCTGACCATCTGAAATCAGCATTTCTCATTTAATGATTTCAAATCACTTCATAGATATCAAATGGAAAGCAAACACATAAAAGAGAGCCCTCTTTACATGTAGTATGTTCCTAAATATTCTATCTCAAATTACATCAAAGAAAGGGGGCACTCGAAGTCTAAGAATGGTAAAGGAGAAAGGTCAAGGCAGCAGGTCTGAAGTTATAAAATGCAGAGAACATTATAACATTAAGAAACCCCACCATATAAAATACTTCTAAATTATACCTTGCCTATATTTATTTGATTGTAACAACCAAATCTTATATAGGGGTAGCTCACTCCTCTGCAGGTGCACAATGCCTTTTGGATCATTAAGATATGGTGGTGGGAAAGTGGATTCCTGGGCTTCCCAACACTGGAAGAGTTGAGTGATGTTCATTCAATACCTATGGGCAGAATTCAATTACAAGGTGTACTCCGTGTTATCACAGGCATTAGAAGAAAGTTAAATCACTGTAGGTACCTCTGAGATCACAGGTCTGTTCAGAGACTTGAGACAATGTGGAATTTGAGTTTTCAAACACTGTTTTCGTTCGCAGGTGGCCAACAGTCTCCACCCCCGACCTTGCCTAGATCTCTCTTCCTCTTCCATTTTGAGCATAAGCCTAATTGCAAAGATGTGTTTCAGATAAGATTTTAAAGGAAGAGAATCCAAGAAAAAGAGCTATGGCCAAGTCAACTATTTCTAAGTACCTATTCTGTGCCAAGCGTCAGCATCTGAAAGCTGAAACCTGTGCTTAACCAGATAAACTCAAGTAATTCTGATGCTAAGGTCTGGTGCCCTCGCTGAGGCACACTGTCAGAAGATGAAAACGTTTCATGTTTGAAAAATGTCACATGTTCCATGCAACGGGTTTGGGAGGCCTAGAGTTAAGTTTCCTTACGTTGAGGCCAGGCTCTTCCTGGCTGGCAGAATTCTTGCATCCTCCCTCTGTCCTGACAACTGTGAACTTGGAGAGTGTGGCTGCATGCTTATTGTAGTTGCACAACTCTTTCTTTGGACTCTGCCTTCCTTTCAAGATTTAAAATCCTCAATGCAAGAGAAACGAAGGCCATCACAGGGGACGTGTTTCCACCATTACACCTGAGTTCTCCTTCAAGCAGACTCAGCCTTGAGAAGGACTCACTATGCAAGCGAAACACTTCCCCTGGCTCTGAGGAAAGCGCCCACTTTCCAGAGCGCCTATTCAGTAAGGGCTCTCACTAATGTGTTTTCCACTAAAATGAAATGGCTCAAGACTCCCCGAATTTCTGTGAGGCAGGCCACATCCTGGAACCCACAGTAAAGACAGACTCAAGCACAGGATCTCCACCTAAAATAGACATCAGATTCACAACAAGGCAAAAAGTCACGGATTAAGGATCAGAACGCATATTACCTTGGCTGACTCATAAAAACAGCAGCATCACCTGGTGAGGCCACATGAAGGAAAAGCAGTGAATGAGGCTCAGATACCTGTATTCCAGCGGCCGTTCTGTTCACTGGTGTCTGGAACTTCATTTTTTCGTGTAATAAATATGGTAAGCCTCACCCAACTGGCTTATATGGGTGGCTGAAAATAATGCTTTACCCTTTAATATAAAACACTGAAACAGCACTCAAAGCCAGTAGAGGTGAAGTGGGAAGGACATACAGTGTAACCCACTGCAATGAATGCTTTAAAAGTTGAAACATACAGCAGAGCCATAGCAGCTGAACACGTTCCGCCTACAGGGCAATTTGCAGACAGTACTTCACACGTTATTACACGGCTGAGCTGAGGCGAACCTGGTCTCTGTTTTATTTATTCTCTTTTGCATTGTATTTAAATATTAAAACCTAGCCTGGGCATGCGAATTCTCTGGGGTCCCAAGACGGGATTTTAACACTACATTTCAATTTTTTCCCCCCATCAAATAATATATTCCCATTTGGTTGGGAATAAAGTATTTTCATTTTGTGTAGCCTCCTTTTTATTTCCAGACAATCTAAGATCTAGACAAAAAAAAAAAAAAAAAAAAAAAGAAAATTCAGTCTAACATGTCTTGCTAATAGTAAAATGCAGAATTAGTCCTGCTAAATATAATTGTTCTTTGTGGTAGACTGCAAAAAATGTCATAATCTTGTTGGATGCAATACCTAAAAATGCATCTTTCTGATCATATGGGGTTAAGGGTGTCAGGCTTACTCCCCATGGAATACTCTGACACTCATCATCCCTAGTTAGACACTTAACACTTAAAAGCCAACTTCAAGGACTTCACCAGAAGCAAAAAAGGGATAACATTTCAATGCTTTGAGCATATAATTAGTGCTTGTACCCATAAAGGCCAAGCATTTTTGGATTAACACTTATTCAAATGAACTTCCCACAAGACTGTCTGGGGCTTCTTGAGGATATTTTTTCCATTGGTTTTTTTTAGAGAGAGTGGAAGGGAGGAGTAGAGACAGAAACATCAATGTGAGAGAGATGTATCAATTGGCTGCCTCCCTCACATGCCCCGATCAGTGCTGGGGATCAAGCCCTTGGCCAGAATTGAACCCACGACCCTTCAGTCTGAGGGCTGATGCTCTAACTGCTGAACCAACCGGCCAAGGCTGTCTGGGCTTCTTTATAAGAGGTTCCATAGTGAGTAGTTGTTTATCATGCCATTAACTTGTTTTTTGTTTTTCTCTGTTCTCTCTACAGATTAACATTTAGCTAAATGAAAATTTCCTCCAGGTAATTGCCTGGCTGTATTTCAAGGCATTCATAAAAACGACTGTTTCCTCTGGTAAGGGGTTCCTCTCACAGAGCACCGGAATCAGGGCAGTGGATCTGGGCGTGATCCCTGCTCCCCTTCCTGGGGGGGGGGTGTGTGGGTGTGTGTGTGTGTGTGTGTGTGTGTGGCCATCTGCACCCTCTCCTGCCTGGGCTCATTAGCTCCATCTGCATCTCACCTCAAGGCAGGTCTGGGACCTGCTGCCTCTAGAAATGGCGTTTTCATCAGGGAAGATATTTCCCTGTTCTGCAGACGGTTCCAGAGCCTCCTGGCCGGGCTGCTTGCTAATCTTAGCACAGCCTCCCCTGGGCCTACCCTTTAGGATTCAGTTCAGAGCAGGTGACTGGACAGCTCACTCAGCGGTTCAAAACCCTCTCCCTCCCCCAGAGGGGGGCTCCCACCGTACTGTGTGGTTGGAAACTTGGACTTGGGACCTGATTGTCCCCCTCCAGGCCTCCCTCTTGACTGGGTAGAAAATTGCCCCAGTCCTGTGACTTGATTTTTTACTCTAAGTTACAGAGTCATTTCTAATGTCTGTGCCTTGCTGACTTCTAATTTTTTCTTTGACTGAAATGTCCTGATGGATCAAAATGATTCACTCTGGCACCGGCTCTTAGTGTCCTCTCCTATTCTTCTTCAATGTTTTGTGATGCTTCCATTCAGAAACACACCGGCACTCTTGGTGAACATTTCATCCTTACTGTCTAACCCTTGACTCCCTTCCTGTACAATTCAACGACTTTCCCTCCCTGCACAAGAGTTCCTCCAAGACCCAGGACTCCCCCCCTTCCATCCCTGTCTATCTCTCTCTCCCTCCTCTTTCTCAATTTGCATCATAAGTGCATTTTATGGAATTTATGCTGATAATAGAATCATGTACTTCTCTTTATCTGGTACGAAGACTGCCACAGTACTAAGAAACTTGTACATGTTTAATAAACCATTATTACCTAATTGATTGCAAACTACAAGGCATACCATTAGCCACCTATTCATTTTAGTAGAAAAGGCAGAAGATCTAACTATTCATATCCTATAGGAACATCAAAGCCCCATTTACATAAAGATCCTAAAAATAATACGGAGTGTGAAAGGGGACATTCTATATGCAGAGTAAATTATTTGTATGATTATAAAGTGCATTTTGATAGATTTATATTATTGAGAAATATAATGTACCATGGTGCACATATATTTCTATCATTAACGAAAATCTCCAGTTTCCTTCCAATTTTTAAAATCTGTACAGGAGCTCAGTATTCTCCATTTCCAATGGACAAACATGCTGAAGCAAATTCTGTTTAAAACAAAAAGTCTTTCTAAATGCACTGCTTGGATTTAGGCCACTGTCACAAAATCACTCTTCTGTGTGGCTCCCCTGGCTACTTTTAAAGCTTTGTTTTCAAAGACAAAAGCAGATTTGAGCATTGCTTGTAGTGAGTGCTGGAGATGGATTTAAATACAGCAGTTGGGACTGAAAAGGAACCTTTAGAAATGGCTAGACAGGGGATCCTCCAGGTGAGAGAGGGGAAAGGAAGCAAGAGCTTTCCAGGCGGGGGCTGGGTTTCTGAATGAGCCAAGCTTTCTAAATGCCATCAAGAGTTTGAGTAAGCAAGTAGGATCAAAACAAGGTCATGTTTAGCAAAAAAAAAAAAAAAAAAAAAAAAAAAGTCTTTCCACTTCAGAACCTATTCCACAGGATATCAGTGTTAGAACAGACCTTTATATTTTTATTGTTTTCAGAGAGGAAGGGAGAGGGAGAGAGAGATAGAAACATCCATGCTAGAGAGGGAATCATGGATTGGCTGCCTCCTGCAAGTCCCCTACTGGGGATGGAGCCCGCAACCCAGGCACGTGCCCTGACTGAGAATCAAACCGTGACCTCCTGGCAGAACAGATCTTACAGAAACATTGAAGACCTGCACACCTATCCCACTCATCCACTCAAGAGCGCATGAAAAATGAGGGCACATGGATGACAGAGAAAATGTACTTGCATGAACTTGCATTATCTGTACCTCTGTTACAACTATTCCATATGAAATTATACTTTGTCAGTCAAATCATTCCCTTTATTGTTCTTCCCTCAGTTATTCCAATTGGAAAACTCAGTAGAAACAGGAATTTGTCCTATTTATAAAGTACTCTTATTATAATGGAGTATTAAATATAACAGAATAAAAATGAACTTGGACTCCTACAGGCACTTTACAAATGTCAGGTCTACCTATTTGTTTTGTGTGAATGTGTGTGTATCTGAGTTTACCACATTCACTCTGCACTAGAAAAATACACAAGGAGAAAAGGCAGATGAAACATGAGTTGACACCTTTCCTAGAAATATTTTCAGTTATTCAGTTATTTTAGGCAACAGGAAATTTGTATAAATGACATATAAACACATGAAATGTAAGTTATGACCATTATGGTAATATCCACAATTCAATCGATTTTCACCATCTATTATAGCTCATGGATTTATTTCTCATACAATAAATCTATGAATAAATAAATATGTAGTAAAAGGAGTTTATAGTCTTCCCTTAACAGTATCTTAACTCTCGTCTTAACCTTCATTTGATCTTCACAGTTCATCTATGCAGTGCCAGTCCACAGTTTCCATGATCCCTTGTAAAATGAGATCAATAAGGATAATGCAGATTTTTCAAAAATTGAAATTAATTAAGACAGCCCTACTAATAGACACTGAGGTTGCCTCCTTTTAGAAGTTGCTAAAAGCTGATGACAGGTTTTTAAAAATGTCCTCCTTCCCTGTGAGAATATAATCTTAGCACCAATGCACACCCCTCCCAGTGTAAGAACCACTGCCCTAAATATTAACTGCCTCTTGCTAATGACACCGAAGTAAGGAGGGGAGGGTAAAATAAGACAAGGGAAGACGAACACTGAGAGCACTGGTGAGGGAAAGGCGCAATGGAAAGAAAGGCATTCCACCACTTAAATGTGCACCAGGTTTGTAGGACTCGTCAGAGCCTTTAAGGCCTACTTCCCATGTGTCAGGCTCTGTACTAACTGTTTTATGGACATCACCTCCTCACTTCTCAACCTTTTGAGGAGTTGAGTTAAATAATCTGTTGCTTTCTAAAGACAGCCATTATACATCGAAGTTAAGATTGTGACTATGTTTGAGCAGTATCAAAATGCAGCATTTATTTTTCTTTCTCTTCCAAATTACCCAAATGTGGTTCCATTACTTATAATAATATTGTTAACAAAAATTATAAAGAGAACTGCCAAAGTATATTCAAGATGAACTAATATAGACAGAAATTAGAGTATGGCTATGACTGCTCAAATAAATTGGTTGTCTTTTGTTTTTTTTTTAATCCTCACCTGAGGATATGTTTTTACTGATTTTAGAGATAGAGGAGGGGGGGGGGGGGGAGGGAGGGCAGAAGATAGAAACATTGATTGGTTGCCTCCCATAAGTACCTGATCGGGGATCAAACCTGCAACCTAGTACCTAATTATGTGCCCTGATCCGGAATCCAACCCACAACCTTTCGGTGTATGGGATGATGCTCCAACCAACTGAGTCACCCAGTCAGGGTTGGTTCAGTCTTTTTCAAACACATTTCTTAGAACAAAAATGACAGAAATTTGTTGATGTAAAAGAAAAAATTCTTTTAGTCTACAAATGGGAGAGAAAAAAAAATAACATGAGATGTTTCTTCCTAATCCAGCCACAAGACATAGTTAAAGTTAATTTTGAATACATTTTATTTCCTAGGGTGTCTCTAGGGTGAAAAAAAAGGACCAACAATGATTTTAGGAAAGGATCTGTGCACTAGAAAATCCTGAACAAGACCAGAGCATCTATCTACTTAATTGAAGAGATGGTCTAGTGAAGAAAAACTAACATTTGATCCAAGGAACAAAAGAATGGTCTTGTGTGACAATCTGTTGGGAAAGTGACTGTACTAATAAAAATAATGCTTAATGTCCAGAGAATGTGTCACATAATTACAGTGTTTATGGTTGATCATTTAAAGGCATAAATGAATTGGATTCTTCAAAAGGAATGCTCCAACCTGTGAGAATACAACTTACACTATTATGACCTTGGTTTTCCATAAAAGACAAATCTTTGAAATAACGAACCCAATTCCACAAGATTACAATGAAAAAGACAACATTTAAAAAATAATAATTTGGGCTCCAGTCAGGAGAAAAGTTAAATCAGACAACAAGGCATGTCACTCTAAGAAGAGGAACAAGCTCCGAAGAGTTAGCGTAGAGAGGTTGTGTGATATTGTGGAAAAAATACTAGATTTTGAAATGAGAAGACCTCTGCCACATGACTTACTAGCTGTAGCACCTAAATCCACTTACTCAATCTTCCTGGGCTCCACTTTCATCCTGTAAATCCCACTGTAATAACAACATTGTCTAATTCACAGAGTTTTTGCTGGGATCAAACAAAACGCTGATGTGAAAGAGCCTTCTTTGTAAGGAATATCTCTTTGTAAAGGATAGTGTCCAATAATATAATAAGGATCCAGAGAAGTGCCAACCAGCAAGACCATTCAATTATGTAAAGTGAATTGTATTTTACATATCTGCAGTTTGTTTTTCATTTTTAAACATAGCACTGCTTGGCTCTCAACAGTTGTAAAGGCCCCATCTGATAAACTCACAGGGCAGCACCCCAGGCCCTTGCAACAATGACCATCTCAGAAAGCGTGGATGTGCATCAGCACTTTCTAGTCTGGTGGTTCTTAGGACCAAAGAACAACCTAGAGTTTGATTGTAGTATTAAAAAAATGTCTATCTTAGGTGCCTGGGTCAAGCAAGACTCAATCATAGCAACTAAAAACTAGATTATCTGAACTAAATTTTGCAATGTCTTTGAAAAAAGGGAATGGTCTCTAATGGTTAAGTCTTCTACAGGCCCAATTAAGCAAAGCAGAAAATATTAACAACAAACACACACATGTGTGCACACAACACACATGAGATCAAAAATCTTAAAAGTCCAGAAAGCAGTTAGGGCCATTAAGTTGTCTGGCAACCCTATGTCATAGGCAACTTAGAGCTTTTTTATAGGAAGCTTAAACATTTCATCTCCTTGACCAGTTCGGTCACCAATGAAGACAAATCCCTTGTTTATACATCTTAAACTAGTTTGTAGTTACTTATCTGTGTGATTATTTAATAGCGGGTTTCCTCTCAAGTGTAAGCCTTGTCTGTTGTGAAATTCTAGTGTGGAGCCTGTCACACTAGTGGGTGTTCAATATACACTGAAGGGGAGACACCAGGTTGAGTTTCACAACTGTGCACCATTTAGTTATTATGTTTTACCGAAGCCAGCTGAGTTTGGAGAGACAAGTACAAAAGAATATAGGCTAGAAGCCTGCTGGATTTAAATATTTTCCATAAGTAAATGGATATTCAAAAGAGAAATGTATGTTTCAGTTATTTTCACTATTCAAAGTGTAAGTACACATTTCATGTGAAATGTAGTGGAGAGGATGTTTTCCACAGAGCATCCACCTCATTGTACAGCCCCTAATCAATCCAATGCAAGCCTTCTTTTACAAAGGCTGGCCTCCTTGAGGAGAGTCTTTTGAAGAAAAACTAGAAAACAAAGATGCCAGAGATATAGTTCAGAATCTTTACCTCTCCCAGACCCTTCCCCTCCTGCATCTTACAACTGCCCTGTGCTTTACAGAAGACAATGCCAGTCAACCAGTGTCCTCAGTCAGCTGGCTGCTGGAAGGGGACACAGCCCTGGGAAACAGGCGAGGTTCTATCATGGTGTGGAGTTTTGTTCAACTCTCCTTCCCTCACAGGTGGGAGCTTTACCAGAAGGAGTCAGGACAGAGGTGGGAGGCAAGTGAGAGACATGGTTACTGGGTTAGTGGGTAAAGAGGTGACGGATAAGATGGTGTGCAGAGCTCTGAGTGACGGAGGTCAGGGCAACCACCAGTGTTCTGAGAAGAGGCATGGCCCCACTAGATGGCGTTAAGATGAGTGATCTGGCCATGCTGTGTGGAAGGGCCTGGAGATGGGCACAACAGTCTAAGGCAGGGGTCCTCAAACTACGGCCCACGGGCCACATGCAAATACAAATATTGTATTTGTTCCCATTTTGTTTTTTTACTTCAAAATAAGGTATGTGCAGTGTGCATAGGAATTTGTTCATAGTTTTTTTTTTAAACTATAGTCCGGCCCTCCAATAGTCTGAGGGACAGTGAACTGGCCCCCTGTTTAAAAAGTTTGAGGACCCCTGGTCTAAGGGACAGAGGGTTAATGTTGTAAAAGGGATGTGAGGAATGATGAGACACAGGCCTATGGAACCCAGTGCTCAACCCACTACTAAAGAAAACACATCGGCTGGAATAGGAATGTATAAAAGTGTCTGCACACAACTGTGAGTCGGTGAAAACTGGTGCCACCGTAGCTGACCCAGTCCACAAGAACCAGATTAGACCTAACACCCAGGCTCAAGCAGGGCCAACTGCCCAAAATACAACCATCTCCTACATGACCATTTCTGCTGTCGTGCTGAATGTCTCATGCATGACCCAGAAGTACCTGAACCCCAAGACCAACAAGATGATAAAACAATGTGTTGTAATGATTTTTTAATGTGGCGTTTTCTATCACCATTCAAAAGAGAGCAACGCAAGCAGGGAAGTTTTAAGATCATTACACTGGATTTCTCTCTGCCAAATGCAGGGATAAAGAGTTTGAGACACAGACTACATTCTGTTCTCTGAGAGTCATTTTCTGTGGCCCATTAACTCCTCCCCTTGCCATGCGGTTCTCTGCCCTCAGCAGGAGGCCACTCTGTCAGCAAACCCCAAGGGAGGGACTGAGTGCGACAGCCAGCTGAGCCTCAGATCCTGAGGAAGCCAGGGAAGCACCCAGCTCCTAACCCACAGGTGGCACAATGGAGGGACCAGCAAATGTTTCTTACAAACCACAGAGATCCACGAGGACATCGGCAGTCCACTAGATTGCTCATGTTCTCATGAGGTTCCCTTTGTGATAGTCTACTCTCCTCCCAACTGTGCAGAGATATTTTGTGAAGGCTATCACATTTAGCATTTTTCTCCCCATAATCCTCAGAGTGCATACACAGCCCATTCAAAGAAAACAAAAAAACAACCCATCACCAGAAGGTGGCAAGCAGGACTTTATAATGAACAGTGTCTCCGTGGATCTTTCTAGTCTAAGTTCTTGGGAGTCTGAGTATATACTGGAAGCATGGGATGGTGCAGAAAAAGAGGACTGCAGAAACAAAATGGTAAAGTAAATTTTGTTGCTTTGGAAAGGAAAAAGATCAGAAATAAAACAAAGGAGAGGAAGGACCAAAAAATGCCAACTTGTTAGAAAAAAGAAAAGGGAATGGAAAGGCAGGTTATTAAGAGATTCAGGCTCTGGAAAATCAAAGCCCAGGCACGCCATGTTTTCACAGATCGTGCCCTTAACCTCTCCCATCTATTTTTGCCACAAAATGATTAGATACAAACAAGGGCATCTGGACCAGCACAACCTGTTGACATCAGATTGCAGCAGTGAAGCAATGATGGAACCCCGCACATCTGAACACGCTGTAATCTTCCAAATAATGAAAATATTGTTAAAAGTCAAGTTGCTGTGCCGAAACCGGTTTGGCTCAGTGGATGGAGCGTCGGCCTGCGGACTGAGGGGTCCCGGGTTCGATTCCGGTCAAGGGCGTGTGCCTGGGTTGCGGGCACATCCCCAGTGGGAGATGTGCAGGAGGCAGCTGATCGATGTTTCTCTCTCATCGATGTTTCCGGCTCTCTGTCTCTCTCCCTTCCTCTCTGTAGAAAGTCAATAAAATATATTAAAAAAAAAAAAAAAAAAAAAAAAAAAAAAAAAAAAAAAGTCAAGTTGCTGTGACTCTCAATCCCAGCTCACATCTATGATCTAACACTGGGGAAGTTGTTGGGTAAAAGCATATGGAGGGATGCAGTTCAAAAATAATGAAAAAGCACACCAACCAGTGCAGTTATCACAAACAAGGCTGAAGTTTGATTATTTTTTTTTTCAGCAAAGGAAAAGTAAAGACTTTTTTTTAACAGAACAGTCTGTTCACAGTTACATAACACACAGAACACAAGACATGATTTCCTTCTTGCCAATTTTTCAGGGTAATAGGTTACACCCAAGATCTCACTCAATTCTGTACATATTCTGCAGTTCATCCAGCTTCTAATACATCAAGGCAGCACAAAGAGATAAAGAAAGGGCCGTAAAACACCTAATTGTTGTTTCCCTGACAATTTCAATAATGTTGTGCTCCCTGTCATTTATTTAAATTAGGTATTCTGTACTCAGAACATTCACATGCAACACATTTATGTCTGTGTGCATCTTGTAGTTTTTGAGCAAATAATTCATATACCTGCACGTGTAATGACAGTCACGGAATAAGAACCAGATTGGCTGAAACAGACAATGACAGTGGTCTGTAATGCATCACAATGAAGAAAGTTTGGATCGCCCCTCAAGAAGAGAGGAAGGAGACTGTGTTCCTAACGTCTACCTTCGATGTTTTATGGATGTGTTTTCACAGTTCAGTGGCTCTTAACAAGCATAATATTGCTGGCAAATGGGGGTGATCTAACTCCTTCCAGATGCCAGTATTCCTCACGTGGGGGGGTGGAGATGGGGGTAACGGGGAAAATAGGGTTGGTGGCACTGACACATTCACTGTCACAAATAACCACGCTGAAATGAAAAGTTCGATTGCACCAGGTAACTGAGAATGCTCTATGTTCAGAAAGCCAACATCTCTTTATAAAATGTAGGCTTGGCTTCATTTTTTTAAAAAATACATTTTATTGATTTTTTACAGAGAGGAAAGGAGAGAGATAGAGAGTCAGAAACATCGATCAGCTGCCTCCTGCACATCTCCCACTGGGGATGTGCCCACAACCCAGGTACATGCCCCTGACCGGAATCGAACCCGGGACCCTTCAGTCCACAGGCCGACGCTCTATCCACTGAGCCAAACCGGTTTCGGCTGGCTTCATCTTTCACCATCTCTATATGCACTACTGAAACAGCTACAAATGCATATTCTGTTCATTGCCAATTTTAAAAAAAGAAGCAACAGACGAAATGCAATGGAAACACGATGTCGATTTTTCTATTGTCAGTGCTGTTAATAACCTTCAGCTATAAAACTCCTTTCCTGCGACAGTGTCCAGAGAGTAATGGCCTCCACCACTCGAACTGCACTTCCTTGACATTTTCTGGTGACTGACAAGGGCGACGTGACCGGCCGAGTATTGCTAACTAGAATGTAGGGGTCTGGGAAAAACAATGAACTTGAAACAGTACAAACACAAAAGCAGCAATTCTTACATTTGGATACATGGCTTCATGGGCTTGTTCAAACTATGAATGAGTTTCAAATTAATATGAAGTTGAACGTTCCATAATTTTGAAAGCTGATCCCTGGGAGAAAAAAAAACAAACAAACCCCTGACCTTTCTCCAGTGCTTCATCCTGGAGTACTGGAGAAATTTGGCCAACAGAATGCTGGGTGGATTGGGCAGTGAAATTTTTCCTAAATATAAAAATACAGAATGTAAATGTCTATCCTTCCAGGAAAAATTAACCCCGAATCAGCATTTGGTAGAAGCATGGAGCTCTTCAGGGAATGACAAAATTATTGACCATCATGATCTCTTTAGTAAATTTTCCATTTAAAAAAAGACTTTTTTTTTCTGCTTCAAAAAGGAACCACAATGTTGTCCATCATATCTGACTACACAGAGAAGAGGAGCTGGAATACCTCTGAGGCCCCTTTAGGAGTCAGAGATGACGATACCAGGAGAGTGTCACGCGATCTTCACACGTGCTTCCCCAAGTCTGTCAGCACCGCTGCCACGAGAGGCTCTGCCGAAGCTCCCGGCCACAGAGACTGCAGGAGCGCCCTGCCCTCTCTTCTCTCCATGGAGCCTGATGGCCCTGAATTACAGAATGCAAGACACCTGCTTCACTTGGTCTACACCTGTGTTTGTAAGGTTTCTTCATTTTTGCCACAGAATCCTTTCCATTCATTTAGCACCCTCCCTGTGATCAGTGAAGTTTCTTTGCAAAACACTAATCTAAAAACTGACCCTATATGTTTGTTGGCTGAGAGCAAAGAGTGAAAGTCATACTCAGAAACCATGGAAAAGATATTCAAAGGTCTTTAATACATTTGCAGAAAAGGCTCTTCTTGTAAGTAATAATGGGTCAGCAAAAACAAACTTACAGAGACTATTTTTTTCTATTTTAACGAAAGAAAACATCACTTTCCTCTAAAATTTGTTGATGCTCAAATAGAAAGCATCCAAAGCATGTGCAAAACAACATCCCCCGCCCCCCCCCAACCCTCACCCCGCCTGGAAAACCTGCCAAATTCTTTTCTGGTGAAGAAATATCCACGTGCTCACACTCAGAAAAATGTGAGTGAAATAAGCGGTGAGTTTGGCAATCTCGTAATCCCAAACAACCCTTCCTCTACAAATTCAATCTGTTTTGTATTGCTTCTCTATAAATCTTTCTCTTCTCCCCAGTGACTCCATCAGATGTCAGCTTAGTCAAGGCAATTGCAATAACATTTAACATTTTAGAAAACAAAGCCACAGAGTTTCGGCTCTGTGTGAATAGGGTGGAGAGACAGAGTGAAATGAGATTAATGATGAGGGACTTCTACAAACTCTCTGGGAGGAATAAGGATTCTCATTCATGTATTCATCCTGAGGATTCTGTTCAGCCTGAAATGAGTCAAGAAAGGAAAGGGTCAATGAGGAGAAACGTGGAGTAGATGAAAACAACAGCACATCAGGGACACAGACACCATGAAAATGAGCACTGCGCCCACATGCCCAGGACATAAAAGAAATCAGGACAGTCTTAATGAGAATCAGGCAGTGTGCCTAATGAGAACCTTAATATACTTATCTTCCCTTTATATTTCATTTTGGTGTCTTTAGATGCAGCAAACCAACAAGTATTTATTGAGTGCATACTCTGTGCCCAGCTCTGGGCCCAGCGCTCTGGGGACATCTCAAGTTGCAGGCTGTGTGCTCTGCAATGTCTGATTTCCTGACCACCAGCAGCAGAATCAACTGGGAACTCGCTGGAAACGTAAATTCTCAGCCCTGCCTTGGACCCAGGGCATCAGCACATCCGGGAGTGGAGCCTGCATTCAGGCTTGACAACAGCTCTGCAGTGATTCTCGGGCGAGGTCATGTTTGAGAACCACTGGCACCCGGGCTAGTCCAGAAAGCATGAAATCATTAAACAGTGCGCATCACAACACTGCGCCTGAGTCTACAGCGCTGTCAGTCTCATTCAACATGCAGACTCTTTCTGATCAGGTGTTGCCTTTGAAAACAAACCCAAGGCATTTTACATTCTATTTTGTTTCTCTCACCTCCACCCCCAGAGGCTTTTGTAAGAAGAGGAAAGAACGTGAACTTTCATTATAACAACTAAACCAGCGCAGAAGCTAATGAGTATTGGGAGCATCTCGGCCAAGATTCAGTGCTACCGAAAAACCCATTTTTGTTCTTTAAATAGGCTATAAACATATATGGTACCTTAAGGGGGTCTCTATCTGTGTTATATTTGTTATTTCCAGCCAGCCGGAATGAAGTACAGTTCTGGGGAGGAAAAGCGATGGGAATACATTTGCATTTTATTGCCCTATTGAAAGCCCTTTTACTACTCTTTACCTGATAGTCATTCTAGCATCACTTTGCTAAAGAATATTTATTTCTTCACACGCCGTGTACAAATGTTTTAAGATACCAATAGTAGTAATAATCCTAGTTAACATTGGTTGAACATTTTATTCAGTGCTAGGTACTTGGTATAAATAATCTCATTTAATTCTCATGCAACCTTACGAAGGAGCTACTCTTAGTCACCCCGTTTGGCAGGTGAGAAAATCGAAGATAAAAGACTTAGGAAGAGTGCGCCTCACTGACACACAGTGCTTACTAACAGGTTAAGATTCAAGCTCAGGTAACCCTGCTGTAAAGAGCAAGGACTCATCCACTGCATTCAATTCTCTTGAATCATGTAGTGTAGTGGGAGGCACTAGGACATTACTTTCAACCAAGTTAATATTAGCTTCACTTATTTTGGGCAATTTCATGAAATGGAATAAACAGACAAGAGGAAGGCTCGAAGGCACCTGAACAAGAGGGAGTTATAGGTAACAATGTGCAGCATAGCCAGAGGAAAGAATAAAACTACGAATGTACAACATATGTATGGACATATTTTGTTGATATCCCTTGTGCTGTTTTATGTTTTACACAAGATTCTCAACAGCAGATTCTTACCCCTGGATATTTATTATAAAAATAGCAGAGCTCTATGTGTGTATAAGTGAGATTCTTATTAGAACCATGGTAATAAGACATTATTACATTACAATATTATGTCCTAGGGTATTATAATATAAGGCTATTATCACGTACTTGGCTGATAGGGGCCATACTGTTATAATGTATTAAACCCAGATTGAGTAATAAAAATGACAATAATATAATCATAATCTCCAATACTTGGGAGGAAAACATTTTTCAAATGAGGCCTCAGAGCACCTGCCTCACATTATTGCAAACGTGTATATGAAGAAACTGTGCTGCAGAAAGGCTTACACATACCTATCTATACTAATAAAAGGATAACATGCTAATTAGGGCAGACATCCTTCCAACGTCCTTCCGGACAAAGCTGCAGCAGCTGCCTGAGGCTCAGGCAAGCCGTGGTTGGCAGCTACTGCTGCCAGGCAGTGTCGGGCTGAGGCTCAGGCAGCTGCAGCGGCTGGCAGTGGCTGCAGCAGAGGTGTGATGGGGGCATCGCCTTCCCCTGAGTGGCCTGGTCACCTCCTGCAGAGGGAGGCCAGAGGCAGCAGCAGCGAGGGGGTGATGGGGGCAGCGCCTTCCCCTGATCGGCCCGGGGCGTCCCGCAGAGGGAGGCCAGACTGCAGCCATCAGTAGGACATCCCCTGAGGGGTCCCAGACTGTGAGAGGAGGCAGGCCGGTCTGAGGGAACTGGGCCTCTAGTATATATATAAAAGGCTAATATGCAAAGTGTCCCTTCGGGAGTTCTTCTGGGAGACCAGGAGTTTGAGCGCTCACTATGACATGCACTGACCACCAGGGGGCGGCACCAAATGAAGGAAGGCCCCAGCCAGCAGTCAGCAGCCAGGGAAGGAAGGTCCCAGCCGGCAGCCAGAAGGCCCCGATTGGCCCTGATCGCTGGCCAGGCCTAGGGACCCTACCCGTGCACAAATTTCATGCACCAGGCCTCTAGTTGATACATAAATATATGGAAGTTTGGCAAAGTGTAGGAAAGATTCAAAGCTTACCTAATATAGTTGAGAGCAAAGGATCCTGAGTGAGGCCAGAAAGAATAAGATAACCTGCTCATTCCACAGTCATTTACTGAGTACCAGAGTGTGCTAAGCAAGTGCTGTTCCAGGTGACGAGGACATGGCAGTAAGCCAAATTTGCAGAGGTGCTACCACCTCAGAGCTTACTTCCCAGTAGATAAAACAGAAAATAAACAAATAAGCAAATAAACTTAACGTGTATGTTATCAAATAGCGAGAGCTGTCATGTAGGGTGAGAAGCTAGAAAGAAATGGGCTGCTCTCTTTATAATGGAGGTCAGGGGCATTCTTCTGACGAGGTGACATTTCAGGTAGACGCAGGAAATGAGGGTGCATGCCAATGCAGGACATTCCAGGGATGAGGTGCAGAACATTCCAGGCAGGAGGGATCAGGATAGAGAGGACAGCAAGAGAGAAGTGCCAATAGGAGAACAGGTTGGCATTTCAGACAGCAAAGAGGCTACGGCGGGGAGAGTGAAGTAAGCAGAAGACGACAGGAACTGGGCGTGGTGGGGCAGTCAGGGCTAAGACAGTGCAGGGACATCGGATTTACTTCTGGATTTGAAAGGAAGCCACTGGGTGTGGGCAGGGAATCGGCATGCTCTGAAGTCCAGGTGAGAGGACTGTGATGTGGTCAGGGTAGTGAGAAAGAAATGGTGCGGATAGGAGTGATGGTGAGATGAACACAGAACCCACCACAGGCCTTGCTGATGGACTGGATGTGGAGAATGAGGGAGAGAGAGTTAAAAATCATCGAAAGTTTTTGCGTGGAGCACCTGGGTACCATTTAGTTGAGATGGAGACAGGGGGAGATCTAGAGTTGGAATTGGGACAAGTCAAGTCTGAGATGCCTTAAACACATTCAAGTTGGGGACAAGAGGAAGCGGTTGCTTATTCAAGTCTGGTGTTGCTTATTCAAGAGAAAAGGCTGAGGTCAATAGACACACCCCTGGCTCTACTCTTATACTGGGGAAACACAAAGATAATTCCAGAACAATTTTTATTGTCTCATCCGGTTTTTCCTGAAACAGTGTAGCAGAAAGAATGGTGAGTATGATCAGAAGATGAATTCCATCCCTGGCCCTGCCTGTGACCTTGGTTTACCTTTGCTATCTTACCCTTCTCATCTACAAAATAAACATAACTAAAATGACACTGCGACAGACATTAACAAGGGCTGTCAAAGATGTGGAGAAATTAGAACCTTAACCATACTGCTGGTAGCAAGGTAAAATGGTGCATTCACTTTGGAAACAGTTTGGCAATTTCTCAAAAAGTTAAACATAGAATTACCATATGACCCAGCATATACCCAAGAGCTAAAAATATATGTTCACACAAACTCTTGTGCATGGATGTTCATAGCAGCAATATCCATAACAACCTAAATGTCCATCAACTTATGAACAAATGAACAAGCTGTACTGAACAGACAAATCCATAGGCACAGAAATGGATGAGCGGTTTCCCAGGGGCTAGTGGAATGGGAGTGGGCCCTGGGAGGTGACAACTAAGGAGGGGTATATGGGGTTTCTTTTGGGGTTGATGAAAGTGTTCTGAAAACAGTCATGATTCTTTCACAGTGAATATACTTAAAACCGATGAATTGTACACTTAGAAGGGTGACTATGATGGTATGCAAATTATATCTTTGTAAAATGAAAAACAACAACCAACCAAACAAGAATGAGACTAGAGGGGTGAGGGAAGGACAGCCAGTCATAGCTCCTCAGATAAAAGGAAAGAAAATGAGGCTAAATCTGTTGTTAGGAGAAACATCAATGTGGTTCTTCCAATTCAAGAGGGACTGTGAAATCATTTGTTTGCTGGGATGGCCATGATGCCTGCCAATCGTGTTCTCATTTCCACCTTGACTGTGCCCCTTGCTTCCAGAGAACTCTAACCTTTGAGTACACAGTTTAAAACATTCAACTTAAAGCAATGGTAGCAGCTTTATAAAACTCTGAATTAAATACAGTGCATACTATGGAATAAAAACAGAAATATTAAAGGAAACCACAGGAATATAAAATTTCCTTTGCTAAGCCAAATAATATTAAATGTAAACTGTAATTGAAAAATAAATTTTAAAAAATCATAGTGCTAAGCCCCCAGCTTTCCTTTTCTCTTCATTAATAAAGTTCAGGCGCTGGCCAGTGTTGCTAAGTGTTTAGATCTTTGGCCTGCATACAGAAGGGTCACAGGTTTGATTCTCAGTCAAGGGCATGTACCTGAGTTGTAGGTTCAATCCCTGGCCCCAGTTGGGGTGCGTGTGGAAGGTAACTAATCGATGTGCCTCTCTCACATTAATGTTTCTCTCTCTCTCTCTCCCACCCCTCTCCTCCCTTCCACTCTCTCTTAACAGTTAATGGAAAAAAATATTTTCTAGTGAGGATTAACAAAAAATAAATTTAAAAAATCCTGATCATGCAAAAATAGTTTGTCACAGTCTAGTTTATGCTGACTCTACCCATCACTAACCATGTACTAATAACTGTCCCCAAAGAGTCGATCATAATATAACTAATTTTAATAAACTCTAGATACAGAATAATGGGGCTAAGCATAAAAAACTAAAGCTAGGAAAAATAAATAAAAATCTAAATAATCCTGACAGGATTATTTTTATATCTATAGTAAAGGACTGTGAACATACAAATACATCAGCTTACTCACTGCCAACTCTCCAGGATGCACTCCATTCCAAAGGGATTGCTATTATGTTCTGATGAAAGGGCTACAGAGAACCTGCTGGGCAAACATCGTGGGAAAAGGCCCAGAGAAATCTCTTTACACGAGGTACTTTTCCTAAGAAAAATCATCTTAAAAACCAAATGAGAAAAGTTTGTGGAATTTGATTGAACAGAAATTAAAAATGTGCTGAGAGAACTAAGAAATACAAGTCCTACTTTCAATATGAAGTCTTACGATGGTGATACCATCTATATTTGCAATTTTAGTTATTTTCTGAGTGTCATGAAATGAGAGAGTTGGGGAATTTTCTCTGGTATGGTTTTCTGAGTGCTCCTGCTCCAAGTTGGAAAGGAAAATCCCAAAGAATGTGTGTTGAGAGTAAACCACTATTTATAGCTGGTCAGTCTTGATGTTACACTACCACCGTCCTAACTCCATTTTGCTTACGAGTGTAGATTGTGGTCCCTCCGTCCCTCTCTTGGGGTGTGCTCTGTGTCTTGGTAGTATCATTCATTATTCCTTATGGACAGAATGTGTTCCCCTCAAAATCATATGTTGAAGCCCTAACCCCCCTGAAGTGATGGTTTTAGAGGTGGAGCCTCAGGGAGGTGATTATGGTTGGATGAGGTCATGAGAGTGGGGGCTCCCATGACGGGATTGGTGCCCTTGTAATAACAGGAGGAGAGACCAGAGTGTTCTCTCTGCCATGTGAGGACAGAGCAAAAAGTTATTTGTGTGCAATCCAGGAAGCAAACCCCACCAAGAACCAAATGTGCAGGCACTTTCATCTTGAACTTCCCAGCCTCCAGAATTGTGTGAAATAAATGTTTGTTATATAAGCTGCTCACACTATGGTATTTTGTTTTAGCAGCCCAAATAGATTGAGACACTATTAGTGACAGAAGGCACCAAGGTGAAATGTTCAAAAGAAGTGAATGCATAAAATAGGTGAATACAAATTTATCTTTTTTATAAATGGGGATACAACTTTGAGGATGCAGGATCTTCCCAGCACCAAGATTAGTAACTGGCACATAGGCAGGCATTTAATAAATGTTTGCTGAACCAAGAAATAACAACTAAAATTATTATATTGGAAAAAGGAAGAGACCAACTAGACCAGAACGATAAATAATTGCAGCAAAATAAGTGACTACACAGGAAATACAGGACACAAGAGTTTTTGCCCTGTGGCTAAGAGTTCTGTTGCTCCATAATTAAAATTCCATAAAAATTATACCTTTAGAGTTTCTATAAATTATTGTTTTACTATATGATGCAAATTATCCGTGAAAATGTTGCAGAAAATTAAGATCTTATCAAGCACTAAACCTAAGTTGGTGTGTTTATATAACCAAGAGCCTATTTTATTTCTCCTCCAACACTCTGTGTCTAAGTCTTATTAATGCTTCTTTTGAATGATCTCCATCCTGTTGGCAACAAATTGCAAGGAGAACGTAGTGAAGACGCATCAGGTACATGAATGCCACCCCTTTGTTCTGTCTTGCGCTGGAATAGAAATTATTTCCCTTTCTCCTGTCCCAGTTCCCTTAGAAGAATCATGCGTTCCCCTTGTCAATAACATGAAAAGTATAAAATGTTTAAAAATTGACCATTTCCCTACAAGACTCTGCACTCCCAGGAAATGAGAAGTCTTCTATTAAAAATCAATTTGTAATGCAGACTGTCAACACATTTTGTTCTTCTCCATCCCTAGGATGTTTTTGTAATCCTTTCTGTAGAGGTGATATAGTAACATTAGCTTGATGAAAGCATAATAGAGATGATAACACTACGTCCTCTTCACCTCAGCCCCCAACATATACTACATTCCAAATTTTAAAATCTCTCTCCCTACACATTTGAAAGGCATAGGCCATGGTCTCCTCCAGGAGCACAGGCATAAAAGGGTACAATGTGATAAATTCACAATTATTCCTTATTTTGTTATAAAACTAGCAAAAAAATAAAAAACAAACCCTGATATGTAAGTTCCTACTTCAATGACCAAAATTATGAAGCACAGTTATCATCCATTTTCCACTGAGTGGCTTTAAATAAAGCTTTAAAAATAAACGTGTGACTCAAAAGGTTTCCTTCAACAATGTGCATTCAGAATCTTACAAAGCTTACATAAGGGATACAACATGTATGTGGACAAATACAGAACGAGCAGAGCAGTGTCTCCTGAGATAAGTGACTAAGCACTGATGTCCGGTGTCAGGCACGCCCCATCCTCAGAGTCTGAATTCGAGGATTTTGGTTAAGTACTGATGTCAGTTTCCACGAAACACTTTTTGTCATTATGCCCTACATCCCAGCAAATGGTAGGTGCTCCATGGGAATTTGCTCAGTTCATTTTAATACTAGCAATGTTAGTTCTTGACTTTCTCCATCCTGCACCTACGCTGGGCCACGTGCAATGGTAGGTGCTGTGGCCATAAGGCTCACCGAATCTTGGTTTCTGCTTTCAGGGCCCTACAGTGCAATGGGAGAGACTGAACAGAACTAAGAATGCTCCCATTACGCGCGCGACAAATGCCATTAAGAGCAGCATGGTTCACGTGTGTGTGCACACACACACGTACAGGACACCGTGGGAGCACAGCGCACTCAGCTTAGGGTGGTGGGTGCGAGATGGAAAGAGAAGACAAGGCCGTTGGCTTCCTACAGAAGGTCCTACCTACCTCCGTTTCAAATAATTTATAAAGTTTCCCATTTTTAATTCCAAAATCATGTTTAATAAGTGAGTTTCACTGCTGTTAGAAATATCTTAATAAAAATAAACTCAACCTGTATAATTTGAAATAATTATTATTTCAAGCCCACACACAGAACTCCAAATATTAAAATAGGTTTTGTGAGATATTTATAAAAAGGTTACAGCACACTTTAAAAGGATAATCCTTGAGATGTCTTCTTCCACCTCTTCGTAATTTTTGCATGATATGTAAATTCATATGTGTAGTATGTATGAAATTGTGCTGCAAAGGATATTGTATGTTTCACTCCAGAATGAATTTTTATAGCTGTGGACTGCATAATGTTTGGCTCATCACAGAAATCATGTCAGAATTCTTACTGTCCCAGCACCATAACTACTACTCTTTTAATGCATTCTGGTAGAAGAGTAATCACTTTCTAATAGGATTATCTTCCCACCTTGTCTGAGTCCACAACCATCCATCAATAACTTAATAAGCACTACAGTTTGAAAGACCACTCAATTTCACACACCACATACCTCCACCAGCACAACCCAGCCATATGTAACCCAGTGCACACCATCTTACACAGGTTCTCTCTAGAAGACATGCACTTTTCTCTTAGGGAGAGAGGCCAGAGGGTGTGCAAGAGGACTCAACAAAGAGGAGCCTGGATCTGTGTGGGGAAAGGGCTGAACTGTCGGTCCCTCCTCAACCCTGGCCCGAGCTCATTCTTGCTAGTGTGGGTTGCTCTTCTCAGAGGCAACCCCCTCCAAGGACAGAGGGACACACAGCATCCCCCATGCAGGCTTTGGCTCCTCTGCCCAATAGAACTATCCGAGATGGTAGGCTTATAACTTCACATGGATAGTGACCTGAAGTTCTAGGCACTGTAGAACATTTTTACGAAACCCAACAATAACCACAAACTCAAATTACTTTGATTTTGCTTTAAACCTAAACTTCCCAGTAATAACAAGGGTTCTAAAGCTTTTCACTGTGCCACTATCCATTAATTCAATCTTGCTCTTTACACCTTTATGCTGTTTTTTTTAAATTAAAAGTTTTAGCACTATGTAACAGGAGTACCATCACAACACAAAAGCCAAGTATCAGCAGATACATTTCAAAGCAAAGATTAAAAGGTCAGGAAGAAAATTAAATAGTCCAAAGCTGGGCTGGGAAGTAATTTCATTTGTGAAATACTGAGTCAAATAAATGAAGAGACAAGTCTTACTGTCCTTTCTATAAATTATAAAACCCTTCCTGGGATTCATAATGCTCTTAATAAATTGCTGAAATGGGGCTGTGGCCAGCCCAAGAGCACTCAGGAAGTAGCCATCCCTGATGGACAGGCTCCATCCACCACCTCCTATGACTGACTCTGAGACCAGACTACTGAGGCAGAAGCACATCCAGGCAGAAACACATCCAGACAGAAATAACATTCAAATGTTGAGACATAGCTTCCCCTGCCCCTACCCCAATTAGCTATGGTAGGGTAGTTGAGGATATCAGCTTTCTAGAAAGGGAAGGTTGAAAAGGACAAGCTGGGAGCCAAAGAGTGAGTAACAGAAGGTGCCCACAGTCAGGAGGCAGGAAGAACTGGGTGTGGGGAGATGAGAGATAAGAAGGAACAGAAATGGAAAAAGAACCACATAAGACAGAGGCCAAGTGAGGAATTTTAAGGAGATAGTCAAAATTGCCAAACATCTAGCACACATGCAATGAACACTTAATGACATAAAAAGCACCAGGCCATACTGATGCTTCTCTCTGTCACCAGTGAGGAACAAGGCTAATTTTAAATCCCCAGAGAGGTTGTGGGGTAAAACTAGCAAAGCAACAGACCCAGGGATACCATCTTCCCATGATAAACGGGTCTAAGGAGGCTAAAAGAGATCAAGACACCACCAGATGGCGACACAGAGCCAAATATGATTCCCAATCCTTCTCCAGGATCTCTCAACAACGTTGGCCAATATAGCATTAAAATGTCCACTTTTATGTTTAAAAAAGATAAGATTAGAGAAATAAAAATTGGCCCCCAAATAAAGGTAAATATTGTGAAGAAGCCTCTTGTCATTGTACAGAAGGGACCCTCAATTAGTAACTTGTACCTTTGCTGTGTAAATGGCAAGGGAAAGTAATTAGCAATTAATAGACCTGCCCTCAATTTAAAGCCTTGAAGGGAAGTAATTAAATTTAGTAGAAGCTGTAGCCTCTAAACAAAGACACATCACACCAATACAAAAGCAAACACAGATCTGAATAATAAATGCAAATGAGAAACAAGGTTTGAGTGTAGACTGAAGAGAAATGATCCTAAAGTTATTTTCCTTTAGAAATCTTCTGTTCAAGAGACTAGTTTATGAACCTATTTTAATCTAGGCCAAGGTTTGATATGAATCCTGGCTGATGTTTCTTGAGTACAAGCTTGCTGTATGCATACAGATCAGACAGCTTCCTGTGGTTTGAATTAGCTGTACAAGTACCTTTCATAACAGTGCAGATAAACTTGATATATACAATGTCAACATCACTACCAGGGAAAGAGATCACAAACATTGCTCTGCTTGTTGGTCATGAAATACAATTGCCATGCAGAATTTGTGTAGCTCCAGAGAGTAAATTACTGCAGGCAACTCGGTTATCAGCAGCCTCTAGCCTGCCTCTCTAAGCTTCTAACGGAAACATTTAGGAGCAGAAGCGTTACATCTGGCTACAGCTGCACATTACATGGTCCGCTGAGACTCTCATGCTGATGGCTGCCCTGAATAACAAACAGCTGGGTATAAATGTAAAATCAGGAAATCGATTTTAGATGCACACATTTCACCAATCCTCTGAAATTCCAGCACTGGGTGGGAAAGACCAATGAGCACTGAAGAGAGTGAAAATAGCCAGAGGGTAAAATTCAAGAATCAAGCTGGGCACTCTGGTGTCATAACATGGGGCTCTTCCGTTACTGTTCCACGAAGGGCAGTGGGAGAACAAACAGAGGCTGAATCATCAGGTCATTTTCTGGCTCTGGTCACACTGCAGTTAAAAGTTAACAGAAGCAACAGAGCTTCCTCCTATGTGAGGTTTCCAGAATGGAGTCGTTATTTCATGAATGGAATGGGATGAATGGACAGGCTGCCCTGAAAGTCTCATCCCAGAGTCCTCCGACACTGAGCCCAGGTGCTAGGGAAGAAGTGTTCAGACAAAGCTGTCCACAGAAATTTCCAGCACAAGAGATTTAGGTCAGAAAGAAATGTAAGTTAATTAGACAGCACATCCCAAAGTGCCCGGCTGGGTGCCAACACAGTAGAAACACCAACCAGACCTCTCTTACATTTTGAGTAATTTTTCTGTTTACAAGGATTTTGGTAAGGGAACGGGTCAGAGAAGGCGAGGCTAGAAATTACTTTTCCTGGAAATTTAAAAGCATGGATAACCAACCATGTCTGTAGAAAGGCTGGGTTAGTCCTATGCGTAGTCATTTAAAAGCTGGCAAATACATTTATACAGGGTAGGGGGGAAAGTAGGTTTATAGTTGTGAGTACTCGAAACACAGAGTTCATTCCTATGTCATTATTTATTAATTATTGTATTAATTATTGTGTTATTTTTCATACAAATAACTGTAAACCTACTTTTGCCCCACTCTGTGTTTAAGAAAGCTAGTGATACGGGTCTGGCATGAGAAGGGACCACATCATTCATTCATCACTCACTTTTTAGAGTGAAAGGGGGCACCGTTAAGGACGATGCCAGGACAACTGGCATGAGAAAGTGTTACAGGAAACTAGGGCACAGACTCACTGTATCTTGAGTGCCAAGAGCATGAAAACGCTTGAGGTCCTATCTGCAATGCCAATCAAGGAGCTGCTACCCATCGGCTTCCTTTCATCCGTACCTACTTGTTCTCGGGATTCTAGATCTAGAATAAATTACAGAACTCATCAAAAGGGAGTGCAGGAAGCAAACGATGTCTCTGCCTGAGCAATGAAGTCTGTGGATCACACCAGGGCCCGCCTGACCGACTGAAGTAGGTAGGCACTGCTTCTCTTGGAGCTTTCTGGGTGGGAAAGAACTGTAATTATTACCAGCTTCGATCAATGCTGACTTTTCTCCCATCTCTCAAGCTACCTGGATTCTACAATCCAAATGGTCAAGACTGTAAAAGTGTTCATGTACACGCACATCCGCCAGGAGACTACCTCCTCTACTGTGTCCTGAAAGAACACATGAAATGCTATTTTAAGGAATCTGGGAAGGATCGAGAAATGTCAAAAACTGGATGACGCAATACTGTAATGTTCATCTCATCCAAGGTACAGGATGAAGAATGAAGGTCTTTAGAAAGATGGAACAGTTACATTCTTGTTTCAAGAACAAGGAAATCCTTTATTAATCTCACATAGCCCAAAACAACACAACAGGGCAGATCCTTCATGTTAAACCCGTGTTTCTCCAAAAAAGAAACAATCAATAGCGATCAACTAAAGCTCAGAGCAACAGATGTCGGACTTAAAGTAATAACTATTTTGTGAACACTGTATAAAATGGTGTAACCCCTCGCACAGGCAACAACCTGTACATGGTGATACTTTCAATATCTGTGTTGAGAATGGAGCTTACTTAATATAAGCCGCAACCCTTGATCACTGGCAGGCACGACGGAGCAAAAAAAAGGAACCCGACTCTCAGCACAGAAAACGTCTAGGTGGTTTCCACATGACGACAGAAGAACAATCGATTCCGCCAAATAACCGGTCAGTGTGACTCATAAATCCTCAAGTCCTCAGCTGTCCAACTCAATTTTAACTATTGAATCTGTGTTTCAAACTGTACAACCGCCATGTGCTTACACCACAGTGGAATCAATTTGCTACTGGAGAGGCAAACAAGAAACCCCGGGAATTAGATAACCTTAAACGCTAATTTACTTTGGTTCTCGGCTAATTACATTTCTTAAAGTGAGTTGCTGATTGGTTAAGAATCCAAACTATCAAAAGCCCAGGCACTTAGAGACATAAACACATAACCTGTCAAAAACAGTGCCCTGAACGTAAGAGAGAGTAGTGGTAATTCACAGAGGGAATTCATGAAAGACACAAATTGAGTTGCCCTCATTTATTTATAACTCACAATTGGGCAATTACATTATGGAGACTGGCTATGTCTGCCGAGGCCTTGTTTCAAAAGCTCCAACAGTCCATTTACATTAAAAAAAAAATAAAAAATCCCACAACCCTTGTTGATGTGTTGTATTACATTGAACCCATTTTACTTGGATCCCAAAGTTATCCAGTCACCTATGAATGGTACAAATACTCAATGTGGTTGCTAACTTTCATAGTACTGTATAAAGTGGCCTGCCAGAACCCCAACTACATTTATGTCAGAAAAAGAGCTAAAAAGTAACTAGGCATACACCAAAATGGATTTCAACTGTTCACAATTTCATTAGGACCCGCCCTTCTGTGTTTGCTAACATCTTTGTCCTACGTGTCAGAGCAGGACTCAGCAGAATCTGAGGTGGTTTGTGGGTTTTCTTAGCAACCTTAGTCAAGTAAGGTTCTGCTTCTGTTTTAGTTTAAACCTTCACTATAATTTTTTTTTTTTAGTTTTTCAGAGTTATAACATTGTGAACCTTCACGTGTGACAAATTTAATGCCTTAGAAACAGAATAATACTCACAAGGTCATCATCATTTTTCCGCCATCTGCTTTCCACCCAAAGCCAAGGAGCATTTTCTATCACATGGGTTCCTTGGATTTTAAAATGCTAATCAATGATGAGCAAAACACTAAGGTATAACATTTCAGGCTCTCTCTCTCTCTCTCTCTCTTAAAATTCCAAGTGGTTTAAGCTCTCACTGAAATTAGAACTAAGATCTTATCTAGTGTCTAACAGTGATGGCGAACCTATGACACGCGTGTCAGAGGTGACACACGAACTCATTTTTTGTGTTGATTTTTGTTAGATGGCATTTAAATATATAAAATAAATATCAAAAATATAAGTCTTTGTTTTAATATGGTTGCAAATATCAAAAAATTTCTATATGTGACACGGCACCAGAGTTAAGTTAGGGTTTTTCAAAATGCTGACACGCCGAGCTCAAAAGGTTTGCCATCACTGGTCTAGAAGAACAAAATTGTTCAGGATATTTTTCTTGTCCCGCAGCCAGAATTCAAGACCAAGGGAAGAATCCACATTACAGTAGGTTCCTGCAGGAGCAATGGTTTTGTTTTCATGGGAGGAGGGCATCATAAAGACACCGTGCTGTCACAGGGTGCAACAGCACCTGCCGTAGGCCAGCAACAGTGTCTGGATCCCAACCAACTCTCTCAGCTTGGCCCATCATGCTTGGGTCTCAATCAAATGTCGTTTCCTGTTTTACATCCTGAAAACAGAGGGTTTGTGAGAGGAGGTGCTGCTGTGATCAAGTTGACAACTGAGCAACTGAAGTGCCGGAAGAGTAATAGCATCTTCTCCAATTATATGATCCTCATTGAGAACCCAGGACTTCAACAAAGTGTTCAAACACCAGAGAATGGAACTGGCATCACGTAGTTGAGAGACGTGGTATTGGGCCTTATCAGCTGATTTCTGAAAGCCTTATAATGAGGGTGGAGTAGATATACATTCCATTCTTTGGCTGTATTTTTGTTCAACAAAGCCTACAATTTTCAGTCACTTGAAAATGTAATTATAGATAATGTTTGCATCGGTAGCAAGAATACAATAAGCACACAGGGCATGAAAACTCCACTCAAATCACATCCTCTTAGGTTATGATGCTTGTCTCCCGCCAAGGCATTTCGACAAGCTAATATTGGGAATGGTTTGTGGATGAGGCCAACCCATACATGAATTCTACTCTAACTTTTCTAGTACCCCTTCCTTTACATTGGGTGTCTACACACGAAACAAATATCTATGGTTTGCTGAAAACCCAGAATCCTATGGAGAGTTCAAACTGTACTGATACTTGAAATGGACTGGGTACCAGAACTGAGTGGGTCACAACTGTCCATCACTTAAATCCATTTGTCATCTTGCTCAGACTCTATTTTGACCCACTTATAAAGAAGGAGGTAGAAGTGCATGTAACTCTAGAAAGGATACTGCATAAAGTCACCAATTGAGGGGGACAGAGAAGACCTAACTCCACCTGAAAACCTTTTTCTAATTCACAAGAAGGCTGTGGGCTGGAGGGCCCCTGAGAAAGGCCAAGTGTTCACCGTGGGAAGTAAATGGAAGGAAATCCAGATTTTCTAAATGAAATCCTTAAAAGAAACCTTTTCATGAAATATACAGTTATCTTAAATGAAGAATGGGAATTCACCTTAACATTCCATGTTAATTGCTTCCTTATCTCGGCAGTTAAGTGAGAGTCTGCCTCAGGCATTAGGAGATCTTGACATCACATTGCTATGGTGCCCCATTCTACTGACATCTCTTACAACACTCTTGCCTCCTAGACTCAGAAAGTGGTCTGGCTATGAACTAAAAAACCAAGAACAAGCAATTTATGTGAAAGAGCACGGAAAAAGCAGATTATCAGGACGCAGCTAAGAAACTATATTTCACACTCAAATCCATTCAGCTGCCAATTCACCAACATCTCTACAAATTCAACCTGTTTATGGTCTTAAAAGGATCTGAGAACACCACCACCCCACCCCCCCAACCCCCCAAAAAAAAGACTTACAAGCAACCTCCTGGGCCAAACTGTGATCTCGGGCTTTGCAAATGGACAGAGACAGATAGACAGACACAGGCTCGAACATTCAGTGCTACCACCTTTTAGAACTCGATTTCCCCACCAGCAAAATAGGAGTGATACAACTTACCTTGCAACATGTGTCTGGAAATGACCGATAATTTATATAAATCCCTTAGCCTAATGGCTGTCCCACAGTATGCTCTAAATCAAGGACAAGTGATATTATAAAATATTTCAGAACATGAACCATTGGGAAGGCAGTGTCCTTTAAAAGTGTGAGTCATTAAAAATAGGAGAAACATACTCATCAAAAAATATTTGATTGTCACTGAATTACAGTTTTGTTGATGCGAGAAAACATTTGTTGGCTTCGTTTTTATTGAATAGACAACTAAAAATCAATGTGGATCAAAAGTATTATGTTCTGAATAGGCCTGAAAAACAAGACATAGTTAGAGGCAAGGAAAAAGGCTTTCACGTGGCTTGTGAGGCTAACAGTCCCATTTTAGTCACCTTTTGTAATAGCTGAACACAAAATCTTGGCTCACTGAAAGACTGCCAATAAACTTAGACTTCTTAGACACTGAAATGTGCTGATTACAAAGTACCAATTAATTTGTACAGAAACATTTCTAGTATCTGGGTGGCAGACTCCCATCTCTTTTTGCCAACTTTGCTAGACTTGGCTAGTTTTCCTTCCCCATCTCAGAAACAGCAGTAATCTCTGATATTGCTTACGTCCCCACTGCCTTCAATGCCGGTCCTGGTTCCCCCTAATGCAAAGTGTTCTGTTATGTGAGGCAAGGGATCCTTAAGTTTGGAGGTCACATTCATGGCCTGGGGAGTTTCTCAGAGCCAACATCACTTCTTAGCCAGAGTAGATGCTGAGTGTTCCACTGGCTGGCCAGGCAGGGAGGTAGTTCCTCAACAAAGACCTCAGATCATGCTTTAAGCTTCCCAACTGAATCTCATCACGTCTGATCTAACAAATCAAAGGACTTCAACATGCAAAGCAAATCTTCCCACTAACCATGGTGGCTCTGATCTCTTAGATTTCAAGGACCCTAATAGCTGTGTCAGCAGAAACTAGCGCCTGCTTGTTAAAGCACAAGAACAGAATAACTTCGATGCATCCTGCAGCTAGGCACCACCTGGATACATACCCTATACTTCCTGCGCCACCTCTTAAGGCAAAAATCACTGATTCTTTCTCCAAATGGTTTCCTTCCTCAGAGACTCCACTCCTTCTCCTCCTTTGTTCTCCAGGCTTTGTGACCTGAGCTCCCAGTGAGGCCATTAGGAGGCAGGTCTATGACATTCCCCCTCCATATTCATACCATCAAAATTGTTCTCTTAATGGCCTAGGTGTTTCTGCAGGACTAGGAGTCCTGTTATGTGAGAACCAGCCTTCATATTGTGTGGCTAATTCTCATCCCCTAAGAAAATCAAAATCGGTTTCAGCTGGTTAGGGATGGGCTCTTGCAGAACCTGCATGGGGGATAATGGACAGGGAGGTATTGCTTTTTGTTTCACCCCATTCCAAAAGGGAAGGTCTGACCACAAGTTCACAGCTGTTGGCCCACAAACTGCATTTTATTTCTCCATCACCATGCAGAAAGAGGGGAGAAAAGAAAATCCATCTTCTTAATGGTGTCCTGGGGATGGAGCATTTTCTGAGACTTTATATGGGAGCAATACTGCGTTATTGGCTGAGACTGGGTTTTCGGCTGCGACTTTATAAAGCACGAATGTTCCAAGGGGGGAAACATTAGCTGGCCAGTTGTAATGAAGTTCCATTGTATTTGATTCTCCCAGGCAATGCAGATGAACTTGTGGTCACTTTTAAGTACCATGAAGCCATAAAATATTTAGGTTGTCATTCCTTTCCCGGTATGAGCTTCGCAGTAATATTGTGGGACAGGCAAGAAGCGTATCTTATTATCCTTATTTTCTAGATGAGAAATCCTGACAAGTCACCTGAGATCTGAAGGGGCATGGAACGAGTCAGAAGACAGCCAAGAGAATGCACGAGGCTGCTGCTTCGTGAAGGATGCTCAGCCCTGAAGATCTACCTTCTGACCCCCAGCTGGAGAGGCCCAGAGCAGTCTTCCTAGTGATTCCATTCCGCGGCACACGAGCAGATCCCGGGGCAGGGGGAGTGTCCCCCACAAGCAGAAACAATCCAAGAGGAAGTGATTTCTAGCTAAAAGTTAAAATTCACCCAACAGCCCATGGACTTAAAATGCTTTCTGTATGGAGAAAAATAAATGTTTCCTAGATTCTTCCTAAGAGTAAATTCAATGGCAAGTGTTCCATGAAGAAAAAAAAAAAAATGTTTTCCCTCAACCTCATCTGCACACAGGGTTTCTAAGGCACCTCTAGCAGTCAGAAGTGAAAGCATGCTCCGAGGCCCTCATCACACAGAAAAGGAAGGGACACTGCCCATCAGTAGATGCCGGAAGTGACTTTTTGACATCCAAGAGTAAGAGAAAAGGAGGAAAAGAAGGATCAGGAAAATCGTGGCTTTTTGTGAAAAGAAAGGATCCTGATAGGGAGCATGATGATGTAAAATAAAGATGACTTCATATGAAGAAATTGCCTTGAGATAGAGCTGCCATGGTGTTAGCCAGCATTTGGGCTTTTCAAAGGACTTGTGTGTTGCCTTTAAATCCTGACACCGGGAAAGATGGCTGGGTGGACAACGGGAGTCGCAAGGAAAGATGTTACCAGCATGACGGAAGGGAATAATTGCAGTTGGAGGCCTCCTGGTGACAATTTTGAGAAAGCAAACACAGCTGCAGCAGAGCCAAATATAGCTGGCCACGACAGTGACATCCATAAAGTTAATCATTCTGAAATATGCTACCCTTATGCTCCACCAGAAAATTCAACTCCCCTTCCATAATGTAGGAAGAAGTCAAAATACAGTTTTATGCGCAGAAACATGCAGCTGCTCCAGTGGAATTTTACTCCCGGCGGTGACGGAGCTGTTCAGAGACCGCCCCCCTCTCAGGGTGCCAATGCTCAGAACTGTGTGGTGGACAGATGTGGCCCCTTCTCTTGAAATTTAGAAAACGACTCAGGAACGGATAATAAACTGGGCTTAGAGAAGTCCATTTCATCTTAGAGAAGCGTGAAAAGATACAAAATCAGGAACATATAAAAAAGGCAGAAAGAAAACATCAAAAATAGCTATACTCTTCATGACCTACAGGGGTCTAAGCTGGGACACAAAGACTCAGGAGGGAAGAAGAAAAAGCAACCTAACAAAATACTACACATACAACCTTTATACCAAAAGCTTCCCTCCTTCTTTATGCTTTTTCATAGCAGCTTTCCCCTTTGTTGTTCCTCTAAGAGTTTCCAAGGGGAAAATGATATGTCAGATTTCAACCTGTATTTGTTCACTTGGGTGACACCCATTGTCTTACTCTGGAGATGCAGAGAGAAAAGAGCTGGGTGTGAGAGCGATCGTGCATGTTTAAGTTGGTTTACACCCATCTGCCCCCTCGTAGGTCCATCAATCTCCTTTAACTTCAGCCGTTTGAGAGGCTCAGTTTATGTGCTGGTTGCCCATTAGACACAATCACAATTTCAAGGATTCCTTTCACTCGTGACAGGAAGCTATGAGTTAATATAAATGGGTCACATAAAATGGGGCAGCAGCCAGAAATTTGGTCTGGCCAGGGCCAGCTGTGTCTACCCAAGAATCAATTTAAGGTCTTACTGTCCAGATTTTCCTGGGAAAAGTCTTTCTTTCTTCCTATTCTAAACCTAAAAGATCTCAACAGTAGCAACATCTTCATTGTAACTGAGAACTAGAAATGGCCCCAGGTCCAGGGAGTTTGCAGCAAGGATAGACGGGGTCACTAAACGGGGTCAAGCTTGTCACCCAGTCAGGTGTGACAGGATTACCAGAGTGAACTTCTTTTCACACCTTTAATAGAAGCCACTCTGAGCTTCTGGGCCAAAGAGTCAAAATCTAGTCCTGAGACCAATTTTCTGCTGTATCATTAATTGGAGCACATCTTTGGTCAAGATGTTAAACCTTCCTGAATCTTTAATCTTCCAGTTACGAAGGTAATAATATGTAAATACATATTATGATGTGCAAAAGTTTCATAACTTTTATAGCCAAAGACCATTAAATGTAAGTTATTTCAAGAAAGTAAAGCATTATGCCCAATAAGTAGTTTTCCATATATACGTGTGTGTGTGTGTGTGTGTGTGTGTATGTACACACATATTTTATGTCTGTTGACCACAGCCAGGTCAATAAAAACATATTTTGCTCTTTTAGCCTACAGGACTGAGTCTGTATCAGATAAATGTGGTACAACTTTCCTGCTTCAGGGGAAGACTAAGAAATAAAGACATAATTCATGGAAAAGAATATAAAATACCACCTTAAAATTTAATGAGCCTAAGTCAAGCTATGAACTTTAGAGAAAGCCTGGAAAATAAGCCTTTCAGCATAACATCACAGAATTTTTTATCCGACGATGGAAGCTGAAGAACTATTCACTCCTGTGGTACTAAAAAATAAAAAGTTTCACGCTGTCCAAAGTTATGTCAAAATGTTAAATAAATCAACTGAAATTAACTGTATTCCCTCTGAGGAGTGAGTCAACACCATCACATGTGAAAGTAGGAAATCGCCAGTCTTATTTGAGCCTATAAATGTCAGACAAAGCAGCTGGTGGGTGGGTTGTGGGAACTTATTTCTGTGGCCATAACAGAGAGAACCATACGGTTTCATTAAAGAGAAAAAGCTCCTTGATTTCTCTCATTACTAAGGCTTAAAATCAAAACATTCTGCATTCCCCTCTTTAAAGCACAATTAGTCAAAGAAATCCTATGTATAGGTCATCTATCTATACGACTCTTCAAGAAAGGGAGCACAACTCATTTAAACTGAGGTCTCACCAGAATAGATTTCTTTATTTAAAATCTGACCTTATGTAAAAAGCCAAACGAGTCTGGTGGAAAAGTCCAGAATAATAAACTGAAATGGTATTTTAGTCCACATGCAGCCTAAACTTAATTTACATACATCTTCAGGAGGGGGAAAAATGAGTCTAATAATTTGCTGGCAAGTTAGCTTTGAGGCATTCATTCCAAGGAGTAATTAAAATTTAACAACAACAACAACAAAAAAAACACCCGAACTTGTACTCATCTGTCATTTTGAGAGCCATATGATTACATATTTATTAGCATTCCATTTTACATCACCAGCCGATTTGAAAGCATCGCTCTCAGTCTCAGAGCATAATATACAACCTGCACTTCCGAAAACAGACCGTTCATAAAGCTCTGGGTGTCGCAGAGCGACAGTGGAAATCTCAGACAGGCTCACTGGCATTTCAGCTGCATAACTGGAACTGCATTTCCATAAAGCTAGTGGGAGTAACCACTTTCTGTTGTGACTTAGGACAAATGGGAAGAGGAAAGAGGCTCAAAGTCTCCCCTTTCTTTTAAAAGTCCTTTAAGAGGAGTCTCAGGCTCGCAGTAAATGAAAAAGGAAATCCCAGGAGGGAAGTGAGGTTTCCATTCCTTCCCATCCGCATTCAGAGCAGAATATTGGATGGCACAATTAAACAGTGATGACGCTGAAGGGGAATAATTATTTGACAATTACCTGAGAGCGGCACATTTACTGAGCTAATTGGTATTTGTTTCCCTCAAAGGTTTTTCCAGGAGTGCACAACTCCATTTCTCTTAGATTGAGCAAGAGCTTTTTCTTAGGGAAAAATAAAAATACATTTTCTGCTCTACTACACAAGTAGCACAGGGCTGATGTTGGCTTTGTTAGATTACCATCCCTCCCCGGTAGTGGCACAGACACGAGGGCATGAGCACGTGCAGGTGCTGATGAACTGCCAATGGATACAACCTTCCCAGCACTCCCTTCTGCAGTTTCCTAGAACACATCCTATATGGACAAATGGCTGACTCCTTTGTCGTGTCCTAATCTTCGAACAGAAAGCAAAATGGGCGCCCCCCCCCCCCCCCTGAAAAAAACAGAACCCGCTGGCATTAACACTCTAAACTGGAAATACAGACGAAGTTTGGGTGAAGTTCAGCACAGGAAGTGCAACACATGAATGGCTTAGTAACTCCTCTCCTTGCAACTCCTTGAAAATATCAAGTTCCCACTGAAATGCCAGCACGATAAGGGATGTTCACAGTGTTGTTTAGCAGTCATGAGGTTTGTCTTTCATTCACTACGGTGACATCACACCCCTGTTGATATTTGGTCTCCTGAGTCTACCCATAAGCCTCCATAAGGAACTCCACCCAAATTTTGGCACAATATGTACCTACCTCATATGTGTGCTGGTTGTCTGACAGTTTATCAGATTATTGTGTATGCCCAAACATTACCTGTCTTTTTATAAGACGTGAATGAGTGTTTAACTTGTAAGAAACAAACCACAAGTAAGGGGTAAAGAGAAAGAAAAGTTTGGAGGTTTGTGTTAAAAAGAAAAGGCGGGGGATGGAGAGTACGAATGCAGTCTTTTATCAGAGGCCAAATATACTGTTATTATTGCCGTTGCTGGGTAGGAAAAACACAGAGGTGAAAAACATTCTAAGTGGTCCCATGAAATCTTAATTACTAGGTTCATATCTGAAAATCCTATGTCCTTTTTATCTTGTTTTTGCAAGGTTCTTGTTCCCCCCAGCTCACTGCATCTCCACAACAGACGCCAAAGTAACCTCCATCCAGCAAATTACAATTAAACAGCAAGACTTAACAAGTAAAGTAATACCTCTTACCCAGATCAAAGATAGCATTAGTGTTCTGAATGCCGATGTGGGGTGAGCTTTGGGTCTCAGGAGGCAGGTGATATGAAAATATGCAGTGTTACCTGAGATGTCCCACCTGAAAAAATAATATTTTTAAAATATCTTTGAAGAACTATATGCATAGATCTTTTCTTTGGAGTCTCCTCGTTTTACTTTTCTCTCATGACCATCATGGATCAGGTGATAAATCTCAGTAATCTCTGTACTTTATTATTTATAATGGCATTTTCCAAAAACACTTTAAATGCCATCAAAAAAAAAAAAAAAAAAAAAAAAAGGACACACTGCTTCTGACTTTCATTTTGCTGGTACTGTATAAACAAAAATATATTTTTAATTAAAACAGATTCTCTTTAACTGAAATATGGAATACTGTGCAAATTTGAATCAAATCAGAGAATAAACTCAATTTAAATAAAATTAGATAGTGAAGTCTGAAAACTTGGTATGCATTTCCTATAATGCTCAATCATTCCCACGTGGCACCATTTTGTTTTTCTGACAAAAATAAAGGCCTATTTAGTTCACTGATCTCTCGTCTCTCGAATTAACATGTGAGCATGCATTTATGTAACACACACCCACAAGCCATCCACAGCTTTTCCACTTCCTGCCTATGTGGCACAGGCAAGCATGTCACCTCTTTAAGGATCACCTGGGTAATGAGTGTAATAACCACTCTGCAGATCTACTGTGAAGGTTAGAGACTGTAGATAAAGTGTCTTGAGACATAGCAGGCATTCAATTAATGACTCACATTTTTGGCATATCAGGGGGGAAAGGGGGAAAGCAGTAATTATGTTGCCTTCTTGGATTGGTCTCGTTGTCCCTCTAATAATTTCTTAATCTATAAAACAAGGGCCGATGAGATGGTCTCTAACGCCCCTTTCAACTTTAACAATGACAACCCTAGAACCAAGTTTCAGTTCAATTAGACACAAATAGATATTCCTAATTATCCTTATACTTGGAAGGATTTAATGAACAGCAGGGGAATTCACCAAATTGATGAATTTACACTCAGGATAACTTCTGTCATTTTCAATAAGGTTACTTACCGATTGTGGGGGAAAAAAATAAGATTTCCTTTTAATTTATTGGTAGCTTCTTCTCAGCATGTTATTTTAACATCACAATCTGAATTAGTACTTTTGCAGTTGCATTTATAGATTTTCCCATCTGTAATTTCTCACTTCCAAGATATTATTTCTTATATTTTTGTTCAAAATTTTAAAAAACTTTTAGAAACCCTAAATGCATATATGATCATTAAAAAGGTGAGGCAAAGGAGGAAACCCCCAAGACCAATCCAAAACCAGCTACCCCAGTTTAGAACAGATTTAAAAAAAAAAAAAAACAGTTCCTATTTTATTTTCATCTTTATTGCACATGATACAACAAAACTTTACTAGTTAAGATAATTTAAAGGGTCCATTTCCACTTACAGTTTATTAATGAATATTAAAACCCAAGACTTAGAAGCATATGTCCTAATAATTCTATACCACAATAGAGCCTTCAGTGACCTGGGCTTTTTAAACACTGGATGGTTTGTGGGGCAAAGAAGCGTAATAATTCATCTCCAAAGCTATTTGTTCATCTGCCTCCAGGACTCAAACATATTACATCTTACAAACTTATCTAATGTATTCATTCTCCTGGGAAAATGCCATCAAAAATACATCCTACTGCTCTAAAAGAAATCAGCAAAAGTAAAGCCCCTATGCTTTATTTAACTTCCTTATAGGAACAGGCCAATATCTAGCCAACTAAAATTCAATGCAAAGGGCAATATACCATACATGATAACCGGTCTGGACAACATTAAAGCCACACAGCTATCATATCAACTGCATGAATGTGGCGAAAGTATTTTCAATTGACCAATGCCCTCTCCCACACCCTTCAATATCCCCAACGTTAGTTTCTAATGTGAGTTAATTGCAAACTTTTTCGGAAAACCTGGTACAGTATTCTCAGGGCTAAGGAGACATAAGATCATCATTTACATATCCTCTACTTTTCCTCTATTTGTAAAAGGTCAATTAAGCAATAGTTGGCAAACCCTGAAAACAATTTAAGCTTGATGCCAAAGGACATCATTTGGAAATAACTAACATCTGGAAGAGAAGTGGGGTAGAAGTGACCTTAGGATTTGTATGGGTATTCTGTGGCTAAAATACAAAGGCTCTATTCAGAGCAAATATTTTGAACAAGCCACCTTTATCCACCTAATGAAAAGGACAAATTAAACTTTCATAATTTAACTGACAAGAGACAGCACCTTTCAGAGGCCACTAACACTTTAAATTCACAGAGCATTCATTAGCTAGATATATTATGGCCACTTACATAGCAGGTGACCATAAATTCAAAATCATGATAAGCCAATCCTTCAGTTCAGCCCCACATTCCTCTAGAGAGGAGAAAACACACAAAACTTTCAAAAGCTAATGTGCAAACATCCATTATATATCTATATAGTGCGCACACACACACACACACACACACATTTAAGAAGGACAAGACAGAGCCCTTTTAAAACAAGTATCATGGGAATGTTACTAACCAAGATTAATTTCTCTGAGAAAACTGCCAAAAAGAAATTCAATATTTTAATTTATATTATCTGATTACCTTAGTTGAGATAATGAACCTGATCGGGTGTACAAGCAAGTTAATGTTCTGAATATCGAGTGAAAAGACAATTCTCATTTAACAGATACTATCATCCCCTGCCCCATTAGAAAAAAAAATTCCTAGGGGCTCAAATAATTGGCCGCTGCAGAGTTTCTCAAGAATCTCTCAACTCATAACATTTAACACACAAGAAAAAGAATCTAGCACCGTAGGGGAAAGTTAGTTGCCAGGGAAATGGATCATAAAGCTCGAAATGGCATGAAAATTGCTACAAGTACAGTAATGTGCCAGAAAGAATATGGATGTTAAGTCTTAACAGTGTGCAGAATAGGGAACATTCTATGTGGACTCTTACCAAGGATAGCAGTCCTTTTTCCCTAGATTAATTGGAGCCTGGATTCACTACCAAAAATCATGCCCGATAATTGACAATCTCACATATTCCAGTTCTAAATGGACACAGACCTTTTAGACCCACTTCTGGCAATCCCTGTTCTCTCCCTTCAGGTTTTCCTTCCACCACACGCCTGACACACAGATAGGTCCTGCTGAGGGGATCAAAGTTTCTCTTACCAGCTCAGGCACCACCAAGACTAACCAACCAGATAAAAATGAGGCATACTTCCCTTTCCTCAGGAACCCCAGCTCCCTACTTCTCCCAATAAACTACCCTCGTTTGACGACATGTAAAACAACCAAAAGCACATTAATTATTAAAGTATAGGCTGCATCCCAGACAAAACCACCACGATTACGTAAAAATTACCACTAATTTCTGCCAGGGAGCACACCTGGCTATTGTAATGCTTTATAATTAACCGCCCCCTCCCTTTTTTTCTTTCTTTCCTCTTCTCTCCTCCCACTCTCCCACCGCAGGAAAGGAATCTTGGCAAATGGAAAGTCAGAAGAGCGGATAATTTGGTAAGAAGGGATCTTTAAAGGGGTCACCGGAGCTCCCACAGCCCCGCAATTCCCATGGCACGAGCGTGCACGCGCGCTCTCCACCCCGGGACGCCGCGCCCCGCTGGCCATCCCCGAGCCCAGACCCTCGGACACCGCGCCCCGCCGGCCGTTCCTCGCTGGCCCGGCTCGCCGGTTCCCCGAACCCGATCCCGGACTCCCGTCTCCGCGCCGCTCGGCCGGTCAGGACGCTCTCCCTCCCTCCCCAAGCCCAGCGCCGGCTCCGAAGCCCCGAGGCGGCGGCTGATCCGGAGTCTCCACTCGCGTTCCCCGGGCAGCGGAGCCGCCGCGCTTATCTCTCCCTCCTCGGGGCTTCCGAAGGCGACTTGGCCAAGGCCGCCCGCTCGGGGTCGCGGGGAGAACGCCCGCGCGACCCCCCGCCCCCGTGGGACCCCACTCACATTCGGTCCGGAACTAGCAGGCGTCCCTCGACCATCATGTCCGGGAGGAAATCCAGCTTGAAGGCAGAAGTCATGTTGGCTGCGCACGAGGCGCTCGGAGGGCGGGCGGGGGGCGGCGGCGGTGCGCGCGTCCGAGCGGCCGCAGCCGGCGAGACGGGCAGGGACAGGTGCGCGCGGCCTCCCCGCGGCGGCCGCCCGAGCCGGCACTTGTCACATTCTCTCCCTCCCGCGCTCCGCCAATCCCCTCCGAAAGCCGGAGCCGAGGCCGCGGGCTGCGGAGCGCCAGGTGCGGGGAGCGGAGGCGGAGCTCCGCGCCCGCGCGCCGCCGCTTAACCCCTGAGGGCCCGCCCGGGGGAGGGACCTGCCCCAGGCAGGCGGCTGGGGCTGCTGAGCTCACCGGCTTTAAAAATAGCCCGACTTTTCCTAGGGTCCCAGAGCATCTAGAGATACTCAGCGCACGGAGTCTGCCCTGTTCCTCTTAATTCCCCGTTTCCAGGCGCTGGCAGGAGGCCCAAGAAGCGATGCTAGGTTTCGTGCCACTGTGTGGCCAAAGCCTAGTTCACGGGCCGGTCAAAACCATATCCCAAAGTCACCGGAGACACAATCATCCCAAATGTTTGCATGCTCTCGGTGTGATACGCTTGTCTGTGTGTGAACGAACCAAAATAACTGAAATAGGATTCGTGGTTTAGCCAAAGTAAATATCTCAGAAATGGCCCAAGTGACATTCCGGGACTTATCTCAGAGCTTTAAGGAGAAAGATGAATCAATCTCTGTACAATTATGATTCCTTTTGTATCATCTTGAAAACACGAAGAATTATAAAGGAATGGAAATAAGAAACAGTAATAAATCATGTTTTCTTTTAAAAAGATAAATCATGAATTTGCCAGTTCCTAGTATTTACTACAAGGATCAAAAAAGCAACAGTGACTTCATGGAACAGTGTTAGGTCTACATGGCCACGAAGCTTAAATACCCATTTCAGATTTGTGACTGATTTACTGATAGGAGTTGAGAAAAATGACAAGACACTTACAAATAAATAGGAGCAGGTAAGTTTCATTTTCCCAGGTGATTTGCTCAAATTCTTGAAAGATAAATGATGTATATGGTGGCATTCTAATTTAGCATTCTCATTATTGTTTTATTGTTTGGTTATTTGGATGAAACTGAACTTTTCACAACGTCACAAGTAGTATGTATAACTACTTCATGGACTAATTCACATTCTAAAGCAACCTCATAAATCGCAGAGCTCACGTTAATAGTTTGCCTCTTGGTAATCACGGTAGCCAGGGGGTTAAACAATTTAGTCACGTGTAAATGTACTGCTTGTAGCTAAATGTATCAGACATCACAATATGGAGGAAAAAATATTTTTTTCTCACCAATTTCTTGTGTAGTAATGAGAATTGACCATCTTTAGAGGTTATGAAGGAAAATAGATATGTATATACCAATTTAAATTTACATAGCAATTTAAATCCAGGCTTGATGCATTGAGCAATACAGAGTAACAGGCCTGGAGTATTCAATTAAGGCCAAACATACATAATTCACTCCGTTTCCTTCTTCAGCTGAACAGTATATCTGGCTTTTGACCAAGATAATTCCAATTCCAAGAGCATTGAATGTAAGGCTAGGACTAATCTTCATTTGAAAGCATTGCCTTTCTGAGGAACCAGGTCTAGATTCTTAAGGAATTGAAAAGCAGGTGCAATAAAATGAATTTGTACATTCAAAATGCCCAAACTTTTCCTAATAATATTAGGTTACATTTACCCCTCCCTCAGCTACTGCAGGCTACCTTTAAAATTTTAAGAATTCTGTTGGTCTTTCAATGATTTTAATAATTAGCTGGGTAAATGAGACAAACCTTGACAGTTCTTGGTTTTCTACCCATTATTTACATAAATCCCAAATGTATATAATGAGCTGACTATGTAACAAATTTATTTTAAAATGAATGAACAGAAGCAGAGCACAACTGCATTAATCAAAAGAAAAAATATTTTCAAATCAGCTCTGGAATAAAGCTCCATCGATGTCTACATTCCATAAGGTAGAAAAGGCTTCATTAACATGTACACTTCTGAAATATTTATTTTCCCCTTAATTGCATGTGAATTAGTTGGGAGAAGCTGTAGGGAAGCCCTCTTACTGACTTAAGCCTTCTCAGCAGTTTGTTAAATTCTTGCCTCCAATCCCTGGAGGCGATGGTGGATTCAAAGAAGCTTTTAATCATACTATAAGGAGGGTGAAGTAGTGTGTAAGTAGGTCAGAGAAAGAATTACAAGTGCATAGGTTATTGCCTTATTCAACAGCTAGTGTACCAGAGTTTTCAAAGCACACTTGCTTTACCATTTAGAGTGAGAAGCAAAACTGGGGTCAAATATAAAAGATCACTCTTATGTGGGATACAGTGACGGCATGAGCCAAGGAAAGCTTATGGGATACGGTTGAGTTTAAATAGTTTGGCAGCCAAATACACAAGTAATGTAGCGAATGCACTTGATGTAGGTGCCAGAGAGAAGCAAAACACACACACACACACACACCCATCCCATAGGGTTTTTTGTTTCCATGATATCAGCATATGTACACAAATTTCAAAGGTTTGAGCAGAAAACCAAAAACAAAACAAAAACCCAACCAAATACCACCTGATGAAAAGCTTAAATTTTTCATTTCAATGCTTTGACAGAAGGCAATATATATATATATATATATATATATATATGAATACAACTCAGTGGGGCCCCTTTTTAAATTTTCGTGCAGTAATGAGCCACCAGGTAGCATGTTTTGGCAGTTGGAGTTATTTGGCAGACAGCTCCACTGGGGGCTGTTGAACACTCGGGTTCAATGAAGCTATTTTATAGCCAAGGATCTTACTAACAGCAGTGAGAGAGGATGGGGCCATTAGCAGGCTCCTCTTGTGGATGCCACCTGGTTGGTGACACCATGAAGGACAGAGCTGTCGGGAACCATGACGTTCCTCATAGTTTTAGCTTCGTTGCAGAAAAACCTCAAGCTCTTCCCTAGGCCCATCCCCCTACCTTCCCTAATTGTCTCCTTTTTTTTTTTTTCTTTTTTTAATCAACTTGCTATTCATTTCCCAAACAAAAGGCAATTCAAGAATTGGAAGCTCTTCAAGGGAAAGTTTCTGAATGACCTCATTTTTATATGAGGCCTTCCAAGGCAATGGGGTGCACTGTGCTGTTTCAGCAAACCCCTTTCCCCCTCATGCCTCATCTCAAACTGAGTTTTGTCCAATGTCATTGTTTGAGCACTGAATTATCACTGGCATTTTTTAAAAAAGAACAAAACCCTCAATAGAAACAGAATGCTAATAAATGCATTTGTACATAGAGTACACACTGCTTGAAATCAAACAATCCTATTCCTGTCACCCCCCTCAATCAATGAACCAGAATGTAGTCCCTCAACTACAGACCTTTCAGCATCTTTGTACATGTATATATGACAACTTAGAGACTGGTGTTTCATCTATAGAATTTTCTTCTCCTGCAGACAACCCTGTATATTTTATGACAAATCTCCATTACAAAATATTCCTACACATAACTTTATGCATCGTAATCTCTTTAAAAGCAACCTATCAGCTACGTGACTATAGATGAACCAGCACTGCTTTGTCTACTCAAAAAGCCACCATCGTAAAAGGGTTTCTCAGCGCGCCCCCCCACCCCCTCCGCCTCACTTCTAGCTTATCATTACAAATTAGAATCCAAAACATCTTTCCTCTGTCCCATTTCAAAATTCAAATTTTATTAACATAGCTATTTGGTTTATGTAAAAAAAAAAAAAAAAAAAAAAAAAAAGCCCAAAGCCATTTGGAGCAGGAAATAGAGGCCCTATAAGGGGATTTCCCATCATTTCCAGCCAATAAATTTGAAATCTGCATGAATTTTAAGTACCTGAGAGAGTATCTGACTTTGTGGCCATGGGATTGTTCTGGGTTTACCCAGTTTTATTAGCAACTTGGAAACAAACAGATCCTTAAGTGAGACATTGTAAATATATATCTTCTTAGCTTCATAAAAGTATCATCTAAAAAATAAGTACATCACCAATCATAAGTTTAAAATTATCGCCTTATTATCTCCCCCACACACTTTTGAAAGCTTCTGGAATGGAGATTTTATCAGTCTTAAAAACAACTTAAGTGAAATTAAATGCCAATAAAGATGAGATCGTTATTAAATTCATATTTTACATTTTTACGGGAATTTTAAATAGTCACTCTCCCTTGAGAACAGCTGCTACTGGCTTTTTGCAATATTGTATTTTTCTGAATCTGTTTTTAATAGAGCAAAAACACATACTGTTGAATTTGTCTCCCTTCTGAAGAGGCCCTCAACCTGAAGATCATTCTTTGCATACATACCTTCTGGCTCTCAAATGCGGTGCCCTTCTAGGGTTTTCAGCAGCTTCCATTCCAAGGGGATGAAAGGTTAACACTGGGGATCTGACAGACCCAGAGCCCAGCCAGCTCATCACTTCCCTCTCTAACTTGCTTTTCCTTTTTCCTTCTTTCTCCATTACACTGCTGCTGCCTTCTTTGTTCCCCCCACCCTAGGCTTTCTCTTTTCTCTCGCTCTCTCTCTCAAATGGAAGCCAGACAATACCAGAAGCTTCCCTCTACAGCTGGTGTCTGAAGAGGCAGGTGACTACAAAAGTGAAATGAGTTGTTGTTGGCTGCTTATCTGCCAGAAAAATCAAGTTTGCCTTAGCCTTGACCAAGGCTGATTTCCGACCTAGGAACAGCTGTCTCTGGGGTTGGGCTTCCTTCCAGACAAGGGGTGGGAGGGGGAGGCTGTATGATTGTGTCCCATGAAGTGAGTAAGTCGGATGTGAAAATTGGGAAGGAGAATGGAGAAAGGATGGGGAGACAAACAAGGCTTGTCTGTCCAGCATGGCGATTTGTACACAAAGGCACCCAGGGAAAAAAAAACTCTGAAGGAATGTTTCAGTGGCCTCTTGAAGATGCCGAGATTTGTCAGACTATCCCAGGCACCCTTATCTGGTGCCAGGCTGGCGGTAGAAACAACATTTATACCTATCAGAATGAGGGTTTTAGTTCTTGGCAATCTGCCCTTCAACACTCCCACCCCCACAAAAGGTTTTCCCCAACTGGCCCAAAGTTCTCATCTTACTGTCACGTGTTGTTAAATTTAAAAAGGAGAAATGGTTGCTTGATGGAGGACAACAGCTGAGTGGCAGCAGCTGGGTGGATACAGTAGCAGGCAAAATACTAGGTCCAGAGAGAAACCAGCAACAGGTGGGGGTGAAAGAAAGAGAAATGGAAGTTTTAGCCTAAGGGGGAGGGGGTTGCCCTAGAGTCCAGTGGTCGGCAAACTCATTAGTCAACAGAGCCAAATATCAACAGTACAAGGATTGATATTTCTTTTGAGAGCCCAATTTTCTAAACTTAAACTATGTAGGTAGGTACATTGTTATTAACTTAATTAGGGTGCTCCTAAGGCTTAGGAAGAGCCACACTCAAGGGGCCAAAGAGCCGCATGTGGCTCTCGAGCTGCAGTTTGCCAACCACGGCCCTAGACAGCCCTTGACAAGAATCACAATCTCAACTTGAGAGGAAATCTCTGCAGGCTTGACAGCCCCATTTGCCTGAATGTCTCTCCTTTCCCTGAACAAATGAATTAGAGTGAGGATTAGAGAGCAAAAGCCTGGGGTTCTGCAAAACAAAATGCATGAATCTGCTTTATCCACGCTGATGACAGAGCCCCATCAAAGAGCTTCTGGTTACGAGGATCAGAAGTCATCTGATATGGTGCAGGCAGACTAAACTCTTTAAGGCAAATGCTGCTTTCAAACTGAGTGAAAAAGATTATGCGATTTAAGAACCACACCTGTTGAATTCTGCATGTGATTCTGACACAGAGTTGATGGACGCTGGGAACACCATTTAATTTTCTGATTCCTCGCTAGACCTTTGTCACATGGGTGGCCCTCATTTCCTTGTCGGGATGACTGGCTAGAAAATCAACACCTACCATGATCCTCAGATAAGAAGTACAATGTGTTAGCCTAATTATTCCCACCGCAATTATATAACCAAGCTATTAATGTGACATGGAGGTTGAAAATACATTAAGGTTTTGAGCACAAGAAATTTATTTTTTTCCCTACAATATGGTTCAAATCTCTAGCCATTTTTAGCTTATGATGGAGGTTTTCAAAAGATCCCAAGTGGCGTTTTATTTAAGCTTGCTTTTGATGCTAATTCCCATGAAGTCCATTAGGAAAAAAAAGATTTTTTGTCCCTTTCTCTTAAAACAAACAAACAATCAAAAAACCTATCTAAAATCTTCATGGAAAAGTGCTGTAGCTACCTACCCAAGCTAAGTGGAATGTGTTCTCTCATCTTGTCTCTACTGCTGAGTATAAACCTTTGTGTTACCCAATCACTTAGTTTCCCCATACTCTCTGGAGGCTAATAGCTACATTTGTCCTATTTCATAGGAATGTGGCAAGGTTGGAGAGAAGGAGAGATGTGAATGACCTTGAGAATCTGAAAAAGAAAGGTAACGAGGCTGAGGATTTTGTTTTGCTCCTTTTAATAGAAAGATAAGACCAGGGTGTTCTAAGAACATCTTCCCTCTCCTCCTCACTCATCGGTCCTTCAAGGTCTAGTTCAATGTCCCCCTCCTCTGCATTACACCACTTGATACCTTCTTACCCACTGCTCTGTCTCACAACTGCTGTGAGCTTCTTGATGGCTGAGGCTCTGTCCTATATTGAGCACAATATGTCTTTATTGCCAGATTGGTTATGATCCCAGCATGACATATTTTGGCCATGCATACAGATAAAAAGTCATGTTTCAACTTCATAAAGCTTTAAAGTACTCCATTATTCCTTCCAACATTTGTTCCCATTATACAGATTAAAGCCTGAGAAAAGTGAGGCTTAGGATGCTTTAATTCAAAGGTGCTTTAATTCGAAGACCTCATGAACAAGCCGGGACACAGAGGGGAGCTGTGGTCAGAACTCAGAAGCAAAACACTGCTGAGATTTTGTTCGCTTTCTTTTCCCTTTCTGACTTCACAGCTTACTCAGTGGCAAAACCAGGAGGTGGGTACCAATCACAGTCCACAGTGGGCATGCAGGCCCAGAGGAAGACTTTGCTTTTATGTGTCAAATATCCAATTGTTATACTTTCAAGTTGGCCAAGGAAAGAGTTGTTTGAGCCCTGAGTTAGAATCCCTTCCACTACAAGCTGTGTCTCTAGGCCTATTACTTTACCTTTCTCGAGCTCAGTTTGTTCAGCTTTAAAATGGGAATAACAGACCTCATGGATATGTGTAAGAATTAAATTAGAAAAGATAAAAGAAACCACCTCGTATAGTGCCAGGCATAGAGTCGCTGGTTAATAAATTTTGATGTTATTTCTTACCTCCAATCATAACACTCGCACCCTCCAATCTTTGTTTAAACCTGGAACTGGCAGGTGGGAAGAAAGAGAAAGCCAGTCTCAATATTATTGTTCTATAGCATTTGAGTTTCCGCTGACACTTCGACGTCTGAGACCAACAATCTAAACCAGAGGGAAGAGGACGATTCTGGTTGATGGAGAGTAGGCGCTGGGGCTTGGAACGAGGTCTCCATCCCTATTTATCAAGTCAGTTTCCAAAGAGAAGGTCAAAGGAATCCTAACTGCTGCCGCCAGGAACGCATGCCAACCACCCCCAACTCAGTGCACTTTTCATTTACAGAAGCGCTTCTTAAATCACCTTTGAGAGAGCAGTGAGCCGTCTCACAGAACCCAAAAGAGAGCTGGGGTCCCAGACCAAGGTATTAACAAAGGGATACCATGACAAAGACAACCACATTGCAGGGCCCTTGAATTACTGAGATGCGCAGCGTCCCGGGAGGGGTGAGAAGCATCTGATCCATGTCTGCATCAGGCACAGCTGTGCCCATTCTAGTCTGTTCACACGCCAGCTAGAAGCCAGCAATGCCATCCATAGGTTCCAGCAGAGTTTTACGGACTGCAGCTGCCACCTTCCTCAAGACAGGCATTTAAAAAGCCCCGGACAGCTCTTCTTGGCCAAGACAACAAAGCGGGTCGAACAGAATGATTTTACAGGAAAATTCTAGTGTTTCTTTTGCTCCGAGGGCATGTTGGCAAGTCCTGCTTCATAAACTCCAGTGATTCATCACAGTCCTAGGCAGCCAGTCATGGGCGGGTCAACTTGGAATGGGCTGAGGTGGCAGCTCGAGTTGTCCTGGTAATACCTGTCACTCTGGGCCAGTGTCATCCTCTCCCCACAGATGCCAGTTTCTGTTAACTCTGATAGCCTTGACATACAAGGGAATGGGCTTGGGATGAGTCCCACAGGGAGGAGAATGCTATGGAGAAGACAAACATACCTGTGCACGATAATCCTTAAAGATATCACGTGAAGCAGAAGACTGTGTTTGGGAACCAAGTGTACCTCATCGCAAGTCAGGGTTAACACCCCCCCCCCCCCCCCACACACACACACACTCTTACAAGTATGTCTGGCTTCCATCTCAGCCCAATCTCTGTAGATTGGTGTCACGTGATCAGAAAGGTGCTGCAGCTCTAGGACACTTCATTTCCAGTCTTAATGGGCTACAACATTAAAACCTCACATATGCTTTCCTTCCTCTGACACCCTCTTCCCCAGGTCCCTTAAGGAAAATGCCACAGGTTTTAATCCTCTCCAAACCACTGCCGCCTCATCTTTCCTACAGAAAAAAAAAAGTCACTGTGAGTTCAGAAAATTCCCAAAGCCAATAAACATTACAGAAGCAATCAATAGTTTTATGAAAGGGGAAATCCCCAGGAATCACCAAGCCGTAGAAAGAAATTCAGGAAGGCTAATAAGGATGATCGAAGGCATGATTGCAACGGAATAGACTGTACTTGTTACTGTTTGAAGAGGTGCAGAAAGATGCTATGGATCTGGGCGAGATGCCTCTAAACAAGCGGCAGTTCCAATGACTTTTACAGAAATCTCTACACAAGGACCTAAGTTGGAGATTTCTAATTTCCTCACTACCACGATCACACCAAATCAGGTGTGCTTCGCCTCTGCGAACACTGACCCCTCGAGTCGGAGCCATCATTCCCACACGACACCCTTCCTTTTGCATCCTGCCTTTCTTTTCATCAACCTGGGTGTTTCCAGGGCTCTGAGCAATGAACTTCCCATCAGCCACATTCTCACCTAATTAACCCCCCTGATTACAATAATTAGTATTGATTCACTCTTGGAATGACTTCCTACCTATTCAAGCACAATCTGTACTTGCTATAAAGTTCCAGATATGCATATTAATCAAATGTTCTTCTTTGATTTTCAGTCCCAGAAGAATATTTTGCTATTGTATACACTACTGTTAAAAAAAAAAAAAGGAGAAAATGGTGAGGTTTTATTTGAACAAATAAAGGGACACCAATACACCGAGGTTACAGGTCTCAGCCTGTGGCCTGCTGAGCTTGGCTACGTGGGTATCCCGGAGGCTTGTGTGTTAAGGGTGCACTGGTCACTCTATTGATAGAAGCCATTTTCCCGGTTTGAATCTTTTGCTATTTCTTTTCTGCAAGTCCTGGCTTAGAATTAAAATTTACTTTGACATTTCTTTAGGTCACTATGGAGGGGGATCACCACACTGATGGCAAGATACAGATTACACACCTTGTTACTGTTGTGAACATAGATGTAGACAAGTTTGCCAACTTTAGGCAATCCCCTACCTTCCCCAGCAGGGCTAAAGGAAAAGAGAATATAGATGTGGAATGCTGACAAGGGGATCTCAAGACCACCTAGAAATCCAAGTGAATAGATCTCAGGGAAATAATTATAATCTAGTCAAAAATTCAACATGGAGGTTCCCAAGTTATCTCTTTATTTCAGTGTGCTACTGACAGGCAGCTAAGGAGCACAGGGGACTATTTTTCTTCCAAACCACAAAAAAATTTGCTTTGCAACCTTTGCTTTGGAATAAAAATTTCCCATGAAAGCAGCATCTAGGTGTGCTGGTAACAGTGGGCCAGCTTCAGTTATAAAGCTTCACCAATTACCTTTTATGAGCTCATCCTAAAAGCAATTATTGGCATACCCGATGGAGTGAGCAGTTCAGATCCCATTGGGAGTAAGAGAACATAATAAGTACGCATTTAAAATCCATTCTATTCACAATGGATAACTTTAAAAATATCATTATGCTGCAGATACGTTTGGGTCCACACAGGCTCTGAAAATATTGTCCATAGAAAAATCTATACTTAAGAAGGCAATTTTTTTTAGCCTGTAACATTAATTTATTCTGAGTTAAGTATTTCATAACATTTCAACTTAAGTTTAATAAATTAAAATGTAAGTCCAAACTCTAAAAAACAGTTACTATTTCATAACTGTGTTTTCATAAAGAATACATCTTGTTCCTTTTTTACCGGTATTTTCACTAATTTAAACCACAATATAACCTAAGAGGAAATAATTGTAACTAAATATCTTTAAATTTTGCCCTTTAAAATGACTCTCCTTCTGTTTTTAAAAATTAGGTCCTTAATCTCTCTCCATAAATTTACTGATATTTTTCAAAATATTGCTCTGGCACAAGCAGCTAAATAAAACAAAACACTAAAATGTTAGGTAAAAAAAATATTATTTACGGCAACCAATCTCAATGTGATGATTGTCATGTGAATAAATTACCATTTAATATTATTTTTAAATATATTTTTATTGATTTCAGAGAGGAAGGAAGAGGGAGAGAGAGATAGAAACATCCATGATACAGAGAGAATCATGGATCGGCTGCCTCCTGCAAGTCCCCCCCTGGGGATTGAGCCCACAACCCAAGCATGTGCCCTTGACTGGAATTGAACCTGGGACCTTTCAGTTCACAGGCTGACGCTCTATCCACTGAGCAAAACTGGCTAGGGCACCATTTAATATTATGAGGTCCATTCTTTTATATATATTTTGAGAATAAAAGTGATTTTAATATTATGAGAAGTTCAAAACAGATTTTTCTATTTTCTCTTTTTGAAGTCTCACTGTTTTCACATTAGAAATAGATGCTTATGTCATAAAAAGAAAAAAAAAATTGAGGATGTGATAAATGTTTGCCCTTCATGGAAATGCATTTTTATGAGCACATAACCATATATCAGAAATCAATATGTTCCACAGAGACCTTTAACTTAACAGGCTATATAATAATAGTTTGTGATCAAAATAATAAGGGCAAAAGTTCTCACTTATCTTTGAATTTCTAAACCATTTCTCTATTTGTATGCCAAAAGAGGAGATCAAGATTAAAAATTATAATTTACTTCAACACAGGAATATTTCTCTTAACTTCTTTCTTGCTACATTCTGTAAGCCCACCAAATAGACAAATTTTAAATCCCCAAGCATAAATACTGTAGAGGCATGTCTGATAACAAGGTATTTGCCAGAATGATAATGGTATTACAAGCAGTCTCAATCAATACATTTCTTTCTGTAGTTAACAGAGAGGTAAGCAATAAATCTTTAACTTAATCCAACCAACATAGCTGCAAAATGCAAAAAGCTCTATGAACGGCAGATATTAAATTTTTTAAAAGCACAAAACCACAAACAAGCAGTACCAAAAGCTATTCATTCCGTATAGTCTATACAAACAAGATTATAGCAGATAAAAAGGGCGTTGAGAAAGAAAAAGAAAAAAAAGGGCCCAGACATGCATTAAGCTAGTTTGACAGCTCCATTGTTCAACGGGTCCCATTGTCAGACCCAAAGATGTATTCAGTGCTACAATGTCTGCTAGCAAATAAACAAAAGGCTACATTTTTCAAAGCAGGATGCCAAATCTCTCATAATTCTTTCTCTGCTTCCCAAAAGGTCAGTCAGTGGTGGCTCATTCTCGGTATGCGATAGAACCCTAACACAGATACAGGAAACAAATATTTGTTTTCAATACATAGGGACCCAGGACGCCATGCATGAACAGAGGTCTTTAAAAGGTACACATTTTGGCAAGCAGGATAAAGTGATCCAAACCTGGTAACACAGAAGGACTATCTAGGTAGGCTAAGTCCAGATTAGAGCGGTATTTGGAACGCAAGGCTAATATGGGGTCTCTTTAGTTCCTTTTTCGGTCATTACTCCATGCAGAGTGCATAATAAGGAAAGAGGCTTAGACATTGCAAAGGAAAAGACAAACCAAGAGCCAGATTCGGAGCCTTTAAAATGAGCCACTGGCCACTCACAAATCGCAGGGAGCAAAAACATGATATGCTTTCAAAAGGCAACTCCTGCAAATAGAACTCGCACGCAGCAGTCCTCGTCCTTTCTCTTGCTTGCTCTCTCTTTCTCCCAATCTCTTGGTCTCAATTTTGTTTGCCTCTCTCTCTCTTCCTCTCTCTCTAGGTTTTTTCCCCCCTCTTCTAAGATACTTGCTTCAGAGCAGGATTATTGTTTCAACCAGCTCTGGAAACGAGAAAAAGACACATTAAAACAAAGGCCACCGAACATACCTTAAAAGCAGCTCCTCATTTCTCATAGTAACAGCGGATTTGGGACAGCGCATGCTTTCTGCACTGAGACACTGATAGTCTCAACAAAGCCAGTTCAGAAGTGCGCTCAAACATCAATGCCACAGTAGCTGTTCACTAATGCGCGCTCTCTCTCCCTCCCTCCCTCCTTCTCTCTCTCTCTCTCTCTCTCTCTCTTGCCCCACTCTCTTCTCTAGTCAAATTCTGAATGGTGGAGCAAAGGGGCTCCTGCAGACTCACTAAGTAGAAATAATCCTCTCTGACAAGTTACGTTGTCTAGGCATATTTTTACATTAATACACTGCACTGCCTATAGGGGTCTTGTTTGTATTCACTCAGGTCTGCCTGGTGCTAGATCTCCTAATTACCATCTTAAAAATTTGGAAAGGAAAATAAGGGACTCGTTTACCTTGCTCCTCTACATTTAATAGCAAAGCCAAGTTCACGTTTTCTTTTTGCTCTCAGCTACCAGCAAGCAACACGGATGACTAAGAGAAGATTTGGATCAGTTGTTGTGCTGGAAAGGATTTTTGCTTCTTTTTTTTTCCGGGACACGGAATTCGCAGTTGGATTCATCAATTCCTCTGCTCTTGTCCTCAGGAAGAGTGACAAGGTCAAGACCCTTAGCCCCACCCTGGGTCGTGGATGCGGAGGACAGGGACTGGGGACCTGGGAAATATTTTAACTCTGTGGGCACCAGAGTTCCTGCCGATCGGAGCCATGATTGACCTGAAGCAGGGCATCTAAAGCAGGCAGGCGATGCAAAGATTGTTTGGCCACACTGAAGTCCTGCCTGGCACTGGAGCATCTGCCTCAAAAGACCAACTCGGCGCTCTTTTCCCAAATTAGAAAAACCAGCTTCCCTACTTCATTATACTCACTGGGCTTAGCATATTGTTAGCCAGGGAAATACACATTGCACTGCTGTTTATTGGAATTAGAAGAATTCCATGCAGATTAGCCAAGAAAACAGCAAGTTAAACACACAGAGAAAAGATGAGATGCTACAGACAGAATAGGCAGTCGTCCAAAAGTGCAGACTAAGGCACCGCTCCAGGAGGTGTGAGCTGACGGGAAGCCAAGAGTGCTCTCAGCTTGGATGGAACAACGCAGAACGCAGCCCGAAACAGATCTGGATCACTGAGTCCTGGTGTCCTCACTCCTAGGCTCCACGTGCCTCACATGTCCTCCATCACCACAATCAGGCTCCTCAGTACTAACCTGGGGTCCTTTCGTGGGAATAATAGTGGGGAAGGGAAAGAAGGGTGTGCTCCGCTCCGTTTCCTTCCTATTTGAAGACCTGAAATACACCCCACTATCTTGCTAGATCTCTGATCTCTGAACTTAGTCTTGACCCACAGCAAGGGAAATGGAGTCCGCCTGGAGGGGAATGAAGGTTCTTTACTCTCCACTGCACAGTAATCTTGCTTAGATTATCCACTGGATTGAGGACCATAAGCCAAGGTGACTGGTAGCAGTCACCACCGCTATTTCTGTAAGGAAGGAAGATAACATGATGAATAAGTGGGCAAAGGTCAAATAGGGAAATGAAAGTCGTGTCCCTAAGACAACCATATGTTTACATTTCCTCCGTTCATTACGGCAAGTGAGAGTTATGGAGGGAACATATACATATGAATGACCTTGCTTGGAAAAGACAGTATCTAAAATCTAAGATGTTCTTTGAGAGCCAGATGAACCTCATGTAAATGAGTGTAGGACTAGAGAGACTTTGGAGATAAAGGGTTCACGCTGCTCCCGGGGCGGGTGCTGAGACAGCTGTCCCTTCACCGCTCTGTAGCTCTCTTTGCCCCAGCACTTAAATGGGGGAGACAAAAGCCATTATGTTTGAAAGCACCTGAAGAGCTGGTAATGAAACTGGGTGTGTTCTGTCACCACCAATATTAATAAAAAGCAGACTGAGTGAACTGCCATTGGCCACAGTTTTGTCTGTGATAGAAAGGTAAAAATATGCTGCTCAGACAGAAATCTCTTTTCTTAACACTCCCATCCAATTTCTAGTGTGGCCTGAACTGTGAGGCAAGTCCTAAGATAACGATAATGCTCCTGCTTACCCATAAATAGAGTCTTAGCCTTAGAAGCCAGGACATGAGGCTATTCCTATGATGACATGAATTATGGGTCCATAGTAGTAAGGACAGGAATTGAGCCAAACCAGCAAATATTTTCTTTTCTCTCCATGTCCTTTTTAGTCTAGGTACCTAAGTAATGAGAGGGCTATCAAGGTAAGAGTGTAGTACTTGTCTAAACTCCACTATTGACAGATTGAAGGTCTTACCCCCACCAGTTTTATGTGCTGAACTTGTGCTTATAAAGATGAGTGAATGGAAAGAAGGTATGTCATTTCTGACATTTACATATTGTATTTTAAGTCTTTGATTCCAAATCCACATTCATTAATCTTGGTACTTCTTAATCCACCCAATCGAATAACTTTCCTCTAGCTGGTGCTTAATAAATATTAATTAAATAAAGAAATGAATTTATTGTTAACTATTGGAACTTTGGAGAGAGGCCACAGTTGACCCTTGAATAATAGGTGTTTGAACTACATAGGTCCACTTATACGCAGATTTTGTTCCCCAATAAATACAGTAATGTAAATGCATTTTCTCTTCCTTACGATTCTCTTAATAACATTTTCTTTTCTCTAGCTTACTTTATTCTAAGGATACAGTACATAATACATATAACAGTAGGCTATTAGTAATTAAGTGTTTTGGGAGTCAAAAGCTATATGTGGATTTTTGACTGTGTCCCTTACCCTCACATTGTTCAAAGGTCATCTGTATTTTATTTTCAAAATTCCTTTATGTAGTTTTCATGTAATGTATGGAGAAATAAAAAAAAAACACTTTTTGTTCTAATGCAGGCATATAGTTGGCACAGCAGACAACACTGAGAATTCTTTTCATGCCGTTATGTTTTAAATTTCAAGATCCTTTCACATTTGTCAGCTCATTTAATCCCCATAACAATGCTGTGGGGTGGGCAGAGCTGGTGCTATTACTTCTCAGCTGAAAAAGTTCAAGTGCAGAAAGATGGAGCAACTTGCCCACAGAAGGTGCACTTTGAAAGGAACTGTGGGCCGCCAGGCTGCGGTGGGCACAGGGGAAGGTGGAGAAGCCCTCAGGGGTGATTGGGGGGTTGGGGGCAGCCGTCGCTCGCACCCGCTGATGTTGCCGAGCAATCCGGACGTGCCAGGTGCTGGCAGTGGGTGTGAGCAGTGGCTCTGGCACTGGCTGCAGGTGTGAGTGGGGCTGTCACTGGCAGTGGGTGCAAGAGGTGCTGCTGCCCCTGATCGCTCCTCAGGAGCAGGGGGAGGTGAGAAGCCCTGAAGAGCGATCAGGGCCACCAGCCACTGCTTGCACCCGCTGATGGTGCTGAGTGATCAGGGCTGGAGCCTGGCGCTGGCAGTGGGTGAGGCAGTGGGGGCCACTGCTGGCAGCAGGTGCAAGTGCTAGGCATGACCGCTGCGCACAGGAGCAAATAATTTTCAGTAACCACCAGAGACTAGCCCCGATGACAGTGACCAGCGCCCCGCCTTGGTCTGGCACCCCAGCTCACCTGCCCCACTATCCCACCATGGTTGACGCCCGCCATGTTCTGTGCGCCCCCTGGTGGTTAGTGCACGTCATAACGACCAGTTGTTCTGTTGTTCAGCTGATCGGTCTGGTCTATTTGCATATTAGGGTTTTATATATAGAGATTCCTTTCAAAAAGTTTTTTCAAATGAAGGGTGAATTAAAAATAGATAAACTAAGCACTTTTGGGGACAAATTATTCTTTGGGGGGTTATTTACCATTGCAGTTAATTTTTAACAATCCTGATTACTAACTTTGTAGGGAAAATTTTTTGAAAAGTATTACAGAGATAATTAGCAAAGGACAACACAAACTCAGTTTATCTCAAAGTTCTCTACATACAAAAAGATGTTTTTAACTTTGTAAATTAAATGGTTAGCTATGAATGCAAACTTTCTGAGGGCAAAACTGGAAAAGTGCTATAGGGGTGAGCTGGAATCAGCCAAATTTCTTGTTTTCTAAAACATTTTTAAAGGTATATTACATGTGCACTCACATGTTATAGGTAATTTCTACAATAAAAAGCTAAATTTCTAAATGCAACATTAACAATGCCAACTTTTTCTGCCTTGTATGCCTATCTGGCCTCGAATTTGGACATTTACATTGCCAAGGTAAAAGAAAGTACCATTTCAATGGAAGTGCAAAATATGAGGTGTACTGGAGTAGGGTCAAGAAGGGCAGATTAGTTCTTTGATGGACAGAACACTAAAAAAATCTAGAGTGCCTTTCAGATTCCTATCTCAAAAGAACACTCTGGAATGTAGAGGTACCATGGACATTCATTACAACCTTTTAGTTGTTAGTTTCATATACTGTCTTAGTCCATTCAGGCTGCTCTAACAAAATACCACAGACTAGGTGGCTTATAAACAACAAACATTCATTTTTCACAGTTCTGGAGTCTGGAAGTCCAAGATCAAGGTGCCAGCTGGCACCTTCTTGCTCAGTCCTCACATGGCAAAAGGGGCTTGGGAACACTGTGGGGTCTCTTTTATAACAGCACTAATCCCATGAATGAGAGCTTTGCCCTCATGATCTAATCACCTCCTAATACCATTGCCTAAGGCATTAGGATTTCAACATATGAATTTTGGGGGGACACTACAGATACCAAGAATTGCCAGGTTTAATTAAGAAAAATGCTCTGTTCTTATGAAAGATGGAAAGAATACATAGAGAATTTGTGAAGTAAATATGAAGCAATGACTGAAGTCTACAAGAAATGATTTCCGGCATACTCGGTGCTTGACACACAGTAGGTGCTCAGCCAAGTTGATAAGTCTGTGTGTCAGTGGATAAATTCCCACCCAGAGCTGATATCGCGCAGAAGATACAAAGTTCTTCTGACCATCTTTGTCAGCCTCTGAGGAAGGGTCTCAAAGGGCAAACTGAGGAAAGGCAGTGCTGTGTGAGCGCAGGGGCAAGCCCAGAGCAACACTCTACAGGCAATGGAATGAATGGAATACGGAGCAATCCTGTTCTTCCAGACTTCAGTGCTCCCCCTTGCCTCGAGGGGAAAACCCTCCAAAGCCAAAAGGATGTAGGAATCACAAATCACAACCTGAAACATAAAACTGACAGATGGCTTAAAGTGACACCTCAGCAGCATTAAGGAGAAGGTTTGATACAATCTGAGGATCTATGTAACATGAGTTCCTTGCATCTGAGCACTCAAAAAATTACCCCCAAGTCACATTTAGGAGCAGGAGGCCACTATCTTAGTAACAATTCCATGGGCCCTAAGTTCCAAATAGATATTCCTCCCCTAAGTCGTGGGACTACTTACTCATCTTCAAAATGGTGATGTTTTCTAGAATAAGTGGGGCATGGGGATGAGTAATTAGCAAGAATAATTGTAAAGCCCCTTAAAATTATATAAAGTGTCATCTTTATCAATAAGTAGGTGTAAATAATAAGCCGTGAAGTACATAGAGCTCCAAGAAGCTACTTGAAAATAGGCACTAGATAAAATTTAAGAGGTATTATTATAAAGAGGAATAATGACTGCTTGCTATACACTGATGGCCATATTATTATGACCACCTCATCAGTACTTCGTTGTGCAACCTTTTGCCTTCAATACTGCGGTGATTCTTCTTGGCATTGACTCCACAAGATGTTGAAAGGTGATGTGAGGAATCTGACACCACACCTGATGAATAGCACTGTCCAGTTCTGTGAGATCTGATGGTTGTGGAACCAGCTGCCTGATGGCTCTTTTAACTTTGTCCTGCAAATGCTCAATTGGATTGAGATCTGGTGATTGTGGGGGCCACCTAAGCAAGGTAAAGTCTCCCTCATGTTCTTGAAACCACTCCTGCACAATATGAGCACCGAGGCATAGCGCATTGTCTTGTTGGAAGAAGCCATCTCCATTGGGATACGCCATCAACATGATAGGATGAACTTGATCAGCAACGACACTTAGGTATGTTGTGCTATTCAGATGTTGTTCCACAGAAATTAAAGGGCCCAAATCATGCCAGGAAAACATGCCCCAAACCATAACACTGCCCCCACCAGCTTGAAGGGTTGTACTCATGCATGTGGGGTGCATGCTTTCATGCTGTTTCTGCCAAATTCTCACTCTGCCATCTGAATGATGCAACTGGAAACGTGATTCATCGGACCACATGACTTTTTTTCCAATGCTCGACTGTCCAATCCTTGTGTTCCTGTGTGAATTGGAGACGTTTTATCTTGGTAACTGCAGACAGAAAGGTGTTCAAACAGGCCTTCAGCTTCCATATCCCATATGATGCAGTGTACGGCTAATTTGCCTACAAATGTCAGATGGTCATAATAATCTGGCCACTCAGTGTATAAAGGAAAGGAGTTATGAAAACAGAATCCATGAAATGGGTTTAGAGAACTCTTTCTGTGTACACAGGGAAAGGTTTGTTGAAGACAGAATGAAGAAACTAAAGAATTTCCCATGACAATAGAACAACATAAATAGCCTAGTTGTTAAAATAACTGATTTTGGTCAGTGAACTCTTACAACTTATCAAATAACATGTTCACAATTGAGCGATTATTTTTGGCCTAATGCTTTGCCAACAGCCACCCTCAGGCAAATGGGAAACCCTGAGAAGGCTACAGGTGACTAGCTATACATTAAGTTAGGCATCAACATTTGCATGGGAGATGAGCAAGTTTATTACTGCTATTTTTAAGAGAGACAAGTGTACATACAGCTACCTTTCTACCTGCTCAAACTGCCATGTCAGAGAGATGCTGTAACTTAACTATTATTCATGAGTCTTCAATGGACATGGAGAGTTTGGTGCCCTTGGGAACTCCCTGTTTCCTGGTGGTTTTGATATTATGGAATCCTAAGAAGGCAAGATCACAAGTGTGATGAAGGCTGTGGGTGGAGTAGATGAGTTTTCCTCGCAAGGAAGTGGACCAAGATTGGAATTTGTGTGATTATATGACAGAGATGAAAGAGAAGCCCAGATGGTCTGGGAAAGATGCTTTCAAAACAACCATAACATGTTCACAGCTCTTACTGAATGTGCAGGTGCTTTAAATGTTATATTTCTGTTTGTATCACTCTCTGAAATTACATTATCTACTTATATACTTGTTTATAACCTCTTTCCTGCATCTGCAGCTAAGTCGCATAAAAACAGGAACTTACTCCATTTTATCACCACTTTAGCATAATGTATGGCAAATGGTAGACACTTAATAAACATTTGTTCAATGGCTGGATTTCTCTGTGAAGCATTCTTTTTGTTAAGTGACCTAATCTCAGTGGCTTACAGCTATCTACACATATAAAAGCCTAAGCAACCAAATGACTGAATGACCGAACAGCTGGTCACTATGATGCACACTGACCACCAGGGGGCAGATTCTAAATTCAGGAGCTGCCCCCTGGTGGTCATTGTGCTCCCACAGCCAACCTCCTGTGGCTGGCCAACCTCCCATGGCCCCTCTCCCCAATCAGCTGGCCCCAATCCGCCCCGATCAGGTCTGGGCCAGATGGCCCCAATCGACCCCTGATCACAGGTCTGGTGGAGGGTCCCCACCCATGCACGAATTCGTGCACCAAGCCTCTAGTATAACATAAAGGGTAAAAAATTTACTTTGCTCAACTATGAGCAGTCATTAGGCTAGAAGGATTGAGGACAGGAAGATCTTGTTCCTGACTTTAAGGACTTTATACATTCCTTGAGATGAAATGATAAGCTTGCTGCTTTATTTATTTATTTATTTATTTATTTATTTATTTATTTATTTTTAACTTTAAAGCACCATTTATATGGACACACAGAAAATGAAGCAATAAATTCATATATTTCCCTTGTTACTTTCCATAATGCTGACATTTGGGAGTTGATGAACTGCAAGTAGGTAGGGCATTGAAGATAAGATGAGTGGAAAAAACTTCCAGAATTAAGGGCAATGTTAGTTGGAGAGTGATTTTTGTGATATCTCAGAAAAAGCCAGTGTCCTTATGAGCAAGGAAAAAGAATCAGAAGTTGGTCTAATTTTTGCTTTGCTCATTTTCAGGAGTAGATCTATGCTATGTGTTTAACTCTTTAGTTAATGGTGCCATAACTTCAAAAGTTAGTGAGTCACACTCTGGCCAGTGTGGCTCAGTTGGTTGAGCATGTCTTCCACGCACGAAAAGGTAGCTGGTTCAATTCTGGGTCAGGGCAAATGCCCAGGTTGCAGGCTTGATGCCCAGTAGGGGCCGTGCAGCAGGCATCTGGTTGATGTTTCTCTCTCTCTCTTCCTTCCTCTGTCTCTAAAATCAATCAAAACATATATTTAAACACACGAGTCACTCCCTTTCTCATAGAGATGTCCTGCTTACTCCTCTCTCACCTCACTGGAATCCCCAGGGACCTACAGCAAGTTATCTTCTTATGAGTTCCATCCTCTGTCTGCTATTGAAACCAAAACAAAACAGTAAATGCTATTAAACGCCACACTTATTGCCTTAAGTCAGTTCTTAATGAGATGTATCCTCACTTTTAAAAGTGCATTAATTTTATTCTGTTTTACATTGCAGGGCTAAACATTACTTTGACTTCTCTATTCCTGTTACACATGTATTGTTATGGTATAAATGAAAATGTTTTAAGAACATGAGTAAGTCATGATCTTCAAAGGAAAGTTCCTAGAGGCCAATGGGTGATGGAGATGAGGCAGAAAGTAGCCTGGAGCTGAGGGGGAGAAGACATGGCAATCCACACTAACCACTGGCAATAGAGGCCATCAAAGTTAACTAGAAAGTTAACTCTGGTTTCAGATGAAGCATGAATGGAGAACAGAGAAAGTCTGGAATCAGGGAGGCAGTGGGGAAGCCATTGTTCACTAGGAGATGGTGTGGCCTGCGAGGTCAGTGCTTACATTCATGGACCACTGCCTACTTGTTGGCCTCAGTTTTAGACTCTCCATAAATCACCCATCACCAGAGAAATCCAGTAAGTCAGTATCATTGTCCATATTACACAAGTGAGGACACTGGGGCCTGGGAAATGACAAAAGGGCCAAGCTGATTTGCGGTAAGTGACAGAGATAGATGGTCGTCAGGCTTAGCTCTCTTCCCTGTGCCTCAGAAGTAAGGGGGTAAACATGTATTTTAGTGCCAGAATCATTATATAGACAACTGAATAGGTAGAATGGAGAAAATAGATGAGTTGAAGATAATTCTGATGTTTCTAACATAGACAATTTGGCAAATGATGACACTGCTAACTGAGATGAAAACAAACAACAAAAAAGGCAAAATAGGGTAGATGGGGAAGGTAACTGATTCCATTGGGGACAAACTGAGTTTGAGATGCCTGCAGGCCGGTCTTCCAAGTAGAGTAGGCAGCTGAACTACTTACTGCATGGACGAGATCAGCCAGGAGGAGTGCTGAAGGGGGAAAAATGAGAAACAAACCAACACCAGAACCCCAGGGCAAATCAAAAATTGAGGAGGCGAAGGAGGATGCTCCAGTGAAACAGTGAAAGAGAGGTCCGGATACATCACTGAGTGGCTGAAACTTAGCTGAAGGGAGAAAACATATGCTTATCAACTTTTGAGCTACCTTGCTGTATATGAGCTCATGAATTTTTTGTTTGGATGCTAAATGAAAAAGCAGGGCAGTATAAATGAGAAGCAGAAAAGTTAAGAAAGTTTCAGGAGTCAGTCAAGAACTGGGGCAATAACTCTAGAAGGCAGCTTAGTCTGAAAGAGAAGCAGACTACTTCCACACCTGCATCTTCATAGCCAGCATGCAGAACAGGAAGGCAACGGTGCAGAACAAGCTCATAGGCTTCCCGAATTCTGCCTGGGTCCAACAGTTCAAGAAGGCAGCAACAAAGATCTTTTGTTTGTTTGTTTTTTAAATATATTTTTACTGATTTCAGAGAGGAAGGAGAGAGAGAGAGAGAGAGAGAGAGAGAGAGAGAGAGAGAGAGAGAGATTGAAATATCAATGATGAGAGAGAATCATTGATTGGCTGCCTTCTGCACACCCCACACTGGGGATCAAGCCTGAAACTCAGGCACATGCCCCAACCAGGAATGGAATTGTGACCTCCTGGTTCATAGGTCAACGCTCAAACACTGAGCCACACCGGCTGGGCCAGAAAAGGTAGTTTTTTTGAAGGTGTCTGAGAATTTTTCCAGATGAGGATTCTAAAAGTTATCAGGAACTATAAATTCTAGACTTGGATAACATTTCCTGGGTCAACTGTTTTAAACTTTTTAATGAAGTATCATATACTTAGAGAAAAGTATCCAGAAGTATATTCACAGAGAGAACATCCTACCCAGATCAATACAACTTTGGGTTTGTTTTTCATTCCACAACCCAAGCATGACTTGATGCATATTCTATATAGAGAGAAGCCTAAGTGACTGAACAACCAAACGACCGAACGACCAGTCTACTGGCCACTATGATGCGCACTGAGCACCAGGGGGCAGATACTCAATGCAGGAGCTACCCCCTGGTGATCAGTATGCTCCCATAGCCAACCTCCTGTGGGTCCCTCCTCTGGCCGGCAGGCCCTGATTGGGACTGGGCCAGATGGCTCCAATCAGCCCCGATCGCTGGCCAGGCCAAGGGACCCCATCTGTGCACAATTTCATGCACTGGGCCTCTAGTAAATATATAAGAACTAGAATGCTTGTGAGTAAAAACTGCCTGAGAGACAAAGAGCCAGTTGAATAATACTTTCTCTGCAACCCACCTACTTTTTTCCATCTATGCTATCCTAATTCAGGCTCTCAGGGTTCCCAAGGAGTCTCTTTCTGTAGGTTCACCAGCTCTGATCCATGCTACACACTTGCATGAGTTATGTCTCTAATATGTTAATAGTTGCCTCCTGCTTAGAACTCATTAGAGCTTTCCCCCTGCCCTGAAGATGAAGTCCAAGCCACATAATTTGGTTCATAAGACCTACCCATATTGCAGGTTTTCTCACCTGGCACACTATACTTTTTCTCCAAAAACCTCGTTTGAGTCCTCACATACCTGATTACTCTTGCCTCTGTGCATTTGTTCATGTTGTTTCTTACTCATGCGAAATTCTCCTGGTGTTTGTCCCTCTTTCCCTCACCAGGTTTATTTCTGCATATCCTTCAGGATTCAGCTGAAACGTCAATTGCTGAGCACAAAAATACATGTTCAAAATGCTTGCTGGCTGAATACATGGATAGTTTGAGGACATCACCTCAGAAGCAAGGAAATACAAAAATGTCAAAATATGGGCCCAGTTTTTAAAAATGTGATGAAATAAATCAACCACACCTTTTTTTGGGGGGGGCGGGGGGACAATGTTAGTTATTTAAAATTGAATTCAAAAGAAGGACTAGTCATGGCCCCTGCCCTCAGGAAATAATGATCATGTTAGAAAGACAGAATTTATCCATATGAAACGAAGAACAATACAGTGTCTACTACTGCAGTAGTTAATGATCCATAAGAGTTCCAAGGAAGGAGAGATAAGAGTTGGCTGGAGTAATCTGAGAGTTTTTCATGGAGGAATAAGATTTGAGGCAATCTTGAAGAGTATGATTCCATTTGGGGAGGCCACGAAGGGTAAGTGTAAGGATACCCCAAGCAGGGGAGACCAGACTCAGACTAAAGATAGTTTATGTGGGAGACAGTGAAAAGAAAGTCTAAATAAAGTAGCACAAGTATTGACAAATGTCAATAAAAGAAATTAGGAAGAGTGAGGCCAGACTGTGAATCTTGTAAATTGAGCAAAGGAATCTGGATTCAACATAATAAGCAATAGGGATTCAGTGTAATTTCTGGATCAGTAAATGAGAATCCTCTCCAAATATGCCAATGAGAAAGTTAGAAACAGCTCTGGCAGCTGGTAGCTGATGGGTAGGCCATAATGTTTCCAACTCATAAACAACTCTTACAGAACATAGAAATAATCAGACTCTGAGACCACTGTAGAACAAGAGAAAAACAAAGACATTGCAACTACAAAAATAATGAAATATTTCCAATTGCTTATTTCCTAATGATGTCCAGCTCTGCTTTAATCTTCCTAATCTCTTAGAGAAAACTGCCAAGATGCCTGGATTAGTCAGCTAGGGATGCTATACCAAAATAGTGCGGACGGGGTGGCTTAACAGAAATCTATTTCTTCATGGTTCTGGGGGCTGGAAGCCCAAGATCAAGATGTCAGCAAGTTTGGTTTCTCATGAGGACTCTCTCCTTGACTTGCAGACAGCCACCTTCTCTCTGTGTCCCCACATAGCCTTTCCTCTGTGCACATACATTCCTGGAGTGTCTTCCTCTTCTTATAAGAACCCAGTCTTATTACCCTTGTGGCCTCATTAACATTAATTACCTCCTTAAAGACCCTATCTTCAAATACAGTTAAATTATGAGATACTGGGGGTTAGAACTTTAATATATGAATTTTGTGAGATGGGGAGAAACACAATCCAGTCCATAACAATACTCTATGCTGCTTAAACACACACAATGGAGAACTGACTCCCACTTCCTTAAAACGTCCTTAGCATGTGCACAGCCCTGCATCTATACTAAGCCCCTTCCCACTTCCTTGTTCTAAGATGCCCCATACCCTTGGTGTGCATGCTCTCTCATCATTAATGTTTCTATCATTCTCTCCCTCTCCCTTCCTCTCTGAAATCAATAAAAATATATATATATTTTTAAAAAGTTAGCAGGCATTATATTAAATGTGCTTGTGTGGTTTAGTTTGGGTTTTTACACTATGTGACCTGCTATGAAAAAGACATGCCCTAGGGCCTCAGAACAAACACACATAGAAAAGATCTGAGCCCAATGCACCCTCCAGAGCCAAGCACAGCTGACTCAGCCTGAAGGAGAGCCTCCCAACCTAATCTGCCAAACCACAATTGACCTGCAGACTCACAAGTGTAAGAATAAGTTTGTTTCAAACCACTGTACTGTTGAGTAAGTAGTATGCAGCCTTCTCACAGCAACTGACTAGTAGATTACTTTTCTTTACTGTGCCCCATTTCCAGTGTTGGCTCCTTGAGACCAGGGACCACAGTGACGATTTCCATTTCTCTAATGCCTACTGAGATGCCTAATACATACACAGTATGTGTCCAATAAATGTTTGCTGTAGCCCTGGCCAGTGTGGTCCAGTTGATTGATTCCCTGTCAGGGCACATACCTGGGTTGTGGGTTCAATCCCTGGTGGGGGAGTGCAGGAGACAGCCGATCAATGTTTCTCTTTTGCATCAATGTTTCTCTCTCTCCCCTTCTCCTTTACTCTCTCTATAAAATATCAACAAAAAATCTATAAAAAAATAGGTGTTTGTTGCATACTAGAATAAACAAATGACCAGATGGTTAAAGGACCACATGGAGGGAGGCATCACACAAGGGGGTGTTAGGAAGAAGAAGCTGACAGAGTTGCATAGGGTGGGAATGAGGGGAGCAAGTCTAGAAGCAAGTATAAGCAGAATGTGGTCCATGCACAATCATATAATAGCATACCTGACGTTTATTTTCTGACTAGAGGCCCAGTGAAGAAAATTTGTGCACTTAGGGGAGGTCCTTCAGCCCAGCCTGCACCCTCTCACAGTCTAGGAGCCCTTGAGTGATGTCCGACTGACGGGCCTAAGCCATCAGTCGGACATCTTTAGCACTGCTGTGGAGGGGGGAGAGGCTCCCACCACCTCTGCTGCTCTTGTCAGCCATGAGCCTGGCTTTTGGCTGAGCGGCGCTCCCAGGGGGCGCACTGACCACCAGGGGGCAGCTTCTGCATTAAGCATCTGCCTCATGGTGGTCAGTGTGCATCATAGCAACCGGTCCTTCCGCCATTTGGTAGATTTACATATTAGCTTTTTATTATATAGGTTAGGATGATCAAATGTTCAAAAGGCCACAGCGGTTCCATGTTACTCTAGTCATCTTCAAAGAGTATTTTTTTTTCCTACTCTAAACTTGCACGAGTCTTTGGGAGCAGCTGGCATTAAAAGATGCAGTGCCTGTCTGTAGCCATGTATAATATTAGGGAAAATGACAAAAGTTGAAAACCCTGAACCTCCTTCAGAAAATATTAAGAAAACAAAATTCCTGGGAAGTAATTCCTATTCTTCCTTCAGGTGATTGTGTCTCTGTAATCATCTAATCTGATGTGGTCAGTTTATAGCCCCCTGGACCCACTGATCTTTTTCATTCTCTGTTGTTGAAAGGGTGGTGTGACACTGTATCTGAAGCTCCCAGCCTGGTCACTAAAGGTCTATGCATCCAGGGCAAAACACTTGGGAGATGAAAGCAGTTCTCCTCAGAAGGAGTCCTCCCAGCTGAGACCCTTGTCACGTTCCCGTGGAGCATGTGTCATGGACCTGCCATGAGAATTGCTCCTCCCGAGAAACAGCTTGAAGGATGTCAAATTCATTAGTGTTTGCAGTTGAACTTTTCAAACTTTTGTCTTACATTGAGCAAACAACACAAGTGTATGCATGCACATCCAATACCACAGGCACACACATTCCGCTGTGTTTTGGGGAATAAAAAATAGTTTGCATATTGTTTGGTGCCAATCATAACATGAGATTAAAGGTGCTGTTTGAAAGTTACACCCACCAAATTCATGCTTTCTCTGCCTAAGCTCTGAACTTCAAAAGGAATATTTCATAAGAAAACACACACACACACACACACACACGCGCGCACACACACAAACACACACACACACACACCTCAGAAAGATTCTGTAAGCACCTGTTCATTCCCACTTCTATAAATGAGAAGAGCATTTCCCAGGAATCTGTAAAAGAAGGCTCAATGGCTGAACATCTGCAAAGCCATTAGGGTTGAACAAAACCTATGGGAACATAAACCACCCTGAATGATACCCAAATCATGTTGACATACATAGAAAAGTGTGCCAGTTGGGGTACTTGTGAGCTATGTGCTAAATCCTATTTCCAGGCTGTTTCAGGCTGAAACAAAACTTGTCTTATAACAATTATTTATCCAAATATTTATGGGAAATAATTGCCTTGTTTTTAGCCTATATAGCATCTCTCTACAAATATAACTTATCAATTCCCACTGAGCACATATTATACTATTAAACCTTTACTATTAAAATGTTCCTGCCCTAACCGGTTTGGCTCAGTGGATAGAGCGTCGGCCTCCGGTCAAGGGCATGTACCTTGGTTGCAGGCACATACCCAGTGGGGAGTGTGAAGGAGGCAGCTGAATCGATGTTTCTCTCTCATCAATGTTTCTAACTCTCTATCCCTCTCCCTTCCTCTCTGTAAAAAAATCAATAAAATATATTAAAAAAATAAAATGTTCCTAAGTTAGATGCTATTAACTCAAATTTAGTGAAAATATAGACACAGATTGTGATCCTTTTAAAAATAACATTTATTTATTTTTTATTGATTTCAGAGAGGAAGGGATAGGGAGAGAGAGATAGAAACATCAATGATGAGAGAGAATCATTGATCGCCTGCCTCTTGCATGCTCCCTACTGGGGATCGAGCCCGCAACCCCGGCATGTGCCCTTGACCAAATGGAACCTGGGACCCTTGAGTCTGCAGGCCAACACTCTATCCATTGAGCCAAACCAGTTAGGGTGTATTTGTACTGATTATGAAAACAATTCATATTCATAATTTTGTTGGGAAATGTAGATAAGTAAAAAGAAAAATTATTATTACCTAAATCCGACTGGGAAAAAAATTATTCAACTATCGATATAGTTCCCTTAGGTAATTTTCAATTAATAAACTTCATCTGTTTATATAAAACTGGCATTGTGTTGATCATATAGTTTTTAGTCCCTTTTTAAAAACATCATGAGCTATTTCTCTCCTATATGATATTTCATTTAATTGATGTGCTAAAATTTATTTAACTACTTCCCTAAGATTATATATTAACAATGTTTCTAAATTTTCATTTTCATATGTAACATTGAGATGAAAATTCTTTAAATATATTTTTCAATTACTGTTTACATGCATTATTATTTTGTATTAGTTTCAGGTCCACAGCATAGTGGTACATAAACTGACCATTCATAAAAAACAACAGCAACAAATGACAGTAAACATTGGGAAAAATATTTATCTTCATTAGGAAGAAATGCAAATTAAATAGTGAGGTAACATTTCATTCTTTACATTTTCTTCTGAGAGAAGAAAGTAATGTGAACTAAGTCTTAACATATATTACTAAACTGCTTTGCAGAAGATTGGCAACTGCTGACACTCTCCCACAGGATAAGAATGCGTGACTTGCCATGCTTTCAAACATACTGACTTTAACTTAATTTTATATTTGCAACTGTAAGGAACGAAACCTATTATCTCAGATTTTATTTGCATTTCTTTCTAATGAAGATAAATATTTCCCTCAATGTTTACTGTCATTTGCCTGTCTCCTTTATGAATGGCCAGTTTATGTGCCTTAGACAATTACTAGTGATTTTTTAATTCAGTTGTAGCCGTTCTATATATTTCTTATTTTAATGCTTACAAAAGGATGTATACATTTTTTTCATGATCATCATTTATTTTTAACTTAAGACAATTATTCTGGTACTGAGTTTTAAAATTTCTATGTAATTAAATATTTCCATAATTTCCCCTATAATTTTCTTTTTTACATGAAAGAAAGGTCTTGCCTACCCTGAAACTAGATTAACTATTACCTTTGTATTTTGTTGGTTTTTATTTGTACTATTTAATCATCTAAGATTATTTTGGAGAGAAAGCTCCAACCTGAGAATTCCCTCTTTCACAAGTTGGCAGTATTGTTTATTAGGTGATCCATTCCTTTCCCGTGGTTTTGGTGTATGACTTTCATGTTGATGCATTAGACTCAGTGCTACTGAATCTCTTGTCATTTGTTACGTTGGTACCTCACTGTTTTAAGCAGAAAAACTTGGTAGCTGTGTTTTATAACATGTAGTATGGCAAGTTACCCTAATTATTACTTTCCTCTTGCAAAAGGAAATTCAACTTGAAGTTTTGAATAACCTTGTCCATTCAAAAAAAAAAATTCTAGATGTTTTGGTGACTGGTATTTGAATTGAGCCCTTGGATTTATTTGGGAAAACTTAATATCTTTATAGTACTTCCCTTTTTATTTTTTAAACACGCCTTAAATTTACTGAAATCTTAATTTCTTTTTTTTTAAAAATTTATTTTATTGATTTTTTACAGAGAGGAAGGGAGAGAGATAGAGAGTTAGAAACATCGATGAGAGAGAAACATCGACCAGCTGCCTCCTGCACATCTCCTACCGGGGATGTGCCCGCAATCCAGGTACATGCCCTTGACTGGAATCGAACCCGGGACCCTTCAGTCCGCAGGCTGACGCTCTATCCACTGAGCCAAACTGGTTTCGGCTGAAATCTTAATTTCTTTCTCTTTCTAGGAGGACTTAACGTTTTCTTCGAATAATTTCCACATCTGTTACTACTGATTTAAAGGAGAGTTATTGATCTAAAACATTTCAAAATCTAACTTCTTGCTTTTTGGAGAGAGAGAGAAACATTAATGTGAGAGCAGAACGGCTGCCTGGGGCACACCCCCTACCAGGGATTGAGCCTGCAACCTGGGCAAGTGCTCTAACCAGGAATGGAACTGGTGACCTTTTGGTGCACAGGATGCTCCTAGCAACTGAACTGCACTGGCCAGGCCTAATCTAAAACATTTTTATCACACACTCCTTACATTCTTAGAGATTTTTAATTGATTGTTTTGTTGTTTTTTTCATGTTTCTATCATATCATGTGCAATGATCAAGTTTTTATCTTTGTGTTTCCTCTGAGCATATGTCATTTGAGTTCCATATCTTATTACTATAACCAGAGCTTCCAGATATAATTGAATGAATGATGAGAATTTGCACCCTTGCTTATCTCTCATCCACTGGTTGGTTTAAGATAGCTATCTTTTATTACGTGTTGGAAGTTCCTTTGTATTCCTGGTTTTCTAAGAGGTTTCCCCCCTCTTAGGAATAAGGGTTAAATTTTATTGAGTGTCTTTTGAGATCATTTTTTTCTCATTGACCTCGTAAGGTGATGGATGCATTATAGGAACACATTTTCCAAAACTAAAATATTATTTTATTCTTGGTATACACCATAAATAGTTATAGAGAATGATTCTCCACATGAGCTCTATCTTTGAATGATGTCAAGGGCCAGAGACAAAACACCATGTTAAATGGAAATCCCAAAGGACTTGTTATTATTTTTGAGTAAAATGTCAAAAAGTAAATTATGTAACTTGAAATGTTAAAGTTTAGGAAACACAGTTGATATAGCTCTGCCATATCTGCTTTCATTTAACACACTTAATTCAGCTAAGTACTATATGCTTGCCTTCGTTTATTATAATATTTATAAAAATAGTTTAGATTTGGGGAATTCTCCAGTTTTAGGAAGAACTGTTTTGAACTAGTGAGGTGTTCGTGCTCTATCGGAGATGGGAAAATAGAAATCTCTGAAGGTCAGTTAAAATGTTTTTACTACTGACACACCAGATATTTTAAAGTGCTCAGCCACTCTGCTGCCTGTTTGCAGTCAAACATCTCTACACCTTGCCAATCTTCATTAATACCTTTCAGCAGTAGAACCAAATTGAGATGGCGGGATTTAAAAATCAAAGATCACCTCTGCCAAGAAGTCTGTCCATGGCTGACCTTCAGAAAATCTCTGTGACTTTTGTCTTCTTCCCATGAAATAAACCATTTATCCACCCCTAAAGCATTCTGTTACCATTTTCATCAGTTACCCCATGGATTTGCAGCTTCCTGCTACTGCTGAGAGTCCCTAGGGCCTTCTCTGAGTGCAGTGTCCCCCCTTTTATATGCTCATATTACCAGTTTTATATGGCAATACGTGACCATGCAGTCTCGCTGCTCACGCTTCACACATTCCTGTCAGCGAGTCTGACTTCACTGCAGTGAGGTAGACATGGAGGTCTGTTGAATTACCAATTACACTCTGTGGTTTTAAATTCATTAATTCAATTTAATTTTAAAAAATCACTGAGCCCAGCTGGTGGCTCAGGTGGTTGGAGTGTTGGCCTATATGCCAAAAAGTTTGAGGGTTTGATTCTAAGTCTCAGGACACATACCTAGCACACATGGGAGGCAGCCAATTGGTGTTGTTCTCTCACATCCATGTTTCTCTCTCTCTCTCTCTCTTCCTCCCTCTTCTCTAAAATCAATAAAAACTTCCTCACAGGAGGATTAAAAAAAATAAATAAATAAAGTCACCGAGTAGCTGTTGTATGCATGGAACTACACTACAGTATAAAATACTTATTCTGATTATGCAAGACTCCTTTCTCCTTTCTAGCTAAATCAAAATTTTAATTTATACTGATTGGGTATCAATATGTAACTAATTTCAACATTTTAAAAACTACTTTAAAATAATCCATTATCCTTTCCACCTTTAATGTGAAGCATTTATCTCACATTAAAACTCATGAAAATATATACATTACCTAATAGCAGGAAGATATAATAAAGCAGATACACCTTTATAAAAGTAGTCAACCTCACATAAAACTTCGCTATGTCCATATTATAAAATATCTTTCTTAGACATTAGAGGGAATAAGCTCTATTGGTACTTTGACCTATCTTAGAGTATAGCAAATTATATGAAAATTAATCTTTTTAATTTTTTGTTTTTATAGTTTGAAATATAAATTCTGTGTTTTTTAAGGTTTACACTAAATGGATAATTCCATTGTTGTTGCACGGCATAAGGAAATATAGAAAAGTTCAAATTAATCAGTTATCTAATAAATATTTAGAATTCCACCTGAGGAAGAAAACGATATGAATGATTAGAATTCCCTCTCAAATGGAGTTATACTTCTGTATTTTGACCTCAACATAGGCACTATTTTAATAATAATTTATAGATGCTACATCCACAATCCTAGGACAAAGAAAAAGAGTCCAAATTTAACAAACAAATATAGTCTGAAAGCTTCTTTTATGGTTTGACAGGATAAGGGCAATGCCCATTGGCTGCTCAGGAATGGACCATTCCCCATCAGTGTGGCCATCGTCATGGTAACATTGAGAAGTAGCCTCCTTAGTACACATTCATTGGCCTTTAAAGAGAGGAAGGAAAAGGAGAAGGAAAGAGAAAATGAGGAATCTGGGCTTTCAAAGAGTAAAGCTCTAACTATTTTAAGTATCATGACAATGGCAAAGAGGAAGGTTTAAAATTGGCTGCTGGTCATTCCCAAATCTCACCAAGGACACTGTTTCTAGCATGAACCAAACTCCCACACACAGCATCAAAAAGCCTTACAAAAGGAAACTTGTAAGAGATGATTACCAAGCACATATACGAAGACAATGTGCTCTTTGTGATCAATTAAAATGCAAGAATAGTCTGCAGTGGGGTGTCTTACAAAGGGGCCCTTTCTTCTCAGTACTTCTTAAAAAGGCAGACCTATCAAACTTATGATAATGCGTTGCCATGCTGACTTAATTGTCAATTTTAAATTACTTAAGTGTACTTTAATGATCTATTTAAAGGCTTTTTTTTTTTTTTACCTCTAATAGCTATTAATGGTTGTCAAAGAAAATGAAACTACTTTACAGAATTGTAATGTGGGGGTCTATTAAGAATAAGTTTCAAAATGATAAAATATTATCATAAAAGTGTGAATCCCTATACATTTTAATATTCCTGAGTAGGTCAATCTTCATTCTATTGAAAAAACATTTCCTTCAAATAGCATACAATTACAGTTTAAACACCTTCATGTATAATATGTATAAAATAAATTTTATCTAATTCTCAGTCAAAATGCTTCTTCAGAAGTTGGAAAAGAAGTATGGGCAACATATTACATTTCCTCCCAAAGTTTTAGAAGATATGAAATAACAGATATATTTCCAAAAAGAAGTGTAATTCACATTCATATGCTAAAGTAATATTTTAAATATACTAGAGGATCTAACTAATGAAATGAAATTTGGGGTGACTGCCTTTAAGAAAGAATAGTGGTTTTGTCAGCAAACGATTATTTCCTAGTGTAGGTCTATGAGCCCGACTTTCCTAAAGAGAGTTTCTTTTTCTTTTTTTCATTTTGAACAATCATTTTATTTATTTATTTATTTATATTAATTTTTAAAAATATATTTTGTTGGTTTTTTACAGGGAGGAAGGGAGAGGGATAGAGAGTTAGAAACATCAATGAGAGAGAAACATCAATCAGCTGCCTCCTGCATACCCCCTACTGGGGATGTGCCTGCAACCAAGGTACATGCCCTTGACTGGAATCAAACCTGGGACCTTTCAGTTCACAGGCTGAGGCTCTATCCACTGAACAAACTGGTTAGGGCTGAACAGAGTTTCTTTAAAGGGGGCACAGCTGTCCAGCTCTAAGGACTAGTGAACACACACAACTGGAGGCATCCCCTCTAGGACACCAACTAAACAAGGAGCTATTATACACCTAAAACTAAGTATAATTAGTCAGAATAAAACTGCATCAGGCCTATGTCCACATAACCTAAAGTAATTCAGGCACTTTCCAATGATCTGTTCATCTCGTAGCTGTAGTCACTTAAAGAAGCCAGATAGTCAAAGCAAAACAGCTAGTTTAGAGTCTTACTTATTCTATTTGGCCACCTGCACTCATTCTCTTAAACAGGTATCTAATCTTTAATTTTATATTTTATGATTGAATGTGAAGTACACCAGAAAGAACAGGGTTTCAGAGTAAGTTTGAGCTTGGTGTCAATTTTTGACTCACTGACCCTTTGAGTTTCCCTGAGAAAGTTTCATCTGTAAATTGGGGCTAATGCATACCTTACATAAAGGTCGCAAAGATAGAGTAATGGAACATTTGTCAAGAATCTGTCACATAATAGATACTTCATAAGTGTTATTGTTCCTTTGCATGATCTCTCCTGAGGCCTTAAAAACATCTGCAAACTCACATAGATGAGTTTTTCATTCTTTTTATTGTTGTTGTTGTTAATCCTCACCCAAGGATATTTTCTCCATTGATTTTTTTTTTACAGTGTGTGTGTGGGGGGGTGGGTGGGGGTGGGAGGATGGGGAGAGAGAGGGAGAGAGAGAGAAAGAGAGAGAGAGAGAAGACATTGATGTGAGAGAGATATATCGATTGGTTGCCTCCCAAAAGCTGGGGAATGAGCTTGCAACCAGGTATATGCCCTTGATTGGAATCCAACCCATGACCCTTCAGTCTGCACACAGGCCGACACTCTAACCACTTAACAATACTGGCCAGGGCAAGTTTTCCATTCTTAATGTAATGGCTCAGTAATTGAAGTTAGAGATACATGCAAATTGAAATGCTGGTCTTAAGTCCTTGAGCACAAGAATAAAAATCTTCATTAAAAAATTTGTATCTACATAGCCCCTACCACAACACAGGGCACTCAGTAAACATTGTAGATTGAATTGTTGGGTCCAAAGAAGAACCATACTATATATGTATTTACTCTTTGGTTGTTAAGGCTAATTTTATTTTTTAAGAGTCCCCAATCAAGTTAACCAAGTAAATGTTAAGTTAGGGAGGATGTATCAACTTAGGCTCAGGTTACTTACTGAATAGCATCTCCCAAACACCCTTAGTTTGTACTATGATGTGTACATGTATTGCATGTGGTATTTAAGTAAACATGTTTAAAATACATTGTTCAAATGTATCACTAATTTTATTTAAGAGTTCCATCTTGTATAAGCCCATGTATCTGAAGTTACTTTCTGAAAAAAACTGGGACAAATAATTTTAAAAAGGGCTTAAATCATGGAATATGGGTCGGTGGCAGGGAAGAGATCAACCAAAGAACTTGTATGCATATATGCATAACCCATGGACACAGATAGTATGGTGGTGAAGGCCTGGGGTGGGAGCTGGGGGTGGGCTATAAGCGGTCAGTGGGAGAAAAAGGGAACACTTGTAATACTTTCAACAATCTATAATAATAAAAGTGTAATATGCAAATTGACCAAATGGCAGAACAGCGGAACGACCATCCGGATGACCTTCCGGATGAAGCCGGGGCTGTGAGGGCCGAGGCAGCAGCCAGGGCTGCAAAGGCCTACTCTTGCACGAATTTCATGCACCAGGCCTCTAGTACAGATTTAAAATAAATTAGTACCTCAGCTAACCTGCTGAATTAAGAGGCAGCCCTGAAGTCAGTGAAGGGTTAATAACCCCATTAATACAGCAAACTGCTGGGGTAAAGGACTTCTTTAGAATCCTGACAACACACTTTTTGATAATTTAAATGAATAAATCTAGAAGTACAGTATTCCCCTAAAATTTCAGGCATGGAAAAAGTGAGGAAAGCTCTAGCAGACCATAAGAAATGAAAGAAACTTCAAAACCAAAATCATTTTAAAAATTGAAGATTCGAGGTAGTTGTGAACAAGAATGAAAAAAGTGGCACGTGCTTGATAAATTAATTAGCTTTAAAATAGCTGTGGGAAAATGTAACACTCAAGTTGCCTGAATGAATATGCCTCAGGTGAAAAAATGAATCTAGTCTGGAGACAGAACCAACTTCTTCCCTTCAGATCAAAGCTGAAAGTACAGGGTAATAAGCTGTTATATATTATTTCTTAACATCCTCTGATCTGATGAGGAGCTCTTTCCGGGACCTCATTCCTATTTGCTCTGGCCACATCTCCTTATTCTTGGGCCTTGAGCCTGGCAGGGTTGGGTTCCATTCAGGCACCCACAGTTGCTTGATTAGCTTCAATTGTGGCCCCAACATAGCCAGGTTCAGAAATTTCTGTAGCAGCTAATGATTCATTTCTAAGTTATCTTGAAACTAATTTTCTTTTGTCAGTTTAGAAATATAACATGAGGGGCATGTGTGTGTGTGTGTGTGTGTGTGTGTGTGTGTGTGTGTGTAGAGGGGGTGGTCCTGGGTCATCATAAGACCTCTTACACCTCCACCTGTAATTTCTATGTGACTTCACGTGCCAAAGAATTTTGATTGCCAGGGTGACAGAAAGTAGAGGAAGTGGTCCACAAAAACAGTTGGGAGCAGAGGCTTAGGTATGTGACAGACCACGGTTTGAATCTTGAGTAACCGTGTGGCATCTCTAAGTCTCAGTTTTCTCATTAGTAAGATGAGAATAATATAATTTTACCTGTCTAATAGAGTAGAGAGGATTAAATGAGGAAATGTATAAAAAGAGTGACAATGCCTGGCCCATAGAAAGTACACAAAAACGTTAACTATTCTTATTTCTATAATAAAAAAGTGGGAAAGGATTAGTGTACTAGTAGAATATAATAAAATTAGCAAAGTCCTAGAAAGGGGAATAGCTATGGCCAGCATTGTTCAAAATACCTACTTTTTATAAGAATATCACCAGACCATTGTGCATATATATATTTTAAATAAAAATATATTTAAATAAAATATAGACGCCACCCTGTGAAGCACTTATTAACTTGTGCAAATTACTGTAGATGCAGATTCTCCAACTTTGAATGTATTAGACTATATGCACCTTACTTCTTCCAGCTACGACTTTTCAGCACTCTCAAAATGCAGCTTCAGTAGGGTATTGCTGAGTGTGTGGTAAAAGCCAATGAGCCCTAACCGGTTTGGCTCAGTGGATAGAGCCTCGGCCTGAGGACTGAAGGGTCCCAGGTTCGATTCTGGTCGAGGGCATGTACTGTGGTTGCGGGCACATCCCCAGTGTGGGGTGTGCAGGAGGCAGCTGGTCGATGCTTCTCTCTCATCGATGTTTCTGACTCTCTGTCCCTCTCCCTTCCTCTCTGTAAAAAATCAATAAAACATATTTTTTAAAAAAGCAAAAAAAAAAAAAAAAAGCCAATGAATGTTTTGACAGGTGGGTATAGTCTAGAGCAACAGTTCTCAACCTGTGGGTCGCGACCCCTTTGGCGGTCGAAAGACCCATTCACAGGGGTCGCCTAAGACCATCCTGCATATCAGATATTTACATTATGATTCATAACAGTAGCAACATTACAGTTACGAAGTAGCAACGAAAATAATTTTATGGTTGGGTCACAACATGAGGAACTGTATTTAAAGGGCCAGGAGGTTGAGAACCACTGGTGTAGAGAGCTCATTTCCCACTCGACCTCTCAACAAGTCACACCATTCCAACATGCACACTGCCTAAAGAAAAAAGACCTTTGATTACAGGTATTCTATAGAAGTCTATATAATAAAGTGAAAGAAGGGAATGAAATAAGTGGGAAACATTCCTTCATGTGATAATATTTTTCAGGCATCTAATATATACCAGCTCTGGAAATTCAGTTAATATGTCACAAGATCCTGGGGCCCTGATGTGCCACCAACCCAGAGCCCCCATGAGCTAGTAGATTAGGATTCTGATATATACCAATTAATATATGATCTCATCATGGGTAAGAATGAGAAGTGGCATTAAGAGAAAAGGAGAATAAATGATGAGAGGAGTGAGGGTGGGTTAAGGGGCATTTTATATATGCTGATAAAGGAAGGCCTTTCTGAAGGAGTAACATTAGAGCAGATACTTGACTGACAAGGGTGTTGGAGGGTTTGTGGGGGGAGAGCATAGGAGCCATGGGAGTAGCATTCCAGTGATGGGGAAGAGCAAGTACAGACTCCTGAGGCAGGAACAAGCTGGGGATTTCTGAGAACCAGCCAGAGGCCAGCACAGCCGAGCAGAGGCAGCTAGGTAGAGCACGGGAAGTAAGAGAACTGGGCCACAGAGAATGCAGACTTTGTAGGACACAGTAAAAATAGAGATATACCTGAGTCTAAAATCCAAGAATGACTTTGAATATAATAATCCTTGTAAAAATGATGGGTCCCATCTTGGGAAGGAAGAGGATAAAAACCCCAGCTTCTCTTAAATAAACAATGACATCTGTAAAAAAAACCCTCTATAATATGGGGAGGGAAACTAATGTGCAATACAATAGAGCATAAGCATTGGAAAAGGTACAAAATGAAATTCAACCAAGGCTTGATATAGTCCCATATGCCTACTTTTGCTTTTGTTGCCTGTGCTTTTGATGTCATACTGGTATTCGTGAAATCACTGCCAAGACCAATGTCATGAAGGTTTCCCCAATGCTTTCACCACTTCAGGTCCTATGTTTAGGTCTTTAATCCATTTAAATTGACTTTTGTGTGTGCTGTAAGATAAAAAAAAGGTCCCAAAACTTCTGCACAGCCAAGGAAACAACCAACAGAGTGAAAAAGTAACCTATGGAATGGAAGAAAAATATTTTATAACCATGTATCTGATAAGAAGTTAACTTCCAATCCTATCTAATAAAGAGGGAATATGCTAATTGACCCTCACACCATCACAAAGATGGCAGCACCCACATCCAATAAGGAGGGAATATGCTAATTGACTGCCACGCCCTCAAAGATGGTGGCGCCCACAGCCACAAGATGGCAGTGCCCAGTCCCCTCAGCCCTGCTGGGGTGGCAGGCACATGGCAAGGCCGGGCCCATCCCCAGGCAGGCCCATCCGCTCTGCGTGCCTGCCTCAGGAGTCCCCCAGGACCCTCAGCCCCCCAGCTGCCCAGGGCTGGCCCGAGGTGCAGGCAAGCCTTGGATGGTGGCTGCCCAGCCGCCCAGGACCGCCCAAGGCTCAGGTAACCAGGTCCGGCCGAGGCTTGCGCTGCTGACAGTGGAAGCAGCAGATGTGTGATGGGGTGTCACCTTCCCCTGATTGCCGGGTTACCACCCGCCCCTGAGGGCTCCCGGACTGTGAGAGGGGGCAAGCTGGGCTAAAGGACCCCCCCCCCCCCAGTGCATGAATTTTCATGCACCGGGCCTCTAGTAAATATATAAAAGGAACTCCTATTGCTCAGTAGCAAAACAAACAAACAAACAAACAAAAGAAATCCCACAAAAAACTGAATAGCTGGATTAAAAATGGGCTAATGACTTAGATCAGTGGTTCTCAACCTTCTGGCCCTTTAAATACAGTTCCTCATGTTGTGACCCAACCATAAAATTATTTTCGTTGCTACTTCATAACTGTAATGTTGCTACTGTTATGAATCATGATGTAAATATCTGATATGCAGGATGGTCTTAGGTGATCCCTGTGAAAGGGTCATTTGACCGCCAAAGGGGTCGCAACCCACAGGTTGAGAACCGCTGACTTAGGTAGTCATTTCTCTAAAGAAATCATACAAATGGTCAATGGGTACATGATGAGATGCTCAACATCAGTAATAATCAGGGGAATGCAAATCAAAACCACAATGAGATATCACCTCCCACCTGTTAGTATGGCTATAATATAAAAAACCAAAAGACAACAAGCAATGGGAAGAATGTGGAGAAACTCTGTAAACCTTGCTCACTATTGGTGGGAATGCCAAAAGGCACAGCTGCTATGAAAAAAAGTATGGAGGATCCTAAAAAATTAAAAATAGAATTATCATATGATCAATCCAGCAATCTCACTTCTGGGTTTATATATCAAAAAGAATTGAGCCCTAGCTGATTTGGCTTGGTAGATAGAGCATTGGCCTGCAGACTGAAGAGTCGCAGGTTTGATTCCAGTCAAGGGCACGTATCTTGGTTGCAGGCTCTTCCCTTCCCTGGGCCCTGGTTGGGGCTCGTGCAGAAGGCAACCAATTGATTTGATTCTATCACATTGATATTACTCTCTGTCTTTCCCTCTCTATTCTACTCCCTCTAAAAAATTAATAGAAAAATATCCTTGGGTGAGGATTTAAAAAAATGAAATCAGGATATCAAAGAGATATTAGCATTCCCTTGTTCACTATTCATAATAGTCAAGACATGGAAACAACATAAATGTCCATTAATGATAAATGGATAAAGAAAATATATGTACACACACACAAATATTATTCAGCCTTAAAAAATAATTCTACAATATGCGACAACATGAACCAACAACTTTGAGGACATAATGCTAAGTGAAATAAGCCAGTCACTAAAGGACAAATTTTGCATGATTCCACTTAGATGAGGTATCTAAATAGTCAAATCATAGAAGGAAAGAGTAGAATGTGGTTGTCAGGCCCTGGGGGGAAGAGGAAATGGTGAGTTGCTAATCAGTGGGTATAAAATTTCAGTTATGCAAGATGAATACCTTCTAGTGATCAGCTGTTTGACACTGTGTCTGCAGATAACAGTGCTCTGTTGTACACTTGAAAATCTAAGTGCAATCTTTGATTGCTCCTCTGCTGTTATTGTTCTTTGACATTTGAAGTTATTGCAATTTCTCTTTCTCTCTCCTTGTATTCTTTTCTCGTCCATCTGTTTTTATCAACTTATTAGAAAAAAAGTCAGATATCTTTTAGTTGAATTATGGGCCTAGTGTGCTGGCTTGCTGAGTGCTTACCTAACACTGCCTTATTTAACACCTTCTGCTTTGCCTGGGCAAGTGCTGTCAACATTTTCTCTGAAAATGATGCCCTTTGACTTTCTTAAAACAACCATGCTAACAAAAAAAAAATCTATTTTTATCAAAAAGAGACAGAAACATAGTTACTAAGATCTTTGCAATCATAGAGTTTTCCTCTTTCAGTTTATTAACAATACTCCATTATCCCCCATTTTAGAAGTTTCAACAGATATGTTCTGATGTTCTGATGTTCTCTTACTAGCATCATAAAGCTTGATTTGCTTTTTAGCTGAAGCACTTTGCAAATTGTAAAATTCAAATCCAATGTGGTTTTCATTATACTTGTTATTACCATAAGGATTATTAAGCAATTCCCATGGCTCTCCCCTGTCATGCCTTCTTGGGTTGACAATCTGAAGTGTGCCAATCAGATCTTATCTGGAGGGTTGGAAGGCACATGCATAGAGCCAAGAGAACAGAGAGGATACCCTCACTTGTGAAAGACGTGGGAGTGCGGAGGGACTCAAGCCCTCTCCATCTCCATCTCCCCTGGCTTGCAGGCTGCTGTGTTTCAATCACCTTTCTCCTGGAAAATGGTGACCAAACTGGAGCCAAGAGTAAACAGAAGAACTTCAAGGGCAGAAAACTGGTGGAAGTTGGAGCTAGAATCTAGCTTTCAGGATTTTGGAAATAAGTCGGCTGGAATCCTGGAAATGGGCCATGAGGAAACCATGTACTGATCCAGGCAAGGAGCCAAAACTGTCTAGTTTCTGACTTCTCAAAAGGCATCAAATATGCTTACATAAGGCTCTCCTTGCTCATGAATGTTTGTGTTAAATTTTCTCTTATGCATCAGTAATACTGATGTTATTGGACAGCAGCTTTTAAAATGGTCCCTTTCTATTTTTATAACTCTTTTTCTTCTATCTTCATATTCAGTTTCCAGGCTTAGGGTAATATCCTCCAAAATAATTGGAAGTATTGCGTCTTGCAATTATTCCTGTCCCGCTCTTCCTAGGCAATTGCTAGATATGGCTCTGGTATTCCATTCATAAGCTACTATAATATTCCAAATTGTTTTTATTGCATTCTTGGCATGTGTAATCCAATTTTTGAGTTTCAATTCAGACAATTATTCTGGACACTGATTCACTTGTAGTTGCCAGTCGCCCATCACCTTTGTGTCTTGAAAATATACAAAGCACCTCAGAGACCTAAGGGCTATGCAGAATGCTTTAGTCCTTGCCTCCCTAATTGGCCACCAGTCGATGTCATCAATAAAAACATAAATACAATCAAAATATCTTGAGGTAGCTTGTTAAAAAGAAGCAAATCAAGTTTGATTAACGTTTGAATGCTTTCCCCCAACATTTTACATTATCAAGCTACAAGTAGGTTATGAAATGGTTCAACTATGCCAGATGGATTTTGCTAAGTACTGGGTATTTGTCTCCTGAAGAACTGAATATGATATAAAACTGGATCTCCAGAAGTCTTTTAAGTATGGTGATTGCATAGGAATATTTTTGTAAATCTATTATCAACTTCAAAATATTATCTAAATTTAACCACCTTTCTCTGGAGAAAAAAAATCACTTATACCCTCTTTAGCATATTCACTTCAGAGTAATAGCAAAATAGAAGCTAACATTTATTGAGCATTTCCTATACCAGGACACTGGTTTTAACTCTTTGTAGGTAAGATATTTATTGCTCACAGCAATTGTAGGGGATGGGGACTATGAAGATCTCCATTTTACAGAGGCAGAATCTGAGCCTTGAGGATTTAGACATTTTGTTCAAGGCCATATACCCGTGAAGTAATGGAGGCAGAATTTGAGTCTAATCCATTCCAGGGCATACAACATTGAACTGCCAAGTATGCAATGATGTACCCGAATAAGCCCAGGAAAGACAATGTATAAAATCCTTCCATTTTCCTTCAAGAAAAATTGCGAAGTTTCCCCCCCCCCCCGCCCCCATAATTTCAGAGAGGGATGATATTCAGAAAAATGCATTCTTTCCATTTCTGTGCTTCAGAATATCTAAATCGACTTTCTCCTAATCTTTACAATTTGTACATTTCGCACCAGGAAAGACAGTCAGAGAAGGGAACATTTTATTCCCAAGTGACATTCTGGGTTTAAATATCCTTTGCGACAGTTTTGTTTTGAAAGATCTCTGTGGTTGCATGTGAACCAGGCAGATGTCAATGATAAGTCTACCATGCACAATATTCACCAGAGACTAAAAATATTCCCGGTTGATACAGTCTTTGGAAAAATCACACAAACACCATTGGACTTGCTGCATCACGAAGTGTCTGTGTAAATGCATCTGAAACAACAGATGTCCTGGGCTTTTGCTGCTGTTCCCTTTGAATAATAAAGTGACTTGTGGGGGGCTGACGTTCCCCTCAATTTTCCACAACAGTTTCAGAAGAATGGGTGAGTTTGCATCCGCACTTAAACGTCTGGAAGGAGCTTTAGAGCTTGTGCAGGTCCTGGGATCCACCTGTGGCTGCAGGCGGGTTTCTGCAGGTGTCTGCCTGTGGGAAGCTGTCAAGAGTTGGTCCAAATCAGGGTAATGCTCCTGACAGAAGGAAATTAACCGGAGCAACTTTTTAGTGTCTTTCCAGGACACAGATCTGTAGGTGGAAGCTGCACTCAAAAATAACTCAGTGACGGGGACAGCAGCAAAGACTGTGGCTGAGCAGGGCAGGAAGAACAGTTACCTGGAAAACGCCCAGTAAATGATGAGAACTGACATGTACATGACGGGGCCCAAGGAGAGAAGCAGGGTTGCAAATGAGCAGCATTTTTAGTTCCCTTGGGGGAAGAGAGGGGCAATTTCTAGGAGCCCGATTGTAAAAGGCGAGAGAAAGTCACATTCAATAATTACAATATTAGTCACAATGCTGGTGATCAATACCTTATGTCTACAAGCACTCTGCAATTTCCAAAGCCTCATTAGCTTCATTGTGTCACTGGGCCGATTAGGAACCCTGGATTGGAAAATAGGTCTTGAACCCAGGAAAGGGAATGGGAGGAAAAGGGAGGGAAATTAAAGGTGATTTCAAGTTCCCCTTCCTGAAACTAAAGGTGTGGAAAAGGGGGAGGGTAACAGAGCTTAACATAGAAAGAAACACCAAACCTGACATAAGACGCATTCATTTTATGGAGATAAATGCAGACACGGACTCTGTGTGCAATATTATTTTCTAAAATGCTTGGGAGATGCATTAGATTGTACTCAGAAGATCCACATTGTAGACATGTCTCAGTACGTGACCAACTGTGTAACTGTGGCCGTGTCGTTTGCCATACGTAAGTCCATGTGGCATTTAGGAGGTATGGGAAAATGTTAGCTTCAAGTGATAATCAAATTCCCCTTCATCAATCACCTACACATGTTTTTCAGTATAACAAATTCAATCCTAAGATCTCCATGAGTTAGATGTTGTTCCCATTCTCCAAGGAAGGCAAATTGAAATTGAGTGGTCAGTCTGTGGACCTGACCTTAGAAATTAGATCTTTAAACTTCTGATCCCTGGATCTTTTCACTGGGGAAAAGAAATCACTTAAATAGTGTCTCCAAAGCCACACAGCTAGAAATGAGTTGAGAAACAGCATTGTCTATACATTTTACTATCCATGAAAACTAAAACTTGCTGGCTTTCTTCTTCACCCTCAATCCACTGTTAATTACAAGGGACATTTACTCATTTTCAGATAAATAGTGTTCTGTCAATATGAGAAGATAAATTTTGAGTTGGAACATGTCAAAATCACCATACATTTTGCCTTTATGATAAAAACAGAAGCTTGACTCTACAGCGTAAACTGAAAATTAACTTCCATCTTGGTTCATGAGAATTTCACTAGATAAGACCCATTGTTTCTTGAAAATGGTATTTTCAGCTTAGCTACCATAGTTGAGAGATGGGACTAGAGAAATATCACTATAGTAAGCCTTCTTCTCTTTTCATGGACATTAACTTTCTATGTATAATATCATAGCCAGAGGGCATGGCTTAGTGCACTAAGCTTCAGGTTTGCTATGCCGAGGCTATTTAAAACCTCAAGTTCAAATCCCAGCAGAGTCTGTATGACTCTTCATCTCCTTGAGTTTGATCAATTACATTTCATAGATTTTTATTATGTGTGAGACTCAAATAAGGCTTTAAAACACAAATCCGGTTTATCTTATGGAGGCTCTAAATACCTTGTATGTTTTCTTTATATAAGTATTGAATTTCAGGCTTACTGTCTCTAACACCTTCCCAGCATGTAGAGAGGAAATTATGTGGAAACTTTTAAGTACAATGAGAATATTTTGAGGGAATTATGAGCTATATTACTTACATGTGTGATCTGCCAGTTCTGGTGAAGGAAGGGATATAGAAAAGACCCAGTCCAGGAAGCGAATCCAACAGAAGTGATAAAACCACTAAGTACTGAGTGACCACCACGTGCTTCTCATGTAATGTGAATTATCTCTTTCAATCCTCTCTGCTCCCCCATTTACAGAGAATTCGAAATGCCCTGTATCCAAGGTCACATGAGCCGAAGTGGGAGGTCTGGGATATAAACACCAGTGTGTCTGACCCCAAGTCGATGAGGTTCCATTTGTCTACAAAGTCCTATAATCACTGTATGTCTGATGAGAAAATAAAAATGAAGTGTGGGGAAGGCACCAAAAATGGAGTTGTAAAGCAAAAGCCCAAATCAGGATGGCAGTGGAACCCAGGGACGAAAGAAGAAAGCTTGGGTCAAGCTGTCATCATTTTATATCAAGCCTGTCTCTAAGGAGCTGGTGGCTTATCTTCCCACTCCCACCAGGCTTTATCCACATGGTGAGTAGGCAGGCTTATAAGGATGGTCTCCAGAATAGCCGGGCGTGGGTGGGTGCCAGGCTACAATACCCTTTTAAAATGTCATGGGCTAAATTCTTACACTTAGTGGAATGCACACTCTACTGAGATGGCATGTCAGGGTGAGCTGGGGCCCTTGGAGTCATCCCGTCTGGAAGCACGCTCTGTTTTCTTCTGCTTTGTCCTTTGCCATTAAAGAAACTCTCCATTCTCTGTTCCCATATTCCCATGGATCACATGATCACCCTGTAGTGACAGCCTGGCAGTGTTGACTGAATTGGGAATAAAGCCACAGGAGAAATTAATTGTGCCCCCACGTTTTCTGATGAGGGTGACTCTCTGAGTACCATTAACTGATATAATATATTCAGGAGCAGAAATAGGTAAAAAATGAGGAGGGGGAGTGAAAATAGACATATTAATTGAGACATGTTGAGTGTGAATTGCCTGAGGAGCATCCAGGTGGAGCTGTATGGTTAGAAAACTAGATATGTGAGTCTAGAGACATAGTTTGGAAATTATCAACATTTAGGAGATAATTAAAACCATAGATAATGAATGAGCTCACCCAAGGAGAAAATATATAGAAAGAGAGTACTAGGTCAAAGTAGAATGCTGGGAAGTACCAATAACAAGAGGAGAATTAGGAGGACAATCAGAGGGATCAGAGGACCAGGAGAGAAGAGAAATGAAGGAATCAAGTTTGAAGAGCATTTCCCAAAGGATATTCTTAGTTTTATAATGAGTTTTACAAATTAAAGGAAAATTAGCTTGCTAATTTGTATTGCAAATCTTTAAAGGCGATTATTATATGCAGAGCTTTCTAAAATTATCTGACAACAGAACTCTTCGTTTTACATAAAACCTATTCCTATCCCTCAAAACTCATGTTCCTTGGACCATACTTTGGGAAAACCTAGCATGAGTTTCCCTAAACCAGAAATTGTCTGTGATATTGGTACCACAGAAAGATCCACTCTATGTTTACTCATAAAGGACTGTATTTTAATAATTAGCACACCACTGATTACCTCTAGCAGAGCACTTTTAGTGGAGCAGTAAGGACAGAGGCAAGGTGACTAGTAAATAAGAAGTGAGGATGTGAAAACAGTGCATGTTGATTACTCTTTCAAGAGATGGTTTTGAAAGATACACAGGATAGGAATTAGAGAGGATGTAGCATCAGTAGGACATTTCAGGATGAGAGACCTTTGTGCAAATTTATAGCCTGAAAAGACAAAAATTAGAGAGAAATAAAAGCCAAAATTATGAGGGGTGAGAGAGTAGGGTAGAAGGGAGAAGTGCTGGAGCAAGGTATTGAAGATATGGGAAGGAATCCCACGTTAAGATGGACTATGAGGAGTGTTGACATTCTCAAAGTAGCGATCTATGAGAATACAGAGGAGGAGGAGCTCAGGATTGATTGAGTGGGGAGGGGCGTTGTTAAGGCTCCTTGCAAGAGGTAGCCTTTGACTTGGGCCTGGAAGGAGCAAAGGAGCAGAGAAGAAAGTTAAGCAGGAAACGAAAGCCACTGCAAAGGGACAGGAGCCAGAAGAAAAGGTACAGAACACTAAAGAAGAGTGTGTCCACGGAAGGACATTTGGGACTAGAATCCAAGCACTTTTCAGTTTTAGCCAATTCTTTTCTCATTGTACGTAGATGGTTCCATGGAACAGGATGTCTAATTGACTACAGGATCCTTAACACCAACACACCTCATCCATGGGTTCATTTGTAATTTGGGGCTCTGTTTTATTATTTAACTAGAGGCCCAGTGCACGAATTCATGTATGGGTGGAGTCCCTCTGGGTGGCCTGCAGGGATGGGGCTGAAACCCACAGTCCAAAACTGCTTGTAGCTCCTACCTGCTGTTCCTGCTCATCCCAGCCCCACTGTGCCTGCTGCGGGATTGTGCCCAATCAGTCCTGATCAGGAGAGGCTCACGCTGCCACAGCAGCACTCGCCAGCCATGAGCCCTGATTCTGGTGCCCGCCCAAGAGGAGTGGCCTGCAGGATTGGGCTGAAACCAGCTCTCCGACATCCCCCAAGGGGTCCCGGATTGTGAGAGGGTGCAGGCCAGGATGAGGGACCCCACTGATGCACGATGGGGCCGGGGAGGGACTGCGGGAAGGCTCCAGGGCATGTCTGGCCCATCTCGCTCAGTCCTGATCGGCTGGACCCAGCAGCAAGCTAACCTACCAGTTGGAGCATCTGCCCCACGGTGGTCAGTGCACGTCATAGTGAACGTTTGAGCAGCCTTAGCATATCATTAACATATTATGCTTGATTGGTTGTTCTGCCATTTGGCCTATTTGCATATTACCCTTTTATTATATAGGATTCCCAACATCTAAAGTTTCACAACCCAAATTTTCTAGTAAAAAGAAAAAAGAAACACACAATTAAATTTTGGTGAATTGAAGAGTATAAGTACACAAGCCAAGCCAAAACAAACCAAAATCTTATGAGTACATGTTGTTCATTTTGCTAATCCTGAACTGAGTTGAGTCAAGCAACTTATGCAAAGCCAGAATCTTGAACAAGAAGAGTGGAATAGATCTGAACAAAATAGTGTTTTTCACTTTGTTGAAATCACAGCCTTTTCTAGACAAGAAAATGAGAGTTGTTCTGAGTGACTACTGTTTATCACTTAAAGATATGAATTAATCAGTATTTTGGGGGATAGTTTTAAAGGCAATTTTTTAAAGTGGTTTTCTTGCCTGTGCAATTCCAAGCAACAATCCAAAAGCTACTTCCTGTTTTTGGAGAAAGTGTCAATGTTGGGGTTTGGACATATTAAAAAGACATTTCTGCAAAACATTTTGTTCTAAGCGAACTGCATAAGCAGAAGTTCCTCAGCTGTTTTCCTTTATAATATTACACTGCAATTATTTAGCTAAAGTCATATGAAAAATAATAACAGAAATGGAAATTATTCCATTTTAAAGATATAGTTTTAATCAGGTTTAATCAGAAAGCTGCCCCACTCAGCAGCTTGATGACCCCTCCTTGTTAGACTACAGCGAGAGAAAGTTGGTCCCCATCCCAAACAAGTATTTAAACAATTGTTAGGTGGCAAGCAGCATCAAACAACTTCCTATTGAAAATAGGACCATTAAATGTACATTTCTTTAATTGCCACAGATAACTCAGCATCTTCTATGTGGGAAAAGCTTAAGTAAAGTTATAAAAGCTTATAAATCTCAAGTAACTATGCACTAGTTCAGCGGTATTAACTGTATTTCATAACTATTGGCAAAGAGGTATAGAGACCATTCCTTGCTTTAATTTTTTTTTTAAATTGTCACCCAAGGATATGTTTTTATTGATTTTCAGAGGGGAGGGGGAAAGAAACTTTGATGTAAGAGAGAAATATGGATTGGTTGCCTCCCTATACATGCCCTGACCAGGGATCAAACCCACAACCTGGGAATCAAAACCTGGACCCTTTGGTGCACAGGACAATGCACCAACCAGCTGAGCCACAGTGGCCAGGACCTTCCTTCTTATACAATAGCTGCATAAATGAGTGTGTGTGTGCCTCTGAGTGAGAGAGTATGCTTGTCTGCACCAGAGGTAGGGAGACCAGGGGTGGAAGTGCTCATTATTATGTAAGTTAAGGGTATATTCTGGTTGATCTACAGGCAATTAATGACTCTATTTAATGGCTAAATCTCCATTTCACTGAGAAAATGAACCTCCTGCAATACTAGAAGCCCATCCTAGTTTCAGTTCTTCCAGATACCTCACTGCTTACTGTACCTGGAGCCTGAGACCCATAGGAACTCACTCCAAGCTTTTGGGCTTTGATAAATCCCACATGTTGAAACTGTCCCTGGATATTTTTGTCATAATAATTATCATTATCTTAGCTGTTCTCCATCTCAGAAAAACTAAAGTCTTTGTTAATCTCATTTGTGTTTTAGTAGAGCTGGTTAATATACTTTCATTCTGAACAAGAAAAAAAAGGCCTTTTATTCTAAGTCATTATCTTATCATTAATTTTTAACTCTAGTCCTTAGAAGTGTATGTATTCTTCCCCCTGCCCCCCAAATAATACTAAACATTAGGCAACTGTCCCACTCTGATGATTGAATGTCATTTATCACTTTTTTCAGCAAAATTCATTGATATGCTGTCATTTTTGTTCCACATTATTTTAAGCTAAAAAGAACAGAGTGAGGAAAAAAGAAAAAGAACAGGGTGAAGTGCGATACAGTTAGAATACGATGCACATGCATCATCACGGGGACCTTCCCATTAGTTAAGCTTTTCAAAAATTATCTCAGAGGAATCCTACTCCCCGTGCACCTCCACCTCTTACAAACAGCATAAAATATACACTACCCATTGGGTTTTGGAAATCATAACTCCTCATTTCTCCATTTCAACATCAGAAGAGACAGAAAGCAAATTATTTACATAATTTAAAATCCAGCAGGATGTATGTATATTTCACTTTGGGAACATTGCTAGGTGGCAGCTGGTATTCTAAACATCATTATGCATTCCACCCAGTGGAACGGAACACAGATTATTTATAAAATGAAAAATTAGGTGCTCCATATTTAAAGGCCAAGATTTTTTTCTGGATCAAAAGAGTGAAAATTTTAGCAATCAAAAAAAAAAAAAAAAGATGCACTGCCGATTCTTGATTATTAAGCAGCAATTACTAAGCTGGTGCTTTTTCCAGCCCTCCCCTACCCCCATGCTCACCCCCTCCCTCTTGTTTCAAACTCTATGGCATTTTGGTGCCCTTTCATTAATCACTGAGAGAAAATGGAGGCCAAGGCAGTTCATTTTGCTCTTCTTAACCAGCTCTTAATACCAGTCTAGAGATATTAAGGTTGGCTTAAACTAAAATATTCAGAATGGTGGATTTTAATGACCTATGCTTTCTACTTCATAAGTACTAAAGATAATGAAACATCTTTTTTTTCCTCTTTAGTAATAAATAACATACCATTCCCATTGGAAAGCACAACTTCTACATTTACCCAAGACACTTTGGCTATTGGTCTATGTGAAAGACACATACCTCATAGAACTCCCACTGTAGGAGGCAAAAAGATAAGGGCCCCAGTAGCTGTGCTCTGAAATCCATCAGCATTTTTGCTCTTGGTCATGTGTTCCATTGGCTGCTCCAGCCATTGATAGCAGAGAAGGGATATATGAAGACAGGCCCATTCCTGGGGGACACACAATGGCTCTGGTGGTCAAGTTTGCTCAAGGACTTGGAGAACCTTCCTCAGACTGAACTTGGGTTTCAGATGCTTCCCTTCAACCTTCCCTTCTCTCAAGGTCTGGCATTGCAGTCTGGCCACTCAGTCTTTTCTGGCTTCTTCCCCATTTTCTCACACTGGTATTCCCCCTAATAAAATCCCTACATGTTTGTTTCCCTCTTGGTGTTTACTTCTCAAAGCACCCAGACTCATACAGTCTATAATTCTATGTGAAATCAGGTATAGGAAAGTATGAATTAGTAATCAATGAAATCCTTTCAAGTATTTCATTGAGAGAGAGAGAGAGAGAGAGAGAGAGAGAGAGAGTTTTCTCAGAAATTCCCTGGCTCACAAATGGCCAATTTGGAATAGCTATTCTGTACACCCTAAATAATGTGAATAAGGTGTCTGATTTGACAACAGTGATTCCTTTCTTCTTCTCTTTTCCATTATCCTAAAATGATAGAGAACTGGTGTTTCCTGGAATTCAGTTTAAGCTCTGAGGAGGTTCATGCAATGACACAGGACTATAGGACTGATACTAACTCATTGATGCACAGCAACTATCCTGGTCCCTCTCTGGTCACCTGGTCCTGTCACATTCCTCAGTACTCTAATCCCACACATTCTGCTGCTTCTCAATGTAGAGCACCTGCTCAAATCCAGGTGATCGTGGTTTCCCCCTGTACTATAGGGGAATGGGTATCCCCAACACATCTTTATCTGCTCTAAGTCCTTTTGTAAATCTGAATACGAAATGTAAAAGGGAGGGATTGTCTTGTAGGAAGCTTATGGAGAAGGTAAGAGAGTGGTCAAAGGTATAGTTGTGCTGAAGTATCTAAGTAGGCCTGTCTATTACTGGTCCTTTGGAAGCAAATATAGGGATTATGAAAAAGATGAGAGGTGCCCTCAGTGGTTTATGAATTCTTCAACCCCTCTGTGGGATTCTCATTGGCCCAGCCATGGAAGAAAGGCACCATCAGTCTCCCCATCACTGTCTGGGTGACAAAAAGGGAAGGACAAAAGGAAACCAGCAGTTTGTTGCACTGAAGTGGAGATAGCTCCATAATGCTGCATAGTGGGCATCACCTGGAGGTGGCAAAGGAAACTCAGACTTAGTGTCCAAAATGGAACGTCTATCTCCTTCCTTCCTGGTCTTCTATTCAGTACTCTATTTAGTTGATGGTGATATAAACCTGTAAAACTTGCAGTTTCCCCTTAGAAATCCAGGATCAGGAACCATGGTACTATTATCCTTGGGTAAATTGAATCAGAGAGACATCTGTACAATTGCTTATCAAAATTCTTCTGTGGCAAAATTCATTTTGAGTTTTAGACAACAGGCCCCCCAAAAACTGTGGAATATGATCTATTCATAAGTTGGGTAATAGCTAATGATGTGGGATACATCCTCATTTAGAAAATTATCATTAATCAGTTAGAATTATTCATTCATAGCCTATTATATCTGAAGCCCAGCTTAATTTCTTTTAGGGCTTTTAACTTGTGCATTTAGCAGTAAGTTCCTAACTTTTAACTTTTCAGTTTAACTGCATTTGTTTTATGAATAATGTTGCTGTGTGCTCTTCAATACCAATTAAAAGTTGGCACAAATCTTAAATATCATCAAGTAAAATTTGAAGGAGACCTTAAACATGAATCTAATGCAATGATTCTCAAATTGTGGTCTTAGGACCAGTAGCATTAGCATCACCTGGGAATCATTAGAAACACAAATTATCTGCCCCACTCCATAGTACTTCCTAAATCAGAATCTTTGAGGGTGGGGCCCAGAACTGTGCTTCAACAAGCCCTCTGATCCATGCTCAAGTTTGGGGACCACTGATCTCATGTATCTGCTATCTTTAGGCCAGAAACTTGATCAATCATGGGTCAATTAAAGCTGTTCTATTTGTCATAATCCCTATGGAGAGTACAAAAATAGCTCCAAGAATGAGTCTTGTCTTTTAAGAGTTTTCCATCAATTTGGGGAAACTCAGACACATGAAATTAACAGAAAACTGATATACCATAAATAGTTAAAATTGTGGAAATCAAACAGTACCACAGGACATTCAAGAGAGAGCCCCATATTTATTGGGTTATATCTGTTTGGGTATGATTCAACATTTGCCTTACAAATATACAATTAATATTGATGATGTTGCCGGAGAAATTTGAGGGTCCAATTTCTCTAACACTAGTGGAGTTCTTGGGGTACTGATTAAATAAGCATTTTCAGAAGCCCCCACGGGAGAAATGTGGTAAAAGACTTTATTTGCATGGAGTTACATTCTTGGGTTGCAAAGTCCCATGCCCCTTAACCCAGTCCTGAAAGAGGGGCATCTGGAGTTCTAGATGAGCCAAAAGCAAGGTCAGCGTCCAGTTTCCGTTCCATGTTGCAGCTGGGTCTAGTTCAGTATCAGTTAATTAAAGTCCATTAGTCCATTGTGTGGAGTCCACAAGGCGATGGGGCACGTGGGTGCAGGGGAGCCAGGAACCCGGTACTCCAGAGAGAGCAAGAGCACTCCTTTGTTCAGAAGTTTAAATAGTCACATTTTCCATCCTTGCAGTGGCCATCCCTATTCTGCCCACCGACTTGCTCCCAGGTGTGACTGACAGATAAATACCTGCCCACATCATTCAGACCTCACTGGGCATGTGTCTAAACTGCCTTTGTTCAGTCCCTTCCCTATCAATCAGTGGGGAACAAACATGGAAATGTTAAACTAGCAAAACTGTATAAATGACATGACTATATTTTCTAGTCTTCTGTTTACCTCTTTCCTGTTCATAACAACTAGATTTTTATAACAGTATCAATGGGAAGGCAAGATGTTCTTATAGTAAATGATAAATAAGAGGTTAGTGCCATTTTCCCTGGACCCCAAGAATTGGGTTGAAGTATATTTAATTGTGTTTATGTTTTTATCATCAAAGACAATGACTCCACCGCCTTTTTTAGGAAGCCTGGCCAGTATTATACCACTGTGAGAGTTAAGAGAGTTTTTTCATGCCTAACTAAAATCTTTTCTTCCCTTTTTTTTGTTAATTCTCACTGGAAACATTTTTTTGGGGGACACACTGCCTTTCCAGAGAGAGGGAGCGACAGAGAGAGACAGAGAGAAACATCAATGTGCAGGGAACGAACCTGCAACCCAGGTTTGTGCCCTTGACCTGGATTTAAACCGAGACCCTTCCATGCATGAGCCAATGCTCTGACCATAGATTAACACCAGCCAGGGCTAAGCTAAAATCTTTTTTTATTGATCAGGAAAAAGCTCTTCATAGCTAATTCATAACTGACACTGCGAGATAGTGGGATGTGAAAGCATTTTGTGAAGTTTAAAACATTGAATAAAAGAAAGTTAAATATGTTATTATTATTATTGTTTGGTCTTTCTGCATGAGAGGCTGAATGATTTTGTTGATTCTAAAAAGACAATAGGAGAAGAGGAGGTTCACATTCAGTTTAAAATTTTAAAAAATTGATTTTCTTATTCCTTCTGTAGATTTGTCTAGAAAATGTCCAACAGACAAATCAAAAGCCCCAGGCTTTTTTGCTCTCAAGATAATATTTTTTTAAGTTGCCGCAATGACATAAAATCAACCCCCTTTGAAAAGTGGATGGCCTCACATATAACTCCATAAGCCTGATCCTAAAACTAAAAAAGGAATAATGTGCTCACTTTGGGAGGTCATTAATTCTTTTAAGTTACAAAAGTATCATTTACTGAATTACCATTTCCAAGGTAGTAAATGACATCTTAAAGCTCTGAAAGTGTTAAATCACCTTCAAAAAGTGGTCAGTTTATCCCTTAATCACTGATAACATCAGACCAAATAGCTTCAATTTCTTTAGCACTAGGTTCTGATAAACATAAAGCACTTTTATAGACACTATAAAATTCACCATTAACACTGCATTTAGGATGGGGATGAGGGAGCCCGAATAAAAGATTTTAGAATTTCCGTAGCAAGTTAAGAAACACCTTGACTTTCAAAGATTTTAATTATAAATTTGTGCAATACTTGAAAATAATATTACCCAAATGTTGCTATTTCTTTTCTACTGGCCATGCATTATGATGCTAATGAAGACATCTAGTCTAGTATCTCCTTGATTCTAATTTATGCTTTCAGGCTGAATGGGAGCATATGGCATTAGAATTTAGATTTCCTTCTCTATTAGAATTCAGATTTTGGTGTAGAAGAGAATCTTCCTGAATTTTTAGAGACAACTGTGAATATGGAAGGAACTCAATAACTTTGTTGATGAGGAGTGTCTAAGGTATAGGTTAGTATATTAGAATAGGAAAAACTGAAAATTAATTGTTGTATTAAATTGGGATCAACATGATCAGGGTAACAGCTTCAGAAAGCTAAACCCCTCTCTTCACCTTAGATGGGCACCTTTATCCACTTTATCTATGTATATGACATTCACTCTGACTTCAATTCAGCACTCTTCCCCAAATTCATAAATTAAGTCTGAGCTCATGAGCTACTTTATCATTTTTCCAATAAAGCAATGATTAAAAACTCCCAGGAGTAATATTTCTCTCTCTCTCTCTCTCTCTCTCTCTCTCTCTCTCTCTCTCTCTCTCCCCAAAACATGTATACACACTTTAACAGCTGATAGCTCAATTAATACTTCTTTCTTTTCAGCCAGACTAAGCTTTGAAGAAAGAAAAGTCATCCTAAAATGCTACTGGAAGTTTGAAAACGCAGTTGAAGTACAAACACTGCCTTTATAATTATTCAAAGTGTGTATACACTTTTTTGAGGGGACACAGATTTAATTGATTTGAAATAATGAGTGAAGTCAGACTAAACATTGAACAAAGAAAATTCATCCACTAGACCTTTTTATGGGGATAGATAAAAGCTAAAGTTTACAGTACAAACTTGGCAATGGTTGATGAATTGAGGATGCACAAATACCAAACGAAGTTATTCTTGATGTTTGCAATTCCATTGCTTTATGTCATCAGAAGTGCCTGGACCAGGATGGTCATCAGTTTGAAAACAGGCATTGCAAAAAAAAAAATTCATTTCTGTAGATTCTTTTAAATTTTGAAAATTAACTGTGTGTTAATAAACACTGACTTTATAATCATTCAAAGTGTGTATACATTTTTTGGGTCACCCTATATATATATGATACAATGAACCTATAAATAGATGTCCACATATAGAGGAACTATGTAGAGATTTCACACTGTCTGGGAAAAGCTAGCCAGTGTGTGCTCCCCTCCAATTCTTTTTTTTTTTTTTAAATTAATTTATTGCTATTATTATTTTTAATCCTCATCTGAGGACATGCTTTTCCTATTGATTTTAGAGAGAGAGAAAGGGAGAGGGAGAGAGAGAGAAAAACATTGATGTGAGAGTGAAAGATCAGTTGGCCTCCCGTGCACGTGCCCCAATCAGTAATCAAACCTGCAACCTGTGTATGTGCCCTGACTGGGAATCAAATCTGCAACATTTTGGTATATGGGACAACAATCTAACCAACGGAGCCACACTAGCCAGGGCTCCCTTCCAATTCTTCACATAAGTTTCTCCAGGGTTCAGCTTCATGGATTGCTTGTATATATACTTCTGACAAATTTCAAGGAAAAGCTCTAACCCTTGGTGAGAAATGTTAAAGGCCCCATTAAGCAAACAGGCTAAAGATGACAACCTTACACGTGGAACCGAAGGAAATTCTCTGTGTAGACTGTAGACTAAAACAGAATTTACTTATAGAGGAGGGTAATCCATTTAACTTACCAAGATGACATCTCACATTTGATGAGGACATGACACTTGAAACACAGGGTTCAGACACCCACACAATAGGGCAGAACCTACTCCAGCATTAGCCAAGGGTTTGGCTCACTTTTGGAGGCCTCCTATCCTCTCTCTTCTTCCCTCCATTTTCTCACTCTAGTTGTTGAAAAAGAGATTTCTGTGACATTCTATTTTCTCTGTTACTTCAAGCAAAAAGCCTCTTATGGCAGAATTATGGTGTTCTCCTATAACAAGTGGTGGCTCCAAGAGCGCTTCAGAGTAGAGCTCTGGGACTGGGGACAGAGCAGGGCTATGGGATTGATACCCGCACCCCATTTTGTTTCATCTGAAATCTCCACCATGTCATACCATGAGGCTTGTGGGTTAAACATGGGAGAGAAGAAAGAGTCTTATCTACATTTTTATTAGATTTTGTATTTTATTTATACTTGAATTGGAAAAAAGATCTGGGGCGGGTAGGGAGAGGAAAAAGTATATTCAGGAAGACATTAAAGATGAACTTAAAAAGCCCCAATTAAATGATATGTAAAAAATTTCAAATATATTTAAAAAAGAAAACGAAACTAAATCTTCAGTGTTACTGGCATCACTGTTAAATAAGTCAAATGAAAAAATTTACCTGGATGGAAATGTCTGGCACTCTGTCTTTAATATAGTACCATTTTACAATGTATTTTTTGTGTTGTTTTTTTCTCTTCAAGAAGTCAATATTTCAAACTATAAATACACAGTGTAATCTTCTGTCAATAAAATGAGGTCAGCTTTCCTCTGGGTCTCCTTTAAAACTGGAGATCATTATCTCCCTACTCCAACCCCCTCACCTACTTAAAAAACTTACTTTTTTTTTGAAAAAGAACAGGAGTCTCTCAATTCCAAGTTAACTCTTTGGCCTTCCTCAGGCCTAAAACAATTACTTGCAAGAGGATCATATTGGGATTCAAAGTCCATTGAGCATCTGGAGGCTGAGCTACAGAAATAGGCAGAGATCGAGCAATGAAAGGGAGTCCCATCCTTGCTATGTGCTCTTGAATACCATTAGCCAAAGAGAATGCTATACATTGAGAAATTTAGAAGCAGGAAGTCATCTGGCTGGGGGCACAATAGTTACAATACCTCCCTCTAAAATATGCCTAGTGTACTTAAATCAGAAAGCTAATGCCCAATTAACAAGAAAAAGAAGTCAGATTCTAACTCTTACCTACTAGGTTCCCTATAACAAATGAGAAAGACTTAACTTTTCCTTGAGCAGTATAACCAGCAATATATAGCAAGATGTCTCTGCTACCCTGCTCTGATAAGAAGTGAGACATGAGGTCATATCAAGCATTCCGTTTAATAAGGTACTACCAAAAGTGTTGGGTATGCATTACCAATTTGCAAGATGTGGAATGCAATGAAACACACTCAAGACTAAGACAATGCTAAACTTATTTGAATCTTTCCCTGATGAAGAAATTTTCTAATGTTTCCTTGCCTTCTTGTCACCATTATGATCCCCAGTTTTCACTATGTCCAGTGAAGTATGGTTATATCAATTAATAGAGGTTTCTATTTGACAGGATATTCTAACAACTGCTTTAACAGTATATGTTTCTGCTGTATGGGTAATTGACAAAACAGGAATACCAGTTAGTTGGGTTTTTTTCTTTGCATTTTTATGGTCCATTGGTTCAGTGCCTCAAAGAGTACTGGCTTCAAGTGGTTTGAGTGATATAAGGATTTGAGAAAAGAAGACTCAGACACTAAAGCTGGGTAGGAATGAAGTGAGGAGTTGCTTTCCATTCTTCCACCATTGTTCCTGCAGCACACATAACAGAGAGCCTTCCAGTTGCAAACATCTTCTGCTTTTAGACCTCCAGTATCCCCCGGGGAGGAGTGTGTGTGCATGCTGAAAGGTTGTCTAAGAAGCTTACTATCTGGCTGCAAAATCCAAAATGCAGTGATTGGAGAGTTTTGAAGCTGGTAGCAGGAATCCTGACAGCTTCATGTGTATGTAGGTAGCCACTGTGTTGGAATAAAAGCGTGTTGATGATAATCCTTTTTTCAGTTTGGGTCACACAAGGTGACAGCTACTGGTGCTAATTGAAAAGGAAAACGATAATTCGATGCTGTAACAGTTTGCACCTACCTCATACTTTTTCATCCAGAAGACTGAAAAACATTTTTTTACAAAGGAAAATAATCTAAGGTAACTCCCTCTGGGGTATGGGGTCATCCTCTGTCTCTGAAAAGGCCAGATAATAATGATGTGATGACAACACCTTCTGCAGATGGACCAGAAATATCCAAGGAGGAAAGATGTAATATTTAATCTTAGGAAGATGGTAGAACTGCACTGAACAGCACAGGCTGGGACTTTAAGAACACCCCTGGAATCCCAGCATGGTTCTCCACGTTGGACAAATCATCCAGTTGGAGCCTTATCAGTCTCCCTTGTGAAATGCATATAACCATTTTTAAAGCATTTGTTTTCTTCTGAGCAGAACTCAAAGTATTTCAAAAGTTCAGTAAATATTTATGAAAGACTAGAAGCTCAGTGCACGAATTCATGCACGGGTGGGGTCCCTTGGCCTGGCCGGTGATCGAGGCCAGCTGGCCGGACAGGGTGGAGTGTAGGGAGTGGGGGAGAGGGACTGCAGGAGGTTGGCCAGCTGCTAGAAGTTGGCTATGGGAGTGCACTGACCACGAGGGGGCAGCTCCTGTGTTGAGTGTCTGCCCCCTGGTGGTCAGTACACGTCATAGTTACCGGCCGGATCATCCGGTCATAATGGTCGCTTAGGCTTTTATATATATATACTAGAGGCCCGGTGCACAAAAATTTGTGCACTTGGGGGGGAAGGGGGGGTCCCTCAGCCTGGCCTGTGCCCTCTCGCAGTCTGGGACCCCTCAGGAGATAACGACCTGCTGGCTTAGGCCTGCTCCTGGGTGGCAGAGGGCAGGCCCAATCCCTAGGTGCAGCCCCTGGTCGGGCTCAGAGCAGGGCTGATTGGGGAGTTGGGGCGCCGCCCCCTGTCATGCACAGAGCAGGGCGGATTGGGAGGTTGTGATGCCACCATCAGTCATGCTCAGGGTAGGGCCGATTGGGGGGTTGGGGCACTGCCCCCTGTCACACTCAAGGTAGGGTCAATGGGGAGGTTGCGGCACCACCCCCTGTGATGCACAGAGCAGGGCCAATCAGGGGGTTGGGGCGCTGCCCCCTGTCACTCACAGAGCAGGGCCAATCAGGGGGTTGGGGCACTGCCCCCCACCCCCGTCATGCACAGAGCAGGGCCCATCAGGGGGTTGGGGAGTTCCCCCCTCTCATGCACAGAGCAGGGCCCATCAGGGGGTTGGGGAGCTCCCCCGTCACGCACAGAGTAGGGCCGATAGGGGAGTTAGGGCACCGCCCCCTGTCACACACAGAGCAGGGCGGATCAGGGGGTTGGGGCAACACCACTGTCACACTCAGGGCAGGGCCAATGGGGAGGTTATGGCTCTACCCCGTCACAGACAGAGCAGGGCCCGTGGGGGGGGGTTGGGGGGGGGTTGGGGCACCACCCCCTGTCACACACAGAGCAGGGCCGATCAGGGGGTTGGGACGCCACACCCTGTCACACACAGAGCCGCAGGGCGATCAGGGGGTTTGGGCGCTGCACCCTGTCATGCTGATCTGGTGCCAGGAGACCTCTTGGCTCCGCTGATCCTGGTGCTGGGAGGCATATTACCCTTTTACTATATAGGATAGAGGCTGGGGGCAGGCTGGTTTGCCCTGAAGGGTGTCCTGGATCAGGGTGGGGGTCCTCACTGGGGTGCCTGGCCAGCCTGGATGAGGGGATGATGGCTGTTTGCAGCTGGTCACACACCCTTCAGGGTGGGGGTCCCCACTGGGGTGCCTGGCCAGTCTGGGTGAGGGGCTGAGGGCTGCTTTCAGGCTGGCGGTTTTGACTGAAGCTCCCAACTGCTCCTTTTTTTCTTTTTTTTTTTCTTCTGGGCCAGCTTTAGCTTTGGCTCTAGCTCTGAGGCTTCCGCTGCTGGTTTGTTTGCCGTTCTATAATCGAAACAATGTATAACTTCAGCTCTGAGATCCCAGCCGGCTATATTTGTTACAAAGTTTCAAATTGCCAGCTCAGAGGCCGGCAAGTCAGGCGGGGAACGTTGGAGTCTGCAGTCACGGGAGCAAGCAAGCCTCATATTCGCTTCCAGCTGCCTGGCTGCCGGCCGCCATCTTGGCTGACAGTTAATTTGCATAAGGATATGCTGATTAGCCAATGGAAAGGGTAGCGGTTGTACGCTAATTACCATTTTTCTCTTTTATTAGTGTAGATATATATATATATATATATATATATATATATATATATATATATACATATATGTAGATGATCACCATCTCCCATCTCACATTTAAAGGAAAATGCCATAGAGGAACTAGGGGGCCATAATAAAATGGATGGCCTTGATGAGTGATATGCAGAAAGCCCTCCTTGCGAAGTGCCACAAACGGGGTTTGTCTTGGTTCATTTGGGCTTCTATAACAAAGTCACCACATATAGGGTGGTTTAAACCACAGACATTTATTTCTGAGTTCTGGAGGCTGGAAGTCTGCGATCAGGCTGCCAGCAGGGCTGAGTCCTCAGTGAAGGCCTTCTCCCTGGTTTGCAGATGGCTGTGTCCTCGCATGGATAAGGGATATCATCTCTCACTTTTCTTTTCTTGTAAGAACACTAATCCTATTCAAGGGGGGCTCTATCCTCATCACCTTCCAAAAGGCCCCGCTTCCCAATACCACCATATTGGGGATTAGGACTTGAACAGGTGAATTTTGGGGGGATGTGCACATGCAGTCCATGGCATATTAAGCTGGATTTGGGACTACTTGGGACTAGAAAGATGTCTTGGCCCAGTTTTTGACATGCACGGAAGCACAGTACCTATATGCACTGTAGTGATATTGTGGCCCTGTTCCTTGTTTTCTAGCATATTTGAAACACAGAGCGATGAGGTGACACTTCAGAGCGGAGGGCAGGGCAGTTTGGAATCAGAGGCCCTCTGTCGCGGGGTTGCCAGGACGCTCCATGTTCCACGTGCTTGCTCTGGAGAACCTCAGGCTGGGGAGCCAAATATCTCAGGCAGATGGCTGGGTTTCTCACTTCCATCTCCCTGGCTCCACTGTTTGTTCTGTGTTCCCCTTTTAAAATGTGGTTCTTTCTGGAAGCAGATGGACTGGTACACAGAGTACCTCTGAGGAGAGGTCCCTGAGAATTCAGCTGCAAAGCCTGGGAAAAGCACTAACTGGGAAGAAGCCAGGAGCAGATTTCAGTGAAACATCTCCCTCATGCTTGAACGAGCTTCTCTTTCTTGTTGAAACGTGCTCAATTCCCTATAAACACCCTGCTCTCTAGACAGATGGACAAAGAGACAGATACATGCTTATTTTTGTCTAAACATTTCTTTGATGAAGTACAGCTTCCAGCCAGCCTCAACGAGTTACTCCTAAAGAATCATTCACATTTAATCTGTCTACTTCATCCCAGCCGGCTGAACACTTCATAAACATTCCTGAAGTCCCCACACTCCTCTGAAACACATAATGAGCACAGTGACACTAACAATACTTCACAAAATGACTTTCTTCTGAACCATTTGAAGTGATTCTAGTGTTTAGTCTCATCATATCTCCATGCCATGGTGCAAAGTAAATGAAGTAGAAAACTGTGATCCCGATATGATCTTCCAATTAGGAAGTTGAAGAAACTGAGTTTGTGCGGAAAGGGTTTCTGTCCCTCAGCTACAAACTCTTTTGAAGAGCTGCATTGCATACAGATAAAAGCTGCACAACTTGAGCAGTTACCTGTCATTTTGCTATGAGGTGGGAGAGTAGAAATCATCATTTAGAGTAGTCTCCTGGCAAGAGGTAAGGGAGGATAGAGTTTGTATACCTTTTTGGACTATGGATTATTTTAAACTGGCTAGTTTAAAAATATATTTTTATTCATTTCAGAGAAGAAGAGAGATGGAGAGGGAGGGAGGGAGGGAGGGAGGGAGGGAGAGAGAGAGAGAAAGAGAGAGAGAGAGAGAGAGAGAGAGAGAGAGAGAGAGAAGAGAGAACAGGCACTATTCAACAACCCACTAGGCCTGGATGGTTGCTAAAAGTACAACCTGGTTAATCCCAAGGGGTTTCTCAGGCCTTAGCTCACATTGCTTCACAGGTGAATCAATTCATCCTTTTACATTCAAACAAAAGGCATTCTGGGATCATCCTTCAGAGAGTGAATAGCTCCCTGAGGACACATACACACAAAAAGAATGCTAATTCTATCACAGCCCTAAGGTAGCATAACTAGTAATAAACTTCTTTCAATAAATTAACCAGCTAAATATATAAACCAGTTTGTGTGAATTAGTGGGAAAGCTGGTTAAGTGATAAAGAGACTAATTATCATACACGGAAAAAGTCAAGAACTCCAGAGGGCTGAAGCAAAGAGAGAATTTGAAGAAGATGGTTGCTTTTAAATACTGGGAAAGTGCCCTGTGGGAGATTCCAGATTTAACCCTGAGTGCTCAGAGAACGGAGCTGGGGCTGGTCACTGAGTTTGTGTCATTAGAAGAGGATTTAAAATGTAAGGGCATCTATACAATGTACAAAATGCTTTGGTGGGTGCTTGACACGTGGCAGACCACTGAACTGCCTGCCTCACACTCTGCCCTGTAGATAGTACTTAATGCCATGGCAGAGAAGTTTAACAGCCACAGTTCAGAGAAGTTAAGACAATTGCTTCAGGTAACACTGCTGAGTAGAGGCAGGAGTAGGATTCGTTCCAAGTGTGGGCTATTTCCAAGATTGGGCCCATTGAACAGCCACCACCTAGGGGAAAATTACTGCCACAAAGGGAGAGAAATATGCAAGTACATATGGCGCCCGGAACACTGTGTGCTTGTGACAGCAAAGCATTTTCTCTAAAAAGAATCTTAAAACCCTAAAACTTTGAGTATGGGCCTCTCTTGAAGAAATAGAGTGGAAAGGCCATAAGCTTTCACTCCCCTTTCTTTCAGTTCTTATTAAGAGCAGTTTTGTGGCAGCCATAAAGTAAAATAACTCCGTATTGACGTTCGGTAAGCTCCCCATCAAACACAGAAAAAAAGGAAGAAGGATGTTGCTATAAAAATGTCTGTAAACTGATCCATCCACGGAAGACAACTTTAAACGCCAGGGCAAATAGATTCTTCGTTGCCCTTTCTTTCCCATTTCTTTCTAACAAGTGTAATCTTTCCTAACGTAGGGCAGAACAATTCCAAATGATGACTTAATTTGCAGTGATGGACCTGGGAGGATGCAGGGCGTTCTGTTAAGCGTTTAAACTATTGTCACCCTTTGCCTCTCTGAGCCTGGTTTCCTTAGGAGGAACAGGAAGAAACCCCTGGGGTCCTTTTACCTCAGCCCACATGAACACCAGCATGTCCCTACAACAATATCCTAAGGTCTTATCTTATGCAATTACTGTATAGGAGCATAGCATGTGCCTAAGAATATAGTATAATGGATAACAGCCTGGGATTCAGACTATTTGGCCTTAAGTCTCAGGCTGCATCCCATTACTAGCTATGTGACCAGGGCTAAATATTTAATCTCTCTCTCTCTTTAAAAAAAATTATATATATATATATATATATATATATATGCACACACACACTGAGTGGCCAGATTATTATGACCACCTGACGTTTGTAGGCAAATTAGCTATAATTTCGAGCTGAAGTTGCTAGAGGGCCAGGCCATTATAAATAGGGAAGCGGGTTGTTTACGATGACAGTAGAAGTTATTTTTTTCTGAAGATATGGGTAAACAATGCGATTTAACAGCCTTTGAATGTGGGATATATATATAAATATAGACTTCAAAGAGAAAGGGAGAGGGAGTAAAAGAGAGAAACGTCAATGATGAGAGAGGATCATTGATTGACTGCCTCCTACACGCCCCCTACCAGGGATCGAACTCACAACCCGGGCATGTGCCCTGACCAGGAATTGAACCTGTGACCTCCTGGTTCATAGGTTGATGCTCAACCACTGAGCCACACCAGCCGGGCCAATCTCTCTCTCTAAGGGCGAGCTACTGCATCTATGGCAGTAGTTGCTAATTCACATGGTTGTCTGATGAATAAATGATTGAATGTGACTGTGTGCTATTATTACTCTTCCTGAGTGGCAGTGGTTCTGAACCTCCCTGTATCAGGCTCATCCGAGGAGCATGAAAAAGTCCACTCTAAAGACTCTATTCTGAGTTCCATCAATAGATTTGGGCGAGGGCCTAGGAAGCTGCAATGTCCACCAGCCAGAGGTGAAAACTCCAGTTCTGCAGAGCACAAGGGCCCTTGGAGGCAGGCAAGGCACACTTGCTCTGTATGGTTGAGTGAGAGGCACACACGCTTTAGACTCAGACAGACTTAGGTTCAAACACAGGCTTCACAATTGCTTAGCCATGTGGCCTTGAGCAAGTTACTTGTCTTCTCTGAGTCTCAGTTTTCTTACCTCTAAAATGGAGATCATACCATCTTTCTGAAAGCGTTGTAAAGCTTAAGGTCGATCTATGAAAGCTCTAGCAGCCAATCAACAAATGATGCTTTAATAATGTCTACTTATCCTTATATAGATTGATCAAGCCAAGAGGAAAGATAATAGAGATGGGAGAAATGCTGGCTATTTGGAGCCTTTGGACCAGGGAGTTAAATTTTTTAAGAACTATGAATTACTATTTACCTTTTTATTTATTTATTTTCTAAAATATATTTTATTGATTTTTTACAGAGAGGGAGGGAGAGGGATAGAGAGAAACATCCATCTGCACACCTCCTACTGGGGATGTGCCCACAACCAAGATACATGCCCTTGACCAGAATCGAACCTGGGACCTTCCAGTCCACAGGCCAAAGCTCTATCCACTGAGCCAAACTGGTTAGGGCTCTATTTACCTTTTTAAAACAACGAATACCTGTATGGTATTTTCCCCCTTTTGAACAAAACATATTTAATTTATGTACTCTTCAATACATATTGCCTTTGTATTTTTTTTAACTTAACAATGTATCTTGGGGATGTTTTTCCAAGTCTGCACATAAAGATCCTCATTTTTATTCTACAGAAACATACTATTGCACTGAATTGATGTCTTATGATTTAACCAGTCCCCATTGAGGGGCACTTAGGTTGTTTTCTAGCATTTTCTTTTACAAACAATGCAGGAATGGATAACTTTTAAATAAATCTTTTCACACAAATGTTTCTGTGAGTTAAATTCCTAGAAGTAGAATTACTGGATCAGAGGGTTTATACATTTGTTATTTTGTTAGAAATTGCCAAATCACTCTCCATAGAGTTTGTACCAATTTATATTCAGATCAGCAATAAGTCTATTTCTCATGCCCCTATCAACACAATCTCTTGTCAAACTTTCTGATCTTTGCCAGTCTGATAATCAAAAGTGCTATCTCCATGTAGTTTAATTTGTATTCACCTTATTATGTGAACAATTGCGCATATTTTCATGTTTTGGGACAATCTGACTACCCTTTCCTGGGAAATGATTATTCATATCCCTTGCCTCCTGCTTCTCTATTGGTTTGTTGGTCTTTGTCACTTTGATTTATAGCAGCTCTTTATATATTTGAGATAGCAGGCTTTGGTTTGTGATATGAATTGCAAATATTTTTTTCTAGCTTGTCATTTATTTCTGACTTTGCTTATTGCTATTTTGTTCTGTATTTGTTAGTTTGCAGAATTTTCTTTTTTGGAGTTGAATTTTTCTCATATTTCTTAAATGGCTTTGGGTTTTGAATCATGGTTTTAAAAAAGCTTTTCACTCTGATGAAAAGCTGTTTCACCCCAGAATTCTTCATGGCTTCTTCTGATAAATGTATTGTTTCATACTTTGCATTTAAATCTTTGATCCATTGGAAATGGTGGAAGGTATGGATCAAACTCTTTTTTCAATTGGCTGAATTCTATATTTATAGAAGAACAATTTATAAGGGGTTATATGGAGGGTAGGAAAAAGACATCCTTGAAGATTTCAAGCAAAGAGAAAATGAACAATTATTCTTGTTATATAACTTCAACAGCTGAATGTCTTTCCATTTCCGTAGTGTGAAAGCACACTCAACATTCTTCTCCCTCTTTTCAACAGTTGTCACTCATTTACTAAAAATATTAATCTTCACTGTGAATTGAATTAAAAATTACAGATGGTAACAGTGAGTGAAAATTTCTGAAGATGATATGGGTGATGGGCCATTATTTCCTCCTCTCTCGATTAATTCCTTTTTTTTGTGGGCATCCTATCTCCTTTATCTCCAATGCTTTAAATGCCTCAGTGCAATAACAATATCATCATAAAAGCTAATTAGTAAAGATTTTGTGTCTTGTTAATGATGTACAATTGATTATGGCTCGAGGACAGAATGAGAGTAACCATTCATCCATGATGAGCATTGCATTCTATCTTTCTACAATATGTAGATGATGGCATTTTTATTACTGTTTTTCTATCATGTAGACATCTGAAACAACTCACCAATCTGTTTTTTTTTCTCTAGCACCATCTTTTACCACCACCAAACCTGGGCCCTGGAAAAGTGTACGGATTATTCTAGATGCATGATTATTGGAAGAATGAGGAAAATTATTACCTGTGGACCAAATGGGCAACAACAATCAGGGCATCCCTTCTCCATTCTATCTTTGCTTAAAACTTAAAACTATACTTTTCTCCCATTAAACCATAGGCCATAATTACATTTTACAAATAAATGCCTGATTAAAAATAACTTTAAAGTAGCCACTTAAATAACTATAACCCTTTTTTTCCCAGCCCGTCTCACACTCATTAGTTCTTTATAAATAAACTAGAGGCCCGGTGCACAAAAATTTGTGCACTCGGTGGGGGGGGGGGGGAGGGGGCGGGGCGGTCCCCCAGCCCGGCCTGTGCCCTCTCACAGTCTGGGACCCCTCGGGAGATAATGACCAGCTGGCTTAGGCCTGCACCCGGGTGGCAGAGGGCAGGCCCAATTCCTAAGTGCAGCCCCTGGTCAGGCTCAGAGCAGGGCTGATTGGGGAGTTGGGGCACCACCCCGTCATGCACAGAGCAGGGCAGATTGGGAGGTTGCAATGCCACCCTCAGTCACACTCAGGGTAGACTGATTGGGGGGGTTGGGGCACCGCCCCCTGTCACACTCAAGGCAGGGTCGATGGGGAGGTTGCGGCGCCACCCCCTGTCACGCACAGAGCAGGGCCGATCAGGGGGTTGGGGCGCTGCCCCCTGTCACTCACAGAGCAGGGCCGATCAGGGGGTTGGGGCGCTGCCCCCTGTCACTCACAGAGCAGGGCCCATCAGGGGGTTGAGGAGCTCCCCCCTGTCACTCACAGAGTAGGGCCGATAGGGGACCTGGGGCACTGCCCCCTGTCACACACAGAGCAGGGCGGATCAGGGGGTTGGGGCACTGCACCCTGTCACACTCAGGGCAGGGCCAATGGGGAGGTTATGGCTCTACCCTGTCACACACAGAGCAAGGCCCATGGAGGGGGGTTGGGGCGCCACCCTCTACCACCCACAGAGCAGGGCCGATCAGGGGGTTGGTGCACTGCCACTGTCACACTCAGGGCAGGGCCGATGGAGAGGTTATGGTTCTACCCTGTCACTCACAGAGCAGGGCCTGTGGGGGCGGGGGTTGGGGAGCCGCACCCTGTCACACACAGAGCAGGGCCCATCAGGGAGTTGGTGCGCTGCACCCTGTCAAACACAGAGCCGCAGGGCAATTGGGGGATTGGGGAGCTCCCCCCCATCAGGCACAGAGCAGGGCTGATCAGGGGGTTTGGGCGCTGCCCCCTGTCACGCTGATCCCGGTGCGGGAGCCTTGCTGCTCCGCTGATCCTGGTGCTGGGAGGCATATTACCCTTTTACTATATAGCATAGAGGCCTGGTGCACGGGTGGGGGCCGGCTGGTTTGCCCTGAAGGGTGTCCTGGATCAGGGTGGGGGTCCCCACTGGGGTGCCTGGCCAGGCTGGCTGAGGGGATGAGGGCTGTTTTCCCGCTGGCAGTTGACTAAAAGCTCCCAACTGCTCCTTGTTTTCTTTTTCTTTTTTTTTTTATTCTGGGCCAGCTTTAGCTCTGAGGCCTCGCTGCTGAAAACATGGATACAATGTTGCGGTCCGGGGCTGACTGAAAGCGGGTTTTGTTTAGCTTCTTATTTGCAACATAGTAATAGTTGCCTAGAGTTGCAGTTGAGAGTCCAGCAAGTGAGGCGGGGAACGTTGGAGTCTGCAGTCCCTGGAGGAAGCAAGCCTCCCTGCTCGCTTCAGTGCATGGCTGCTGGCCGCCATCTTGGCTGACAGTTAATTTGCATAAGGATACGCTGATTAGCCAATGGGAAGGGTAGCGGTCGTACGCCAATTACCATGTTTCTCTTTTATTAGTGTAGATAGATGTCGCTAGACTGTGATTAATGTTAAAATATTTATGTAGAGAAAGGAATAATAAACAGAGACTGGGACTCCCCAGTGAATATCACTTTCCAGGGGATTCTGCCCGCCACCTTTCTAATTCCTGTCTATCTTCTTCCCTCTCTGTCTTCCTTCTCTAACAGTTGCCTTCTTCACCTCAAGAGGCTCCATATTCAAAGTCACATGCAACTGTAGCTCCTTTATTTGGGGTCTGGCCCAACACCTCATTTTTCAAAGGGCTGGGAGTTTGGCTCTTTTCTGAGTTGGTCTGGATTGCACAGCTGTGATGAGAAAAGTATATAATAGGTGCAAAACTCTGCCGGGTAAGGAGTAAGAGTTTGTTATGACATGGCTCTTTCCTCGGAATGTACAGCCCAGACAGTAACTTGGACGCAGTACTCCTTGTTGCTGTTTCCTGATGTGAGAAGATGCCCAGAGATATTCTCCTTGGATTCCTGCAGAACAGCTCTGGGGCCTTGGCTCCCATGCCTGAGGGCAGCCACACACCTGGAAAACTGCTCCAATTTGGTGCCATCCTGACTCTATTTGCCCTCTACTCTGCGGGTGGAGCCTGGGCCAGTAAGACAACTTCAGAAACTCAAAGTGTGGAGGATGAAGGGAAATCTGGCTTTTAGAGATTGGCCCCAGACATCTCTGCATACAGCATGCCTTTTCCAAGTGTTTGCCTGGCCATGGCTTCATTACAGCTGGGCTGCTGGGTCAAAGGGTAGAGATTCAGGGTCGGGTGTTGGGGGGAGGGCGGCGGGGAGAGAACAGAAGACAACCTCTTTTTTTTCTCTTCTCTCTCTAGGCCCCTGGAGTGTGATTTCATTGGAAAAGCACAAGCTGCCTTCTTTCATCTGTGCCCAAGGGTAAAAGGGTGGGCTTTTGGGGGAAACACCAGCTCAACTGGAAAGACTGAACAGAAGGCATGGAATTGGAGGACTGTGATTTCAACCTTCACAACTGACATCCTCATAGGAGCACAGCAGCATGAAGCTGCACTCACCACCCAGTCACCATTCTTCTTCGCTGGTGGCTGTTCACTGAGCAGAAACTCATCTTACAATTAGGGCCTACCTATTTGGAACTATTCAGCTCACTGAAGGTGAGCTGCTAATAGGCTTGAAGCATTTCTTCTGGTGGTTTTGGTAACTGGCTTTTATTTTTTTATTTTTAAATATATTTTTATTTATTTCAGAGAGTAAGGAAGAGGGAGAGAGGGGTAGAAACATCAATGATGAGAGAGAATCATTGATTGGCTGCCCCTTGCATGCTTCCCACTGGGGATGGAGCCTGCAATCTGGGCATGTGCCCTTGACTGGAACTGAACCTGGGACCCTTTAGTCTGCAGGTCGACCCTCTAGCCACTGAGCCAAACCAGCTAGGGAGGTAACTGGCTTTTAGAAGCACCCAGGGTCTAGCTAAATAGTAGATCAGGAATACAGAAGGTCAGCAATGGGACATGAGCTATTTTTACAAGTTACCATCATACGATTGTGAGATAATAACTGCTGCTATATACTCATAACACAAAGCTAAAATCTGACTATTCTCAAACTTGACTTATGAGGAGCTGTTCACGGAAATTCTGTTTTGTTTGGAACAGGCCTACACAGTAGAATGCCATGCGTGACCTCTCTTCATAATAACCCTTCTTGTTATGAGGGTAGGTATTTAAATATGTGCTGATAGCTGCTGCTGTTCTGTCTTATATACTTTAACTGAACTTTTATGGTTTGTACTTCTGCCCTGAGGCAATTTAATTACATAAGTTGCAATTTTATATAAAAAATGATAAATATGTAAATGGTATCCAATTTCCAAAAGAGGATGGCATTAGTGGGAAAGCATAGAAACAGTCTCTCTTTATAGCTCCCTTGTGAGAGCCTTGCAATTCTGCCACACTTCCCTGGAAAGGGCTGTCCCTGGTGGCCTACTAGTATTAAAGAAATCATACATGCTCCCCACTCCCAAACAAACTGAGCAGAATATTACAAACCACACGCATCTCCCCCTGAGGCTGCTACTGTTTACGAGAACATCACATGGTTCTGCCCTTTGTCCAGGCTCCCATCTGAAATCTCTACAGGTTGAATGAAACCTCTTGCCCCAGTGACTCAGATACACTGTTTGCTAATACCATGGACAGAAACAGATGATCTGAAAGGGCTGGGAGTCATCACACTGTCACCTGCAATATGTTGCCTCTGTGTTCCCTCAGTAATGTTCTCTGAGGCTCTAGCAATTCAAAGATACAGAGTACTCTTACTGTTCAAATCAAGCCACTTCCCCAGCTCAATCTTCCACTCTGTTCAAGAACACAAAATGAAGGCAGAGGCACATGGAGCCTGAAAACAATTAAGATAGACAAGGATGTCCACCAGCCCACCCCTGGTCCTTCCCCAATCCCCTGCTGCAGATGGGGATAAACTCAGGAGTGATGAGGCAGGCTCCCTGCACCGTCAAGGTCATCAGAGAAGCCCTTCTTGCAACCCAGGGTCAGAAAAAGGAGAAATGATACTTCAGCATAAGTCAAAGTTCTGCCAACCTGAAGAATGTGAGTCTCTTATGTAGGCAAGAGAAGTGCTTTCAGCCAGAAGGTGAGCCTTGTGGTGTGAACAGAGTGAATTTCTAGGTGGGGTTAAAAAGAAGAACAGCTGTCCGCACCCTTGAGTGAGATGCCTCCTGCCATCCTCTGTCCACTCCATCCTGTCCTCCACTTTACACCCAGTGTCCCCTCTCTCTTGTCCACAGTGGTGAAGCAAGGTTTGGAAGAGCTCCCTAAGAGTCACAGTTCATTCGGAACTGAGAGGTTGTTCCAGAAAATGTAGGGGCTTTGGGAACGGGACAGAGATGAAAGAAGAGAGAAAGAATATGGAAAGGAGATGAATTTGAAGAAGGTTGGGTGAAGTAGGTTCAGAGAAGGAGAGAACACCTGTATGGGGCACCCTCAAATCCTGGGAGGGAACCTTCTCTGTTTGGGTTGCTGTAACAAAATGCCACAGGTACTTGTTGGGTGGCTTATAAGCAACAGGAATTTATTTCTCACAGTTCTGGAGAGAGAGAAGTCCAAGTTCAAGGTGCTAGCATGGTCATGGGCTCTTAAAATCCCTCTTCCTGGCTCTTAGGTGACACCTTTACACCGTCCTCACATTATGAAAGAGTTGGAGGCTCTTTTATAAGGGCACTAATCTCACTCATGCAGGCTCCACACTCATGACCTGATCACCTCCCAAAGGCCCCACCCACTGTATCATCACCTTTGGGGGTTAGGATTTCAACACACAAATTTTGGGGTGGGACACAAATATTTAGGCCATAACACATGTTAAATATTTTTCACCCCAACTTTCATTCTCCTCCCTTTGAAGATTGTCCCTTCTGCCCCCCTGATTCTCTGTGAATAAGTACTGGTTTTTACCTACTGTATGCATGTTCATTTGGAGAAACTAAACAGTAGTATAAGCAGTAGTTGAAATACATAAAGGAGTCGCTCCCCCTTTGGTTACTCTGTATTTTAGATAAGTATAGAGGCAACTGAGAACATTTGAAGGAAGCCAGAGCCAGCCAGTGCCTGGGACAGGACAGGAGTTTCAATAGGGGTCTAATCACATTAAGGGCCATAGGGAATTTGAAAGTTTCCATGAGTGAGAAGGTAAAATGTGACAGCCTTGTGAAAGGTAGTTTGCTTGTCTTAGAGAGGGATAAGGCCAGGTCTAAAGGGAAGGGGACATGCTCAGAGGTTCAGACCATTGGCCGCAAAGTAAGCTATGGCGCCAGTGGAGAGAATAAGCCCCTAATCTCCAACTGATGGCCGACTTAGCCTTGGCCTCTGAACATCCTTAAGACCCTCTGAAATGTTCTGGAAACAGCTAACTCAGTCAAAGGAAGAAAGGGTTGAAGCCCACACACATAAAGAGGTTGATAAAACATCAGGATATTAAGTTTTATGGCCAAGACAGAAGGTGCCATCACAAGACAGTGTGAGGTTCTGGCAGCAGCCCCCAAGTTTAGGGATCACCTGACTGTTTCCTTCAAGGGAACAGAGATCTAGGCCTAATTTACAGAGCATCCGTCTGAAGCTATTCTGTTTTCTGCTTCTACTTTGGACAGGACATTTACTAGGAGTACCAGTTAATAATGTGGATTTTTTTTCAATAGATAGAGTTGCACATATGTTGATATATATATGATTTGATATGTATGCTGCTTTGTTGTATTGACAGCAAGCTTCAAAACTTCAAATGTCAAATTTGCTGAAGGTGTTAACATCATAGATATTTTTACGCTTAAAAATGTCGAATTTTGTGCCAAAAAAGAGCACTTGCGGGAAGTTTTAATTCATCACTTTATTTTGAAGAAAAAGTTATCATATTCTTTGGGAAGCTTATGGTGAACATGCTCCATCTCAAGATACTTCTAAACGCTGGTTTAAATGCTTTAAAAGTGATGATTTTGATGTGAAAGACAAAGAGCATCCAGGTCAACCGAAAAAGTTTGAAGACCAACAATTAAAAGCATTATTGGATGAAGATGCATGTCAAACTCAAAAACAACTTGCAAAAAGATTAAACAACTTACAGAAAGATTAAACAATTTCTGATCATTTAAAAGCAATGGGAAAGATTTTAAAGGAAGGAAAATGGGTGCCACATCAACTGAACTAAAGACAAATGGTAAACCAAAAAGTCATCAGTAAAATGTTGCTTCAATGGCATGAAACAAAGTATTTTTTGCATCGAATTGTGACTGGTGATGAAAAGTGGATTTATTTTGAGAATCCCAAAAGCACAGAATCATGGGTTGATCCAGGTCCACCATCAACATTGACTGCAAGGCCAAATCTCGTCAGAAAGAAGACAATGCTCTGTGTTTGGTGGGATCAGGAAGGTGTGGTGTATTATGAGCTTCTAAAACCAGGTGAAACCATTAATACTGATGGCTACCGATAACAAATAATCAATTTGAACCATGCTTTGATCGTGAAACAACCAGAATGTGCCAGAAGACACGGCAAAGTAATTTTGCTTCATGATAACACACCGTCACACACTTCAAAACCAGTTAAAGACATGTTAAAAGATCTTGCCTGGGAAGTATTAACCCACCTGCCGTATTCACCAGACTTTGTTCCTTCAGATTAGCACTTGTTCTGATCGATGGCACACGTACTTTCTGAGCAGCACTTCAGAATGTATGAAAAAGTGGAAAATTGGGTCTCTGAATGGTTTGCCTCAAAACAAGAAAAGTTCTATTGGGACGGTATCCACAAATTACCTGAAAGATGGGGAAATGTGTAGCTAGTGATGGACATTACTTTGAATAAAGCACTTTTGATGTTTCTCTTGAAATTATTGTGTTTTCTTTGATTACAAAATCTGCCATTATTAACCAGTACACTTAGTAATGGCAAGATGTAAATGCAATCACTTCCTGGTGGTAGATAAACTGAAAGCAGCATGAGCTCTGCTTGGAGGCAAGGGCTGTCTCAGGCCTGCACAGGAATGTGTCATTATAGGACCATGGGCAAACAAGGTGGAGCCAGGCTGTGCTCTGGAAGTGGTTCCCATAGTCCTTCCATATGTGTTAACTTGCCCACTTGCTTGTGTTTTTGATAACATGCAGAGGCTCACCCCCAGTTGGAATTGAGAGAAGTGGGCACCCTAGTGGTAGCAGGCCAGGATCTTGGTTCTATACTAAGTCCAGTCCCTTCTGATCATTAGCCTAGTGTGAGCAGTATCAAGTCAGTGACCAGCATCAGGCTTACTTCCACTGCATATCCCATGTGCCTTCAGCTAGAGCCAGATGGAGGCTGGGAGCAAAGAGAACTGCCTTCCAGCTCACCCCTGCTGGTGAGGCCTAGAGCAGTGGTGGTGAGACTGTGTTCCAAGCTTAGTGCAGAGTCAGGTCTTCTGCATCATGTTGAGAGATGGGCAGAGAGGCATGAGGAGAAGAGACTAGCACTCTGCATGTGGAATTTGTCCAGTTAGAGAGGGATGCCTCAGTGGATCCCATGTCCTGTGCCACCTTCCAGCCTCTTGTGGAGAAGCTAGTTGGGAAAATGAACTATTTGGAGGTGCCTGTGTTCTCTGACAAGATATTAGATTTAGAGGGACTTTCAGGGAGCATGAGTAATGGCGCCTTAATCAGGTACTGGATTGTCCCACAGGGGGATGTTTGAAACTACCTTTAGATATGTGTCAATTTTGTGGCACTTCAGTGAATGGTAGAGAACACAGTACATGCAAAGGGAATCACAGATCCAGAATCGACTTCAGCCCTATACTCAGGCCCATCCTACCAACCCTGGGAAACAATTTGTTGTATGAGGGCTGAGAGGTTATTGTCAAAGATGACTGATAACCAGCTCAGCGACATCACCTATGGCATGAGGCAGGCCCATGAATGAACAAATGAATGAGAAGGTTCACAGTGGTTCTGGGAAGCACTGGGAACTGAGACATGGCATTGGGGAAGCTAGCGGACCCAATGATCAAAGTACCATAGCAGACTTATGGCAAAGGGTCTTTTGTATTACACATAGAACCATGTTTTAAGAAGTGGGAAGCAGTTCAGTGTCTGGAGGACCCTCAGAGAAGAAATTGTGTTGCAATGGCTAGTTAGAATCTAATAGCAAAACCCTTACCCAGACCAACTGATTTTGTCAACTTATGAATTCTATTTTTCCTAAAGACAACATCAAGCAAACAGACACAATATTTGTTGATTATTAATTCAACAAATATTAATTGAGCACTTAGTATATGCCAGGTCCCATTATAGGCCCTGGCAATATGGCCGAAAGATAAAAATTTCTGCCTTAGTGGTGCTAACATTCTAGTGGGAAGAGATGGACCAATGAGTAAAAATAAACTCATGTAAGTATTTACTAGTAGTGTGCCCAATGGTGGTAAATGCTATGGAATAATAAATGCTACCTCTTCTAGAGAACTTTTGTGTGTCAATGTTCTAAGCACTTTATATATGTGAACCTATTCTGTTCTCCCTAAACATTATTATTATAGCCCCATTTTATGGATGAGAATACTGAGGCCTTGTGAGATTGATGTCACCAACCCAAGATCATGCATCTGGGAAACAGAAGAGCCAAGATTCCCCCCCTATGTGGTATAGGCCAGAGTCCATGCTCTATCAGTGGTTCTCAATCTTCCTAATGCCTGGACCCTGTAATACAGTTCCTCATGTTGTGGTGACCCCCCAACCATAAAATTATTTTTGTTGCTACTGTTATGAATCATAATGTAAATATCTGATATGCAGGATGTATTTTCAGGGGTCGCAACCCACAGGCTGAGAACCACTGTAAATTATTGCAAGAGGAAGTAGGGAGGGGAGGGGAAGAAAAAAATACTTGGGTAGGTCAGGGTGGCAGTGTGATTTTAAATAGGGGCTTAATGGAAAATCCTACAAAGAGGTGAAGATGGGAGATAGGAGTTTACTTGAGCAAAGATCATTCCATTGTAAAAGGCCCACGGCAGGAGGGAGAGAGGAGCAAGGAGGACAGAGGGGCTGGCCAAGCTGGAGTAGGGTGACCAAGGGGAGACCAGCCGGTGATGGTCTGCGTTTGGTGGGATCAGGAAGGTGTGGTGTATTATGAGCTTCTAAAACCAGGTGAAACCATTAATACTGATGGCTACCGATAACAAATAATCAGCTTTCTGGCTGGACTGCAGAGGGCTCTGAAATGCTCAGGAGTGCTGTGGCTTTTAGTCTGGTGAGTCTGAGGGGAGGAGTGACATGGTCTAAATTTTTAATAACATCATTGTTATTGTTGCTATGTTGGGAAGAGACTTAGGAACTCAGGGCAAAGGAAAGCTAAACCAGTTAGAGGATTGTTGAACTCCAATAACCCAATTACTGCCACTATGGTCACCAGACAGTGGGGATGGGCAGGCCTGACCTCCCACCTGGAGTCATTCTGAAGTCAGTGTGAACATGTGCCCTGAGCTGAGCAGCTCTGCAGACCTACTGGGGAGGATGGGGGTAGATTCTGGTCACCACTGAGGAAATGCGAGTTTCTGGTCTCGGCCACCTTGTGCTCACAAAATATTAATGACTGCTATTTTTCTTAGCAGTCATTAGTGGGAAGACGGACTTGTGCACAGTTCATTCCCACATAACCTCACCTCACTTATTTCCCCCCAGGATTGTGAGTCATTCTCTCAACTGTTACTTCCATGGAGATGAGATGACTGTGGTCTCTGTAACTCTTGGCCCATCGCTAACTTCCAAGAGTGCAAGATAGGATTTCCTGTTTCCCACCCACCAAACTCAACTCCACGGCTTCTCTCTCTTCCTTTTCACCACTCTATTTCTTAACCACCAGTTACCCTGGTTCAGACTTTTAGTTGTAACTCAATCTTCCTTGGATTGTTGCTCTCAACCAAATAATTTTAATTCCTATAAATTATGCCTCAGAGACTTCGTCCCATTCCCACAGCCAACCTCTTCCTTGCAGTTTCCCTTCCCCAGGACAACTCTGATAGCCCCCTAACTGGTCACAATCCCCAGACTTGCCCCTTACTCCAGACTCCTCTGAGCTCCACATGCCAGAGCAAGCTGTGATTCTGGCTTCAAAATCTTCAACTGTTCCTGTTGCCTAGTGTACCAGACACAAGGGCCCCAGTTTGTAGTCACTATACCCTACAATGTGTCAAAACCTGGCCCCAGCTTCATTATTCCCTTGTAAAACCTGTACATATCTAACTCTCTGACAGAGGATGTGCAAACTTCTGACTACATTCTGAGCCTTCCTGTCTCATGCTCTAAGCCCCAGACATCCTCTCCCAGCTCTCTCCAGTTCTCTCTGTATGAGGCTTGCTTAATGCTCCAAACTGGAAGCATTTTCTGTCTCTTCTAACACACCGCACTTGTCTTGCACAGTTGTGATACAGATGTCTATCTCTGTCCTATTATACCACTACTAGAGGCCCAGTGCATGAAATTCATGCACAGGTAGGGTCCCTAGGCCTGGCCTGTGATCAGGGCCGATCTTCCCTGGCTGCCAGCAGCCGGCCCTGCCTCCTGCCGATGCCTGTTGTCCTTTGTGTGTGGGGCGACCAGCAGGGCAATCGAGGCCCTGCTTGCTCGCACCCAACTTGGCCTGGTGCCACCCGAGATCACTGCCACCCACCTGCAGTTTCCCATTCCCCATTGAGCAATTGGAGCCTGCTGGCTGGGGGGGAGGAGGGGGGGGAGGGACCTAGAGGTTGGCTGGCAGGCACCTATTGGGTGATTGGGGTCTGTGGGCTGGAGGCAGCTCTTGTGTTTAGAGTCTGATCCTTGGTGGTCAGTGCATGTCATAGCGATCTGTCATTCTGCTGTCTGGTTGATTTGCATATTACACTTTTATATATGTAGATGACCTTGAAAGCAGAAAGTTAAAGATATTCTTAAATCTTTCTATAAGGGAGGACTCCAGTTGCTAGGGACTCATTTATTCATTAATTTCTTTATTCCACAACTACTGAAAGTCAGACATTGTTCTAGGCACTGAGGCCACAAAGACATTAAGATTCTGTTACTTCTTCAATATGCTTGAAGTAATTTACACAACATGAAATAACTTACAAATTACAGTAGTGATAATCCAACCATATTCAGTTAACAATTATGTTTTGTGCTACCTTCTACTCCCACCCTCATAAATCAAGGTAATTACTCGGCAATCTGGCTAGGCCTTGTAAGGCGAAAGAGTTGTTCATGTCTTGTGTCAAATGGTGAATAGGGAGGGGGAGGAAAAGGGTAAATTACCCTGCTTCCATCTGTGACCACTCAGCTTTAAATCTCCAGGAAAAATATGCTCAGGATGGCCAAAGAGAGGTCCTCCCAACTGTGCATATAAAAGTAGAAAGGGAGCTGACTGTAGTAAGTGTGTGAGCACATATGAAACTTTAGGTTGATCTTTTATGTTTGAGAGAGAGCATGGACAATCCTAATGGATTTAAAAGGTTAGTCCACCTGCTCTGACTGTACACAAAACAAGCAGAGCAGGGCTCTGAAGGTCTCAATGTGACATGTGCTGCACATTTTAAAGATGCCCCAATGAAATGAAAACACCATGGTCTGCTCAAGCTAAAGTGCAACTCTGGTATCTTACCGGCCCCTAATGCAACAATATCTAACATGCCGAGATTTTAAAATATGTTTTTACCAGAAGAGAGACTCAGAGAGAGGACAGGTGAATAGTTTAAATGACCCTTAAAACTGAAAATGAACAAAATATGTACAGTGCAGCCAGTGTGTTGTAGGGGTTGGGAACATAGCCTCCAGAGCGAGTCTGCCTGGGCTGGAACCCAACTCACTGGCTGTGTGACCTTGGACATGTCACTGCAAATGAAGACAATGACAGTATTTGCTTTAAAAGTGTTCTTGTTAGTGTTAAATTAGTTAACATTTATGAAATGATTAGAACAGTACCTGGCAATTATTAGCACCATATAAGAGTTTATTAAAATAGAAAATAATTTCTTAGACTTCATCCTTTTTTTTTTCCTTTTTAAACTTCACCTTTTAATAAAAAAAAAAAAAGAAAAATAGGCCACACAGCCCATCAGCAGCCTCGCCTAGTATGGGAACCCTTGATGACCTCATCATTATCTGGAGGCAACACCCAATTTCCAGCCAACACGATTTGTCAGAAAAGAAGAGGGGCAACTTTTGTCATATCCAGTGAAATTTTACACTTACTACTCTACTAAATGGAAGAAAAACATCCAAAGAGGAAGAATATATTTCCCAAATGCTAATTGAATAGACCTAAATAAATGGAAGCTCTGTAGGAATGTAAGCCTCTGGATAGAGAGACACAAATGCTGTGCTATTAACGAGTATCACATGCAGTCCTGTGGGCAGAGGGTCCCCCCAGTTGGCCCTCTTTATGCCTTGTTTCCTCCTTTATGTGCAATTTCATCTTTCTGGGGCCTATATAAATCTCTCTCTGCCTGTATTATCTTCCCATTACGAGCGAGCAGCCATAATGACAGCCACCTGTTTTAATGGCAGAGCCAGGATGTCATCATTTTCAGCAGAGTGTTGTTAATCTAAGTAACCTTTCCCTCCAGGAATGCCACCCCCACCCTCATGAAGTTATAAGCCTTTTCCAGAGCACCTGTTCCCCCTCTAGTTTTAAAAGGTAAATTCCTCCCAAAGGGGCCTCCCTGCTCATAACCCAATTCCCCGCTATGCGATCTGTATAAATCTTGCACTTTTGGTCGCTATGGTTTTCTCAATCAAACCAGCAGGGGGAAAGGGGAGAAGATGGAAACATATTGTTCCAGAATGCACATTACCATACCGTAATAGCCCCATCAGAAATTTGTCAACATAGTTAACTGCCACCTTCCTGGGCTTCTATCCTGGAACAGCTGCTGACACTGCTGACAGTCCCTTGCTGTCACTAACTCTCGGACATTAGCTATGCAGCATCCACAGTGACTGCCATGAACACCATTTGCCACTCAGATGCACACGGAAGTTCACAAAGACAGCACCACCTCCAGTGTCCCTGGAACGACACTCCCAGGCTTACCGACACCATTGGGTCAGCGAGGCACAGATTTCACCACTATCGAAGCTGTTCTGGTGAGCCCAGCTATGTCCAGGACACATGGCTCTCAATTGGCCCATGGTCCTCCAGGCCTCACAGGCCTCAGGTCTGGAGCTGGCCCCTCCTCTTACCAGCCAAAAGACCGCAGACAGATCTTGTCACTTCTCTGACAAAAGGCTCTGGTGAGGACAGGTGACATATGCCAGAGTCTGGCAGGATGCTGTTTTGCAGCACCTGCTACCTGCTTTCCCACGTCCCCTGAACACCTAAGTCCTGAGTATTTCCAAAGAACAGAACAATTCCTACCTCCTCCATGAAGCCTTCCCCGACTTGCCAGCTCTAACTGCTCTCTTCCTGGCCACACTAGGACAGAGTTCCCCTCTTCCTCTCTTCTTGTCTGTGCTCCTGCATGCACGTGACCCTACTGCTAGAGTGCAGATGGCAAGGTAGGAGGAAGGGGATATGCTGTCAACTATCCCCATCTGCTACCCTCTACCCGTTCTTCCTGCTCCAGTGTCAGGCTCATTAGCAGCATCCCTTGCTGCTGGGCAATCTCCCTACTATTCCAGACTCCTTTTGCACTGAATGTCTTGGAGACCTATTGACACCACCAGTCCCATAGATTTATCCTGAATTCACACACACCTTTGCTTCCTTCCATCCTGTTTAAATGGAAGCGTTCCTTCTCCTCTCTTAGGCTAATCCTCTACCTCAGCTCTGTGTCCCATGCCTTCTTACTTTCTTGGGGCTACTCCCCCTTTCCTGCCCTCTCTACTGATTTCTTATATGCATTTATTTTTTTAATTTTTATTTTTTTGCTGGAGGAATTATTTTTATTCACAATCTCCTCTCTATCTATTCAAGTCCTTTTAATACCCCCCAACAGGATGTCATCTACATTTAGATTTTTTCTTTATTGATTAAGGTATTACATATGTGTCCTTATCTCCCCATTGCCCTCCCTTCCCCACTCATGCCCTCACCCCCCTGGTGTCTGTGGCCATCGGTTAGGCTTATATGCTTTCATACAAGTCCTTTGGTTGATCTCTCCCCCTTACCCTCACCCTCCTCTACCTTCCCTCTGAGGTTTGACAGTCTGATTGATGTTTCTCTGTTTCTGTGTTTTGTTCATCAGTTTATGTTGTTCATTATATTCCACAAATGAGTGAGATCATGTGATATTTATCTTTCTCTGACTGGCTTATTTCGCTTAGCATAATGCACTCCAGTTCCATCCATGCTGTTGCAAATGGTAAGAATTCCTTTTTCTTTTTTAAAAAATATATTTCATTGATTTTTTGCAGAGAGGAAGGGAGAGGTATAGAGAGTTAGAAACATCAATGAGAGAGAAACATTGATCAGCTGCCTCCTGCACACCCCCTACTGGGGATGTGCCCGCAATCAAGGTACATGCTCTTGACCAGAATCGAACCTGGGACCCTTCAGTCTGCAGGCCAACACTCTATCCACTGAGCCAAACAGGTCAGGGCAAGAATTCCTTCTTTTTTTTTTTTTTTTTTTTTTTTTTACCACAGCATAGTATTCCATTGTGTAGATGTACCACAGTTTTCTAATCCACTCATCTGCTGATGGGCACTTAGGCTGTTTCCAAATCTTAGCTATTGTAAATCATGCTGCTATGAACATAGGGGTGCATATATCCTTTCTGATTGGTGTTTCTAGTTTCTTGGGATATATTCCTAGAAGTGGGATCATGGGAAAAATGGGAGTTCCATTTTTAGTTTTTTGAGGAAACTCCATACTGTTCTCCACAGTGGCTGCACCAGTCTACATTCCCACCAGCAGTGCATGAGGGTCCTTTTTCTCCACATCCTTGCCAGCACTTGTCGTTTGTTGATTTGTTGATGATAGCCATTCTGACAGGTGTGAGATGGTACCACATTGTTGTTTTGTATGCATTTAAAAATGTGTATGTTTAGTCTGTCTTTAAGATACATCCTTCCTCAAAGTCACCAGCCACCACTGCTTCTTTCTTATCCCCTTTGAAGTTGAGCTTCTTAAATGAATCATCTAGACTTGCTCACTTACTACTCATGTCTAAGTCCACTCCCATCTGGCTACCTTCTTACTTCTCAGGTCAATACTTCTCCTGGATACACCTTTACACTGCTCCTCAGTGATTATAATTACTGAGCTGCCAAAGTGGTCAAGGGTATCAAATGCTACCAAGAGACTAAGCAATATATGTACTGACATGTCTACACATGGGATTAGATTTAGCTACACCTGGGTCACTGGCAACCATTGTAAAATTTCATTGGTGGGAGAAAGGGGCATATCTCTCATTCAGCAAATCAACTGCCTACACCCCATAAGGCAAAGTGACTGAAGAGGCTCCAAGTCACATACCTAGATAAATCCAGTACTAGAACAGGAACCCTGACTTACCAGTTCAACATGTGCCCAAGACATGCTGACAGTTGTTCCATAGTGAGTATAGACTGAGCTTCCCTTCTCCTTTGTGGGAAGAGCACTTCCCTTAAGCCTACCCGCAGAGGGTCAAGTTACAGAGTCCATTCAGGAGACATTTGGGTAGGGAAGAGAACTAGTTCATCGAGAAGTGTTTTGCCCAAGGCTCTAGAGTCCTACCAGAGTATCCCACACTTTCTAAGTCCAGTTCTATGTCAGTCACCCCCTTGTTCCCTATCATAATTCACTCATTCTACTAAGAAGTGCACACTTCAGCGTCTGCTCCTGAGCTCTCATCTAGGTTCCAGATCTGAATGTCATACTCCTTTCAAAGTTTTACCAACTCTTCCTTCAGCCCCATGTGAGAGCACTGCCCCTCAAGGTAGTCGTTTGATAGTGATACCTATCTCTTCACCCATAATAGCAGACTTATGGGGCCTGCCCTGAGCCTATCCTGGGCTGCAACTCCAGTTCCTTTCTAGCCACAGTGGGACAATTTTTCATTATTGAAGAAATAATTACCACATTGCTTGTGACCCTATGGTTTTTCTTCTTTACCCTTGTGCACCAGGCCTCTAGTCCTATATAATAAAAGGGTAATATGCAAATTGACCCTAACAGCAAAACAACTAGGAATGACTGGTCACTATGACACACACTGACCACTAGGGGGCAGATGCTCAATGCAGGAGATGCCCCCTGGTGGTCAGTGTGCTCCCACAGGGGGAGCTCTGCTCAGCCACAAGCCAGGCTGATGGCTGCCAGCACAGTGGTGGTGGTGCGAGCCTCTCCATCCTCCTCAGCATCACTAAGGATGTCCGACTGCAGCTTAGGCCTGCTCCCCACTGGCAAGTGGACATCCCCCGAGGGCTCCTGAGCTGCCAGAAGGGTGTCTGACTGTCAGCTTAGGCCCGATCCCCCAGGGAGCAGGCCTAAGCCAGTAGGTGGACATCCCCTGAGGTGTCCCAGACTGCGAGATGGCACAAGCCAGGCTGAAGGACTCCCCCGCCGAGTGCACAAATTTTTGTGCACCAGGCCTCTAGTATATATATATAAAAGCCTACCATTCGATGGGTAGCTATGATGCACACTGACCACCAGGGGGCAGACGCTCAATGCACAGGCATGGAAACATGGAATAGGTTGATGAATCTCAGAGGAAAGAGGGTAGGGTGGGAAGAGATTAACCAAAGATCTTTTATGCATACTAGAGGCCCAGTGCACGATTTGTGCACTGGTGGGGTCCCTCAGCCTGGCCTGTGGGGATCGGGCCGAAACCAGCAGTCCAACATCTCTTGAGGGGTCCTGGATTGTGAGAGGGCCCAGGCCAGGCCTAAGGACCCCACTGGTGCATGAATCTGTGGACTGGGCCTCTAGTACCTAGATAAGCAGCCTCTGTAATGACCCCCAATGATCCTCACACCTTCTACTCATCTCCTTGTATCAGCCTTTCTCTGAGTATGGGTTGGACCTTGTGGCTCATTTAGGACAAAGAGAACCCAGTAATAGTTAATGTATTTCACTTAGGACATCAGGTTTAAAAAAGACTGTGACTGCCATCTTACTTGTTTGCTACAATGAAAGCCAGCTTCCTTGTGAAGAAGCCCACATGGCAAGGAAGTAGGGGAGGCCCTGGTCCACAGAAAACCAGGAACTGAGGCTCTCAGTCCAATAGTTGGTAGAAACTAAATCCTTCCAACAATCATGTGTATGAGTTGGAAAGTGGATCCTTCCCCAGTTGAGTTTTCATACGAGATTGCAGTCCCAGCCTAATCCTTGATTGTAGCTTTGTGAAAGACCTGGGAGAATAAGCCCTCAGCAAAGCCATACCCAGATTCCTGAACCAGAGAAAATGAGATAACAAATGTTTGTTGTTTTAAGCTGCTAAGTTTTGGGGTAATTTGTTACATAAAAGCAGGGTCAAGAGTAGGGAAACATATATCCAAGACAATTTTTCTTTTTTAGTCCTAAATCAAATTGAAAAAAAGAGAAATACATGGCTGAAATTCAAACATGATGACAAAAATGGTGTTTGTGAGGGTCACTTGGCTTTTGATTTCCAAGGTTAGCAATTAAGAGGAAAATAACACTCATATCCTTCTATTCTCACCTTCCCAACAGAATAAAAGGAGGAAACAGTTCATTGTCACTAGCTTGGTGTCACTTGCTTCTTTTATGTAGCTGTTTTGGGCAGATGGAAAGTGAGTCTAGCATCCAAGTGCAATGTTAGCCTTAATGAATTCCCCAAATCCCTTTTTTCTGGGGTAAATTTACTTTATAACCACCACTATCGCCAACAAAAAATTAAATCAATAAATCAGTATGAGGAAATTGTCAGGAGGAGCTAGGAGTCCTGCTAAAGAAAGCAAGTGTTTGTGGATGAATTCCCACTCACTCTGTGACTGGTCTGCCACCCAGTGCCTGGGCCACGGGAGGCTGAGGGAGAGAGACAGCATTAGGCATGAAACCACTTCAGTATTTTGGGTCCAGGTTGGCCCTGTAGCACATTTCTCTACTCTTTCAGGAAAGAGGAAACTAATCATTGGCAAGCTCTTTCTGCTCATATTTCTGGCAAGGAACACATATTTCTAACTTATTAACTCTTTATAGTGTCAAACTCTATAAACTTGATGCTGCTTTCTCAGGTCCCCTTCCTCCTCTGGGGTGATTTCTGTAGAATATCACTCAGGCCCCAGAAAAGGGCCCCTGACTGTAAGTTATGAGGTTAACACAGTTGTTGGCTGACAGGAAGCCAATGCTGGCTTTTCCAATTCTATTGGAATCCTGCATTTTTTCTCCCTTCTTCTCTCCCATCCTTCTTTCCTTCATTCACCAAATAAATACTAACTAAGCATCTGCTAGGTACCAGGCCCTATACCAGTTGCTGGGAATACAATGTGATCACACCGATAAAATAGATACTATCAATGCCCTGCTTTTATGCCCTGAATTTGCCCTGAAGGTCAACTGAAGATTCTTCCCTAAAAGTCTCTGAGTTCTTGCCTCTTTCAGCCTTTTAGAGAGGGCTTTCTCTGGCCCTAGGAGTGACTGGCCTGAGCATGAGAAGACAGACTGCCCGAGAATGAATACACCTGGAGTGATGTCAACCACTGAAGGATAAGGCATTATCAAAACTATTGTCCCTCAGTGGAGTAGGGTCCCAGTGGGCTCCAGTCCCTGTTGCCAGGCAGTAACCTACTCATGAACATATGTTTCCTAGCTGCCCTCCCTCCCTGCCTCACTTCCTCACTCCCTCATGTCCTTGGACTCCAATCCTTGTCTCAGAGTCTGCTCTTGGGGAAGCTCCTTGAATTCGCAAACTCATTGGGGAGATATGGAAAAGTAACTCCAAATTGTCACAAAACTCCATTTTTTTCCCAACTAAGAAAATAGAAGCATGTGAGGATTTAAATCCAGAATCATCTAAACCTAAGTTGCCTGACCTGTTTGCAATGACATTTTAACATACCCCTAAGAGTAACAAACATCCATAAAGCATTAATTCAAATGACATTTGAAAAATGTAGAAAACACAGGCATATTTTTCTGAAAGAATTATGATGCAATGTCTTACTAGTAAATATCAGGCCCTAGCATTTTTCATTCTCTAAATGTAAAGATAATCCTTTGTTATTTGGGTCTTTGAAATTGGCTGCACTGTTTAGCTTTTTGTTAAACCTAAATAATATTTCCAATTCTGCAAAATAATATAATACTCTGAATCAAATGAATTCTACTTGGTAAAGTTTACTTGAACGCTATTTTTCATCAATATCACATGCCTATTAGAAAACAAAGAACAGCTGGCTTTTCACTAAAGTGATTATTTTTCATTACTGAATTCTGAATATTCAATGTTACCTGTCTCTCTTCCTATCTCTCGAGTCATCCCAAATTAGATTGCTGTAACAAGGCACCCCAGTTTACTTTAGTAGAGGGGACAGGATGAGATAAATGGAAATAGAGGTGAAAGGAGAGAAGTAAAATTGCTTCTATAACACTTTTCAGTTTCCTACAGAATAAATAAAACAAAGATAATTTTAACATCTGTGTAGTCCATAAATATCAGTTTCCACAAATCAGCTATATAGCCTGTGAACTGACTATAGTTTTGAAGCTGATTCCTGAATATGCATATATATGTATAATATATGTACATTAATATATACTTATATAATACTATATATTCTATAATATATATATATATATATATATATATATATATATATATATTCATACTGTCATACTACCTAGACATATACTGTCTGTCTACAGTCACAGATACAGAATGAGGACACCTGGGAACTAAATTACTTGACATAAATAAGACTTCATATATGTAAAATAAAGCTTCCTAATAGCCAAACTGTGGTCTCTGCTTCAATGATAGCTACTCATCATAAAATGAGAATTGAAAGTCAAAAACCTTGATTGATACTGTATTCTAAACTTGTACCAACTCAATAACATAATATTGCCTTTATATAGTTCTTTTCAATCCACAGATGTCTATAGCAGGTTTATAATAACTCAGAGCTTGAAAAGAAATTACTCCTGCAGTGGCAGTTTCCAAAATGCTTTGTAGCATTTTCTGAAAAAGTAAATAATAACAATCCAACCAAAGATGTAAGGTAGAATAATATAAATAAAAATAATATAAATAAAAGCATCATATTCCTAAAGGTATGGATGTAGAACTTGGAAAGAGACTGTTATATCTTTTGAACAAGATGTGACGGGTGATTTCCCAGTCCCTTTCTTTCTCATAGGGTGGCCTAGAGACCAGAATTCTCAGATCTCCTATGGGAGCTGCTAGAAATGAAGAATTTCGGGTGACACCCCAGACCAACTGAATCAGAACATTCATTTTAACAAAATTCTCTGGCCACTTAAGTACACATTAAGATTTGAGAAACACTATTGTGTACATCATCATATATCTAACATCAGCACTTGTTTCAGCACTTTGCTTTCATTTAGCAAGAACAAAGCTCTGGTGTGAATACTGGAAATTAGGTTTTTGTCCCTGGGGGCAGGTGTGGAAGGAGGACAGAAGTTACCAAAGAAGGATGGGGGGGGGGGGGGGGGGGAGGTGCAGACAACCAGAAAGTAGCTAAAAGGGTTTCTGGTTCTATGGCCTCAAAATAGGCCCTGAAATAATAACTGGACTCCACCTACACCAAGCAAATATTAGCTTGTCCAGCAAGAGCAAATTGTGTAGTTTGAGGACTTGCTTTTGAGTCTGTCATGCTCATTCTAATCATCTGTAAAACGTGATGATACAATGTAAGTTCCATCTAGCTCTAAAGTTCAACATACAAAAAAGAAATCTGGGAGTTTATGGGGGGTAGAACATTCACATAAGGATATTTGCACAATTCTCATGCAGATTACATTGTGTTCTTGGACAACTTTTATGTTAAAATGTAATTATTACTCCTCTGAGAGGAACCATTTCTTTCTTTCTTTCTTTTTTAGGAAAAGCATTTACTTATTTAAAAATTATTTATTACATTATGTTTTTTATTGAGTGAGAGTAACCACTTCTTTACCTTTGTTCCTGCTAATGATTTTATTGCTTCGTTCTACTTTACAAATGTCAGCTACAATGTACATGCATATCAGAGAAGGGAGAGATTCCCATGAGAGAATAAGAGGAAGGGAGGAGTGAAGCGTATGAGAAATCTTTGCAGAGTTGCTGCTTATGAAAGTTGAAGACAACCACCTTGACTTCATCTTGTTCTCCAGCCCTCAGTTCCTTTTACAGGGTCTCGTTTTCTAATTCTAAAGTAGTATTGTCCCTTATTCTATCTAGAAACAGGAGTATAACCTTTTCACCCTTATAAGCATCCCTGTATGATTGTCAACAAAATCTAAAATATTCATGGCTCAACCACCCCTAAGCTAATGCTATACAAGCTACCAGGTACTGCTTCATGACCTATTTTTCCTTAACTGTTACATAGAAAATTGTTCCAAATCATCCCCAAAATAATCTCTGCTCTTTCATTTATAATATTTAAGCAATACTGGAACTAGCCTACAAACTAAAGAGCTAAAATGTTGCATTCAACGTGGGTTTCAATTTACCCTGGTATTAAAGGGAGTCTCTTGCATCATGGAAGTTGAACTTGGATCGGACTTTCTCAACTGAATGCTGTCAGCTGCCAGAGCTTCGGGCAAAAACCCAGAAGACATGAAACTTCAGACATGATGGATTAGCCAAGAAGCACCAGGCCAATATGAGAAAGGCCAAATGAGAGCAGGCAGCAAACACAATTCTGTTGCCAGCAGAACTCTGCTATCAGGGTCATGTACAAATTTTCATAGTGAAAGTCAGGCACAAGATGGCAACTGAGGAGGGCATTTAAAGGGGAAGTAAGTCACCTCAGAGAACTCCTTTTTTATTCTCCTGAGAAATTGCCAGAATGAATTAGAAGCCATTTGAGTGTTGCATTCATTACTGCTTCAACATTATTTGTCCTCAAGAATTCCCTTCCAAATTTGCATCTTGCCTAATTTGGCAAAGGATATCACCATAAAAGCAACTTCAAAACCCATTTATGTGGACAAAATGTCTTCAACAAAACTTCCATGCAAACTACTTCCAAGATGCTTTATTCCCAGACTCTCAAACCTTCAGTTCCATGTCCACAGTGCCCCTCACCTCCACCAGAAATGTTCATCTAGATATCTGGCCTTTGCCTCTAATTCAATATAAAACAACCCGCTTTCTAGGCTCATATTTCCCAGTAAGCTCTTCTGGCAGACCTCCATGATTTGTGATGGCATTATTATGACACTAGAGGCCCGATGCATGAATTCGTGCAACAGTGGGGTCTCTTGGCCTGGCCTGCGGGATCGGGCTGAAACCGGCTCTCCAACATCCCCTGAGGGGTCCTGGATTGCAAGAGGGCCAGGGAGGACTGCGGGAGGGCTCCAGGGCGTGTCCAGCCCATCTCACTCAGTCCCGATTGGCCCGGACGCCGGCAGCAAGCTAACCTACTGGTCGGAGCATTTGCCCCTTGGTGGTCAGTGCACATCATAGTGAGCGGTTAAGTGGCCTTAGCATATCATTAGCATATTATGATTTGATTGGTTGAACAGACGACTGGATGACCAGATACTAAGCACTTAGGCTTTTATTATATAGGATTCCCAAACTGGAAACATGACCAGCATTTGGACTGGCTTTCTCCTTCATCACCTGTTTTATTGATTTGTTTTCCCACCATTTTCTGTAATCAACCAGTGCCTTTTTTTTCCTACAGTGACCAGTTTACTTCATGTATTCATTATCCTAATTTGGACTAGTTAGAAAAATCCTTATCTCCCAGTTACTCATTAATTCATTTGGCCAATATTTGAGCATCTACTCTGTGCTGTAGGCTCTGTGCTAGGTGTTTAGGATAAAAAAAGTGAGCAAAATGGACTTGGTCCTAGTCCTCAGGGAGTTTCTGGGCTGGTGGAGCTCTTCCCATTGCAATGCATTCTGCAGGACACCATCTGATTAACCTTGCCAACACACTCTCTGAATAATATATTCAATGCCTCCAATGGCCTCCTGAAAAGAAAACAAAGCAAAACAACAGCAAAGCTATTCTATCATTTTAAAGCTTACAAGCTGGCTTCTATAGACTTCATTAATTTCATATTTCATTATTCTCTCAACAAATCATCTGGGTGAAACCAGCTGGCTGAATCTTCACTTCTGGACACTCCATAGTCCTTGCTCTTTGCTTTGTTACTGCTATTTCTTTTCCCAGAAGATCTATACCTTCCATTGTAATATTTTTCTAATTGCCATACAAAATATGTTCTCTCTCTCTCTCTTTCTTTCTCTCTCTCTCTCTCTCTCTCTCTCTTTCTCCTGTGAACTTAAATATTTACTCAATTTATACGGTACTTAATGTACTCAATAAAAATGTTTTCACCTTATCATGTGACAGATTCTGTGCTGCCACTGGGATCCAAGGAATAACATACTTTCTCTTACTATAAATCAGATCTCTACTTTTAGAATCTTTTATTCTTAAATACAGGGATCACTGTATTTATATTCCCTTGTTCATATAGGTTCTCAAAGATGCAACTAGTAATAATGATATCATTAATATCCACAGATTTATTTTGAGGTTTCATTATTTATTATGTCCATATACATCTTCATTATTCATTAAGTATTTAAATTAGTTGTGAGCCAGTCGTAGAAACCTATTTCAATAAAAGTATAATTTGGGAATGATTTCCTTTTACTTTGGAAGAAGAGCTCTATACACTGTAATGAATTGTAAGCCCCCAGGTAACACACTTATAGATACCAGCCTGAGAGCCACAGGTCTGATTCTGGTGAGAGAGGGTCTCAAATGCTGTATTGTGGTAATAAACAGAATTTCTACTTATTCACTGGATAACAATGCTCCCAATCTAGATTGCTCTTTATAATCCTTTATATAGCTCAGCAATACTCCTTAAAGTTATATCTAGTAGGTTTGGGATGAATAGGGATGAACCCATACAAGTAGAGGGCTAAGGATGAATAGTCAGGCTAAATGGTGAATTTATTTTCTCTGTTGGCTGTGTCACTGCTTCAGTTTGGTTTTATAAAGTGCTATGTGAGTTTAATGTTGCTTATTTGAAAAATGAAAACAACATAGGATGCTTGAGTGGTTTGGGCCCAAAAGGAAATCTGTATATGTGCCAGAAAGAGGGAAAAGGGAAATACATAATAGAAACATTTACAAAACCTAATCTGAAAAGAAAGGTTTACAAGGTATGAAGTTAAGTATGCATAAATGAGAATGAATGTTATTAATTTACATGCTCTTGGTAGCTTGACAATTCCAAACACCAATGGAGGCAAATGTAGAAAGCAAACCAACCCTGAACAAGAAGAGGAGCTCTCCCACCTGGTGCTGTCAAAGCTCAGTGGACAGCAAAAGTGGAATCCCTTTGAGGAGGCCAGAGAGGCTTTCATACAACAAAGTGGTATTAAGTAAATATAAAATAGCTGTATCTAACACAGAATTTTATCTTGGCAGGGCCCTTTAAATACAAAGGAAAATGAATGACAGGAAGTTATATGACCCAAAATTATTACCCAAGAGGTTGTAATGGCTGTTAGAATGCTCAAGTCATGAATTCTCCTTTATTCTGCTATTGGTTCTGCTTTCTGCAAGTTGTGTGTGTGTGTGTGTGTGTGTGTGTGTGTGTGTGTTCCCTTGCATCCTCTCAAGAGGTGCAACTTTTACATAGCAAACAAGAAATTCTAATTCCAAAATTACATCTTCCATGAAAACCATCTTCTATCCCCTTGCTCTAGAAACTCTGAAGATATGAATACTTCCACAAACAATGAATAAAGCTCCAATTCTATACAGTAACACATTCAGGATATGGCAGGTTTTATCTTAAAGGAGTCTAACCGCTATACAAATGCTCTCACGCACAAATAATGAAATTCTCAAAATTGGGATAAATGTGCTTTGTAGAATATTTATTTTGATGATTTATTTCAGGTAGCACTTGTGGATAATACAGCATAGCTTTGGATTATTGAGCCAATGAGAAAAATCTAAATGAAAAAAAAATTAGGGCAGGCCTTTATTAATTTTTAAAGTATGCCTTTGCTATACTCTTATAAAGAGCCAAACAGGGTATCAAAATCTCTAGAGATCACCAGTATAATTTCTTTATCATGTTCCATTTAAAATTTAATTATGCAGTCTACAACAAGAAGAATCTGAGCAGTTTAAATAGGTCACGCAGTGAGTAACTTAACAATATTCTAAAGTTTTTCTTGTAAAGATCGTTCCTTTAATAGTCTGTTACACATCAGAACACTATATTACAAAACAAGTGTAATTTAATTCAGTCACTATGGACTCATATACATCTATAAAGAATGAAATATTTTGATTTAGGTAATTTGGAGAATTAATGAAAATCATGTTCCTGATAGAACTGGCTATGATAGATGGGGAATATTTGCATACATACTTTCCTTGGATAATTGTCATTTTCATGTATTACAGCAAGGTTAAGGGAATTTTATATTTAATGTTTGGGTATTTTTGTTTTAAATCAATAATCATTCATAGCAAAGCAAAAATGTAGCCACTGAATAATTAATATCTGAATTAGAGGTTCATATAGCCTATGACTTGACACTCCTCATTGCCCATCTCAAATTTCAATTAGTATACAACTCAAATTTCTTATACTAAAATAACAAAGTAAGCACTATTTTGAATAGTTTACATGTATCATCTCATTTCATTCTCAGAACTTTTGGTCTTGTATTACCCCTCATTTTATAGGTGAAGAAAACAAGGCACAGAGAGGTTAAAAACTTACCAAGGTCACAGAACTAGTTAAGTGGCCAAACTGGGATGTGAACACGCTGGAATTAGGCTCCAGGGCACATGTTTATTATAATGCACTAGGCTGTTTATTATAATGCAATCAGGTGTCTTGTCTTGGACATAGACACTACCCAAGTGTTAATAAGAATAAGTAGCATAAAGCTATCTTTGAATGAACCACTATAATAGCTACCTTGTATTAATTTGCTTGTTGTTTGCCAGGCTCTGAGCTAAATATTTTATATAGATTATCTTCTCATTTTGACACTATAAGATGGGCATCACAATTTTTCCAAATTCACAAATGAAACATGGAGACAGAGATATTAACTAACTGGCTCACAGTCACATGACTAAGAAGTGGCAGACACAAGATTCAAGTGTGTCTGAGCCCACAGCCCAATGCCTTAACCTCTATACTAATATACACTCAACAACAGTGGAGCCAAAGAGCTTGATAACAAATTTAGGTTAATTGCTTTCAGCCAATAAGTTGAGTTTTTCTGGGTGCCAAGAATGTAAAGCAGTGAGTAGAGTGGGAAGGGTGATAGAAGGCAGAAATCACGTATCTGGTCTACCACTGGCTCTTGGGGAGAAAGTTTCTTCAAAGCTCCCTCTCTCTTTCCCTGTTATGGACTGAATGTTTGTGTGAACCTCCCTCCACAAAATTCATATGTTAAAGCTCTAACCCCCAATACCTCTGGGGGAGATTAGGTTTAGATGAGGCTGTAAGAGGAGTTCTCATGATGGGATTAGAGCCCTTATAAGAAGAGAACAGGGAGTTTGATTGATGACTACTACATTGCAACAGAGGAAATGACGAACCAGTTGGGGGGGCATTTTAATAGTTACAGTGGGACTTTATGATGGATTAGAGCAGTGGTTCTCAACCTTCCTAATGCCACGACCCTTTAATCCAGTTCCTCATGTTGTGGTGACCCCCAACCATAAAATTATTTTCGTTGCTACTTCATAACTGTAATTTTGCTACTGTTATGAATCGTAATGTAAATATCTGATGTGCAGGATATATTTTCATTATTACAAATTGAACATAATTAAAGCATAGTGATTAATCACAAAAACAATATGTAATTATATATGTGTTTTCCGATGGTCTTAGGCGACCCCTGTGAAAGGGTCGTTTGACCCCCAAAGGGGTCGCGACCCACAGTTTGAGAACCACTGGATTAGAGAGAGATGGGGAAAGTAGAAAAATTAGAGATAAATTTTGGAGGTTGAGCCAAAGGCTTTGCTGATGGATGGTCTGCTAAGTGTGAGAAAAAGAAAGGCAATATAAATAACTCTAGGTTTCTCATTTGAGCAGTTGGGTGCATGGTGGTAATGTGGGTATGGCTAGGATCCAAAAGTTATTTTTTTGGTCACATCAAGTTTAGGATATTATATCTAAGTATTGATGTTAAACTGACAGCTGGATATTCAGATTTGAGGCTCAAGGAAGAAGTTGGGGCTGGAGATATAAAAATGGAAACAATCCATATAAGGTGATCTTTAAACCCATGGAACTAGATGAAATCTCTCTCCACAACCCTCTACAATTAAAGAGAGAAGTGGGCAAGGGAAACCTGGTTGCCTCACCATTTAGAGTCAAGTAGAAGAGGAAGGACAGGCAGAAAGATTGAGAAAGGACAGCCAGTGAGAGAGGAAGAAAATGGGAGTTTGGTATCCCAGAAATCAAAGAGGCATTTCATGGAGAAGGAAGAAGTCCCTATCTTGAATGAGAAACCAAACAAGAGAACAGATAAATAGCCTTTGATTTTAGCTAGATGGAGGCTGCTACTGACCTTGACCAGGCCTGTTTAGTAGAATCAAAGGGTCAGAAGTCTGGCTGGAATAGGCTGAGAAGAAAATGAAACAAGAGAACTGTGGCAGATACCATTCCTCAAGTATGTACAAGCCATTTCCCCCTACCCAGAGTCCTACCTTCCTCCTTGATGGCAGAATATACATCTCATTATAAAGGCTGCAAGTACCGGAAGTCCAATTTTCATTCTCTAAGAGTTTAGACATGGGCAGGAAATTCTTCCCTAAACTAGAGATACTTGAGAGGAGATGCCTTTCTTTACTAGCTGCGGTCAGGTCTCCATGTGATAGCTGGAGCTGCTGCAACAATACTGTGAGCTTGAAGCACACCATGCCCAACATGCTGAGGATGGCGGAGAAGAAAAAGGGAATGTGCCAGGATGCTGAATTAACACTGGGCCCTCTCCAACCTCTTGAACTACAGCTGTAAACTCAATTTGCATTTTCCAGCTTGATATAGTTACAGTGCCTTTTAGATAGATTCAACCTGAGAAAACTAATAAAGAATATATATATATATATATATATATATATATATATGGAAAAAATATATATTTAGAACAAGGTTCATGCAGGAAAGAATTCAGTCACTGACCAGGAGTGAAGGATGCATTGTATAAAGTTAGGAGGTGGGGGTCTAGACAGGTGGAAGAGAGAACACATCTTACCAACTGTGTCTGTGGCCTCAGCGTCAGTATGCAATATGATGGTTGGGTGCTGGAAGCAGGGAATTGAGTAGTGTAAGGTTTGGAAACCAATCACATAGTCCAGAGGGCTTGTATTTTATTGTTAGCCAAGTGGTAAATCTGGAGAGAGAGGGACTCTGAGGATTGTAAGGCCCAGGAGTACCATGAAATTCTATATGGAGAACTTCAAGTCTTTTTCTTTCCCCGAATCTATTCTATGGATTTGCCCAGATTACTCTTCTTAAGGGGCAGCTTAGAACGTTCCCTGGATGAACAGTATCAAAGAGAATAATAGCTCCTCACACAGGTGTCTAAACCCTTCACATCATCCAATCATCCCCTAAGCCAGGGGTGGGCAAACTTTTTGACTCGAGGGCCACAATGGGTTCTTAAACTGGACAGGAGGGCCAGAACAAAAGCATGGATGGAGTGTTTGTGTGAACTAATATAAATTCAAAGTAAACATCATTACATAAAAGGGTACGGTATTTTTTTTTTTAGTTTTATTCATTTCAAACGGGCCGGATACGGCCCCTGGGCCGTAGTTTGCCCACAGCTGCCCTAAGCTCTCCTTCCTGCTTCTGTGCTCCATCCAACAAGATGGTACTACTTTCTGTTCTCTACACACATTCCCTGCACACCTCCCCTAGGCATTAATGATGACATTCCCTCTGTGCACAGCTCCCTCCTCTGCCACATATTTAAACCTGACCCATCTGCTCAGTCCTGCTCAGAATGTTGATTCATGATGCTGTCCTGGCTTCCTCCAATCAGAAGTGGCCCACGTTGTTGCTGAAATCCCTTAGTGCATTTAGTTTACTGACATGTCTTTCTACTCAGGGCATTAAGCATGTTCCACTTAGCACTATGATTGTCTGTATCTGCGACACTAGATCAAACTATTTAGGGGAAGGGCCGATGTTTTGTTTGTTATCTACCACAGAGCCTACAAGCATTCTAGCATATAGCTAGTGCTCCATGCACCTTTGTTGAATTAATGAATAAATGATAAATTCTGTAAATACTGAACCAGAGGGAACTGTTCTATATTAGAGGTTATAAAGGAGACAGGAAATGTTCACCTGATCTAGATTAATTAGTAAGAGATTGAACTACCAAATTTTTTTTTTTTTTAAGATTCCACATATAAGTTAAATCATGCAGTACTTGTCTTTCTCTGTCCGGCTTATTTCACTTAGCATAATGCACTCAAGGTCCATCCATGTTGTCACAATGGCAGAATTTCTTCTTTCTCAAGGCTAATACTCCATTGTATTTATATTTGCCACATCTTCTTTATCCATTTATCTGCTGACAGACAGGTTTTTTCTATATTTTGGCTGTTGTGAATAATGCTGCCATGAACATGGGAGTGCATATATCTCTTCCATAACCTGTTTTCATTTTCTTTGGGTATATACCCAGAAGCTGGATCCAATAGTACTTCCAGTTTTAATTTTTGAGGAACTTCCATACGGTTTTCCATAGTGGCTGCACCAATTCATTCCTATCAACAGTGCACAATGGTTCCCCTTTCTCCACATCCTTGCCAACATTTGTTATCTCTTGTCTTTTATATGATAGCCATTCTAACAGGTGTGAGATGACATTTCATGTAGTTTTGCTTTGCATCTCCCTGATGATTTGTGATGTTGAACATCTTTTAAGGTACCTGTTGGCCATCTGGGATGTCTTCTTTGGAAGAATATCTATTCAGCTCCTCTGCCCACTTTTTAATCAGATTGTTTGCTTTTTTTGCTATGGAGCTGTATAAGTTCCTCATATATTTTGGATATTAATCTATATATATATATATATATATATATATATATATATATATATATATTTTAGAGACCCAGTGCACAAATTCATGCGTGGAAGGGGTCCCTCTGGGTGGCCTGCAGGGATTGGACTGAAACCTGCAGTCCAATGCCGCCTGCAGCTCCTACCTGCCGCTCCGCTCATCCGGGCCCCACTGTGCCTTCTGTGGGCTTGCGCCCAATCAGTCCCGATCAGGAGAGGCTCGAGCTGCCACAGCAGTGCTTGCCAGCCATGAGCCCTGCCTCGGTGCCCTCCCAAGGGGAGTGGCCTGTGGGATTGGGCTGAAACCAGCTCTCTGACATCCCCCAAGGGGTCCCGGATTGTGAGAGTGCGCAGGCCAGGCTGAGGGACCCCACCGGTGCATGATTGGGCAGGGGAGGGACCGTGGGAGGGCTCAGTCCTGATCAGCTGGACCCCAGCAGCAAGCTAACCTACCAGTTGGGGCATCTGCCCCCTTGTGGTCAGGGCACATCATAGCAACTGATTGACCAGTTGACTGTCTGCCCCCTGGTTGTCAGTGCCTGTCATAGCAAGCAGTTGAGCAGCCTTAGCATATCATTAGCATATTACGCTTTGATTGGTGGTTCGGTTGTTTTGCAGTTTGGTCTATTTGCATATTACCCTTTTATTATATAAGACATATGATTTGCAAATATTTCTCCCATTCATTAGGTTCCCTTCTAATTTTGTTGATTTTTTTTTTTTTTTTTTTTTTTTTTTTTTTTTTTTTTTTTTTTTTTTTTTTGCTAAGCAGCAGTTTTTTAGCTTGATGTAGTCCCACTTGCTTATTTTGCTTTTGGTTACTAACATTTTTATCTTCTAATTTCTAAAGGTCTTTCAGAAGTCATCACTTCGTATTGAGGACAATGAGAAATATGAGATTATGTTAGCTACTAAAGGCCTCCACAGGAGACAGAATATCTCATTTAAAACCCCTCTAGAGCCATAAGTGGTGAGTTGAGCTAGCAGAACTTACTTTGATTCTCTTCCTTTTCCTGTTGCTAATACCTGACCAGCCAAATCCATGACTGAGAAATGTGGTCAATCAGAAACTTCACTCTTGCCCCTCCAATACATGGAATCTGTTCAGTTCAAATTTTGGATAACAAAGTTCAATGATTTAAGACAAAAACTGCATTTTGGAAACTGCAATGCAATGAATGACTTTTGTCTCTGATAGTCACACAAAGCAAGCAGTTCATGTCTTTTTGGTAGATATGAATATGAATATGTCTCAAACAGTAATCCTATGGTGAATAGTGGTAGTCTAGGAATTGGGAGTTCTGCTTCTTACACTGAGTACTTATATTCCTTAGACCCCTCAAAGAAGGCATAGAAAAAGAGATCAAGTTATTAGGTTAAAATACAAGAAAAAAAGTCTAAGTTTTTCCTGCATAACTTTACTTTTTGGCTTCTGTCTCCACTATTTTATGCTAAAATTTAGTAAAAGATGACATCTGATTTATACACTTAATTATTTTAAGTTTCATTTACCGATACTTTATGTTCTTCAAAAATTACCCTGACTTCTCAGTGGTATGCTTTCAGAACTAGCTTGTGGATCTCTGCTGTAATACTTAAGCTACTTCTATTAAGGTGTAATTAAGCCACTTTATTTTCCATACTGTTTAGTTTAGGTCGAGAAACAGTAGACTATATTAACAAGGAATTAAAATGCTCTCTCTTTTTCAAAAACAGCTACTGATATTGCAGATCACATTAAAATCTCTGTTAGTATAAACCTTGTTTATATCTTTACTCTGCTATCCAAAATCAAGTTGTATTTTTGTATAGGCACCATTTACATTAAACACCAAGCTCATAATAACTAATTTAATGCCTGCATTCCTTTTGAACAATTGGGATAGTATCATCATTTAATTAAAATACATCTACCTAAACTAAACTCCTCACCATTAAAAAACTTCTTGGAAAACATGCTTGTAATGGGGAATAAACAACAACAATTGTTCTGATTGCTACATTGTTCTTTGCCACAGCAAAACAGAAGTGAGGAGTCACATGTAAGATTGAAAGTGATATTTTCCCAGTTCAAGAAATGTAAGCATACATCCCATTTCCACCACGCTTCCCGATAAGGAGGACAGCCTGAGTACTATCTGCAGCCAGTTTAAATATTTGTTTTAATCCCGACAAGATCATTGGTCTTAATATTTATAAGTACAATGCTTAGTGCGTGTTGCTCATATAATCTAATTTTCCTGGTGACATATTATGACTATGCTTTAATTTCAGCAATAGCAAGAACTAGAAACACTGTAGCTTATCATTAGTAATGGGAAGCAAACCTGCTGCCTGTTCATACACCTTGTGCACGTATCTCATTTCAACTTCAAAGATGTTTAACTACCGGACACGATCCACCACACGATTGGGACAGTTTCACAGAATATTATCAACCAGCGGCCAGCTGCTTTAAATTACGGCTACGTAAAGCAATTAAAGTTGAAATACTCCACCCTTGCGCAATATTTGTAAATGGTCTTTTGGAAAATTTCAAGACAGTCAAAGACGATGAAAACCAAACCACAAAACTGCTATAAAATTCCATTGTCTTCCTCCCCAGCCTCCTATCACCAGTTAGCAGTTGCCTGGATTGCAATTTTCTGTTTTTCTTAGATGTCACAGCATAAGCATACTTTAGGACTAAAAGGATAAAACCCCCAGTGTCATGTTCCACTAATCATTACTATAAAACAACAAACCAAATAACTACAGGTGCCTTGTTCTTAACAGCACCAAGGTTTTCCAGGGCTCACTTGCACTTTCCCAGTGACAGGCTGAAGAAATTGGAAAAAAAAGGCTGAAAGCTAAATAACTGATTGCATTCCACAAGAGTGTACAAACAAACAAATGCTACCAAAAGAAATATTCCAAATGCCAAGAGAAGTATTCGTCATTAAATAATTGCATTATTTTATGTTAATGTAAGGAAAGGTCATAATTGTGAATGAATATGTCCAAAATGCCTGTGGAGAAAGTAAAAAGAATACCTGAGGTTCCATTAGAAGCCAACTGAGAAATAATTGACATATTCCTCACACCCTTATTGCTATGCCATTGCCACGACTGAGAGTTGCAGCTTGAATGGGATTGTTGTCATGTTTATTTTCAACATGATCCAACATTAGAATAACAAAACTTCATGAAAAAAAATAAGTAGGCTCATTACTAAAATATCTCCCACCAAACTCAGGAAGAGAGAGAACTCTCCCTGGAGTAATAAACCAGCTACAAAAGGAGATAATTCGCAGTGAATAAAGGAAATGCCACTTGGTATTCACAATAATAAGCATTGTCGCTTAATAGAATTCAGGGTGCACACCAGATTTTTCAGACATCTGAGTAATTTGTATCTGCATGTCCCAGCTCTGTGTGGGTCTCATCTGAGGGTGGTCCGCTGCTTAGCCATTCTAGAGAAGTTTGAAAGTCATTCTCTGTTCCCTTATTTGGGGATTAACTTCTTCACCACAGGCATGGGCAAATACACAACTCTCTGTCCCTGAAAATGATGTGATGCTGAAGCCTTCAGAGTGGACCTTCTCCCTAGGGAAGGCACAATGACAAACACACACAGGCGATACATACACCAGAGCACACATCTGCTTTAACCCTGCAAACCAGCACACAGTGGAAATGTTTCTTTGGGACGTTATCCAAAGAATTAAGACATGGAGTAATTTAAATATTTGGATCACAGTAAACCGTTTTTTGGCCATATTAATCATGATCCTATAAGCAAAGATTTTCTTTACATAAAAAAGCAACCGAATGTGCTTATCTCCTGTAACAGATGGTGACGATATGTATGGTTCCTATTCCCTGTTCATTATCATAGTCTGTTCACACTTCTTTTTTTTATTCTTAGGATTCTTTTGTTTTTCCATTTCTAATAGTTCCCAATACCCTATGCCCTATTCATTTGTTCACAAGTGGTTACTGAACATCCTGTAAAGCTAAGGCATGATGCTAGGTGCTATATGCAATGCTCAGCAAAATATCTCTTAAATAATTGCCACTCCCTTCCTTTCCTTTTTCTTCTAATAAATAGTGGTAATCATTTTTTATAGAGAGCTCGCTATAATTTGCATCCTGTTAATCATATCTTATTTCATACAGTGACAAAATATAAAAAAAATACATAAAATAGACTGATCATTTATATATTGATTTCTTTCCCTGGTGAGATAATATTACTAAGTGTTTAATTCAGTGATGATAAGAAATACAAACATATCTATATTATCATCAAAACTATGATATAAATGCTTTAGAAGAAGCTTAAGATTCTTTTATAAATCTATAAATCCTTGAACACAGTAACAATAATGGATATACTGAAGGAAAAAACCCAATTCCATGAATATAATAAAGGAAAAAGCATGTTGATGATTCCTGTGAAGAATATAGCTCATCTACACATCCCCAGGTACAGGATCTATTCTAAAGGAATGAGAACTTCTCTAAGTCATATGTGGACATCACCCTCATCACTTCTTGGTTATATCACCTCTATGTGACTCACACACAGTTTTTGGCATTTACATAGTGAAATGTGAGGTCTTAAATCCGATATGAGGGAGATAAAGTGAAGAAGTCCTCTCTAAGAGCACACAGCGCTTCTATCTGGGAACATCAGAAATCACGCACAGAATAAGCACAGCACGTCTGCTCACCTTGGTAGGCTTCCAGCTAACTCTGTGGTCGTCTCTCTAGAGGGGAAAAAAGAAGATATGTATGAAGAGCTTATCTTGTTAAATTCTAAAAACGTGTTTAATAAAACCATAATATAATGTTCCAAGGCATAACAGTACCATATATGTGCAAAAGATACTGTATATGCAGGTGTTCAGGAATTCAATATTGGTTAATCACATTTCTGATTAATTCCTATAAATGTTTCAATGGTTATTTTCAAAGGAAAATATTTTTCAATATATTTTATTGATTTTTTACAGAGAGAAAGGGAGAAGGATAGAGAGTTAGAAACGTCGATCAGCTGCCTCCTGCACACCTCCTACTGGGGATGTGCCCGCAACCAAGTTATATGCCCTTGACCGAAATCGAACCTGGGACCTTTCAGTCCACAGGCTGACGCTCTATCCACGGAGCCAAACCAGCTAGGGCAGGAAATTTTACACACATGCAAAATATCTGCTTCTACTTCTTGGTGGTAGAACTTAATTAAGTTTAAAATATCAAAATTTAAAAATGTACAACATATAGAAGGAAACAGGAGGGGAAAAATCCTAAACTACCTTTTTAGATATTTTTTCAGCTAAACAAATCATCTGTCTTCTCTTTCCAAGAATCATTTAGGAACATATTCTTTTAAGGTTGTGTCTTTGTGTTAATGCTGTCACTTGAGATTTATAAAAGAATAAATACAGCACAAAATCCAATTCTTTTAGTAGCAAATGACTGCTTTTCACGTCTTTGTTACAATGTCCTACCAGTTGGAATTATTGAAGGCACATGCCTATGATAATGCAAATGGCACAAAAGATAAGTCACTAGACCAGACACAAATTTAAAAACTGAATTTTTCCTAATCAATATTTTGTCCTTCTATTAGAGATGTGCTCTTGATAGCAATGTGAAGTGATGATGAGGAGAGCTTGATGTTGAGATATTTTAAAAGTGGAGCTGGGCTCAACTTTAGGTGGAGGGATTTAAAGTGTAATTCCTAGGGCTTCTGGGTTGAACTTGGAGGCTGATGTGCTTGGAGAGAACATGGAAGCTCCATATACCTTGTCCTAGGCATCTCTTCCATTTGGCTGAGTTCTGTCTTTCATCATAAACCAGTAATCTGGTGTGAATCATGTGACACAGTGACAGACGGTGATTTCCTGCTTTGGTGGGGCCTGGGTGTGTATGATTAAAGGATGCCTTTCATCAAGAGACCTCTAGGCAAAACAGGAAGATAAAACTCAGATTTCAATGGGAAGAATACAACTTTGGCTACTCTCCAGACACTTCTTTGCAAGCAATAGAGTCTAGCATTTTTGTTTTACTTTTCCAATGAGATTTCTATTAAAAAGGTACAACCATCTGGTGGTGTTACTCCATTTTCATATTCCATGGAGCACTAGACCTTTATTTGCAAGTTTTTGACAAAATGTTCAGTGTATGACTTATTATCAACATTGTCAATGAAGGTCATCTTGGTGTCATCCCTGAACACCCTTCCCAACTGCCCGATCCATGAATAGCTATTCTTGCTGTTCATTCCATCACATGTCCTCAAAACTAACAGACGGAAAAGGGAAATAAATGGCTAATGAGTTACCACCACTTTTTTGCCCCCTCTCCAGTGGTGGGCTGTTGTCAGATTCTACTTCCTGCTCCAGCCCCACCATGGACTGAGGATTTGCTCTGAAAGCAAGAGTTTAACACATGTTCTTTTGACTCAATATCATGTTGACTTCTTTCATACTGTTTTTCGTGTGTGTGTATGTGTGTGTGTGTGTGTGTGTGTGTGTGTGGAGAGAAAGAGAATTTTGTCCTACGGTGCTTGAAAACATAGTAAAAGTGCAACTGAAATTGAGTTGTAGTTTTGATACTTGTAAGTTGTCTTTGAATAGAGGGTGCTACTCTGAACATGATGCTAAGTATAGAAGAAATCAAAGAAAGAGCTACCATCTTTGTCTGAGGGCAGTATTTAAGAGGTACACCTAGACATTATAAAGGAGATAGAGGGAGGGAGGGAGAGCTGGAAAGAGGTGTAAATGGGAAAGGAGAAGAAAGAGAAGAAAGAGGAGATTTAGGCGGTATATCCGATGGCGTTTAGGTGTTCTGGAAATATTAAGATCCAAAATAAAGTTGACATTTACTTTTCTTATAAAAACCTTCTTAGAAGAAAACAACAATGAAAGGTCTTCTAAAAGCCATTTCTTGTGGACAATAAAATGTGGAAGGAGCAATTCTCTATATCATCTTTATAGTCATACAGAGTCTCAGGGTTTAGAAAGGGAATTTGCTCTCATCTAGGAATTAAGACTTTAGCACTAGGCAACTAGAGTGGGGATTCCCTTCACTTTCCATGGACAGCTCTCTCTAAATATCATTTGCAATTAAATGTTTATATTACTTTTCAATATCCAAATGTGACTTTGAATTATATAGAAATCCATGGTTTTTTTTTTTTTTTTTGGTAAAAATTTGGAAAATACAGAAAAACCCCCAAAATAAAAATAACCTGTAATTATATAAGATAGAAAGAATTTCAATTTATTACCATTCAGTATTTATTTCTATGTGCTTATGTCTATATGCACTTTTCCATAAGTGGAATCACACTGTGCATAATTTTGAATTCTTTCTTCCTGTAACAAAAAATAAAAATGATATTTGATGGTTGTATTATCAAAAAAGCATAATTCTTAGAAACAACAGTACAACCACTTCTTTGGGTCATTTGATCCCTTTAAAAAATCTCATTAAAAATATTTCTAGAAAAAAATTTACCTAGAAAAAAATAATATACCCATTCATACACACACAAAATGTGGTATACAAAGGTAGATGGTGTATGAACCTCCCCAAGCAAATATGCCAGCCATGGATCAGGAATCTCAGCTTTAAACTCACATTATCTTTATTCATCTTGTCAATTCAAATAAAGGACCTCCTTCATGAACTGTCTGGGGCCCTCCTGGCTTCTAGAACTTTCTCCTATTTATTTGTGATAGCACCTGGGTATTGGAGGGACATTCTGGTTCTCCTATAGAAATGTTCTTTCCTAAATAATCATACAATATTAAACCTTCAGCTTTTATTGGTATAGAAACTGGCTTTTGAGAGAAAGTATTCATTCACTCAGCAAATCCATAGTTGAAAGCTTTGTCCACTGAACTGCTGAATGTTTCACCTGTATTCATCTCTTCCAAGAATTCAGTGTCTACTTAAGGCTGGAATTGTGGACACCCCAGCTAAAGAGACACCCCTCCTTTTCGTCTGCCTTTATGACATTTATCACAACAGAACTATCTTTTAAATTTTATTGTTTCTCATTCTGTCACTTGAGACCAACGTATGTGAATACTCAATAAATATGTGTTCAATTTGTAAGGAATGAATTCATGAACTTTTCTGACCTTCTGTTGCCCTTGAGTGTTAGATATACGTTTAGAACTTGATCATAGTAACAGCAGCAACCTAGGGTTGAGGTATAATTACCTTTCTTTCTTTCTAATCTTTTATCTCTTTATTTTTGCTTTCCAGATTATCCATATTTTAATATTATGAGTCCCCTTGGTGTCTTTTCAAACTATTTTGGACATACATTATCATAAGCCCACGTATATCATTTCTCAACCTGGTACTAGTGCTAGACTGGCATTTTGGGCCAGATATTCCTTTGTTGTGAGGGGCTGTTCTGTGCATTATAGGGTGTTTAGCATCATCCTTGGGCTCTACCCACTAGATGCTAGTAGTATCTACTCCCTTCCTTTCCCATTTGTGACAATCAAAATGTCTCTATACATTGTCACATGTCTCCTAGGGTCAAAACTGCTCTAACGGAGAACCACAGCAATAGAGCAATAAAATTTAGGATCCATAATTGACTTCTGTTTCTAAGCCTTGCCGGATTAACCAACACTTTCCATGCCCATGGAAAAACATAGTGACAGCCCTTTCAAGAATGCTGGTCTCACTGTGGCTCCTGCCACCTACGTTTGTTTGCATGCTCACAAGGAGTATGTTGTGTTTGTTCCCCAACCCATTTATGTTAGTGGTACTCATGCTAATTTTTAAATCTAATTAAACATGATGTAAAACTGATAAACTATGAATTTGAAAAACATTGTTTCTTTGAAAACTAAGTTGGACTCTTTGGAAAGATTCTTAAATCAGTTTAAGAAAAACTGATGCTGAATTAGGTCTAGAGGCAAGACAACTATAAATACTGGGAAAGAAAGAAAAGATTTTGACAAGTGTCTTTTCGCTTTTTGTTCCTCTTCACAAATAAGTCCAAAATTCCTAGATAATGAATTGTGGGTGTGATTTATGCACAAAAGACAGTGCCTAACTCCATTCAGTAGATCACACATGGAAAGGAAAGGTGCTGGCCCGATCTTTATAGCGAAAGACAAATGGTGGGGGAAGTATGCTCTCACACAGTAAATACTAGAAGAGGAAAAACCTTCCATACAACCATGTACTCAAAAAGTTACATTACAGCCTGGCTGGTGTTGCTCAGTGGTTCAAGAGCATTCGCTCTTGAATCAATAGGTCACAGGTTTGATTCTGGGTCAAGACACATGCCCAGGTTTTGGGCTCAATCCTCAGTACTGGGGCTGTGCAGGAGAAGCTAATCGATAATATTCCTCTCTCATTGATGTTCCTATATCTCTATCCCTCTCCCTTCCCGTCTCTCTAAAAATCAATACAAACATATTTTTCAAAAAGTTACATTAGAGTTATAGACATTACTTCATAGAAAAGGTAAGTATTTGTTAGCATAAATGAATGGATGAACACAGTTTAAGTGATAATATGTTACCTAAAAATGTGGTGATTCCATTGGAGCATTGTAGCTCCATGCTTTAAAAAAATACAAAGAAAGTTGCTAGGATTCACCAACCAATAGGTACTATTGAGATCAGCAAAACACTACAGTTTTTAAAATGATGAATCATTCACTTTTATCTGTTTACACTTGCTAACAAATCTGAATTATTCACGTTTTCATAAATTTATATCTTTTGTAGAAAAAAAAGCCCTGAGGAAACTAAATTTAGCAGAATGTGCTATGCTTCACCTAGACAAAGCTCCTTCATAACCCAACTGAGAGGACTTACAGAAGGTGCCACACAAAAAGTTGTAGGGCAGTGAAACGACTTTGTATGATAATGTAATGGTAGATACATGGCATTATACATTTGTCCAAACACATAGACTGAACAACACCAAGAGGGAACCCTAATGTCAACAGTGAACTTTGGATAAAAACTTTGTGTCAATATAGGTTCATCAATTCTAACAAGGGTTCAACTCTGATGGGGGATGTTGATAGTGGGGGAGGCTGTACACATGTCATGACAGGGGGTATGTGGGAAATCTCTCTACCTTCCCTTCAATTTTGCTGTGAACCTAAAACTGCTCTAAAAAAATGAAGTATATAAGAAAGTATATAAAAATGAAGGTTCCATAAGACCATGCTTTTTTTTTTTTTACTATTTAAAAAAATATTTATTGTTAAGAATATTACAGATCCTCCTTTTCCCCCCATTGTCCCCTCCACCCAGTTCCTGCCCTGTCTCAGGCCTTCACCACCTTACTGTTTGTGTCCATAGGTAATGGTATATGCATATAAGATCTTTGGTTAATCTCTTCCCATCCCCTCCTACCCCACTTCCCTCTGAGATTCCTCAGTCTGTTCATGTTTCCATGCCTCTGATTCTATTTTATTCATCAGTTTATTTATTTTTTATTTTAAATCTTTATTGATGAAAGTACTACACATTCCTCCCTTTTCTCTCATTGACCCCTTCTAGCCTGCTCCAGCCCTTCCCTGTGGGCCTTCACCACACTATTGTCTGTGTCCATGGGTTATGCATATATGCACATAAGTTCTTTGGTTGATTACTTCCCACCCACCCACCCACCCACCCTCCCCCAACTTCCCTTTTATTTATTTATTTATTTTTTTATTTTTTTAAATTAAATCTATATTGTTCAGATTATTACAGTTGTTCCTCTTTTTTCCCCCCATAGCTCCCCTCCACCCGGTTCCCTCCCCACCCTCCATCCTCACCCTCCCTCCACTGTCCTCATCCATAGATGCACGATTATTGTCCAGTCTCTTCCTGAATCCCCCACACCCCTTTCCCCCCCAAGAATAGTTAGTCCACTCCTTTTCTATGCCCCTGATTCTATTATAATTACCAGTTTATTCTGTTCATCAGGTTATTTATTCACTTGATTTTTAGATTCACTTATTGATAGATGTGTATTTGTTGTTCATAATTTGTATCTTTACCTTTTTCTTCTTCTTCCTCTTCTTAAAGGATACCTTTCAGCATTTCATATAATACTGGTTTGGTGGTGATGAACTCCTTTAGCTTTTCCTTATCTGTGAAGCTCTTTATCTGACCTTCAATTCTGAATGATAGCTTGGCTGGGTAAAGTAATCTTGGTTGTAGGTTCTTGGCATTCATCACTTTGAATATTTCTTGCCACTCCCTTCTGGCCTGCAAAGTTTCTGTTGAGAAATCAGCTGACAGTCGTATGGGTACTCCCTTGTAGGTAACTGATTGTCTTTCTCTTGCTGCTTTTAAGATTCTCTCTTTGTCTTTTGCTCTTGGCATTTTAATTATGATGTGTCTTGGTGTGGTCCTCTTTGGATTCCTTTTGTTTGGGGTTCTCTGCGCTTCCTGGACTTGTAAAGTCTATTTCTTTCACCAGGTAGGGGAAGTTTTCTGTCATTATTTCTTCAAATAGGTTTTCAATATCTTGCTCTCTCTCTTCTTCTGGCACCCCTATAATTCGGATGTTGGTGCGCTTGAAGCTGTCCCAGAGGCTCCTTACGCTATCTTCGTATTTTTGGATTCTTCTTTCATTTTGCTTTTCTGGTTGGGTGTTTTTTGCTTCTTCGTATTTCAAATCTTTGACTTGATTCTTGCAATCCTCTAGTCTGCTGTTGGAACTCTGCATAATATCCTTTATTTCAGTCAGTGTATGATTAATTTCTAGTTGGTCCTTTTTAATAACCTCAAGGGTCTCACTAGATTTCTTGAGGGTCTCACTACATTTATCGGTGGTCTCACCAGACTTTTTGAGGGTCTTACTAAATTTATCAGTGGTTTCTAGAATGTTCTTGATAACCCTTAAAAATGTGGTTTTGAACTCAATATCCAGTAGTTTGCTTTCCTCCATTTCTGTCATTTGTGTCCTGTTTCTTTATCTCTGCATTTTTTATGCTTCCCTGTGTTGGTAGAGTGGCTTTGTGTGCTAGGTGTCATATAGGGCCCAGTGGCTCAGCCTCCCCAATTACCTGAGGTAGACACTCTTGGTGCACCCCCTTGTGGGCTGTGTGCACAGTCTTGTTGTAGTTAAGCCTTGATTGTTGTAGGTATCACTGGGAGGAATTGACCTCCAGGCCAATTGGCTGTGAGAATCAGCTGTGTCTACGGTGGGAGAACTTCTGTGCTGAAGACACCCTTATGAGGCAAGACTTGCTTCAGTGGGGCTTTGGTGATCACTGAGTTTGCCCCCTGAGTGTGTCCCTTATGGATCTCAGGAGTTGTAATCTGGATGGTCCCACTCTGACCACTGGGTACACTGACTCTTGGATCTAAGGAGGTGCTAATTTAGCCTCTGCCTGAGGCTACCCAGCAGGAGCTACAAAGAGATCTGCAGATTCACTTTCTTTGTTTGGGGTTTGGAGGTGCCCAAATGAGGCCCAGCTGTGAAGCAATGCAAGCTGCTGTGGGGCCTTGGACCTTCTTTTGGAAGTTCTGGGTCTGTCTGGCCCAGCTGCAGTTTGTTAGGTAATTTTCAGATTGCAAAGGGCCAGGGCATTCATATGCAAAAGCCTCTGCCGGGGCGAGGTCTCAGGGGATCAACAGGGCGGAGCAAGCAGCTATGGCTGATCCTTAGCCCTGCCCTAAGGGGCCCCACGTCTCAGTTTACAGGTAATTGCTGCAAGCACCTCCGAGAGAAAGCCGCCCTTGAGTTCCGAGTTCTGTCCGCTGCCAGACCGTCCAGTCTCTCCCCGAATGAGTCTGGGTGCCCTAAGACTTCCCAGAACCAGAGTTCAGAGCAGTCAGGGGCTTGTGACTCCCTCCCGATTCAAAAAGACAGCTGTGTCCTCAGTCGCCAGCCCTTGCCGCATGTGCCTCCGTACCTCTGCACTCCACCTCTGCAGCTCCTCTGAGTCTCAGTGTGCTTTTCTCTTTTCTTCTAGTTGTAGAATTTCTACTCAGCCAGCCTTCCTGTAGTTCTGGATGATGTCTGTTTTGTCTTTTAGTTGTATTCTCGAATAATTTGTGGGAGGCAGCAATTTCTAGTGTTTACCTATTCCGCCATCTTGGTTTTCTGACCATGCTTTTTTTTCAATGAATTTTTATAGGCTACAATGTCCATTAACATTGGTTTCTAACCATAAATGATCTTCATCACTAATACTTAGTCATCTGATATACTCACGGAGCTCTCCGAATATATTCAGCATGCTCCAAGATGAGTCAGATCCTGACCCTCTTTCCAAGGGTTTATACCCCAGTAAAGGATATTATGCAAGGTATTAAGTGGCGAATACTTTTTATTCTCCCACAACTGAAAGCTCCCCTAAGCCAAAGACCACATCTTATTTAAAAATTTAAATACTCAGTGCCTGGCACACACCAGACACTCAGTAAATATAAGTGCAATAGAACCATGAAACGTTTTCTACTTGAAGGTAATTCAATCTCTTCAATTCATTTTTTTAAAAGTGCCTGCTGTTGTTATAGCAGTATTCGAGTTTAATTGCACTAATTTCCTTTCCTTAGTTTTCATTGCCAAGATAATCTGATTTCAAGAGGAGAGCAGAATGCTAAAACTTGAATGAAAACAATGATGAAAAATATGACAAGGCGAAATTATATGTTCTGAGAAACAGAGTTGTCCTAGGGGCTAAGAAGCAGACCAAAATGATGGAGGGTGTGTGCTTCTGATAGGTTGCATATCCTTGGGCAGTTCCTTCTGCCTCTCAGATCTCCAAGTCCCAGACTGTAATAATAATGCTGCCCTTTGATCTAGAGTGGTTGGGTCAACCATCAATGGGAACAAAGAGGAAAGTTCTCTGCATATTTGAAGTTGTGCTATAAATTTAAATTTATCGAAGTTAAAAAAACAGTAGAGACAAATGTCTTTCTAAAAGCAGACAAGTGTCCCATGTGTATTACACAGTTCTTGTAGATTTAGAGTTCCTTAAAAAAACTTTAATTTTAAATGTGTAGTCTGTTTGCCAGTGCAGAGTGATGCCAGTTTTGATCAGCTGTCCGAAATAGTTTTCATCCTCCACTGCTCCTTTCTTTGCCTTTCCTGAACTATTCAAACAGTTCTTTTTTTAGGAAGTGTTGAAGCAAGGGCACACCATCTATTTCTGTGCAGCTTGCCAGTTTCCAAAATTAGCTGACAAGTATAAAACAGAGGACATGAGCCCCCATGCTAATTGTGTGTCAGCCTGAGAAATATTTTTAAGACCTGGAATGTTTCTCTCCAATGGTACCTACCAGTCTTCCAAAAGCACAAAGACTTTAAAAAGTGTTAAGATACGTTGTTTTTTTCTTGCCTCTCCTGAAAATGATTTAACATTCTGGTTGTAGAAGGACTGAAATTTTCTTTAGCTTAATTAAGGGTAAAATATTACAATCAAGCAGACTTTTTTCTTTCCTTTCTTTTCTTTTTTTGGTCACCAGGCTTGGGGCAAATTGTGGACTTTTAAAGTTGGATCTAATGCCAAATAATACAAAGGCAAGAAGACTAGCTTAAAGGTATCGTTATAAATCCATATATATATTTTTTAAATATATTTTATTGATTTTTTACAGAGAGGAAGGGAGAGGGATAGAGAGCCAGAAACATCAACGAGAGAGAAACATTGATCAGCTTCCTCCTGCACACTCCCCACTGGGGATGTGCCTGCAACCAAGGTACATGCCCTTGACCGGAATCGAACCCAGGACCCTTGAGTCCGCAGGCCGGCGCTCTATCCACTGAGCCAAACCGGTTCTGGCACAAATCCATATATTAATTTAGGACAGACTACGTCTTATACGGTGAACCTCAGCCCTGGGAAATCCCAAAACCTCAGAGACTGAAGTTCTTTATGACATAAGGAAAGCCCCAGACACTCCTCCTTCCTCTTGCTCCCACTTTCTCTCCCCCATTTATGAGTCCCTATGTTCTCTTTATTGTGGCTGTTCTTTATTTCTTCTCTCCCACTTTTATCCTTCCTCAATTTTCACTCATATGATTACACTATTTGTGTGTGTGTGTGTGTGTGTGTGTGTGTACCTGTGTGTATGTCTGTATATAGATACAAGCAATTACATGGTGGCATGTACACACACACACACACACACACACACACACACTTGCTGGGTACTTACTTAATACCAGCCATTTACATGTGTTCACTCACTTAATTCTTTAAAAAGCCTCATGGAGTTGTCACTATGATTAAAACACAATAGAGATGAGAAAAACACGACACAAAAAATGTTAAATTGCTTCCCAAAGCCACACAGCTAGGGACAGGTGGAGCCAGGGTTGAACCCTTGCTTTTGCTAACTATTCTACACTGATACCAAGTACATACAAACTACAGATGTAATAAATGCATTACACATTCATTCATTTGTCTGGGTTCTGTACTAGAGCAGTGAAAAACCACAAAAAGCGATGGTCCTGCTAGTAGGAACTTTACAATCTGGAAGGGGGAGATCGACACTACCTTCCACAGTACCTGTTAGGAAGAAGAATAAAGTAGGTGGGGCTAGAATGGAATAGTGGGAGTCATAGGAGGCTATTATTTTCTATAGGGTGGTCAGAAAGGGCTCTCAGATAAGGAGACTCAGTGAACACATGACTGCATGAAACACCTGAACTCCTCCCACCTTAAACCTCATGCTGGTTCTCTCCTTTGCGTTATTTCACTTCACTCTTCTCTTCAGCAAGTACTCACCCAGTACCCACTGCATGGAGCAGACAGTACTAGGTGTTACTGTGGCTTAAAAAATGATAGGTCTGGATCTGTACATTCAAAACACTGACAAACTAAAAGGGGAGACAAGACCCTCAGACAAACTCCCCCCATCTCTTAGAAAACTGTAGGTGTAGACAGAGATCCTTCACATCACTACAGAGGCTAGCCAGCCCCTCAAATCCACTCCTCTGTGGAAATGAATGAGCTACCAGCCAGGGGCATTCACAGACCTGATCCTGACTGCAGACCAACTTCACAAGAGGGACCCCTCCAGGTTCCCTCTGCCTACCCTGTGTTCACAGGGATTAACCCTTCCACATCCCTTAGCTAAAAAATTAAGTCTATAAGGCGATGCTTATCTTTAAACCACGTTTGGTATTTAGCTCAAGCTGAGGGTCACCACTGTGGGGAGATGGGACTTTTGTCCCAAGTCCCTCAAGAAACAGAAATGTACTGGGGGAAGGGAGGGTTAGAACTAGTGACCTACATGGGGCAGCAGGCCTGCCTTGGATTTGGGGTGTCAGGAGACTTGCTGCACTAATATTAATGTCACCTAATCACTGATGTATCCAGCATCCTTCTGAATAGTCCTTTCAGAGTCCTTGCTAAGCTTTTACTTGACTTAAGACTTCTTTAGATTATTTTAGTATTCCTTATATAAACCAGCCACTATTATGTGTCTTTGTTTGTGTTCTTGTGCTCAACTGCCTTGAAAATACAATTGCCAAAGGTTTCTCTTAATTCTGCAAAACAGCCCACAGGCCATACTGTCGTCTCTGAAGGCGGCCACTGTTCAAATAGCACTGCTGTCCCATCATTTCCAGGTGGTGTTTTGTTTTCTTTCAAAAATGTCATCTTGACACTGAGCTCAGAAATGCACCTGAAGAGGAGACGCTGCTGGTGGCATTAGGAAGAGAGGAGTGCGTCTCCATGAACACTTGAGTTTACCTATTAGTCACCACACTCATGTTCTGTGAACCTACCACGGTTCAATGATGTGATCCAGGAAGGACCTGAGTTTGGCCATTAGGAACAATTCCTGCTCATTAAAACTCACTTATTTAGACTTTAGCAATGGCGAACGTAACTAGCCCTGAGGGACAGTTGCAGACCCTAGAAATGGCACCTTACGTCCTATTTACCAACTTGTGCTCTCAGAGACAGAAAAGCAAAGGCAAAATCAATAAAAAAAAAAGACAATGTACATGTAAGGCTGTGTGAGTGTGGTTTTAAAAGCATTGTTAACAAAACATCTCTCCAAAAAATAAAAATAAAGAGGTGTATTTTCTTCAAATACTATGTTTCTGCATGGGGAGGGGTACCAGGTTTGTAAAAGACCTCTGCATTTAATAAGGCTTCATTATTGTGCTGGAGGCTGTCCTGCAATCCATAAGTGGGCTTCTTATGGGAACATATTCCAAAAATCATTAATCAAATTAAAATTTTTCTTGGATAAATCAGTTTAAAAGGAGGCCCATTTTGCTATAAAGAGTAATTTTTCTCTATTAGCTCCCAGAGACATAATCTCACTAATAAGTTCTTTTAATGAGAGAAAATCATCCTCATTCCAGATAATTTCTGGATCAAAGAGGGATTTGCAAATACCAGCCTGCAATGTAATGTTTGACTAATGGCCTAATCCATCAACTGAGAAGTATTGGTATTGAGTTCACTAATGTTCATTTATTTATTCATTTGCCCAATGAATATTTCTATAGCTCCTACTATGTGCCAGTTTCCATGTGTTGGGGATTGAGCAGGGAATAAATATAGACTCCTCCTTCAGGAGGTTGGGCATCTTGGTGGGGAAGCCATCAAACAAAGGCTTACACAAGTGAATGTCTAATTGTGAGGTAGCAGGGCGAAATTTTATCCACCCCATCCAGGATCAATTCCCTAGTGGAGAGGCTTTTAATAAAACAAATCCAGAGACTGCAATAGTGTAATAATGCCAAAGTCATGACTGATAAACATATTTTAGCAAGAGGAAGGATGTTTTTTCTTATAGAATCTAAAATGCAAAAACTGTCTAGTTTGAAGTAGATGTGAGTACTTCCAGGACTTTCTGCACTTTTCCAGGATAGGGTGTGGCCTGGGGGAGGACAGTAGTGGGCCAGGACACATGGAGGACTGAGGCAGAAGAAGGTGGCTTCCGACAGCCACAATCAAACTCCATATGTTATGAGGTGACAATGAAAGAAATGGAGAGGGGTTACCCCAGCTCTAGACTCCTGCTCTGTTTGAGATTAGCTGAGTCTGATTCCTTCCTCCCCATTCACAGAATCTCCCTGCAGACGCTGCAAGCACTGGCTGCTGTAGGGCTTTGAGAAACACAAGCTGGAACTTCCGACTCGTGTTTATTTCTACCTGATACCCAAAGGAAGGAACATAGATGCTTCTATTTGGGGAGTAGCGTAGCCATGAGCTCTGCCAAAAGGACATCTCAGAGGGCTTCTCTCTACGAGGCCCCAACTTCCAACCTGTAGCCAGGAATGGGGTTCAGGCCAAGGCACTGAGAACCCCCGTTTTTAAATTAAGAAATGCACCAGAAATTATGTCAAAGCTGACTGGCTATGGGGTTGAAAGCTCGTAGCAGCCATCCATGGAAATGGAACAGTAATAAAGGTTGTTCTGATGTGATATGGGGGAATATTGTTTTTTTGTTCATTATTTTTCACTTTTCAGAAAAGTGGCTATAAACACCTCACAAAATGCTTTTTTCTCCTGAAGTTGAAGAAGCTGCTTCTTTTCGACAATAGTGTGTTCACTGTTTGTTTGTTTTTTAAACCTACCCTTCTCAGTTCTCAGTGAAGTACTGGATGGTTACTATTACCTCATTTCACTGAAGAGTTAAGTGGGTTGCCATGAGGTTCAAGAATTTTTATTGATTTCGGAGAGGAAGAGAAACATCAATGATGAGAGAGAATCACTGATCCCCTGCCTCCTGCATGTCCCCCACAGGAGATCGAGCCTGCAACCTGGGCATGTGCCCTGACTGGGAATTGAACAGTGACCTCCTGGTTCATAGGTTGACGCTCAACCACTGAGCAACACTGGTTGGGCAAGAATTTTTGGTAAAACATCGGGGACTCAGGCACAGCCTTTCTCACCATAAAGATAGGCAGGAACATCAGAGGTATGGGTCAAAACACAGCACTCAATTTGAGTTCTTAGCACAGGGGAGTCAGGTGAAAAAAACTCTTCCATTCATAGAAGCCATCACCCTACTTAAATTAACCCATTTGAAATTCCATGACTCTGAGCGCTTTCCACAGAGGGGTAGTTAATGACATTTTAGATCCTTCATATTTTTCAGGTCACTTCTTGGACCCTGCTGGGTAAACTAAATGTGTTATTCATCCCTACCTCTGAAAATTCAAATCCGTATATTCAGCCATAGTGGGTCTTATCAATATTGCTCATTTAACAATTGCCAATATGTCATTTTTGTGTCAATGGGAATTTTGAACCAACCCCAGATGAAATCTCCAACCTTTCACACATTCATAGATGACAATTATATCTCTACAATCACTAAAAAAATAAATAAATCAAACCAACAGAAATGAAATCAACAGTAAAAGAGCTAAATTATAGATAACAGAATATTCAGAAAACTATACCTCATCTCATGAAAGTGGGTGCACCGCCTGTATGCCAGGATTTCTTGAGCCATTGGTGATATTCAGCATATTGCAATTGAGTGCAATTACAGTTAGCTATAATTAAGAACAATTACAGCTTTTATTTCTCTACTTGTTCTTTAAAAGCACATTTGTAATAAAACTTTTTTTTAAAGGTGAAGAATATAATTATACATCCGTATAACGTCTCCAATAATTAGTTTGACTAAAGTTTCTTCAGGAACAATTTTTGTTTTAACTGTCAGATCTGCCATTTATAGTCAATGGAACACACTTAAAAAAATTCATCATTAACCTTTTTCACCCCATGTAGCTGTATATGAATTATTGGTACAAATTGAAGGTTTCAGTATTTAAATCTCTAGGCCTGCTGCAAGCTATAAAAAATTTTCCCTTTTAGTTGTATATGTGTGTGTTTGTGCATACGTGTGTGGTATCTTTTAATAAAAAATGAATTCTATATTTGTAGAGCATGTTTTCTTGCTCAAGATTTTAGGCAAAAAAAACAACAACCCTGCTTTTGTTAGAAAGGTGTGTTCTCTAGTTCTATAATAGAGAACACTGCCTCTTTGTTTACTTACTACATATTTATGCAGGGCCCAAACTATGCAGTACCAAAACTAAGAAGTCCCTGGATTGTGACCAATCTGTCTCTCCTTTAGTAAGTGCCCAGTTAATATTAGACTTTTAGGATCAGTGAAATGCTACCTTCTCATCATCTGGACTCTGACTCAGTGCCACTTCCCCTGGAAGACTGTAAAGTACCTGAGGGCAGGGATGACTTCTTGTCCATCTCTGCCACCAGCACCCAGAACAGAGAGTTGTAAAATGCTCAATAAATTGAATATATTGGATCAGTGTAGAGGGTTTTTTTTTTCAGTTCTTTCCCACTTATGTTGGGAATAATTGAAAATTAATCACCTAGTTGACTTTGAAGATAGAAGAAAATTGGGTAATACAAGTCTGGAAATTAAGGATATTTTCACCACTTATCTGGTTGAATTAGCTGTCCTGGGAAATTAATTGTTATACAAAGGATGTGCACCTGGAAATGGAGTGTGTGTGTGTGTGTGTGTGTGTGTGTGGTTTGGAACAGACCATCTCCTAAACTCCTTTACAGTCTTGAGATTATTGAATAGCTTAACACACTTAGACTAAATCTTAAAAGCAATAAGCATAAGCCTAAAAGGACAAGTGTAGTTGTTTGGGGGTGTATAAGTGCAATCCCATCCATTAGTATTAAAGATGCTAATACACTGAGAAATTGCTCCTGTGAAAAAACCATCAGTATTCAAAATACTGAAATAGACTTGGATGTAATTTATATTATAAAAATTTATCATTTATCCCCTAACACCCATCAATTACTAACTACTTCCTATGTTTTAATCACTTTGCTTAGTACTTTACATAAATTCTCTTTCATTCTCCACAACTGTTAGTTATAATGATGCCTATTTTTCAGATAAGGAAACTAAGACTTAGAGAAATCACATATATTTGAATCCAGGCCTGTCTAACTCTAAAATGAATGCTTAAAACAAGAAAACAAAATAGCACATGGCTAATCATGTTCAAAAGACATCAAACATAGGATGACAATCTGTGTGGATATCTATAGCACTCTAACAGCCACAATAAGAGCAACAAGGATCTAAGAAAACAAATGTCACGCCCTAAGTTTACGTATAGATCTGTAAGCAAAGTGGTTCTCAGACATAGATACTTTCTATAAAAAAGATCTGTATGTAGTGGTGGTACTGAGAGCAGAAACCGGGTCAAATGGCATTTCTCAGGCTCAAGTCTAGGGTTCAGGGTTATTTTAAACTACTTCTGGCATCATCCTTACCCAAATGTACAAGAAGGGGTGGCATGGCCATTCATCACAGCACCGTGTGTAACTGAACAATCTCAATGCCCACAAGTAAAGAAAGGACTAAATAAACTGGGCCATCTCCAGACTGCAATATCTATGGGGCAGTTAGGAAGAATGAGTTGGCTGTCTGTGGATAGACATTCTCAGGCATGGATAGAACGAATAGAATTCTCAGGCATGGATAGAATAGAATTCTCAGGCCTGTTGAATGATAAAAAGAATGAGTTCTAGAATAATACGCTGTGTTTTACACGGTTGATGTTTAAAACAATCGCAGAACAAGGTGTTTCAGGGGTTCGTCTGAGTGAGAAATGTCTAGAAACCGGCCTGGAAGGAAATTCAGCAGGTGGGTACGTAGAGCCTCAGAGGAAAGGCAGGTGGCGGGCATAGAAAGTTTCAGTCTTACACGTAAAATTTGTTTTTATAAAGGGCTGCCCAGCCAACCTGAGGGCCCAGAGGGTGGAGTGTCACTTCCAGGCAGCAGCAGAGCCCCCCAGCGCTCCGGGGACGGGTGCCAGGGCTCACTATGGTGCACCAGCTGACTGCATTCTCTCTGAAGGGTGGCAGGACCTGGGCACCCACCCTCTGTCTGGTTTCCCCGGAGTGGGGTGGGGGTGGGGGGGTCTCCACAGGCTGGGATCCAAGATGGCACTGCGGCAGCAGGTGCTCTGTGTGCAACCTGCCTTCCCCTGGTGACAGTCACCTGTGGGGTTGGGGAGGACACACTCACCTCACGCGCAGCCCAGCCAGGTCTAGCCACAGCCCAAGCCGGTCGCTCATTGTGTTGGGGTGTGCAGAGGCCTGTGGATCAGCACCACTGGCAAGGCCAGTGAGCAGGTCCCTCCCAACAGCTGCGCAGTGGCCTCCTGTCCGCTTGGGGCGCTATGGAACTCCCCAGAGGCCCCTCTGCAGGGGCGCAGCTCTACTTCCAGGTCCATTACCGCCAAGAGCTGCCAGGCAGGGAGTTTGGGGGAGATGTAGGCTGGAGACCTATGACCAGCGAGGCCCATTCAAAATAGCTTATTCAAAAATTCGTTTTGCTTGGTAAGGTTGGTTTAAGAGTATGTAGGTATTGTTTGTAATGGATTTGAAGAGACAACCAGTATTATTATCATCTGTGACAGATCATTTCTGCCTCTGATATAATATTTTTTTTAAAATCTGCTTTCATGTCTTTTAATTTTAACTCCCTACAACTGTATGGACACCACTTGTTAAAAAAAAATAACGGCATCTCCCCTCCTCCCCCCAAACCCAAAAAAAGATGTAGTTTCTAGTTTCCTGTGAAAATCCATTAAAAAATATATTGAACCAATTTTAGGTGCCCCCAAGAAGCTTTTGTATTTAAAGGAGCCCTTTGGGGACTGTTTTGGTAATGAATGTTATCAATCTCTTACTTGTTTTATAAATTTGTATTTTCATAAATTGGGTTTGCTTATTGAAAATCAATTCTCTACAGTCAGGGTTCAGCAGAGAGTAAGGTAGAATTTATACTAATAAAATAATAAATCCTAGATGTCAACTGTGGCCTGGGTTCTAGATGTAGTCATTCACTTTTTCATCTAACAATCTGGAATAGATAAAACCCTGATGATCCACAAATATCACAGAAAAGTTGTAGAAAGTAAATTTGAATGGAACCATCTGAGCAAACATTCCAGTGGAACCTGTCAGTTTGCTTATATGAATAGTCAGATTAGGAAATGATGGTGGGGAGCTTCAAGGAAATTCTCCCTTTCCTCTTACTAACCTAGTCTCCCAAACTGCTTCTCTGATATCTGAAATTCCCCTCCCTCCTTCCTTCTTTCCTCCCCCCCCCCCCCCCGCTTCTTCTCTTACTTTAGGAAGAGTTCTTATCTTCCCTCTTAACATATAATTGACATGTAATAACCTGCATATACTTATAGTATGTGATTTGGTCAGATTCAACATATGTAAACACCCATGAAACTATTGCCACAATCAAGTTAATGAATGTACCCATCTACCCCCAAAGTTCCTTTTTGCTCTAACTGTAATCTCTTTCAGCTTGCCTCATCCCCCAAGTAACTCTGATCTGCTTTCTCTCACTCTACACTAGTTTGCATTCCCTAGAATTTGCTATAAATAGAATCATGCAATATTATTTTTCTTTGTCTGGCTTCTTCTACTTAGCATAATCATTTTGAGATTCATACATGTTGAGCCTATACCAATAATAGTACATTCTGTTTTACTGACGAGTAGCATTCCATTGTACAAATATGCCACAGTTTGTTTATCCATTCTCTTCTTGATAGACATGTGGGTTGTTTCCATCTTTTAATTATTACAAATAAAAATGCTATAAACATTCATGTACATATCTTTGTATGAACATTGTATGATTTCCTTCCTCTTGGGTAAACATCTAGGAGTGGAATGGCTGCATCATATGGTAGGTATATTTTAACTTGTTAAGAAATTGCCAAACTGTTTTTTAGTGACTCTAACACTTCACATTCTACCATCAGTGTATGGGGATATATGACTGACAGTTCCAGTACTTCCCCTCTCTCCATAATTTGGTATGATCAGGACTTTAAATTTTAGCCATTCTAATAGGTTATAGTGATAGTTCATTATAGATTTAATATGGATTTCCCTAATGCATATATAGTGAGGGACGACCAAATGACCAAACAGCAGGCTGTGTGGGGTGACCAGGCTGGCAGAGGGGGGCAGTTGGGGGTGACCAGGCCAGTAGGAGGGGCGAGTTGGGGGTGACCAGGTTGGCAGGGCAGTTAGGGGTGACCAGGCTGACAGGGGGGGAATTAGGGCTGTAAGGGGTGACCAGGCTGGCAGGGGGAGCAGTAGAGCAGTAAAGGGCAACAGGCCGGTGGGAGGGGGGCAGTTGGGGGTGACCAGGCTAGCAGGGAGGCAGTGAGGGGTGACCAGGCTGGCAGTGGAGGGCAGTTAGGGGTGACCTGGTTGGTAGGGGGGAAGTTGGGGTGATCTGGCCAGTGAGGGGGGGCAGTTAGGAGCAAACAGGCTGGCAGGCAGGTGAGCAGTTAGGAGGCAGCGGTCCAGGATTGTGAGAGGGTTGTCCGACTGTCTGGGATTGGGCCTTAATTGGCAGTCAGATATCCCCTGTGGGCTCCCAGATTGGAGAGAGTGCAGGCTTGGCTAAGCACCCCCCCCCCCCCCCGCCCCCTGTCCACGAATTTGATGCACTGGACCTCTAGTATATATATACACTAGAGGCCCAGCACACAAAATTTGTGTGCGGGTATGGTCCCTAGGCCTGGCCTGCGATCATGGCCATCTTCCCTAGCTGCCCACAGCCATGCCCACCCCCTGCCTCCACCCACCCCCGGTTCCTGTTCGCCATTGGGTGATCGGTCCCTGATGGCTGGGGGAAGGAACCTAAAGATTGGCTGTTCCCGCCCGCTCGCCAGCTCTGCCCCCGCAGTGGGTAGCCATCAGGCGATCGGAGCCTGCCCGCAGGGGAAAGGGACCAAGAGAGGGGTCAGTGCGCCTTATAGTGACTGGTTCAGGGGTCATTCTGCTCATTCTGCTGTTAGAGTCAATTTGCATATTATCATTTATTATATAGAAGATATGAAGATTATATATATATATATATGCCATATATATATATATATATATATATATATATATATGGCATATATATATATATATGCCTAAGCAACCATTACGACTGAATGAATGGAATGACTGCTTGCTATGATGCTCACTGACCACCAGGGAGCAGACACTCAATGCAGGAGTTGCTCCCTGGTGGTCAGTGTGCTCCCACAGCCAACTTCCCGTGGCCAGCCAACTTCCCCCGTACCTCCCCACAGCTGGCCAGCCCTGATCAGCCCCAATGGAGGGGGACGGCGGCCAACCTCCTGTGGCCCCTCCCCTCTGGCTGGCCTGGTCACAATGGGCCCTGATCACTGGCCAGGCTGAGGAAACCCACCCATGCCCAAATTCATGCACCAGGCCTCTAGTAACTAATAATGTTAAAAAGCTTTTTATGTGTTTATTTGACATTTGTATATCTTCTTTGGAGAAGTTAGTTACCTGTCCAAATCTTTTGCCCAATTTTTTAAAAATTGGTTTGTTTGCTTTCTTATTGTTAAATGTCCAGTGTTCTTTCTCAAGTTATAATTTACAAAGGTTTTCTTCTAGTCTGTGACTTATCTTTCCAGTCTCTTAATGTTTTTCTCAAAAAGAATAATTTTAATTTACCAGCTTTTGGATCATTCTTTTTAGAATTATATCTAAGAAATCTTTGTCTACCCAAAGTCACAAAGATTTTCTCCAATATTTTCTCTTAGAAGTACTATAGTTTTAAGTTTTATATTTAGTCTTGTGATAATTTTGAATTAATTATTTTATGTAGTACAAGGATCAAAGTTTATTTCCTTTTTACATGTGGATGTCTAATTGGTCCAGCATCATATATTGAAACACATCATTTTCAAATAAGTTGCCTTTGCACCTTTGTTGAAAATCAGTTGTCTATATATGTACAGATCTCTTTCTGGGCTCTCTTTTCTGTTCCCTTCATCTATTTGTCTATATTTGTGTCAATTTCATACTGTTTTGATTACTGAAGTTTGATAATAAGCCTTGAAATCATGTAGTGTTAGCCTTTTAACTTTGTTCTTTTCTTTTCCAAAGTTATTTTGGTTATTTTAGGCCTGTTTCAATACCACATAATTTTCAGCCCAATTTTTCTACCAAAAAATTATCCTGGGACTTGGTTGGCTCTGCAATACATTTATAGATTTATTCAGAGAGAATGACACCACAACAATATTGAGTCTTCTGTTCCACGAATTGATGTTCTCTTCATTTATTTAGGTCTTCTCTAATTTCTCTCCTCAATTTTTGTGGTTTTCAATGTATAGATATTTATCTCTCTTGTTGGACTTTTCCCAAACATTTAAATTTTTGGTGGTATCATAGAAATACAATTTACTTTCACATGTGAATCTTATATCCTGCCAAATTATAAGCTTATTTGTTAGTTTTAGTAGCTTCTTTGTAGATTCTATAGACAATCATGTTGCTTTTAAAGACATTTTCAGTTCTTTCTTTTTCATACACATGTCCTTTATATTGTCTTTCATAGTAAAGTTTTCTTCTTTTTTTTTTTCTAAAGTATATTTTAATTGATTTCAGGGAGGAAGAGAGAGGGAGGGAGGAAGGAAGAGAGAGAGAGAGACAGAGAGAGAGAGAGATTGGGGATTGAGACCCCTGACTGGGAATCAAACCATGACCTCCTAGACCATAGGTCGGTGCTTAACCACTGAGCCAAGCTAGTTGGACCATAGTAGAGTTTTCTCGATTGCACTGGCTAGAATCTCCAGTATAATGTGAAATAGAAAGGGAAAGGCAGACATCATTGTCTTGATCCTGATCTTAGACAAAAATCATTGTCTTTCACTATTAAGTCTGATAATAATGGGCATTTTTTGCATATGAGGTTGAGGAAGTTTCTGTCTATTTCTAGTGTGCTGAGAGTTTTGTTTTATTTTTCTTTCAGGAATAAATGTTGAATTTTGTCAAATACTTTTTCTGTACCTATTAGATGATCATATACTTTTTTTTTAGTTTGCCAATACAGTGAATTGCATTAAATTACTTTAAAAAATGTTTTTATTTCTTTTAATCCTCACCTGAGTATATTTTTTCCATTGCTTTTCAGAGAGTAAAAGGGAGGGAGAGAGGGGGGAGAGAGAGAAACATTGATGTGAAACACATTGATTGGTTGCCTTCCCCACTTGCCCTGACTGGCAACACAGGCCCTTGACCTGGAATAGAACCTGTGAGCCTTGGGTGCACAAGCTGACACTCTAACCACTGAGAACACTGGCCAGGGCTACATGAAATTATTTTAAAGTTTGCAAGCCTTGCTTAAAATCCACTTGGTCATCATGAATTTTCCTCTTTACATATTATTGGATTCAATATGCTAAAATATTGTTTAGCATTTTTGCATCTATGTTCGAGTAGATATTGATCTTAGTTTTCTTATAGTCTTTGTCTGGTTTGGGTACTAGGGTGATGCTGGTCTTATAGAATAAATTGGAAAGTATTCCCTCCTTTCTAATGTTCTGGAAGAGTTTGTATAGAATTGTATTGGTTCTTCCTTAAATATCTGATAGATTTTACCAGTAAACCTGAGTCTGGAGTTTTCTTTGTGAGAAAGTTTTTAACTACAAATTCAATTCTTATTATATATGGGGCTATTCAGGTTATTTATTTCTTCTTGAGTTTGAGTAATCTGTCTTTCAAGGACTTTGTCTATTTCATCTAAGTCAGCAGTTGGCCTACTAGCCTGCAAACTAAGAACTTGTTTTTACATTTTTAACAATTGAAAAATAAATGTGTGACATATACCATATGCGGCCTTCAAAGACTAAAATTTTTACTGTGTTGCCTTTTTCTAGTTTGCTGGCCCCTAATCTAAATGTTCAATATATTGACTTAAAATTATTAATAGTGTCTCTTATTTTACTGTTAGGTATCTATAGAAATTTAATTATGTCATATCTTTCATTTTTATCATTATTAAATTATTTTCCCCATAATTAATCTAACTAGAGGTTTAGCAATTTTATTTATCTCAAACAAACCAGCATTTGGTCTCAATGATTTTCTCTCTGTCTTTCTGGTATCTATTTTACTCTCATCTTTATTGTTTCATTTCTTCTATTTAGTTTGTGCTTACTTAGCTTTTTTTAATAGTTTCTTAATCTGGAAATTGTAGTCATTGATTGAAGACTTTTTTTTGTTTCTAACATAGGCGTTTAGCGCTAAAAAGTTCCCCATAATACTGTTTTAGTGGCATCCCACAAATTTTGATATGCTGTGTTTTTATTTTTACTCAGTTTAAAATATTTTCTAATTTTCCTTTTGATTTATTTGACACCTGGATTATTTAGAAATATAGTACTTTTATTTCAAATATTTGGAGATTTTCTGTTATTTCTAATTCAATTCTATTTTGTTAAAGTGTGTACTTTTTTTTTTTTACCACTTGAATACTTTAAACTCATTGAAAGCTATTTTATGGCCCAGAGAATGGTCTGTTTTGTTAAATGTTCCAGATACATTTAAAAAAAGAATATGAATTTTGTTGTTGAGTGTAATGGTCTATAAATGTTAATTAGGTCAAGTTGGCTCAAGTGTTGTTCACTTCTCTTTTACTGTCACTGATTTCATGTCTATTTGTTCTATCCATTTTGAGAGAGGATTTTTGAAATCTCTGAGTGGTATGGATCTATTTTCCCTATCAATTTTTACATCATATACTTTGAATCTCTTTTATTAGATGTATAAAAGTTAAGGATTGGCATGTCTTCTTGATCAATTATGAATGGACCCCTTTATCATAACCAAATGACCTTCTTTATCTCTGGTAGTATTCATACTAGTGATAGAGCCATTCCAACTTTCTTTTGATTAATGTTATCATGGTATATTTGGTTTTTAGGTGTGATGTAACAAAATACTAGAAAATGTGTGGCTCAAAACAACAGAAATCTATTCTCTCACAATTCTGAAGGCTAGAAGCCCAAAAATCAAGATGTCAGCAGGGCCATGATCTCTCTGAAGACTCTAGGGGATAATCCTTCCTTTTAACTTCCTAGTTTCTTGTAGTTGTCAACAACCCTTGGTATACCTTGGCTTGCATCATTCTAGTCTATGCCTCTATTGTCACATGTCCATCTTTCCTATGTGTTGCCTCCCTTCTTTTTATTTTTTTAATCCTTACCTGAGGGTATGTTTTCACTGATTTTTAGAGAGAGAGGAGGGAAGAGGGGGAGAGAGAGAGAAAGAGAAGAGAGAAACATTTATCAGTTTCCTCTTGTACATGCCCTGACTGGAAATTGAACCCCAAATCCAGGTATTTGCCTGACCTGGAATCTAACCCACACCATTTTGGTATACAGGACGATGCTCCAACCAACTGAGCTACCTGGCAAAAGTGCCTCTCTTCTTTTTATAAGGACGTAAGTCATATTGGATTTAGGGCCCACACTAATCCAGTGTGATTTTATCTTAACTAGTTATATCTCCAAATACCCTATTTCCAAATAAAGCCACATTCTGAGGTTATTGGTAGACATGATTTTGAGGGGACACTCTTCAATGCAGTATAGTCTGCCCTCTGGACCCCCAAATTTATATCTATAACACTTGCAAAATACATTCACCTCATTTCAACACCCCAAAAGTCTTAAACCATTCCAGAATTAACTTTAAATTTAAAATCTCATCACCTCAAAAAAGTTCTAAATAGCGTCATATAAATACTATAAATTGGGTATGGGTGAGATTCTGGGTACAATCCATTCTGGGGAGATTCCTATCCATGTGTGGATCTGTGATACTAGAAAATAAGTTATGTGCTTTCAAAGTACAATGGTGGACCGGTGTAAGGTAGTCATTCCCATTCTGA